>NC_088196.1:0-743773 GCF_028769735.1 Zonotrichia leucophrys gambelii
ATAGGGTGTACCAGGGTTACAGTCTGAGGTCCAGGACAATTTGTATGGGCAGCAAGTGATGGTACCTGGACAACACATCTGCCTGTAGACAGGAAAATAAAGGAGATTATTTAGGCCTCCCAACCTCATGTCCAATTTGGAAAAAGTCCCCATTTAATGGAAAACATGAACTTCTGCAGATAAGAGCAAGACGAGAAGTTCTAGACAATGAAAATCCAGATGACACTTGGCAAGAACCCTCTAGTGGAGTGAAATTTGAATGGGCCCTAGAGTCATTGCTCAGTCCTATAGCAAACTATCAGAGTAGAAAGATGCTGTACAAACTTACAGGTCAGGTAGGTAGACTGGCAAGAGTCACCCAGGAAGGATTTAAAGAATTAAATATACAATTACAAGCCACCACAAAAATGACTTTACAAAATCGATTAGCCCTAGATATGTTACTCCTGAAAGAGCATGGAGTATGTGGATTTTTAAAGGGACAAGTTGATCACTGCTGCGTTCATATCCCAAAGGTAACTGCAGATGTAGAATATGACATCAAACAGTTGAAACAAATAGAGCATGAAGCACAAGAAGAGCAAAAGGATTTGGCTGCAAGCTGGTTAGGAAAAATCTTTAAAGGATTAGGGTGGAATTGTGAGTTCATGGATTAAATCTATCATTGAGAGTGTGATAATCTTACTAATTGTATTCTTAGCAATTTGGTTAGTTTACAGCATCTTAAAGGGAGAGATATAGAAGAAAACGTCCTGGAACCAGAGGATAATAAAGGCACTAACATGAGATCCACGCCCACCATCTTCTGGTTCTCCAGTTCGTAACAGCATCCACGACAACGTTTACATCAACCCTGGATTTGAAGAACCAAGTACGAACTGAGGAATAAAGGACTGTATCAAGTGAAAACATTTACACCTATAGTGAAGTGAAAATGCTTTCAAAGGGGGGAGAATGATAGTGGAGCCCTGGAAAAAGTTAAAGATAGAATCTAAAATGTTAGGCTTTGTGCTTTCCCAGATCAACTGCACCTGCGTAAGCAGTATGATGAATTATATGATTGTTAGATGTGATGATTGTTTAGTAATTAAATGTAATTATTATATAACCATAAGGAGAATAATGAGAAACTATGTTGGAAATTCAGAGAGGGGCTAAATTTATGTATACAATAGAACAATATAAGTTTAATAATTAACGTGAAAGTTATGTAACGATAGAGTATAAAACATGATCATTTCGAATGTATGGTCAGAATCAGATTTGGGTTGAATATACCCCAATTCCCAGAGCTCTTAATAAAAAGCACCGCATATAATCCCCGTGATTATGTGTTTTTGAACGCTAACACTATCATAACTACTATCATTACCATATTCATGTTATTGTTCTCCAATCACTCAAAGTCAGTACATCACAGTTGAAGCTAGAAGTTGTTATTCAGTTTTCTTGCAGTGGAAAATTCTCAGACCTTTTTTCTACTTGCAACTTTGCTGACTTGTTTGCCTGTGCTATCTTTCTGCTTGGTAAAAACATCTTCTTGTTTGAGGTGGGTTTGTTCTTTGCTCTAAGCCATAAAACCCCCTTCTAACTAACACACCCTTTGTCTCCTTGGTTATCCAGTAAGAGTGGCTCAGCAATTCTTTTCTTCTACATCAAAACCTGCTTCCATCTCTATTCCTTCATCAGACTCTACATTTTAAAATCTTTCTGCTAAGCATTCATATCTGTGAGACTTTCTTGACAAACTTTCATCCTTCCTGACACATCAGCAAGAAGAGCTTTGAGGACAGGGCAATAGTGCACATACTTCAAGCTGTTCTCCTGGCTGCTGGAACAGATTGACCAGTGGTGCTGGATAGGGAGGGAGCTGCACTTGGCCATCTCCAGAGAACACTTTTCTTCTGCAGTGCCACCCACCAGGCAGCCAAACTCCAGGGTGCTGGGCTGGATTTGGAGATTTGGGGAGTGGGCTTCTCCCCAAAGGCTGGCACGAGACACCGGGGAGGTGTTACTGCGGGAAGAGGTCACAGTGTAGGTAGAGCCTAGGAAAAGGACACAAATGTCAATATCCATTTAGGTACCAATTATGGCATGACTGCTGCTGTGAATAACCTGAAAGGGTGAAAGTGTGATTGGAGTTCAGCTCTTTGTTATCTGAACTACAGCTGCATGAGGAATTAATGGTCACTGAGTTCCCTCTGACACTGATTCCGGGCTGCAGCCTTGGAAATGCCCACTCCTAGCCCTGCTGAACACTGCAAGCTTCTCTCTCTGATGGGGAGGAGCTCCCTCCCCTGCCCCAAACCAGCACCAGTTCTCTCTCAGTGATGAGTGTGCACCCAGACCCAGCAGTTACTGTGAGAATTCAAGCTGTCAAATTCTCTGTTCAGCCTGCCAACACTCCCACCGTTTTCAAGACACACAAAGGGTGAGTCAACATGAGCTCACACCCATGCTGGCCACTGGGATTGCTGCTGCCTTTCTTGTTTCATTTATTCAAAAGGCAATTTAACAAATGCCTCAGTGCTGATGCAGGGTGAGGAAGAAGCAGATCAGGAAAGACAATTAGTTCTCTTAAAAAGTTCATGAACTTCATTGTTCAGGGCATAGGCTTCATAGTGAATGCTCCCCTTGGTCTGGGAAGGAGGATAGGGGTTTTGGCTGTGGGCTTTTTCCTCTCTCCCTCTCCCTCTCCCTCTCCCTCTCCCTCTCCCTCTCCCCTCCTCTCCTCTCCTCCAGCTCCTCCTGCCTGTGATCATAACTACACCAAAGGGGAAAAACAGCACTTGGCAGGTTGGAAACTTCTGTTGTTGTGTTGTTGTTTGTGCTGACATATTCTAGTGAAGAACTGTTATTCCTTTCCCCATCTTGTTGCCTGGAAGCCCTGCAATTTCAAGGGTATATTAATTTGGAGGGAGGGACTCATCTTTCCATTCCAGGAAGATTCCTGCTTTCCTTGGCAGACATCTGTCTTTTAAAGTAGGACAGGGACACCAGAAAATTTCTATTCCTTGCTTCTATTGGATCTCACAGTGGCAAAATGCTACCTGAGGCACCCAATAGCCCTGGAGTTCACACCCTGAAGAGGCTGCTGTGGCAGACCATGAGTGAGGGATGCTTTTATGTTCAAGTGCTCCATTTTGGAAGGCACAGATCAGGGAACACTCACCAGGGGAGATGTCCCCACAGTCGAGCTCATTGACCTCAAAGCGTGAACGCAGTCCGGTGACACAGCCCCTGCATGGCCAGGACACAGGAGGAAATGGGAAATTAAAGGGAATTAAAGCAAAGCTCTTGTGGCTCAGGGGTGTAAAACCTTGTGTCAGGGCACTGTGGGTTTCCAACAAACACAGCACCATGTGCTCAGCACAGTGCCCTGTGCACAGGAGGCAGCTGAAGCCAAGTGGCAGCAGCCAACAGCCCCTGATGGCCTTTGGGCACAGGGCAGGCAGGAAAAGCCCCTGAGCTGCTGGTGGTCCCATGAAGGACTCTGAGCAAACACCCACTGAGACAGTGTGCCTCCGTTTTGTGGGAATCCACAAAATTAGAGGGTTTGGGAAAGCTGTAAAAGGCAGGCCTCAGATACAGCAGAACTGTGATTAGAGCTAAGCAGCCATGAGACAGGTCAGCAGAAAAAATATTTAAACTGTAGAAAAGCAGGGACAAATAGAACAATGATCTGTGCATTAACACTTGTCTAGAGTAACTCCCTAAGCTACAGAAAAGTTTATCTAGCAAGTTTGAAGCTTGATAATGGAGCTCTGTGCATTGTGTTTTAAGGCTTACAAGCTGGTATTGTATTCAAAGTAACAAGCATTACTTTAACCAAAGGTACATGTGCTTCTAGTGGTTGGATAGAACTACTGTCAATGTGCTTTTGCTTCTTGTGATTGGTCAAGAAACTTATAAAGGAAGTTGTAACCTTAAATTCTTAGTCTGCTGCCTGAGATGTGAGCTGGTGGCATCTTCCCATTGTCATAACCATGCAATGAGACTGATGCTGGAAAATAAAACAGCTCAAGGCACTTTCCACAGCAGCCCCATCCTGTTTCTGATTTGTAAATAGCCCCCAGCCAGCGACACAGTTTCCCCATCTGTAATGTGATGGACATAGAGGTGTCCCCAGAAACTTCTGTAAGCAGCCTTTCCTGCTTTGCTCCTTCTTAGCTGGAACTGCTGTTCCCATGGAGAAGCTTTCTCAGGAGAGTTCGAACCACAAAATCATTACAGAGTTCTGAGACATGAATCCAGGGGAGCCCCAAACATCCTCTGAAAAGAGCAGCAGCAGTTCTACCCAGGGCACAGATGAATCCTAGAGGAAAAGACCAGCTTGTTACCAGTGCACAGCTGGCATAGCCAAGAGCAAGAGCTTCAGCAACCAAACTTGGCCGTCCTGAATCTAGCGCAGCACCTCACCTGTCCTTGAACTCAGTCTCCAAAAGCCACCAACATCCACTGAAATCAGCACTTGAAGCTGCACAACACTCACCAGTTGATTTCATGCTTGATGCCAATCAATGCCCACTCTGCCTTTTGGTTCAAAATCAAGAACCAGTGAACTGTGTCCTCTGTTGTATTCACAGGACTGCCCCTGGCTCTGCTCTGCACATCTCAGCCACAGACACCTGCCCTTGCTCAAGGAGGAAGCTGCTTATGCAATAACATCCCATGAACAGTTTGGGGAGGGACTGAGGACAATCAATTATTTGATGGCGAAAGGTTCCCTCTTGATCTCCAAAGTAAAAAAGCAGCACTTTTCCTCCAAAAACAAAGCCAGCAGACTTGTTTCTCCACTATGGGCAGACCTACTCGCCACTTTTGCCCAGTAATAACTTTCTTGCTCTTTAAAATCCATCTCCCTCATCTCATTGGTAAAATCGACTGCAGTTTCCTTTCATTCCTTCACTGCCTTGAGCCAGTGCCTCCCAAGAGCAGCAGCCCAGCTCCAAAGCTGCAGAGCAGCCAGCACCAGCTCTCCTGCTTCCACTCCATTATCCTGCAGCACATGGCTCAGGCTGGCAGGGACAAGGCCTCACGCTGCTGTGGTGCTGAGCACTGAGCTCTGCCTCCCCTATGATCAGCCCTTCTCCCTTTGGCTGGGCCAGGATTGTCTCTTGCCATGGCACCAGCCCACGGGATGGTGCCCCAGTCCTTGGCACAGCTCCTGCTGCACAGTTCCTGACTCCCACATCAGCCCTTTGCTGGCTGTGCAAAGGAGGCACCAGAGCCCTCTGTGCACAGGAGCTGGGAGCACAGCTTGTACCCCACAGCATGGCCATTAAAGGTGAGCTGAGGCTGCTGCTGCCCATCTGGCATGGAGTATTCACACAAGGTTTTACAAACACTGCTGCTGCTGCACTTCTGGCATGGATTATTCACAGAAGTTTGTACAAACACTGCTGCTGCCCATCTGGCATGGATTATTCACACAAGTTTTTACAAACACTGCTGCTGCTGCAGAATCAGCCAGGCTGGCCCATCTGCAAAGCCCTGGGGGCCTTGCTGGGTGTTCAGGTGGGACATCCCAGAGCAGCTGCTGCCCCAAAGCTGATCCATCCCACTGCCTGCCATGGCCCAAGGCACAGGGAGATCCCTGCAAGGAGGAGTCATTCCAGCTCCCAGGTACCACACAGGGCAGCAGGCATCCTTGATAGTAAAAGGTTTTAAAATCATAAAATTTGGGGAATTAGAAAGAAGCTAGACTTAGTGGGGCCCTGGAAAAATGTTAAAAATAGACTCTGAAAATGTTAGGCTTTGTGTTTGCCAGATCATGTGAAATTGCAGTAAGCAGTATATGATAAATTATATAATTGTTAGATGTGATGATTGTTTAGTAATTGAATATAATTATTGTTTAATCGTAAGAAGAATCATGAGAAACTATGTTAGAAGTTTGAGGGGGACCACGAGTAGCCCATGCTTGGATGAAATCTATGTATACAATAGAACAATATAAGTTTAATAATTAACATGAAAGTTATATAACGACAGAATATAAAAACATGTTCATTCTGAACCCATGTCAGGAGTCAGATTTGGGTTTGTACCCCTGACACCCAGAGCTCTTCAATAAAAGCACCTGCATAGAATCATTCTCGTGATTATGTGTTTCTGAACGCTAACATCCTCACACTAAGGCAATGCCAGGATCACAGCAGAGATTCACACCTCAGGAAACACCTCTTTTCTCTGCTCAACCCCAAAAGGAGGTAGGTGGGGGATGTCCCAGAAACAGCCACAGATGTGCCCACCCAGCTCCCAGGGTCCTCACCTGACAGCCAGGATTGCAGACATAGGAGATCCAGCCACGCTGAACTGGAATTCTTCCAGAAACCTCCCAACCACGGTGGCACTGAAGAAGATATGAATTATCTGGCTCCCACCTGCTGCAATGATGCCCTGCTCGGGCGCAAACTTGAAGCAGAAGCCCACGTTTGCAGCTGAAGGGATATAGGTGAAGGGAGCATCAATAGCTCCTAGGTTCATCAGTTCCACCTGCAGCAGCAAGAGAGCAAAATGGAAACACATGTGGAATCTTCCCTTCTTGTGAGTTACTGTCTAATGATGCAATTAACACACAGAAAGGGCAGACGATGCTTTGAATGGCAAAAAAATACAACAGGACGAGTTCTGCCTTTGGGTTTTCATGCAGAGCAGTGGTAACTCCACAGAACTGCAGTCACCCTGGCTTATCCCATGGACACAGAGCAGTGCCCCTCTGCTCAGCAGCACCAAGCTCATTGAGAGCTGGCCCTGAGAGCAACGTGGGCTGATTGCAGCTGCGTAGGGAATCACCCCAGAGCTGCTGCTGCCCCAGTGAGCACAGCTCCAACAGCACCATCTACTCATCCACCTTTTCCCATGTAATGAAAACAATACATTGATTATGAGGCATCAGCATCAAAATGTACAGACAGCACCATCTTTTGGTAAGAAAACTCAGCGTGTCTTTGCCTCCCACAGCCAAGCTTTTGGAACTGTCTGGCATGATGTAGTGCCTCATTTTGTACCTCTTTCAGCTGCACTCTCTTTGGTTTTTTTTGCAAACTTGACACTATTGGGAGGGAGGCAAATAGGTAGAAAAATCATTTGCTTTATTCCCAGGAACAGTTTTCTCTTTCTAGAGCCAGAGATGCACCGAAGCTGAAGTGTGATGAGGGACTGGTCAGCAAGGGAAAGAACTCCCAAGCCCTTTGCAAGGGCCAGCACTGAGCCAGGAGGCTGGATGGCTTTCCTGTGACTTGCAGCGATAAGCAGGAGACACTTGACTGGGAGCTGTTGGCAGTGGGCTGAAGCTCAAAGGCAGCCAGTTTGTTGCAGCTGCTTCTGAACAGCCCAGTCCAAAGGTGCCTTGTATCTGGCACTGCCACAAAAGCCTCTGAACATTCCTTTTTGACCCAGGCTTGGTTTCATGTGCCAAGGGGTTGTTTTGCAGGAAACCTCCCAGCTGATCCTCAAAGAAGGAACTGGGGCTTCAGGAACAACAGACACACCTTTCAGATAGGGGTGAATTTCACCCAGATTTCACCAGTACATCAAATATTCCCTGCTCACAACTGCCCAGGCTTGCAGCAATTCCACAGCTCCACCAGGCTTGCTGCTGCCTCAGGAGTCATCAGGATCCACCCCAAGCCCTGCTGCTCACCTCATAGACATAGGAGTTGTCGATAGAAATGTCCCCAAGGTTCAGAGTAGGAGAGCTGAATTCAATCAAGGGTCCTTGGCCTTCCCCTGAGAGGTGCAGGGGCAGCCTGCTCTCACAGCCTGGGGAGAGATGTCCATTGGAGTACAATCATTCCCTCTGCTCCACTGGATTTTCCAGGCTGCCTCAGTGCTGGTCCCTGACTCTGAGCTGGATGCAACCAGCTCCTGATGCTGCAGGAGAAGATATGGACCCTTCTCTTCCCTCACTTGCAATTTCTAACCCATTCCTTGGGCTGCTTTCCCATTTCAGCCACCAGTCTGCTGAGTTTAAAACATCTCTGCTGCCTTGTAGTGACAGGCCAATGAGTAACAGGTAGAAATTGAAAGAAAGGAAATTTAGGTTAGATACTAGGAAGAATTTTTTTACTGTGAGGGTGGTGAGACGCTGGAGCAGGTTCCCCAGGGGCGTTGTGGAGGTTCCAGCCCTGAAAGTGTTCCAAGCCAGGCTGGATGGGGCTTGGAGCTGCCTGATATAGTGGAAGGTGTCCCTGTCCAGAGGCCTTTAAGGTCCATTCCATCCTTAACATACTGTGATTCTGTGCTTTCCTTCCCATGCACTTACAGGAGCTTTGAAATCCATTCAGTTCAAAAATTGCCTCATAAAGAGTTTGGCAATTATCAAACTCCCTGGCCCAGGAGCACAGGACTTTGTTGCCGAAGTCCCCAACTCCTGACACTCAGCACTGTGTTCTGTTTCCACAGACAGAGCTGCAAGGGCTCAATTCCCACACAGGGAGAGAAGCAGCTGCTAGCCAAGGCTGCTCCCTCTACCAACACCCTGGGTTCAGGGGGGCTCAGCCACCTCTGCTCTGCTGGTGTCGGGGCACTGGGAGGTGATCCAGGCTCAGGGAACACATTTCCAACTCAGCTCCTGCTGCCTGATGATGGATCCATGTCAAATGGACCCACCCTGCAGGTGTAGCCATGAGATTTTCTGAAAAATCCTTTCCTTAAGATTTTTTCTCCTGAGAAGCTGAGAGGGCTCAGGAACAAAATGTAAACAATGATTATCTGCTGCTGTGGAATGCAACAGGTATATCTGTGATCGGTCTCATAGAATTGTTTCTAATTAATGGCCAATCACAGTCAGCTGGCTCGGATGCTCTGTCAGAGACAGAAGCTTTTGTTATCATTCTTTCTTTTTCTATTCTTAGCTAGCCTTCTTATGAAATCCTTTCTTCTATTCATTTAGTATATTTTAATATAATATATATCATAAAATAATAAATCAAGCCTTCTAAAACATGGAGTCAGACTCTTGTCTCTTCCCTCATCCTCGAACCCCTGTGAACATGATCACATGGAGGGGCTTAGTGCTTGTTCACTGAAGCTGTTCTGCTCTGGAGCTCTCTGGCCTTTGAGGGAATGCTGGCAGAGCCATGGCATGAAAATCTCTCCCTGCACTGCCTGGGCTGTTCTGAGATCCAGACAGGATCCTGAGCCCTGGCCTGGCACGGGAGACTCCCTGGAAGCTGCAGGGCCAGGGGGGATGTGCCAGCACTGCCCTGCTGACCAGGGACTCTTCCCAGACCTTCCATGGGAGCCCAGTGGGCTCAGGCTTGCACCATGGCTTCACTGAGGGGGAGAGAAGCAAATGAGCTGCACCTGAGATGCTGCAGTAAGCCACGCTTAGGTACTCCAGTCCTTCCAGGGGTTTGAAGGTCACCTTGATTTCGGCCGAACAATTCGGCCCAATTTCTCCCTCCTGCAACAGAAAGAGACAGCAAAACACTTCTCTTCAAACTTCACATTGCTTGTTTGCAACCACAGCCCTGTAAGCCTTTGTTTAGAGCATCATTGATGAGTGAACAACACAAGGAGCCAAGGAAACACTCCAAACCCAGCTCAACACAGGGCTGTTTTGGTAGTAGTGTTAATAGTACTACCCTGTATAATTCAGTGTGTGCGACGAATGATGAACAAAACTGTCAAAGAAGTTTTTATCATACAAGAGAGAGAAGTAAGAAGTAGATTCACAGAAAGTGCTCGAAATCTCACGGAGATGGTGGATGAAGGTATAGAAATGGAAGGTTTTGAGTTAGGACCCAGGAATCCACAAGAGTTTTTGGAACAATGACTTGTAACTATTGTCAGGCGTGATTTATGCCCTTTCCACTGACTAGACCTTCGCAGCATTAAATTGCTGTGTTGTAATATAGCAATGCTTAGTGCCAGCAAGAACATGCTTTAAGCTGATAATAAGCAAAACTATTATAGTAAGGCTACAAAACACAAGTAATAAACGACACAATTATGAAGGTTTCTTTTTGGGTGAACAGAGAGGGGGTATTGTGGGAATCCATAAAATCAGAGGGTTTTAGGAAAGCTAAAAAAGGCAGGCCTCAGAGACAGCAGAATTGTGAACAGTGCTCAAGCAACACTCATGAGATAGGTCAGCAGAAAAATTATTTAAACTGTAGAAAACTCAAGGACAAATAGAACAATAGGCCTATGTATTAATGCTTGCCGATATAGCTTTCTAAGTTGCAGAAAGTTTATCTAGCATGATATTAGAAAGGTTAAGCTTAAGAATGGAGCTCTGTGTGTTGTCTCTTACAAACGGGTATTGTATTCAAAAGAAGCAGGCATTGTTTTAACCAAAGCTGCGTGTGCTTATGGTGACTGGATGGAACTACTGTCAACATGCTTTTGCTTTTTGTAATCCGTCAAGAAGCTTATAAAGTAAGTTTTCTAGCCTGCTGCCTGGATTGTGGGCTGTTAGCATCTTCGCATGATCATAATCATGTAATGAAACTGATGCTGAAAAAATAAATAGCTCGAGGCACTTTCCCAGCAGCCCCATCCTGTTTGCATCTGTAAATAAACCCCTTGCCAGTGTCACCCACTCTCCACCATATTCCTGCTGCTCTGACAACAAGCTCTTGCTCACATCATGCTGCTGTCAGCTACAGTGGGTTGTAACTGCCACTGTGCACTGCCGGCTCTTCACAAGAAGAGAACATGATCCCCTTCCTTGGAAATACAAATATTAGTTTAACCTCGTTTGAAAGAAAGCATAGCTTGGCATTATTCTGGGCTTTACTCCAAGATGAGAAGGGATGTTGCACTGTGAGACACCAGGCATTCATCATCTCTTGCAATGCCAGTACTCAGAATCAGGGCTCAGGGTGATGGGAGCACATGGTGGTTTGCTTGCACAAACAGAAAAGGAAAAGGTTTTCTGTCCCTATGTGCAGGACAACTCCAAAGGCCCATTTGAACCTTCCACCCTCGTGTCCAGGCTCACAGAGGACACTGGAAGGGACACTCAGAAATAATGCAAGGCATGCTTACAGGAGGGGATTGGCATTTCTGTCATTAACCTTGGGCTGAATTTGGCTATTGCTGGTTGGGGGTATAGGTACAAATTACGAATGGGACGGGGCTGCTGTGGAACGTGCCTTGAGCTGTTATATTTTTCAGCATCAGTCTCATTGCATGGTTATGACAATGGGAAAATGCCACCAGGTCACATCTCAGGCAGCAGACAAAGAACTTCATGTTACAACTTACTTTATAAGTTTTGTGACCAGTCACACAAAGCAAAAGCACATTGACAGTAGTTCTATCCAATCACCATAAGCACACGTACCTTTGGTTAAAACAATGCTTGCTTATTTTGAATACAATACCTGCTTGTAAGCCCTAAAACACAATGCACAGAGCTCCATTATTAAGCTTAGAACTTCCTAATATCTTGCTAGATAAACTTTTCTGTAGCTTAGGGAGTTAGTCTAGACAAACATTAATCCACAGACCATTGTTCTAATTGTCCTTGCTTTTCTACAGTTTAAATACTTTTTCTGCTGACCTATCTCAAGGCTGCTGCTTAGCTCTAATCACAGTTCTATTGTCTCTGGGGCCTGCCTTTTGCAGCTTTCCCAAAACCCTCTGATTTTGTAGATTCCCACATTTGGCCTCCTTTTCCCAGCAAACCATTGGAAGCTTCAGGTCAGTGTGTGAGCTGGCAGTGCTCCAACAGCCTCTGCTGAACCCCACATCTGTGGGGAGCCCCTCCCTACAAGAACTGCTCCCTGTGACACTGCAGGGACACGCACACAGTGCCTTGAGCTCGAGCCTGGCAGCAGACTGGGCTTTGTCAGGCTCCCAGCCCTGCCTCGAGCCTCCAGTGCAGAAATGCTTTTAGCATTTTAGCATTTTTAGGTGAGCTCTGCAGCTGCACCAGAAACTCAATGTCCTCCCTCCCAGCACATGGAGCTAGCTGAGGATCTGCCCAGTGACCGCAGCCAGGGGTAGAGTGGGTGGGAGGAGGAGGAAGAAGAGGAGGAAGAAGAGGAGGAAGAAGAGGAGGAAAATGGGGTTCTCAGTGTGAAATACAAAGCTGTGTTTCATGTCAGGTGCATAAAAGCAATGTGTGTATTTCTGATTGTGATATGTGTGGAAACCGACCATGGGACAGTTATAAAGACAAATTCTAATAATAACTGAGGAAAGTAAAGCATGGAAGAAGGCCTTTGAACCTGTCTTTTGTTTGCAATTAACTTTGGCTGATTTACGAGCACTGGAATTAAAGCATTAAGGATGTTGTTTTATGCTTGTAGTTAATCCTTAAAGAGTTCTGCAATAATAACCTTTTGAAGTATAATTTTAGAATATTGCTTGTATCCTTGAAACTATAGCTTTGGAATACATATAAAGGAAATATGCTTATCTTGCGCCTTAATAAAGCAGAGAAAAGCTTGAGAAAGGAAGATGAACATCAACTAATGGATTTATAGTTTCGACCAAGGGAAGCTGGACATCATTGTTATGAGATTTAGAGTCCTTGCAATCAAAAGGTGGACCCACATCTGGGGAGCTGGATCTCACCAGATGGGATTCATCTTCATTCGGAAACTGGACCACAACTATCTGGGAATACTCCTTTTGGGATACATCCTGAGAAAAACTAAATCACAATAGTGTATAGAATTGTGATGTAAAAGTTGGCAATAGAAACTGCTGATGAGTAAAAATTGGAATAGAAACTGCTGAGAAAGCTTTTGAGTACCCCCATAAATACCTGTAAACGTCAACTATCATTGTGCAGTTGGAGGGAAAACTTCCCCCACTGTACCCAGCGCTGTATTGCTCATACTTTTCCTTATTAATTAATAAATTGATTGCTGCTTGAATATTGGCCTAGTCATGCTTCTGATTAATTACATCAGCGGTCACTTACCATTGGCTCAATGAAAAAAATGTCATCGGAGAACAGCATGGGGTCTTGGTGCAGCTTTGCCATCTCCCCCGGGAGCCTCAGGAGGGCAGCGCGATCCTCACCAGAGCCCTTCTCCTTCCCTGCTTCTCTCTCCTCCTTTAATTTTTCCAGCCACAGCTCTCTCTGTGTCCGCAGGAATCGATGCTGCCTGCAGCCACAGGAGAGACAAAGCCAGCAGAGGGTTTAATAAGTCACAGATTGGCAGAGAGAAATGTCAGTGCAGGAGAGCAAAGCACCTGGGGAGGAGCAGCAGTGTGAGAGATGATTTATGGAAAAGCAGGATGCCCCAAGGCAGGGAATGATTGGCGGCTGACTCCATTGATTCACAATGCTGAACATTTGCTTTATTAAATTATATTATATTACATGATATCACCGGCCAGGGGCTCTGTACAAATCACAAACGGGACGGGGCTGCTGTGGAACGCGCCTTGAGCTGTTATATTTTTCAGCATCAGTCTCATTGCATGGTTATGACAATGGGAAGATGCCACCAGCTCACATCCCAGGCAACAGACAAAGAACCTAACGTTACAACTTCCTTTATAAGTGTTTTGACCAATTACACAAAACAAAAGCACGTTGACAGTAGTTCTATCCAACCACTAGAAGCACATGTACCTTTGGTTAAAACAATGCTTGCTTACTTTGAATACAATACCAGCTTGTAAGTTAAAACACAATGCACAGGGCTCCATTATCAAGCTTCAGCTTTCCTAATATCTTGCTAGATAAACTTTTCTGTAGCTTAGGGAGTTATTCTAGACAAGCATTAATCCACAGACCATTGTTCTAATTGTCCTTGCTTTTCTACAGTTTAAATACTTTTTCTGATGACCTATCTCATGGCTGCTGCTTAGCTCTAATCACAATTCTGCTGTCTCTGGGGCCTGCCTTTTGCAGCTTTTCCAAAACCCTCTGATTTTGTAGATTCCCACACATTATACTATACTTTATTAAAGATACATACTATACCACAAAGAATACTGAAGAAAACCTGTGATTGTCCCCAGACAGCCCGGACACAGCTTTTTCCAGCTGGCCAAGGAAACGACACAATCTTCAGCAGAACCCAAGTGATAAATCACTTCAGGTAAACAATCTTCCTAATATATTCCACATGTGCAAAAACAACAGAAGCAGCAAGTAGAGGTAAGGATTGTTTTCTCTCTGTTCTGTCTGTGCTTATCCAGGAAAATACCCTGCGAGAGAGAATTATGTCTCTCCATTTAGAGAATGTGAATGCCACAATGATTGACTCTCACAATTAACAGACAAATACCATGTATAGAAGTTAAGAAAAATTTTTTTTAAACCCTGAGTTGTTATCAAGGGACAGCTGGGGTTGGGATATTTGGGAGGATCAGCTTGTCACTACAGTGACATCTGTACTCCAATCAAGATTTGAGGAAGTAAACTCCACCACTGGACAGTGAAGAAGGGGTCAATGGACAGAGTTTTGGGAGGGAATAAATGGTTAAAAGGCAAAACCTCCATTGTGTGGGTGAGCACATGGTGGGAAAAATCTTTTGCTCCTGGCGCCGTAACATTTTCTCCATTCAGTCTTCTCTTGTATTTTTGAAAAGGTTGAATAAACCTTTCTAAACATATGAAAAGGGAGTGGCTATTTCTCCCAAGCAGCAGCTCCCCAGCAAGGGCTGACCCCCAGCCATGGGGGTTCCAGATGGATCAGAGGATAACTTGTTGTTCACTGGCCTAGCAGAGAGTTTTAGTCTACACCTGCAAGCTCAGGAGAGATTTCCAGAGCCAGCGTCCCTCCAGAGAACCTCCTGGCTCAAAGCCTCTGCCAAAAAACTGAGGGAGAATCCACCAGCCACTTCAAGTGGCTTTTCCTACCACTGAGCTGCTGGGGGAGGCAGATAAACTTGCTCTGAATTTGCCAAATTTGCTCTGAACTAGGACAAATGGTCAAGGAGCAGGACTTCCCTGGGAAGGGGAGACGAAGCTACATGTTACCAGCACCATGAAAAATGTGCATTATGTGATTGGCTCTTTGCAAATATTAAAATGAATACTATATGTGTTATGTTGGAAAGTTATGTTATATTAATCCTTTTTTTGTAGTGCTACGCTAATCTTTTTAAGTAGTGTGGTGAATATAGTTTTAGGCTACAGAAACAATGTGATGTAAGATACTTTTTCTAACTAGCTCAAGAAGAGATAACAGCATCAACACACCAAAAATCCCAAGAGAAGAATTATTGCCTCCTTATTGAGGAGAACCAGACTTTGAGGGACCAAGACAATTGACTTTCAAGATGAGGGAAGAAGTTGACAATAAGCAGAAAACACCCTTTGTTTGAAAAGAATGTTTGCATCATGTATGAGATATATGAATATGCAACAGGCTGTCTGAAATTCTTTGCTTTTTTATTGTCCCTTTGTTGTCCTAACTCTAATTGTCCAAATTCTTATTACTCTATTTTTATTACTGTTAAACTTTTAAAAATTTGAAAACAAGTGATTGGCGTTTTTCACAAGCATCACTCTTTGCTCCTTCCATTTTGGACCTTTCACAAGAGCATCCCAGAGCACTTTCAAAGGAAATTGATGAATTCAGGCACCACAACCCTTCAGAGTGACATTCAAGGTTTTATATGCATGAAAACAGAGGCTCTGAGAGGGGAAGGGACTTTGTTGTGCAGGAGGGAGACAGCAAACTCCTGGAGAGACCTTTCCATGAGCCAGAGCTTTTTGGCTCCCATCCCAGTGCATGGCAGTAGAAGGTCCTGAGAGGGAAAGGATCCTACACTATCTCCTCTCATTAAAAAGTCCTCTCTGCTCTGAGATCTCAAAAGCTGCTCTGACAACAGGGCAGTGGCCTCGGAGCTGCAGTCATGCCTAAGACTGGAAATAAGGAAGAACAAAATGTCCTGGTGACAGTCTAGGACACAAACTGGCATGAAAACTGATGAAATTGGGAAAAAACCTACAAAACGAAAACCAGGCTGAAATTTACTTTGGGAAGCCTAGTTGCTTCTGAGGGGAAAATGGATCACCTGGAGTCCAGGCTAAGGCAGGAAAGTGGGAAAAAATGGGAATAAACAGCCCAGGGAAGTAGCCAGAGAAGGTCATGGAGTTTTCTTTTAACACACAGAGCTTGCATGGGAGTCAGACACTGTGTAAGGAGATGGAGAACAGTGGAAAACCAAGAAGCCCAGGGCACTAAAGGACCCTCTTACCAGCCATTCATGTGGGCAAGGGTCGCTCTCCTGGTCCTTTGCAGGCAATTTAAAATGGCTCTGGGGAGTGCAAGCGACCTGGCCCGCAGCAAACAGGGGCTGGCCACGACAGTTTTGGCCCAGCAGTTCTGGCCCAGCAGTTCTGATCCAGCAGTTCTGGCCCAGCAGTTTTGGAACAGCAGTTTTGGCACAGCAGTTTAGACACGGCATTTTGGCAAGGCTGTTTTGGCACAGCAGTTTTGGCACAGCAATTTTGGCCCAGCAATTTTGGCACAGCAGTTTTGGAACAGCAGTTCTGGCACAGCAGTTTTGGCATGGCTTTTTTGGCACAGCAGTTCTGGCATAGCAGTTTTGGCATGGCTTTTTGGCACAGCAGTTTTTGCACGGTGTTTGTCAGGTTTTGTGTGGCAGTTGGCACAAGCAGGCTTAGCCGAAAGGCTGCAGCCACCCACCCTCCTTGTGTAGTGGGTTGTGTCTTTTTGCTGGTTTTGAGGTGCTTGCTGTTTCTTTCTTTATTTCTTTTCCTTCCTTCCTTCCTTCCTTCCTTCCTTCCTTCCTTCCTTCCTTCCTTCCTTCCTTCCTTCCTTCCTTCCTTCCTTCCTTCCTTCCTTCCTTCCTTCCTTCCTTCCTTCCTTCCTTCCTTCCTTCCTTCCTTCCTTCCTTCCTTCCTTCCTTCCTTCCTTCCTTCCTTCCTTCCTTCCTTCCTTCCTTCCTTCCTTCCTTCCTTCCTTCCTTCCTTCCTTCCTTCCTTCCTCCCCTTCCCTCCCTTCCTCTTTCCCCTTTCCCAGCTATGGTTCACTACTGAAAGCAAAGGGAGACGACCCATCCTTTGATCAGCATCGAACTCCGATTTAGTGATCAACCATGCACATTTTCATAACGGTTAATTAAGTTCATATATATTGCAAAACCCGAGCTCATCATTGGTTACAGATTAAACACCAACCCCTCCTTTTGTTTTCAATACCTGTGGTTTGTTATTGAAACCAAGATTTGTGTTCTCACCCTGCTATGAATGGTTCTCAAAACCTCCATGTTTGTTACTTTTACTTTCCCAAAACAGCCAAAGATAGAATGTTTACCTGTTATGAGAAAACTGCCTGAGAACCCTGCTGTTTATAAAAATGTGCCTGAGAACCTTATTATTTACAGAAACAGGCTTGGGAACTGCTGCTTACAACTGCCTTTTACTTCTCCATCAGCTGTATATTTTCATGGCCTTTTTTCCTCAAGCCATGTTTGAGCAAAATTGTCCAACAGTTCACAAATTATGCAAAGCCATTGCTGCTGCCAGGAGGAGTGTATAACTCAAAGAGAACCCCTAGGAAGGACGCAGCTGTCCAGCCCCTGGCTGCAGGGAGGCTCTGAGCCTGGTGCTAAGATCAGAGGATGGTGCCAAAGACACCTGCGTGTGCTGTGAGCAACTGAATGCTCTGCTCTGTCCAGTGGCAGAGCTTAAGGAAGCAGTGGAAAGGCGCAGGAGCATCAGGGAGAGTGAAACAGAAATAAAACCAACCCTGAGAGAAGCTCAGCAGGAGCCAGAGGAGCCCTGCCCTTCCTAGGATCAGGCAGAAGGAGGAGACCTAGGAGACAGTGGAGAATGGAAATGGGTCTCTGCTGGAGAGGTAATAAAATGCCATCCTTGTTGGGAAGGATGAAAGTTTGACAAGAAAGTCTCACAGATATGTAGGCTTAGCAGGAAGATTTTTAAATGTGGAGTCTGATGAAGGAATAGAGATGGAAGCAAGTTTTGATATAGAAGAAAAGAATTGCTGAGCCAGTCTTACTGGATGACCAAGGAGGCAAAGGGTCTGTGAGTTAGAAGGGGGTTTTATGACTTAGAACAAAGGATAAACCCACCTCAAACACGAAGATCTTTTTATCAAGCAGAAAGATAGCACTGGCAAACAAGTCAGCAAAGTTGCAAGTAGAATAACGGTCTCAGAATTTTCCACTGCAAGAAAACTGAATAACAACTTCTAGCTTCAACTGTGACACCCTAACTTTTAGTGATTGGAGAATAGTAACATGAATATGGTAATGATAGTAGTTATGATAGGCTATAGGTACAAGTTAAGGTATAGATTGGTTCTTCTGTGTGAAGATGGTCAGCAAAGAAAAGTATGTAATGCATTGTAACCACAATTAAAGGGTGTCCAGGCCTGCCTGCAGCTGGAGCTGACAGCTGTAGGCACAGGCTCTGTCACCCATGACCCTGGACTCCTATAACCTCTTGGATGGAATAAACTGCATTTTGCAGAGCTGCCTGGAGTCCCACATCCCTCATTCAGGCTCTTAATCCTGACCCCCATCACCTGCCCATGTGCCCTGACAGAACAGGTGTGAGGCCCTGGCTCCAGAGCGTCAGGCAGATGACACTAAAGAACAAATTCTGTCTGCACAGGCTCCCAGTTGCACTTAGTCTGTTAGACAGATCACAGCCTAAGGTCTTGAGAAGAAAAGAAGGGGAGTGGTAGTAGGTGACTCCCTTTTAAGGGGAACTGAGGGCCCTGAGTGTCAACTGGATCCATTCCACAGGACAGTCTGCTGCCTCCCTGGGCTCCAGGTACTGGATATCACCAGGAAATTCCCTCATGACTAAATGAACTTCATCTGTTCACCATTGTCTGGGGTACAGTGACTGTGAAATAATAGAGTTCTCAATATTGGGTGAAACGAGGGGGCATCAACAAAACTTCCACTGTGGACTTGTGGAGGGCAGCCTGTTCAAGAGACTGATTTGGAGAGTACCCTGGGCAACAGCCTTAAAAACAAAGGGGTCCAGGAAAGATGGACACACTTCAAGAAAGAAGTCTGGAAGGCACAGGAACAGACTGTCCCTGTGTGTGGAAAGATAAAGCTGACAACCAGCCTGGATGGACAAGGAGCTTTTGAAGGAACCAAGGGAAAAAAGAGGGTGTATCACCTATGGAAAGAGTGAATTGTTCAAGGATGTTGCCAGGTCATGTAGCAAGAAGATTAGAGAGGCAAAAGCCCAATTAGAACTTGAGAAAATCCAGTCATCGCAACCAACCTTTCCTTCCCAAAATGCCATCCCTGGCTGGAGTATAAATGGAACTGGAATGCTGAGTGCTGAGCTCCTGAAGCCCAGGGACACACACCCCAGTGCCAGGCATGGTTTACTTGGCCTAAACCATTCAGAAGCACCAACACCCCTCTGAGGCCACGCGTCAGTTTTAGTCTTGGGCCATGGATCTCACTGAAATGCATCTTTCAAACCAACCTCCTCTTCTCTTCATTCTCCTCTTCCTCAGTAGGAAAAGCCTTCCACTGGAAGTGGGCTTTGATGTTGCTCCTGTTTTCAATGAACAGGGTTCTGTGGCTTGACATGGTGATGAAAGTCTTGTCAAACTCCACAGAATTTGTGCTCAAGCCAGCATTGACATCTACAGCTTCTCCATGCAGGTTTGTGTGGATATTTTCTTCACCTGGAACAAAGCAAAGGGGAGTCTTTGCTCAGCTCAGTTGCTGATGGAAGCACAAGGAACAGAGCAAACCACAGGGCATAGAAGGAAGTCTCACAGCTTTTAGCTGTGTGTTAAAGATTGCAATGCAAGATGTTTTCCATTAGCATCTGTATGGCAGAATATCTTTGTCAAGTGGGCAGTTTGCCTTATCTCTCTCTTTCAGTGACCACAATCACTCCTCCTTCGTGAGGGGACATCTGCTGATAACAGACTATTGAATGTCAACTGCATGACTGAGAAGAACAGAAGCATCCCATTGTGAGATGCTCCGCCCAGAGGGAGGAGGCAAGCATTGCTACCCAGATATAATCCAGAGGCTTTTGAGACACCGGCACCGCTTTCTGCACTGGATTTCCCAGAGGAATAGCAGCTGCTTCTTCCTCCACTGGATCTTCGGAGGAAGAATACATCCTTCTCTACAGATCTGACTTGCTCCAACAGAACCACACCTGACACTGCAGGAGGACTGCAGCCACATTTCCAATTGGATTGCTACCAACACCCCACAGGGTATGACTCTGTCAGTGTTGTTTACTTTACTGCATTGTTGATCTTGTCCTTTTTTTTTTCTTTTCCCTATAAAAGAACTGTTATTTCCTGCTCCCATATTTTTGCTTGAGAGCCTCTTAATTTAAAATTTATAGCAATTTGGAGGGGTGGAGAGGGTTTACATTTTCCATTTCAGGGGAGGCTCCTGCCTTCCTTAGCAGACTCCTGTCTTTCCAAACCAAGACACAGTGCAGGGCCCAGCACTCACCTGTGCTGCAGCTCAGGAGGCTGCAATGGTCACCCTTGGTCAGCGGGTGAAATTCCACTGTCACCTGCACGGTGTCACCAGCACCCAGAATTCCTATGGCTGGCACCACGGAGAAAGGGCTGCAACAAAAAGAGAGGGATCAGGGCAGGGGGGACACCTAGGCATGAGATTTATATGTATATTTACATTTATGTTTATATTTATACTTACATTTATACTGATATTTATATTTATATTTATATTTATATTTATATTTATATTTATATTTATATCTATATCTATATTTATAATTTTATATATTTGTATATTCTTATATTTATAAAAAATAAACATTTACCTTTATAAAATTGTATAAAAATATAAATATTATTAAATATAATTTAATTTTCTTTAATTAATTTTATATAAATTAATTTTATGAAAAAATTACCTTTTATACTAAAATTTATATACATCTTTAATTTATATAAAAATTTATCTTTATAAATATTTTATATTTATAAATTTATAAATTTATCTTTATAAATAAACAGGACACCTACTATGCGGGTTATGTTGGGAAGTTATTTTGTAGTACTCTATTAATCCTTTTAAGTAGTGTGATAAATGTAATTTTAGGCTAGAACATAATATTAAATTAGAAACTATGTGATGGAAGATACTTTTTCTAACTAGCTCAAGAAATGGATAAAAAAATCAAGAAATTATTCACATAGAGCTAACAGCAACAACACACTCAAAATGCACCACTGAGAAAGGACTGCAGTACAAAGAGAGGGATCAGGGCTGGGGGACACCTGGGCATGAGATTCCTTCTGCAGTGCAGCTCACCTCAGCTCACTTGTGTGAAAAATGCATATTATATGATTGGCTCTTTGCAAATATTAAAATTAATATTTATAATTTTAATAAAAATTAAAATTTATCTTTATACAAATATATAAAATTATAAATAAAATTAAATATCATTATTTATACATTTATTTTTATATTTATTATTAAATATATTCTATTTTAAATATTTTTATTTTTATATATTTATATAATTTATAAAAATTTATATAAAAATCTTAAATTTTATATATTTAAATAAATTTTATATTAATTTATAATTAAAATTATTTGAATTTTATACTAAAATTTATATACATTTATAATTTATATTTGAAAATATTTTTATATTTATAAATTTATAAATTTGTATTTTTAAATAAACATAACACATACTATATGTGTTATGTTGAGAAAATATTTTGTAGTACTGTATTCATCCTTTTTAAGTAGTGTGCTAAATGTCGTTTTAGGCTGCAACATAATATTAAAATATAAACTATGTGATGTAAGATACTTGTTCTAACTAGCTCAAGAAATGGATAAGATAATCAAGAAATTATTGACACAGAGATAACAGCAGCATGACACCCAAAACCTCAAGAGAAGAATTATTGCCTCCTTATCAGGAAGAACTAGACTTTGTGGGGACTGAGATGACTGATTTACAAGATGAGGGGGGGAAGCTGACAATAAACAGAAAAATCCCTAATTCGAAAGGAATGTTTGCATCACATATCAGATATATGAATATGCAACAGGCAATTGCTTTTATGGATTAATCCTTTGTTGGCAAAACATGTTCTCTGCTGGAGCAGAACACCTGGATGTCCATAATTCTTTGCTTTTTTATTGTACTAACTCAGATTGTCCAAATTGTTATCGCTCTAATTTTTATTACTCTTGTTATAACTATTTTATTACTGTTGAACTTTTAAAATTTTAACACAAGTTATTGGTGTTTACAACACCGGAGCAAGCAGGGAGCAAACGAATCACAGTCAGCAGAAGACAGAGCAGGGTCAGAAAGGGCAATTGAGCCACTGCTGAGGAGATCCAGCCCTCAAAAGATGCTGTGGGGTAAAATGACCTCACCTCCCCCAGACTGTGCATCCAGCCCTCTGCAATGAGACTCAAGGGTCCCACTGCCAGCAATCCCATCAGAGAATGGTTTGTGAAAAGCACAGAGAGGCTTCAGGGCCATTCTACATGAAAACTTGACACTGACTGCCTCAGGAATTTCTTTTCCTGCTGTTTATAAAGCTCATCTCAAGAGATGCAAATGTTAGAGCACTCCCTGGCTTGGGAGATTACAGCCTAGGAATCAGACAGGGAGAAGGAACTTTTCCTTGGAGACCAAGGAATAATTACTGTTGAATTTGCAGTGTGGTTCTTTTGGTTTATTTTACCTTGAAAACATCCCAGTTTAGCCTAAAAAGGGCACATTTCATCAACATTTCAATGACAGCTCTAGGGAAAGGAGCAATCAAAATTCTGAGAGAGTGCAAATGCAGATTAGAGCAATACAGTGACAGGGAAACCCAAAAGGAGGATGCCATTTACAGTCTGAAGGGTCCAATCCCAGCTAAATGAAGCACCATGAGCAGGGGCACATCAAGGAAGCAGAACCGGAGGTTTCTGTGTGTTTACCAGCAATGCAGTCAGGGACTCTGGGCTGTCATGCAGGCTGGTAACTGTTTGCTTGCCCACCAGACAAACTCTGTGCAATGTGTTGGAAATAATTATGCAGATGTCTTGGTGCACTTTGGATTTAACAGGAGCAATCGGGATTGGTCACCAGGTGAGCAGCTCTTGCCTGACAAACACAAGACTCTGTGCTTTGATGCTCAGGGACAGCTCAGTGCTCCAGCCCAGCAGCTGCTGGGCTTTGTGCTCTTCTACAGCCCCACTGAGGAAACAAAAGTTCCTTTTGTTGGGCCTTGCTGCTTTGCTGGTGGTCACTCTGTCACTCAAAAGTGTCTTCTGGAGAGATTGGTGATGAACCATCACACACAATAATAAGAAAGTTCCCATTCCCCCTGGTGAGAACATCACTGCTGGCTGATGGAGAAGCCTAGTTCCTTCTGTTGCTCTTCCCCAGCCCTGTTATCACCAAAGGTGTTTTGCACAAGGACAGATCCTCACCTCTGGGTGCTCAGCTGGTAACGAGTTGCCTGGTTACCGACATTGCGCACCAGCAGAGTCTGCTGGGTGCTGACCTTGACCGGACATTTGGAGAAGTTCAGCTGGGCAGGGAGGTCCAGGATAGCTCGGGCACCAATGGCCCGAATTGGCACAACTATCCTCTCATTTTCAGTGACACAGACGAGTTCATGGGAATAATCCTGCAGGAAAAGAAACTGGCTCAGCACAGGACATTTAGTGCCATCCCCGTGGTAGAAGAAAAACCATTTCTATAACCCTTCAAGGGCAAAAAATTACCTACTGCACCCTTAAATCAACACTAAGTTCTACTAATATGTCACATTTTAAAGGCACCAGTGCACTTTGCAAAACCTATCTCAGTGGCATTCAGCTCTTGTGTCACTTGGGTCATCCAGAGAACTGCCCTAGGCTACCACAATTTTTACTCTAAATTTTAATGATGTTAAAGAATTCCTAAGTCCCTTTTAAGGAACATGGGGCTGTCAGAGACATCTTTTATGAAAAATCCTTTCCTTAGGATTTTTCCTCCTGAGAAGCTGAGAGACCTCAGGAACAAAATGTAAACATTGGTTATCTGCTGCTGTGGAATGCAACAGGTGCATCTGTGATTGGACTATGTTGGATGTTTGTAATTAATGGCCAATCACAGTCAGCTGGCTTGGACTTTCTGTCCAAGCCACAAGCCTTTGTTATCATTCTTTCCTATTCTATTCTTAGCTAGCCTTCTGATGAAACCTTTTCTTCTATTCATTTGGTATAGTTTTAATACAATATATATAATAAAATAATAAATGAAGCCTTCTGAAACATGGAGTCAGATCCTTGTCTCTTCGCTCATCCAAGAACCCCTGTGAACACTGTCACACCTAGAGATGGCCAAAGATCTATCAACAGCCCTCTGTCATTTTCACTGTTCCCTGTGCATCATCCCTTGGCAATGCTCAGGGATGTGCAGGGAGGGAAGCAGAGCCTGTCAGGCCTGGCTGCAGTGCCCTCCAGCAGTGCCAAGGTGTGACTGGCTGCAGGCTGCCTGCCCATGGACTGGAGCCCAGCTCACAGCATGGAATGGGCTGGAGCCAGAGTGCAGGGAGAACAGTGGCTGTGGAGACATGTTGAAGATTGCAATGCAAGATGTTCTCAATTACCATTTGTATGGCAGATTATCTTTGTCAAGTGGGCAGTTTGCTTTATCTCTCTCTTTGAGTAACCACATGCACACCTCCCTCAGGAGGGGACATCTGCTGATAACAGACTATTGAATGTCACTGCATGACTGATAAGAACAGACATCCCATTGTGAGATGCTCTGCCCAGAGGGAGGAGGCAAGCATTGCTACCCAGATATAATCCAGACATTTTGAGACACCCCACAGGTTGTCAGGTTGTGTTCTGACTCTGTCAGTGTTGTTCTAGTGAGCTGCATTCTTTTCCCTATTAAAGAACTGTTACTTCCTGCTTCCATATTTTTGCCTGAGAGCCTCTTAATTTAAAATTTATACCAATTCGGAGGGGTGGAGAGGATTTACATTCTCTATTTCAGAAGAGGCTCCTGTCTTAGCAGACTCCTGTCTTTCCAAACCGAGACAAGATCATTCTGTGTTTTGGCTCCTCCAGTCCCACCTTGTTCTCTCTGGGAGTGAAGCGGATGTGCACAGGCGCAGAGGCGCCCGGCGGCACCAGACGGAAAACATCGCTGGAGCACGAGAGCTGAAAGTAAGGGGAGCTCTCCATGGAGACCTTCACCACCTGAGGAACCTGCAGCAAAGATATGAAATGTAAGAGCCTCAAAGAGGGATGCAGGACTCCAGGCAGCTCTCCAAAATGCAGTTTATTCCATCCAAGAGGTTATAGGAGTCCAGGGTCATGGGTGACAGAGCCTGTGCCTACAGCTGTCAGCTTCAGCTGCAGGCAGGCCTGGACACCCTTTAATTGTGGCTACAATGTATTCTATATTTTTCTTTGCTGAGCATCTTCACACAGGAGAACCAATCTATACCTTAACTTGTACCTATAGCCTATCATAACTACTATCATTACCATATTCTTGTTACTATTCTCCAATCACTAGAAGTTTGTGCATTACAGTTGAAGCTAGAAGTTGTTATTCAGTTTTCTTGCAGTGGAAAATTCTGACACCTTTTTTCTGCTTGCCACATCAGTAGCCTTGTTTGCCAGTGCTATCTTCTTGCTTGGTAAAAACATCTTCTTGTTTGAGGTGGGTTTATCCTTTGTTCTAAGTCATAAAAAGCCCTTCTAACTCACACACCCTTTGCCTTCTTGGTTATCCAGTAAGACTGGCTCAGCAATTCTTTTCTTCTATATCAAAACTTGCTTCCATCTCTATTCCTTCATCAGACTCCACATTTAAAAATCTTCCTGCTAAGCCTACATATCTGTGAGACTTTCTTGTCAAACTTTCATTCTTCCCAACAATGAAACAATGATTTTGCCACTGGTGGAAAGAAGGATGAGAGGAGACCTGTCCATGCCCTGCTGACATCCCTCCTTGACCCCTTTTCCAAAGCACTTTCCGCTGTGCAGGTTCAGGCACATCCTTCACATGGGTGAACTCAAACCCCTTCTGTCTGGCTCCAGCATTTTGGCCAGGGGCAGTTGGGCAGCGCCCGGTTGCAAGGAAGGGCTGAGCAGGTCAGCACCAGCAGAATGGAGACAGAGCACCTCAACCAAGTCATCTCTGTGGGAATCCACAAAATAAGAGGGTTTTGGGAAAGCTGCAAAAGGCAGGCCTCAGAGACTGTAGAACTGTGATTAGAGCTAAGCAGCAGCCATGAGATAGGTCAGCAGAAAAGTTACTTAAACTGTAGAAAAGCAAAGAAAAATAGAACAATGGTCTATGGATTAACGCTTGTCGAGAATAACTCCCTAAGCTACAGAAAAGTTTATCTAGCAAGATATTAGGAAGTTTGAAGCTTAATAATAGAGCCCTGTGCATTGTGTTTAAGGTTTACAAGCAGGTATTGTATTCAAAATAAGCAAGCATTGTTTTAACCAAAGGTACATGTACTTCTAGTGGTTGGATAGAACTGCTGCCAATGTGTTTTTGCTTTGTGTGACTGGTCAAAAAACTTATAAAGGAAGTTGTAACATGAAGTTCTTGGTCTGCTGCCTGAGATGTGAGCTGGTGGCATCTTCCCATTGTCATAACCATGCAATGAGACTGATGCTGAAAAATAAAACAGCTCAAGGCACGTTCCACAGCAGCCCCGTCCCGTTTGTGATTTGTACATAGCCCCTGGCTGGTGGTAAACTGCAAATTCCACAAGGCCAGGAAACCTGCTGGCTTCTGCCTGCACACAGCCATGCAGTCGTGTTCCAGAGGGGGAATGTGCTACCTGAAAGCAAACAAGCACATTGTCGTGGGAGAAGGGAGAAATTCCCTTCTGGCAGATCAGGTTTGGGTAGGGACATTCTGGGAACAGAGTCAGGCAGGCAGAGCAGCAAGACAGGAGACCAAACACTGTGGCTTTGCTGGGAATAAAAGCAAACCTGAAAAGCAAACAAAGGAAGAAAGCAAGACAACCCTTAAAACAAGGAGATGGCAAAGAGAATTTAAATGGGCAGTAAAGCAGTATGGGAGAATCATAAAACCACGAGAGCAACCAGCTTGCCAAAAGTGACAGAAACACAGACAGGCTGTGCCTATCACCATGGGCTTTAAAGGTTTTTTCTGCCTGGAGAAACAGGACCAGCACTGACTGACAGTGTGGTTTCAGTATGAAAAGCCAGTCTTGGCTCTCCAGGGCTTCTTGCTGCCTGTGCAGGCAAGCTGGGCTGCTGGGCATTCCTGCCTGCAGCCAGCAGGCCAGGTTCTGCCCTCTGGGATACACAGACACAGCACACAGGCATTTCCTAGCACATAGATATCCACCCCCAAGAACCAAAATGCTCTCCAAAAGTCTAAACCAGATGATTTGGACTCCCTCCTGTCTCTTCCCACCAGCCCACTCTTGGCACAAGCTTCATTTGAGAAAATGTTTCCCTGACTGAAATTCCAATGGTCTCTGTTTTCCTCTTTACAGTGGAAAACAACTGCTGACATCTTTCAACATTCTCCCTCTCAGCTCTCTTGGGAAACTGCAAAATAATCCAAATTTGTTCAAGTGAAGGTGGAAACCTCCAGGAGCCTATGGCTTTGGATGTGCTGTTCTTCTGCAAAGGGAAAGCAGAGCACCGTGTTGCCTTTGGAAAAGCTGAGCAGAGCTGGATGAAGCTGAGAAGGAGCCTGGAGTGGCACCTAAAAGCCTCTCACTGCTTCTGCTCCATCAGTCTGATTGCAGGGCTGTTTCAGAACACACCTCCTGCAGTGCCCATGCCATGAATGAAAAGTGATTCCAGCATAAAGTGCAGAAGGCTCAGTCCCTGAGCTTTGGCTGTGAGCTGCACAAAGTGAGCCAAACAGGCTGAGAGAGGCAGAGGAGCCAAGATTAACCAAGGAGACACAGGATGAGGTACAGACTCAAGGCAAAGCACAAGAGCAGATAAGAACTGCACAGCCCTCAACATTCCCACCATTTCAGAGCTTTCAAGAGAAGCCAACTCCTTTGGGATTGATACCATCAACACATGCTAAACCAAAATCAGGGGAGAATCCCCAGCACGGGGAATTTCCAGGAATCTGCAGGAAGATTTCCACCATCCTGCAGAACAAAGGTGCTGAGACATTTTCTTTTGGACGTGCTGTAGCAGATAACTTGCTTTGCTGTACACTCTGGGAATTACACCTCTCTCCTCTTCCAGCACAGTGTTAAAGCTCTGTGGAAACCCAGGGCACTGGGAATATTTCTCTGTCTGCTCTGGGGTGTCCTGACCCCGAGGGGAGCACTGACTTTGACCCTCATTCATGGAGAAAGTTTCCCAGACTTCAAGATAGACCAGAATCCACAAAAGTGTGAAACAGATTATAGAGAGTAGTGTAGGTGTATCACACGGTGAGAAATTTAGGTTTTGGGATTTTTAGGATGCCATGGATGAAAAGAAGACGGAAGGCACAGGGTATCGTCCTGAGTTTCTTCTTCATGCTGCTTCTTCCTTCTTCTTCATGGCTTTGAGTGATGTTTTGTAATTGGTCAGAAAAGTCTGCATTGCAGGCTCTGTGGGATCAGTTCTTGGGTTAAAAGGGAAAATAATCTAGGTGTCAGTTCTTAATTGGATAGCTCAGAATTAAAAGACCTTGAATCAAGAGATTGTTAGCCATTTTGCGCTTTGCTAATGAAAAGCTGCTGAACTCATGGTTGTGAGACTGCTTTACTGATAAGAAATAATAAACACCTGAGTCCAAACATGAACTACCATCTCAAGTGCCTTCAATCCAGACCCAGAGAAACCAAGAAAGCTCCACGTCCCAGCACTCACCTTGCCCACATTGGTGAGAGACAGAGCCATTTCAGAGACACCACGAGGGTTGAAGTTCTGAAATTCCACCTCTGGTGGGGAAATTTGCAACAAGTTCAGCTTCAGGGGATCTGACGGCAGCTAGAGAGGACAGAGAGAGCAGGGAGAGGTTCAGCTGCTGGGAGGAAGGTTCATGAAGGATCCCTTACACTGATCCCCAAGTACAGGCTCTGGGTGAGCAAATCTGGGCAAACAGTGGCTCACCCACCTCTGCTCTCAGCTGATCCACAGCTGCTGGGCCACACAGAGCAGGCTCAAGCCAAGCTGCTCTTTTGGCATGGATTTCTCCAGGTTTTCTTCTCCAGAATGCCAGGCTGCACTTTCATTAAGCACAGCCCTGTGCCCATGTGGTCACAGAGCTCTGGGGCACTGCCTGAGCACTTGTGGAGTGAGAAAAACCCACAAATTTACATCAAACTCCATGGGAAACGATTTTGGGATGTCCTTCACTCTGAGACAGGGAAACCAAGGCCCACACAACTGCAAATATCTGTTCTGATCTAGAACTTAGGCATCAGTAAGAAGAGAACAGTACCAGAGGAGGTGTGAGAGATGAGGTGATATTTTGCAGAAGCCAAAAGGTTATTGAGTTAAAAAATGAAAGTTGTTGGCTCTGTGTGTTGTTGTTTGGATTGTTTGGAATTGTTCAGGTTGCTTTGTTGGGTGTTTCTGTGAGCTGGGAGAGGGACAGGGTTGAAGACCTGACCAAAAGGAAGCAGGGGCAGAGGAGAGGGGATAGAAAAGCTGGAGAGCTGAGAGAATGGAAGTTCCCAAGTACCCATCCAAGGGGAAAGGGGACAGGGGCAGCCCTGGCTGGGTATAAAGGGGATAGAAAGATTGCCATTTTCTCAGAGGCTGTGTTTGTTCATCTCCAGAGGGAGGGAGACATGACTGGCTCAGCTGAATCGTTACAAAAGTTTCCTTTTGCTTTGATGATTTTGTCCCCTTTAATTGTATTCAAATATTAGTGCGTTTCTAACAGAGGTGAAGGCAGAAATAAAGTAACACAGAAGTTAGGAAAAAGACAAATGAGGTGAATGAATGCTGAATGAGGAAAAGCTTCAGTTATTTTCTCAGACACTTGGGTAAAAGTAGAGTTGGTATCTCTGTTTTCCATGTGCTTTAAATGGGTGCTTTCTTGTAATTATTGCTATCTTGTAATTATTGCTGTATTATTGATACCATGGCAGAGGCACGTCTGGAATGACACAACAACAGCAGATGTTTCTGGAGCAGAGGCATTGCTTGGAGAAAACTGCTTTGTCTGGGCAATCCTTAACCAGTGTGTTACATGGCTCTTGCTGCCAATTTCCTGCTCAACAGTGTGAGAAATAAATGTGATTCGTGCTAACAATTGCAACTATATTTTAGATATTTCAGAAAACATTTGTTAAAAAGTAATAGAGGAAAAGGATATGTACTCAGTGTCACAAAACAGATGTTTTCAGATGTTCATGAAAAAACAGGATGTAGGATGTAGTTTGAGATAAGTAGCATCCCAAAACGCAACAGGCCTCGGGATAATTCAAGAATCTGCCTTGAAATGGACAAAATTGGGATGATTCCAGGTATCTATGAAATAATAAGGCTTATTTTTAGATTATAATGTTGGCTTCTATAACACAAGACTTGGGGTGCATCTGCAGCTTGTGGAGTTGTTCAAAGCACAGTGATGATGAGGAGAAGCCTTCATGGGAAGCGACCACCAAAAGCCAAAAGACCTCTTAGAAACAAGCAGAGCATGCAATGTGCAGTGTAGTGACATTGATTTCAAGAATCGAAAATAGGAGGAGATTTACAGAAAATTATTGATGAATATGTATTAGCATACAGTATAGAAGTTGTGTTTGGATTCTTTTGGTTTTGCTTATGCTTTATCTATCCAAATCACTGCCAAATTATTTTTTATCAGCTTGGTTATATTTGATTGCATTATTATTATTATATATATATATATATATATATTTGATTGCTGCTCAATTAAAATTGCTGCTAAATTCTAATGTTGGTTTATTAAATTAGACATATAGAGACCTCATTCATAACAACAGCCCAACTCAGTCACCCACCCATTTGGTCTGTGCTTTTCTACTGAGCCAGTCCTGTCAGAACAGCAGCTTTGAACACACCTCTGAGTAGGCACTGATCCAGATAAAGCACATCCATTCCCCTCTGCCCAGGGCCAGTCCCCTGCACATCTGGCAGCCTGCAAAATCTAACACCCCATCAGGGTCCCAGATGTTGTTCCAGCCCAAAGCATTAAGGCAATTTGTTTTGTTAAATCTGAAGTCATTCCTGCAGGTCCTTGGCCTTCAAAGGCCAACGCTGCCACTCTGGAAGGAATCCTGTGACCCCAAGCACTTGATGGTGACCACACTAAAGCAAGAGGTGCCTCCTTCAGCAGGAGAATGGCAAAGGGCAATGTTGTGCCTTTGTGTCCCCAGCCTTCCCCCCATTGTTTTAGCAATGGCAGCTACACTTAGGCAGCTTCAGCAGAGCTTATCTGGGTTGACTTAGTACAGATCAGGACACCCAGTCCACCAGTCCCAGCACTTTGCAATGACAGCAGGACCTGGACACTGAGGTATTTTGCCTGTCACAAGCACACACCCTCTTCAAACTTCACATCAAACAGAAAGGAAAAGAGCAGGAAAAGGCACCTTTGGACGAGTCACCCCCAGGTCTACACATGGGCCAATTCTGGGCAGAAAACTCGTCCCAGTGACGGCCTTCATCTTCATGTTGAGAAATTTCTCCCACTGGAACTTAGAGGGAAGCGGCTGAAAGGCAAAAATAAAACAGCAAAAACCTCAGAGTTGTGCTTGTTCAGAAAGGCGTTTCTTGAACAAGTGCCGCTGGTGAACAACTTGTGATCAAATTGTCCAGGACAGTCCTGGAAGCCCTGGACATTACTTGCTGAAATACTTAACACAAATAAATTAATAATACAGAGTGCAATGCACATACTCCTACCACATGGCTCTGTCCCATTGGCTTCTCCATGATTTGATGGGACATGTTTGGGGATTTCTGCTCTTTGGGCATTTGTTTCCTCTTTAGTTTCATTGGATTGAGGCAGTGACCTTTTCAGAGAGTGGGAGGAGCTCTCAGAACTGCCCTGACTCCATCCCTGTACAGCACTGAGAACTCACAGCAAGGAGATATCACTGCTGGCTGAGTCCAAGAGACACAAGAAAGGAACGTTGTACTAAGAGTGAGGAGCACAGGAATGTGTCCAAGTTTTAGTTCTCTCTGTTAATTAGCATTTGTTTTCTCTGTCTGGGCTCACAGAGCCCCCCAGAGAAGAAAAGAGAGGGATCTCCTTGACAGGGCCTCAGCAATGGGGCATCTTCAGTCAAGTGAGCTCCAGACACCAAGGGACTTTTGTGGCCCTGACTCCAGTGAGCAGGCAAGAACTGCACAGCACTCAACATTCCTACCAATCCAGAGCTTTCAAGAGAAGCCAGCTCCTTTGGGATGGACACCATCAACACATGGCCAACCAAAATCACGGGAGAATTCCCAGCACAGGAAGATTTCCACCATCCTGCAGAACAAAGGTGTGACTATATTCCCAGGGGTCTTAGGATGAGGGAAGAGACGAGGATCTGACTCCATGTTTCAGAAGGCTTCATTTATTATTTTATTATATATATTACATTAAAACTATACTAAAAGAATAGAAGAAAGGATTTCATCAGAAGGCTAGCTAAGAATAGAATAGGAAAGAATGATTACAAAGGCTTGTGGCTTGGACAGAAAGTCCAAGCCAGCTGACTGTGATTGGCCATTAATTACAAACATCCAACATAGTCCAATCACAGATGCACCTGTTGCATTCCACAGCAGCAGATAACCAATGTTTACATTTTGTTCCTGAGGTCTCTCAGCTTCTCAGGAGGAAAAATCCTAAGGAAAGGAATTTTCATAAAAGATGTCTGCAACACAAAGGTGCTGAGATATCTGGACGTGCTGCAGCAGATAATTTGCTCTGCTGTACACTGTGTCAGCAGGGCTGGATCTGTGCCCACACAGGAGCTGAGAGAGAACAGCTGCTTTGGAAGCTCTTCCAGCTGGGACCAGCCCTGTCTCACAAGGCTTTGGGCAGAGTTTGAGCTTCCCCCCCACATGCCCAAGTGCCCAAGGGCAGCTTGGTCTTGACAGTGGCAGGGGGCTCTGTACAAATCACAAACAGGACAGAGCTGCTGTGGAATGTGCCTCAAGCTGTTTTATTTTTCAGCATCAGTCTCATTACATGGTTATGAAAATGGGAATGCCACCAGCTCACATCTCAGGCAGCAGACAAAGAACTTAACGCTACAACTTCCTTTATAAGCTTCTTGACCAATCCCACAGAGCAAAAGCGCATTGACAGTAGTTCTATCCAACCTCTAGAAGCACACGTACCTTTGGTTAAAACAATGCTTGCTTACTTTGAATACAATACCAGCTTGGAAGCCTTAACCACAATGCACAGAGCTTCATGATCAAGCTTCAGCTTTCCTAATATCTTGCTATATAAACTTTTCTGTAGCTTAGGGAGTTATTCTAGATAAGTCTTAATTCACAGACCATAGTTCTATTTGTCCTTGCTTTTCTACAGTTTAAAAACTTTTTCTGCTGACCTATCCTATGGCTGCTGCTTAGCTCTAATCACAGTTTTGCTGTCTCTGGGGTCTGCCTTTTGCAGCTCTCCCAAAATCCTCTGATTTTATAGATTCCCACAATTCCCCCTCTCGGTTCATCTAAAAAGAAGCTTTCATAACCATGTCATTTATTACTTGCATTTCGTAGCCTTACTATAATATTTCTGCTTATTACCTACTTAGAGAATTTTCTTGCTTGCACTAAAGCTGGGGCAGGGAGAGCAGGGACACCAGGGCAATTTCCAGCCTTAACACAGCCCAGTGGGTACTTACAGTGAAAGATGTCAGTCTTTCCCTGGACAAAAGTCGGGGTGTCGAGGTCCTCTTTGGGAATGCAGAAGGCATTTTGAAGGCAGGATCTCCCAGATGACAATGCCTCAACAAAACTGGAAAAAGCAACAATGGAAGTCTGAAAATTCACAGCCCAATTCATGCCAGAGTCAACGGATATACTGCTGCTAAAAATTTTCTATGATTTGAACGTAGCTGAGTGCTTGTTTGGTGTAAGTAGCTAGTATTGTCAGGACTCTAGCTGGAATTTACTTGAACTATATGGCTACCTTGTGCAATTCTAAGATGCATCATACTGAAACCTGGAGCTAAAAATATCAACACTAAAAATAGTTAGAACAGAAAAAGCTGCTGCTTAAATATTACTTAAAAATACCTAAAGTGCTGTGATAAATAGGTATGATTCGTGCTGATAAAAATTGAAACAGTAATCAATATTGATACAGTAATTCATATTTGAGAATAATAAAACAGTTAATAGTTAAAAGTTGTAATGCCAAAGAAGAGAGGGAAAGGAGGGGCTCCGCCCACCCCCGCCTTCCCAGCAGACGTTCTCAAGGACCACAGGAAAGAAGCTGAAGATACAGTTGCTAAAAATGACCAAGAACCTGGTTGGGTCCAAGAAAATGCTAATTATAAAGGACTTATTGCTTTGATATGTAGATGCAGTGATACGTTAGTCTTGGCTTACATTGTACTGGCTTGGTGCGCATGTGTAACCCAAAGGTGAATTAAAGGACAACGAAGAAGACTACAGGGCCTTCATCAGTGACGACCCCCAAAGACTTGTGCGACCACCAAACCGAGTGGTGGCGCATGTGTAGTAAAGGTGGTAATGAAGGCAGAGACAGAAAAGTGACGAACCGAAAATAGGAGGAGATGGCATTGACACATGGCATATAAGGGGTGACTTTCACTTGGCAAGCTTGTACGTGAAGTGGCAAGGGTCATTGAACTCTGCCCTCCGTACCCCGCGGTTGTTTTTGCTTATGCGCTACTATTGGAACCAAATTATCCCTTATTTTAATCAAATTATATTGTATCCAATTTTATATTTTTCATTTTAATTATCTCATTAAAATTTTTATTACTTTTAATATTGTTTGGTTCTTTTTAATGAGGGGATAGTTGGGCATACATAACAGTGCACATCCTCTTCTTTAGGCTAAAGCACCCCTGCTCTCTCAGCTGCTCCTCACAGGACTTGGGAGAGACTGGAATGTTATGGCTAATGGCTTAAATATTGCTATAAAGGACTTTCTGCCCATTGTGACAAAACTGAACAATAAAGCTGCGACCACCCAAGCCCACCCTTCCCAGAAAATTCCCTGACTGGTACTTGGCACTGTGAGTTAAGCTGCCTAAGGGAACTTAAGACAAGACAGAGAAGACCAGAAGAGGATTTTATGGTATGCCAATGGGATCCATGGAATGATGATATTTTTTACTTAATCTGTCTCTGTTGCTCTCTTTCTCCCCCTGCTTCTTTTTCTATTCCTTTCTCTCTCTCTCTCTTCCTCACATTTACTGTCACATAAAATCCAGACTATTGACTTTGGTATATGGTCTCGTTTGCACCTCAATTCAGAGGCATCTCCCTAATCACTTCAATAACCAGATGATAACAACCCACTGAAACTTGAACAGAACTCATTCACCTTTAAGCAGTTTAAGCAATCACTATAGACAAAAAAAATGTATAGACCAGTACATTTAGAAAATGTTGCATTTCTCCAGTGCAAAAAAAAGCACAATCAGTAGAGCATATACTGTTCATCCACTCAGCTGGGCATTGTGGTGGTGTTCACAGGGGTCTTAGGATGAGGGAAGAGATAAGGAAGGATCTGACTCTTGATTTATTATTTTATGATATATATTATAGTAAAACCATACTAAAAGAAGAGAAGAAAGGATTTCATCAGAAGGCTAGCTAAGAATGGAAAAGAAATGGAATAATAACAAAAGCTTCTGTCTTGGACAGAGCGTCTGAGCCAGCTGACGGTGACTGGCCATTAACTAGAAACAACCACATGAGACCAATCACAGATCCACCTATTGCATTCCACAGCAGCAGATAATCATTGTTTACATTTTGTTCCTGAGGCCTCCAGCTTCTCAGGAGAAAAAATCCCAAGCACAGGATTTTTCATAAAACATGTCTGTGACAGTGCATACCACTGAACTGCTGCACCAGAGGACGGGCATTATCCCATCCTGTATTTCCCTTTGCCATTCTCTCTCAGAGTGCAGATGAGACAAAACCAAAACGTTCAACTTGAGTTAATCTTTACCTTCAAAGGAAATTCAGGAACCTTTTGCAGAGGCCAATACTCTGCGGGTGTAGGAATTCTTTCAGGAGACCAATGCTCCACGAACAATTCCCTTTGCGAATCGCCCAGGGAAGCCACCTGTAGGAGCCCAGGCTGCGCACACCCAGCCAGGGCCGCGTTCTCAGGCAACTGAGGCGGCGCCGCTGTCACAAACGCCGCCGTCGCGTTCTCGGTTCCCAGGCACCCGCGGCCCCCGGCAGCCGCCGCCGTTTCCCGGATCCTGCCCCTCCCGGCCCCGCACGCGCCCCCGGGATGCTGCCGGGGCTCGGGGGCTTCGTCTGCCCGGGCTGGGGCTCTGCCTCCCCTGCGGGATAAGGTGAGGGGGGTCCCCGGGACCGTGTGTGAGTCCCCCATGTGCCCCCCAAGCGGGGGTCACCCCCTTTTCTCTGCCCAGAGCTCCTGAGTCAGCTCCTGCTGCCCCCCGGGAGGGGTTTTGGGGAGCCTCCCGGGGACTCCCTTGAATGCCCATTCCTGGGCACTGGGATCCCCCGCATCTCGTTCCCCAGCTGCAGGACCCCCTGCACCCCCTTATTCGTCCCCGACACACCCTGCACCCCCTTTCCCGGGTATCCTCCTCTCCCAGCCCCTGGATCCCCCGTTTCCATAAGCCCGAGGACCCCAGACCCCATTCCGGGCCAGCCTGGGGCACCTCACCCCCAGGCCTCCCTTTGCCCGGCGACCGATGACGACACCAAAGACTCGGGGCGCCATTGGCGGGCAGCAAAGAGCAGCGCCAATGGCGGGGCCGGAGCTGCCTCACGCCTGGGGCCGTGAGGGGCCATGAGGGGCTGTGAGGTGTCACTTTTGTGCGGAGAATGACGCAGGAACAAGCAGGAGGCAGTATTGCAGAAAGAGTAAAAGTAGGTTTTATTCAAGAGAACCGTCAGGTTTTTTATAGAGTGATACGAGATGTTCTATTTGATTGGCTAGTTAACAAAAACACATTCTTTACACACCGTCCTTGAGAAGAAGAGAAAGATGAAGTAGAAGAACAAGTTCTCACATCCTTACAACTGCCTAAAACTTCTCACAACCTGTTGTGAGAAACGCTTGCTGTTTATCTCTGTCGCATGGCATCCACAGTGAGGGGCTGTGAGGGATCTTGGGGAGCTGTGAGGGAGCCATGAGGGGCCATGAGCTGTGAGGGGCCGTGAGGGGCCATGGGGAACTATGAGAGGCCATGAGGAGCCGTGAGAGGCCACGGGGAACCATGAGGAGCCATGGAGAACTATGAGGGGCCATGGGGGACCATGAGGGTCTGTGAGGAGCCATGAGCTGTGAGAGGTTGTGAGGGGCCATGAGGGGCAATGGGGAACTGTGAGGGAGCCATGAGGGGCTATGAGGGGCCATGAGGAGCCATAAGTGCCTGTGAGGGAGCCATGAGGGGCTGTGAGGGGCCATGAGGCACCATGAGCTGTGAGAGGCTGTGAGGGGCCATGAAGGGCCATGAGCTGTAAGGGGCCATGAGGGGCCATAAGGGACCATGGGGAACCATGAGGGAGCTGTGAGGGGCTGTGAGGGGCCATGAGGGGCCATAAGGGTCTGTGAGGGGCTGTGGGAAGCCAGGCACCCCATGGAACCAAGGGGCCATTGTGACACTGGGGAGCCAAAGAGATCACTGTTGACAGTACAGAACCTCATGGCACCAAGGGGCCATTGTGGCACAGCAAGGCCTTGTGGAACCAAAGGGACCATGGTGACACTATGGAACCTCATGGTACCACAGGTCCATTGTTACACAGCAGCCACAGCAGGGCTGCAGAACCAAGGAGATTACACTACACAACCTCATGGAATCAAGCTGTCCATATTACACTAGTGAACGTCATGGAGCAAAGGGTCCATTGTAACACTGTGGAACCAAGGAGACTCTTGTTGGCAGCCTTACAGATTTATTGGTATTAGCTAGGGTGAGTTCAGGGTTATCTTTTATAGTGGTAATTTGGAATTGGAGAATACTGCAGCAAATAGCAGTATTGACCTCATTAGCAAATGTACATGGCAAAGCATTAAGGGACACCTATTATCGTAGAAATTTGTACTAAGTAAAATAATTTACTTGTTTCTAGAAAAGGGGGGAATGAAACAGGGGATTGGAAATTTAACTCAAGGTAGAAAGCAATTTTGGATTTTTTTTCTTTAGTCTTTTAACTTGTGTGCTCACCAAAAGGCCTGCAGAGAGAGAACAAAGGAGACTTGAGGCTACTCAGAAAATATTGTATTTGCAGGTCAGGAATGATGAATGTGTCTCCATGTTCTCAGAAGGCTAATTTATTATTTTATAATACTATATTATATTAAAGAATACTATACTAAACTATACCAAAGAACACAGAAAGGATACATACTGAATGCTAAAAAGATAATAATGAAAACCTGTGACTCTTTCCAGAGCCCCAGCACAGCTTGACATTGATTGGCCAATAAGTCAAAACAATTCACATGAAAACAATGAATCACCTGTTGGATAAACAATCTCCAAACACATCCCAAAGCAGCAAAACATTGGAGAAGCAAGTCAGATAATTATTGTTTTCTTTTTTCTCTGAGGCTTCTCAGCTTCTCAGGAGAAAAATTCTGGGTGAAGGGATTTTTCAGAAAATAGGAATGTGACAAGAAAGAAAAGCTGAAGAGAGATGAGAAGAGGCTCCCTGCTGACTTTGAGACTGAAGCAAACAGAAAAACTGAATCTGGGTTATAAACACCACATTACAACTATGGGACTGAAAAACTGTACAGGCTCATAAAATTGATACGTTTAATACATAGTCATGATTTTATGCAAATGCAACATTATGCAAATGCAACATTAGGGGATAAAGTAGACTCAGGAATTTTGGGGGTGCTCATATCCTTGGGAAGCATGTCCAGCAATGAAATAAATAATTCCAGCTTTACAACTTTTACAAGTTGTGGAGTCTTTTTTTCACAAATCACCCCCACTCTGGTCTGCTACACCACTTAGACCAGTTCAGGCAGTGAGACAATTGAACCAGTTTAACTAGATAAACAGTTAAACTCGTTCAATTAGATGAACGAATTAAACCAGTTATAGACTCATTGTGGAACCATTTAAATAATTTAAAACATTTCAACCAGCTGAGTTAGATAGACTGGATTAAATTACATAAATTAGAGAAATCAATTAGACAATTCAGCCAGTTAAACCAGTTACCCCAGCTAAAGGTGCCAGGCCCTGGGGGATTTTGCCCTGGATTCACCACCAGGAAGTTGGTTCTGTTTAACCACCAGGAAGTTGTAATTTAGGATTTTTCCAGCCAGGGGAGGGATTTGCCTGCCCCAGGACATTCCCAGCACCAATGGAGACCCAGAAGGTGCTCAGAGGGGGACGCCACAGGGAAATTTGGGGGCTGGGCTGGAGATGCTGGATCCAGGGTCTACCTGGATCCAGGGAGACCAAGGTGGAGATTCTGGATCCAAGGAGTGCTGAGGAGAGCCTGGGACAGAGGAAACACCACAGCTGAGATTTCAGTGCTGAGGAGACCCTGGATCCAAAGAGACACCCAATCTGAGAAAATTCCAGATGCAAAGAGATTGTGGATCCAAGAAATTTCCAGAGACAGGAACAAGATTCCAGAGCTGAGAAGATTCTGAATCCAAGGAGACACCCCAGAGCTGAGGAGAGCCCGGGACTGAGGAAACCCCAGAGCTGAGAAGATTTCAGTGCTGAGGAGACCCTGGATCCAAAGAGACACCGAATCTGAGAGGATTCCGGATCTGAAGAGATTCCGCATCCAGAAAATTTCCAGAGACAGGAACAAGATGCCAGAGCTGAGAAGATTCTGAATCCAAGGAGACACTCCAGAGCTGAGGAAAAGATCCTGGATCCAAGAGGAAGATTCTGGAGCAAAGAAACTCTGGAGCTGAGGAGGAGACCTTGGAATGAGAAGATCACGGATTCAAGGAGACTCCAGAGCTGAGAAAATTCCAGAGCTGAGGACACCCCGGACTGGAGGAGTAGATTCTGTCCCCTGGAGCAGCCAATTGCATGCCAAGATGTGGAATTTCCTGGAGAGGACCGTGGAGATCCAGATATCCAACAGCACCCGGAATGTCACCCTGGAGAACCCCAGGTGAGGGGAAGGTGCAGGAGAGCCCCTGGAGTGCAGGATGTGTGGTGGTTTTAGTTTGAAATTGGGTGGAAATACTAATTTTGTGTTGTGGTTTAGGTTTGCTAATTTAAGATTTTTTTAATTTGAAGATTTTTGGCTGATGTACTTAAGAATGTGATAGGTTTGGTGTTGGCTGATTACTGATGCACTTTTTGTTGTGAGGTGGGATTAGGAGAAAGGTAAGGCAGGTTTAAAAGTTCAGGAGGGTATAAAGAAAATTTTATTAGAGGTAATTAAAATGAAAAAAGTAGTAAGAAAGAATGAAAACAAGCCTTTTAGAACACTTTTCCTCTTCTCACAACTTTTCTTCCTCACTGATAATGTAAAAAATTACATTTAAGACTTTTAGTTAGTTTATGACTTTTAAAGTAGTTTTTCTTTAGTTTATTGAGGGCAAGTAGTATTTTTTGTTAAGGTTATGGAGACTTTTTCGTAAGAGGAAAGAAAACATGTTTTTTGTGGCTCTTATTTTGTTACGAACAGCAGTTCTTTGGGGAATGTTGCTATTATGTTTTTCTTATTGTTCTAAGCATTTTTTATAGCTTGTTGATGGGTTATGTTGATTTATGGGGTGTTGTTTTAAAGATGAGTTGTTTAAAGGCAAAAGTTCTCTTTACTGTCCATTTTTTATTTTTGGGAATAGAGATTTTCTTTTCTTTGGAAGCAAAGGTCTACTCTTTTTTTCTGTTTAACTTTATATGGGATTACAGCTATTTTAGCATTTGTTTTTTTTAACATGGAGGCTTTTGTTTGATATCAATTTGAACAATCTTTTATCATCCTTTTATCTCTTTATAGTTTTATGTACTATAAGGAAAAAGAGTCTTCTCTTTATAACTTATAAAAGGATTTCAGCTCTAAGAAACAAGGCATTTATTTTTCTTTGTTTTTTGGGACTTAACTTTTTCTACACCGACTTTGATGGCTTTTTGCAGTTCTTTTATATGTTGGTATTTTGGAGTTTTTTTCCTATTTGAGGGAGGACTGAGGCAGTGTAAGGGTTAACATTATGCTGAATTTGACTCCATGTTCTCACAAGGCTGATTTATTATTTTATGATATTCTATTATCTCAGAATCTCTGCTGGTCACAGTGCCCCCAAGATGTGTTAGAAAGTCTCTTTTCCCAGCCCAGCAGTTGAAGAAAGAGTAAGAACTCTTCTATTCTTGTTCTTAAGGTTCTTTATTGGTTTTTTTATCTGTAAAATTCTTTTTTTGACTCACTGAAGTCTGTCTGGCAGGTTGGGTTGAGGCACACTGCCTGTCCTTGGGGCGATGTTATCTTTTTCTACTAAAAACTATGTGTACACTATTTACAATAACTTCTCAATACTTATTATCTATGTTAGACAATCAGTTTTTTCTCTAAACTAATCTTAAAAGTGCTAGCATCACTTAAAAAATGGAGGAAGGGAGGAAGGAAGGAGGACAAGGCTTAAATTCTTCTATCTTGGGATTTCAAGCTCCCATTCTAAAAATCTCAAAAAACTATTTTTCACCCAGTGACAAACTAACTATTATTCTACCTAAACTTTCTTGTCTTCTTCATATAAGGTTGGTAATTGTTTTTTCCAAAGGCTAAGTCAAAGGCACAGGGGTCTTGGGCTCTGTGCCAAGGGCTCTGAGCCCCCCGGGCAGGGGCTGGAGCCCTCCAGGGCAGCCAGAGCAATTTCATGGGTTCCCTCAATATTATATTAAAAGAAAGTATATCCTAAAACTATACTGAAGAAAGAGAAAGGATACATCAGAAGGCTGGAAAAGAATGAATAATAAAAACCCATGACTGACCAGAGTCCTGACACAGCTGGACTGGGATTGGTCATTAATTAAAAACAATTCACATGCTGGGTAAACAATTCTCCAAATCACATTCCAAAGCAGCAAAACAGGGAGAAGCTGAAGCTTCCCAGTTTCCCAGGAGAAGAAATCCCGGTGAGGGGATTTTCCATAAAATATCACAGTGATGCTGTTTGGCTTGGTTTGGCTGAGATGGCGGTTGAGGTTGGGCTTTGCTGCTTTTTTGTTGTTTGGAAAGGAAAGAGAGAGTTTTGGGGGTTTTTGGTTTTTAACATGTGTGTTTCACAGAGTTGTGCCCAGCTTCTCAGTGGTTCAGCAGCCTGTCAGTTACACAGAAAGCTTTGCATCAGTTCCCTGAATTTTCCTCCCATTCCAAACCAGGACAGGGTGGTGTCGCACACATATTTTATGAAAAATCTTTTCATTAAGACTTTTTCTCTTGAGAAGTTGAGAGACTTCAAAAACGAAATATAAACAATAATTATTTACTGCTGTAGAATGCAACAAGTGCATCTTTGATTGGTCTCATGTAGTTGTTTTTATTTAATAACTAATCACAGTCCAGCTGTCTCAGACTCTCTTGTCAGTCACAAGATTTTATAATTCTATTCTATGATTCGCTAGCTTTCTGATGAAATATTTTCTTTCATTCTTTTAGTAACTCTTAATATATCATTTTCTTTTAATATAATATATATAATAAAATAATTATTTGCTGCTGTAGAATGCAACAAGTGCATCTTTGATTGGCCTCATGTCCTTGTTTTTAATTAACAGCTAATCACATCCAGCTATCTCGGACTCTCTAATCAGTCACAAGATTTTATTATCATTCTATAATTTTCTATTCTTTGCTAGCTTTCTGATGAAATCTTTTCTTCTATTCTTTTAGTAACTCCTAATATATAATTTTATTTTTATATAATATTTATCATAAAATAATAAATCAGCCTTCTGAAACATAAAGTCAAGATTCTCATCTCTTCCCTCATTCTGAGACCCCTGCAAACACCACCAGAGTGTGGGGTCATCATCCCACGATGGGAGCATCTCCTAGAGCTTGGTCCATCTCTTACTTGTCCGCCAGTGCTCCCAGCACCTCCCAGCAGTGCCCCCAGCACCTCCCAGTGCTCTCAGTGCCCCCCAACAGTGCTCCCATTACCTCCCAGTGCTCTCAGTGCCTCCCAGCACTGCTCCCATCACCTCCCAGTGCCCCCAGCACCTCCCAGTGCTGGTGAGACTGTCTCCTGCTGGTTCTACCACCCACCACTTGCTCCACAATGATCTCCTGGTGTGTGACCATGTTTACAGGGGTCTCAGGATGAGGGAAGAGACAAGGATCTGACTCCATGTTTCAGAAGGCTTGATTTATTATTTTATGATATATGTTATATTAAAACGATACTAAAAGAATAGAAGAAAAGATTTCATCAGAAGGCTAGCTAAGAATAGAAAAAAAAAGGAATGATAACAAAAGCTTCTGTCTTGGAAAGAGAGTCCGAGCCAGCTGACTGTGATTGGCCATTAATTAGTAACAACCACATGAGACCAATCACAGATCCACCTGTTGCATCCCACAGCAGCAGATAATCGTTGTTTACATTTTGTTCCTGAGGCCTCTCAGCTTCTCAAGAGGAAAAATCCTAAAGAAAGGGTTTTTCATTAAAAAATGTCTGTGGCACTGGTGGTCTCACCATGCTTCCCTGATAACATAGCCCCATTTCTCCTCCCCAGGACCTAGTTCTACAGCGGGCACAGCTTCGTCCCCCCCAGCCCCCCTGTGCCCCCAGGCTCCTCTGACACCTGCCACCTCTCCAGCCCCCTGTTCCGCGACTGTTGTGGAGTCCCGGTCTATGAGGCCACCACCTTCACCATGGCCATCTTCTTCTCCAGCCCCCTGGACTACAACCCCTTTGCCATGGAGCTGGGCCTGGTCCCTGCTCAAAGTTCATCTGGGCAGCTTGGAGGACACCTACAGCCACATGTCCCAGATGAGGACGTCCTTCACCACCAACGGGAGCACTGCGTGCTGCCACGTCACCCTGGACACCTGCCAGGAGCCTGTCCAGGTGAGTGTTGGCCACGTCAAGGTGAGGCCACCATGTCCAACACACGGAGGTCCATTATCAGGGTGGTTCTGCAGGAGCACAAGTGCTCAGGGAACGAAGCTGGAGAGAGGCTTCCATGCTATGTGACAGCAAAGGAATTAATTTAGTTTTCACTGTGCCTGTGAACAGAGAAACAAGGCACACAAAAACTGCTTTCCCAGCAAGAACAGTTGGAAGAGAAGAAGAAGACATCTGGCTCAAGAATGTAGGAATAGACAAAACAAGGACTGAATCTGGGCTTACTGGTAAATGGGTAAGTTGTAATGTGTAAATTGCTTATTTGCAAAATCATGTGTGCATGAATGGTTAGGAGTATCCTTTGTGTGACCTCAGGCCTGAATAAATTATGCCTTTTTAAACCAAATCAGTGTTAAGGAGTTGTGTTCCAACATTTTGGAGATTTTGTGGCAGTAAATTGGAGAGCCAGCCAGAAGATCAGCCTAGAGCTTCAATGAATCCACAGATCTCCAGCCAGCACTGAGGAATTTTCACGGAGAACCTCAACTTTAGACCTTCAGGGACTCAAGGCAAGATCCCTGGTGTAAGTGAAGGCATCATTTAAATTATTTTTCTTCGTGTTATTGACAAGGGATGCAAATCCCCACACAGAGTTCCTGGTAAGTGTCACAACCCAGGAAATTCCTCTGACTGCCCTGGAGGGCTCCAGGCCCTGCCCGGGGGGCTCAGAGACCTTGGCACAGAGCCCAAGACACTGTGACTTTGGTTATGACCCATGCAAAAAAAAAAATACCAACCTTCTATGAGGATCTGAAAGCTACGAAATTCTAAGTAAAATAATAGTTTGTCAATGGGGTGAAAAATAAATTTTTGGGGATGGGAGAAGCAAGGTGGAGGAATCTGGGTGTGTCCAGTCTTCCTCCTCCTTCTTCTTCTTGGCCGCCAACTTCTGCTGTTATGGTGGCACTTTTGGATTCGTTTAGAGTAGAAGCTCACTGTCTAACATAGGTGATAGGTCTTGGAACGTAATTGTAAATATTGTACATGTAGTTCTTAGTATAAAAAGATACCACCACCCTGAGGGCAGCCAGAGTGCCTCTGTCTAACCTGCTGATTGGACCTTGGCAGGCCAGACAAAGAATTTTATAGAGAAGAAACAATACTGCCCTTCTGTGCTCTGACTTCTTCTGTCAAGATGATGGGCTGAACCCGCTCACCTCACTGGCACAGGGATTCTCCAAGCCCAGCAGAAAGAAGATGTAAATGTAAATGCCCTTTCCCAGGAGCTGTCAGCAGCTGTGCGCAGCCAGAGTGTGCAGGAGCTGTGCTGGCTGCGTTCAAGCCAGCTCAGAGCCTTGCTTCTTGTGCCCACAGCATGGAAGCCAAGGTGTGCCTGGCACAGGGATGCACTTGATCTCCTCCTCCCCGCTTTCCCCTTGGAGGGCAGTCACCCCTTGGAGAAAGTCTTTCTCATCTTCTCAGCTTTGCATGCCTCAGGTGAGAAAAGAAAAGACTGACTCAGCTACCTGGCAAATGGCCTAAGCACCTGGCCATCCTAAAGCAGCAGCAGTCAGACCGTAACAGCCCTGCAGCAGAATGCAACTTCAGACTCCATCTCCACAAGTCACTCACCTTTCCCTCAGCAACAAAGAGGTCCTTGCAGCCAGCAGGAAGAGAGAGATGACAACCGACTCTAGCATGACAACTTGGTGAGACTTGTGGAAGCATGGAGGATTGGGAAGTGAAGAAACAGAAGCTGTTGTGGCAAAAGGGACATTGTGGAGAGTGGAGGTTTGCAGCAGAATAGGCCTTTAGAGGCAAGGCAGATTCTGTCTGTTGAACCTCTGCGTGTCATGGTGTTGGCAGCTGGGCAGCCTTGGCCCAAAGCTGATGGGCACTGGCTGTGCAGGGAGGGAATCACTCAGCATGCGTGCATGTTCCTGCTTAGGAGCTGGACGCGCTGCCTGGCAGGAGAAAATGACAGGGAGACAGTCTGCAGCTGCCCCAGGTCCTGCACAGACCCATCCCCTGTGGGCACCCCCTGCTCCACACTCTATCCATTGCCAAGATCAAGAAATGAATGCCCTGCTTAACTGGGGCTGTGCATTAGTTCTGGCAGCACCACTCTCTCCTTCCCGTCATGCTGGGCCAGGAGAGGAGCAGGAGGCTCTCCTGGCACTGGCAGCTGTGTCCCTGCTGCCAAAGGCTGGGCTGAAGTGCACCCTGATCCCCAGCATCTCAACTGCCCGGGCACATGCCATGGGGCGGGCCAGGCTCCCCCGCCTCACTGGGGCTCTGGGGGGCCCGGCAGTGTTTCCTGGATGTGCCCCAGTGCCACAGCTCACCTGGGACACTTGGATTCAGGGCAGCACTGAGGGCAAAATTCTCCACTCAGGCACACTTGCTTGGATGCTGAGATCCACATGGCAATGTCCCTGGGCTCCCCGTCAGCATGCTCAAGGGCATCAAGGAGCTCTCATGCCCCTCTTGGCCTTTCAGGCTGTGCACCTGTAGCTCATTCTTGCAGCAGATGATTCAGGTGCAGAAGACAGGCACAATTGAGCAAGCAAACAAAACAACAGGTCTACCCCAGCTGCAGGGGACAACAGGTCTACCCCGGCTCCATAGCTGCCGGGAGTCAGCCTTTCCCTCTGGTGGTGGGCGCTGGCCGGAGACACCAGGTCTACCCCAGCACCGGCGGGACACCAGGTCTACCCCGGCTCCGGGGCCGCCGGGCGTCGGCCTTGCCCCCTTGTGGCGGGCGCTGGCTGGGTAGCACAGGTCTACCCCGGCTCTGGCGGGACGCCAGGTCTACCCTGGCACCGGCGGGAAACCAGGTCTACCTTGCTGCTGCGGGACACCAGGTCTACCCCGGCTCCGGGGCCGCCGGAGGTCGGCCTTGCCCCCTGGTGGCGGGCGCTGGCCGGGGACAACAGGTCTACCTCGCTCCGGCGGGACAGTCCAATTTCAGCAGGTGCCGGGTAGACCTGTTGTCGCGGCCGGCTGCGCAAGTTCACCAAGGGGTCGCTGTTGTCGGCCACCTCTGGCTGCGTCACCGTAGGAGGTTGGCACCGCGGGGCCGGCCAGCGCCGGGGCCGCCTCTGCCCCGTCGCGGACCGCATCATCCTGGAGCACCCGGATTAAATAATTCCTAAACCACCTGATTCTGGCGCAGGCTTTCGGACGGAGCACAGCAGCTCCCTCGCTGCCATCTATTGACAATCAGCCCTCCACACAATCTTTTGTCGCTCTCTCTCTCGCACCAGCGGCCGGCCCGCCGCTCCGGCCAGCGGGCGCGCTCCGCCTCCTCCTCCTCCTGCGCCGAGGTCTCCCTCGGCGGGCCGGGGCCGACAGGGGCCCAGCGCGGTCCCGCCTTGGCGCTCTCCTCCGCGCGGCTCCCAGGTCCGAGACACGGGCCTGGGACTTGGCTGCGCAGGCGGCGGCGGCAGCTCTGCCATTGCCGGGAGCGCGGTGCGAGGGAGGCCGTTTGCTGCCGTCTGCGGTGGCAGGGGTAGACCTGGTGTCTCTCCGGAGCCAGGCTAGACCTGGGTTCCTCCTGGAGATGGGCTAGACCTGATGTCCCCTCACCAGTTCGGAGGAAGGTAGGGGGAGGATCAGGACACTGCAAACCATCTCTGATCCCAGCTCAGCCCTTCATTTCTCTCTTCCTAGGCAAAAGCCATTCTTTGCCAACTCTTCACAAGCACTCTTTCCTTTCTGCCAGGACACAGCTGGCATGGAGAACATCATGCAAGAGGAAACAATGACCTGAACCAATTCAATTGGACTCAAGTGTCTTTTAAGCTGAAAGTGCAGAAGTCAAGATGTGTTTAGCCTAAACCTCTTGCTCTCTTGACATGTGTCCTGAGCTCATGGGAAGGAAGCAGGTGCTGGATTCAGCTGCTGAACCAAAACCTCTTCTGAGAGCAGAACTAAGCTGGGATGTCCATCCATGGAGCCCCAGAGGGGCACAGCTCTTGTGGCCGCAGCTGTTTTACGATGAAGGTTTCTGCAGCGGCTGCGCTGGGGCTGTGTCAGGATGGGCTGCTCTGGGGCAGGGCCAGGATCTCAGCAGCCAGGCCAGAACACAGCAGCAGCACGGCTGGGAGCCGATGGCTTCTCCTCCACTTGCCTGGTGGGTTTGGGCTGTCCTTTTAGGGTTTTAGGGTTTCTCTCAAATTTTAGGGCAAATTTGGGGGAAAACCTCCAAAAGGGGCTCTTGCAGAAAGCCAACACATGCAGCCTCTCCCCCCACTGCATTTGGGAAAAATTTCCTGGGGGAGAAGTGGAAAGAACCTGTTTATTTAACAGGCCAAGTGAAAGAGTTGCATTTGGTCAAAAAACAATCCAATGGTAGGCCAGGTGGAATTGACATTGGAAACAACCCCTCATTGAATTGGAACGTTTGGTCCAAAAAACTTCTCAGGGCAGCATCTGAACCTCAAGAATTAGTAATCCTTGCTTCTTTGATGATGGATTTTTGTTTTACTTTCATGGCTCGTGCCTGGTGAAAAGGTGATCCCCCAAAGTACAATGTTACCCCTCATTATTTTGCGTATAAGAATTTGAGGTTTTGGTGTAATGTTTCAAACAGCTGGAATGTGCTTCCTGAGACTGATCAATACCCACGGCAATTGCCGAAAGGGTATTGATTCATTTGCGGAGATAGAGCTTGGCAAGGCATTCCAGCTCGCCCATTGAAGGTGGCCCTTGTAGCATTGGTATGCTCACCATAATTGCCCCCACTGCCAAAGCAGTGATGAAAAAGAAACAAAAGAGAACGAGAGCTGTCCCTCATTATGGGGAGAACTGTCAAAGTGATTTTATGCCTTGGAATGCTGCCCGAAGGGTTTCAGCAGGTATATTTTTACCCCAATTGGCTTCAGCAGTGGCATTGAAACAATTAGATCGAGTTGGATGCTGGCCGAGCAAACAAACTAATGCCACATCCTCTGCAATCAGTGATGTGTTAACCAATGTTGATAGTGTTAGACATGCTACTCTTCAAAACAGAGCAGCCATTGATTTTCTTTTACTGGCACAGGGGCATGGTTGTGAGAAATTTGAAGGACTGTGTTGTATGAATTTGTCTGATCATTCTGAATCCATTCACAGAAGTATACAAAAACTGAAGGATCTGACAGCTCAAATTAAAGAAGATGGAGGTTCCTGGCTGGATGATTTGTTTCAAAAATAGGGCTTTGCACCTTGGCTAAGGCAACTTTGCAAGATAGGTCTTTAGGTATTAGGTGTTCTGATATTGATATTGATAGTGATACCCTGTATACTTTGTTGTGTACGGCGAATGATGAACAAAACGGTCCGAGAAGTTTTTGTCATATATGCAGGAGAGTTAGGAAGTAGAAGCACAGAGAGTGTTCGAAATCTCACGAAAGTAGTAGACGAAGGTATAGACATGAACGAGGGTTTTGAATTAACACCCTGGAATCGACCAGAGTTTTTTGAACAATGACTTGTGACTATTGTCAAACGTGATTCATATCTCTTTCAAAGACTGGGCCTTCACAGCATTAAGTTGCTGTGCTGTAATATAGCAATGCTTAGGTTCAGTGCGAATAGGTCTCCAGCAGATGATAAGTAGAAATTTTACAATAAGGCTATGAAATGCAAGTAGTAGGCAACAAGAAAATGAAGGCTTCTGAGTAAACAGAGAGGGGGAATTGCTAGAATTCATAAAGTTAGAGGGTTTTAATGAATTGGTTAAAAAAGAGTAGGCCTCAGACAGAAGTTTTGTTAGCATTGCAAATACAGCAAAAAAGTTTTCTAAGCTGTAGAGCTTACATGACAACAATAGATCTCTGTAGAACTGGCTTATGGACTGCAACAAGGTTATTTAATGTATATCTTTAGAAGGTTAGCATGAATGGAGCTGTGTTCTTTGTCTCAGATGAATAAGTCTTTGTTTTACCTACCATTACGTGTGTTTCATATGATTGGATAGAATGCTTGTCAATATGTGTTGCTCTATGGGTGATTGGCTGAAATCTAGGCTGAGATGGTTTTATGCTATGTTGTAATGCCACACCTCCTTGGCATTCCCTGTGGATGAGCGAGCTGCTAAGATCCTGTCTCCATTGTCTAAGACTAATGTGCTGAAATAAAAAGCTCATGTCACTAGTCCGGGTGTCCCGTACCTGTTCGTGATTGTATCCACTCTTGCCGGTGACAAGTGGGTTCCTCGTTAAGCATGGCAGCCAGGAGTGGCCAGCTGGCTCCTGAAATTGCACAATATGCAGGATGGTTCCCAGACCCAAGCTGGCACCAGTGCCATGTCGGGCCGGTTTGACAGTGCCAAGTGTCTCCTGCAATCTGCCATCCAGAAGCGGGGCAGCTGATTTTTTTTTGCCTGGGATAATTGCCGAGATTTGTGTTCGGGGCCTGAGGCCGGGAGTGGCCGGCTGTCTCCTCAAATTCCACGATATCCAGGATGGTTCCCAGACCCAAGCAGGCACCCGTGCCAAGTCAGACTCGTTTGACAGTGCCAAGTGGCCACTGCAATCTGCCATCCAGAAGCGGGGCAGGTGAGTTTTGTTTGCCAGGGAAAAGGGTCAAGGTTTGTCTTCGGGGGGCTATGCCTGGGAGTAGCATGGTGGCTCCTGAGATTCCACGACACGCGGGATGCTTCCCAGACCCATGCTGGCACCCGTGCCAAGTTGGGCTGGTTTGACAGTGCCAAGTGGCTCCAGCAATCTGCCATCCAGAAGCAGGGCAGGTGACTTTTGTTTGCCAGGGAAAAGCCCCAAGGATAGTATTCAGGAGCCTGAGGCCTGGAGCGGACGGCTGGCTCCTGAGATTCCACGATATGCAGGATGGTTCCCAGAACCAAACTGGCGCCAGTGCCAAGTCGGGCTGGTTTGACAGTGCCAAGTGTCTCCTGTAATCTGCCAGCCAGAAGCAGGGCAGGTGAGGTTTGATTGCCAGGGAAAAAAAACGAGGTTTGTGTTCGGGGGCCTGTGGCCGGGAGTGCTGGGCTGGCTCCTGAAATTCCACGATACGCAGGATGGTTCCCAGACCCAAGCTGGCACCAGTGCCAAGTCAGACTGGTTTGACAGTGCCAAGTGTCTCCTGCAATCTGCCATCCAGAAGCGGGGCAGGTGAATTTTGCTTGCCAGGGAAATGGGCCGAGGTTTGTGTTCAGAGGCCTGTGGCCAGGAGTAGCCTCGTCGCTCCAGAAATTCCATGATACGCAGGATTGTTCCCAGACCCATGCTGGCACCCGTGCCAAGTCGAGCTGGTTTGACAGTGCCAAGGGGCTCCTGCAATCTGCCAGCCAGAAGCGGGGCAGGGGAAACTGGCCAGGGTTTGTGTTCGGGGGCCTGTGGCCTGGAGTGGCCAGCTGGCTCCTGAAATTCCCTGAAACGCGGAATGGTTCCCAGAGCCAAGCTGGCACCAGTGCCAAGTCAGGCTGGTTTGACAGCGTCAAGGGGCTCCTGCAATCTGCCATCCAGAAGCGGGGCAGGTGAATTTTGTTTGCCAGGGAAAAGGGCCGAGGTTTGCATTAGGGTGCCTGTGTCTGGAAGTGGCCAGCAGGCTCCTAAAATTCCACGATACTCAGGATTGTCCCCAGACCCAAGCTGGCACCAGTGCCGAATCCATCTGGTTTGACAGTGCCAAGTGTCTCTTGCAATCTGCCATCCAGAAGCGGGGCAGGTGAGGTTTTCTTAGCCATGGAAAAGATCCGACGATAGTATTCAGGAGCCTGAAGCCTGGATTAGGCGGCTGGCTCCTGAAATTCCACGATATGGAGGATGGTTCCCAGACCCAAGCTGGCACCAGTGCCAAGTCGGTTTGGTTTGACAGTGTCAAATAGCTCCTGCAGTCTGCCATCCATAAGCGTGTCAGGTGAGTTTTGTTTGCCAGGGAAAGGACCGAGTATTTTATTCGGGAGCTTGAGGCCAGGAATGGCCAACTGGCTCCTGAAATTCCATGATACGCCGGACGGTTCCCCGATCCGAGCTGGCACCAGTGCCAAGTCAGACTTTTTTGAGAGGGCCAAGTGGCTCCTACAATCTGCCATCCAGAAGCGGGGCAGGTGAATTTTATTTGGCTTGGAAAAGTGCCAAGGTTTGTGTTTGGGGCCTGGGGCTGGAGGGGCAGGCTGGCTCCCGAAATTCCACGATATGGAGGATGGTTCCCAGAGCCAAGCAGGCACCAGTGCCAAGTCAGACTGGTTTGACAGTGCCAAGTGGCTCCTGCAATCTGCCATCCAGAAGCGGAGCAGGTGAGTTTTGTTTCCCGGGGATAATTGTCGATGTTTGTGTTCGGGGGCCTGTGTCTGGGAGTGGCCAGCTGCCTCCTGAAATTCAATGATACGCAGGATGGTTCCCAGACCCAAGCTGGCACCAGTGCCTAGTCCGTCTGGTTTGACAGTGCCAGGTGTCTCTTGCAATCTGCCAGCCAGAAGTAGGGCAGGTGAGTTCTGTTTGTAGGGAAATGGGCCGGGGTTTCAATTCGGGGGTTTTTTCCTGGAAGTAGCCTGATGGCTCCTGAAATTCCACGATACGCAGGATTGTTCCCAGACCCAAGCTGGCACCAGTGCCAAGTCAGTCTAGTTTGACAGTGCCAGGAGTCTCCTGCAATCTGCCATCCAGAAGCGGGGCAGGTGAGGTTTTGTTAGCCATGGAAAAGATCCAACGATAGTATTCGGGAGCCTGAAGCCTGGATTGGGCGGCTGGCTCCTGAAATTCCACGATATGGAGGATGGTTCCCAGAGCCAAGCTGGCACCAGTGCCAAGTCGGTTTGGTTTGACAGTGTCAAATGGCTCCTGCAGTCTGCCATCCATAAGCGGGTCTGGTGAGTTTTGTTTGCCAGGGAAAGGACCGAGTATTTTATTCGGGAGCTTGAGGCCAGGAATGGCCGACTGGCTCCTGAAATTCCATGATACACCGGACGGTTCCCCGATCCGAGCTGGCACCAGTGCCAAGTCAGACTTTTTTGAGAGGGCCAAGTGGCTCCTACAATCTGCCATCCAGAAGCGGGTTCAGTGATGTTTGTTTGCCAGGGAAAAGGGCCGAGGTTGGCGTTCGGGGGCCTGTGGCCGGAAGTGGCCCGCTTAATACTGAAATTCCACGATACGCAGGATGGTTTCCAGACCCAAGCTGGCACCAGTGCCTAGTCGGGCTGGTTGACAGTGTCAAGAGTGTCCTGCAATCTGCTATCCAGAAGCGTGCCAGGTCAGTTTTGTTTGCCAGGGAACATGGCCAAGCATTGTATTTGTGGGCCTCTGTCTGGGAGAGGCTGGCTGGCTCTTGAAATCCCACGATACGCAGGATCATTCCCAAACCCAAGCTGGCAGAAGTGCCAAGTCAGTGTGGTTTGACAGTGCCAAGAGTCTCCTGTAATCTGCCACGCAGAAGCATGGCAGTTGAATTTTGTTTGCCAGGGAAAAAGGCCAAGGTTCTTTTCCAGTGGCCTGAGGCCTGGAGTGGCCGTCTGGCTCCTGAAATACCACAATATGCAGGACGGTTCCCAGACCCAAGCTGGCACTAGTTCCAAGTCGGTCTGGTTTGACAGTGCTAAGTGGCTCCTGCAATCTGCCATCCAGAAGCGGGGCAGGTTAGTTTTGTTTGCCAGGGAAATGGGCCGAGGTTTGTATTCGGGGTCCTGTGGCCGGGAGTGGCCGGCTGGCTCATGAAATTCCACAATATGCAGGATGGTTTCCAGACCCAAGCTGGCACCAGTGCCAAGTCGGGCTGGTTTGACAGTGCCAAGTGGCTCCTGTAATCTGCTAATCAAAAGTGGGGCCCGTGAGTTTTGTTTGCCAGGGAAGTGGGCCGTAGTTTGTGTTTGGGGGCCTGTGTCTGGGAGTGGCTGGCTGGCTCCTGGAATTCCACAATACGCAGGATGGTTCCCAGGCCCGAGCTGGCACCAGTGCCAAATAGGGCTGGTTTGACTGTTCCAAGTGTCTCCTGCATTACTCAGTTCAAAGACATCTTGTGTCCTCATGTTCTCACAGAAGACTGTAAAAACCTGTCTATTTTTGAGGGTTTGTTTTATCCATTTAGCTGTACCTTCTACTTCTTTCCACTGTATGAGAACATTGATGATAAGGTTGGATGACCTCATGTAATCTTCTAGAAGTAAAGAAAGAGAAGCCAGTAAAGAAAGGCATATTTGTAAATTGCAGGTGGAAAGAGGGAGGCCAACAAAAGAAAACAAAAGAACAATAATAATGAAATGCTCCTCTGTCTTCTGTGAAAAGTAAAGGCCCAGACAAGAAAGAACAACTGTAAAATTCTCACTAGAGAAACGCACTTTATCTGACTAAAGTATTTTGCAGTACATTTCTTGCTGTTTTCTCATGCCAAACATATTAACCATTGAAGGTGTCCCTTTTCTCTTTCTGGAATACAGCTAGGAAGATGGCTGTGTCATTGCTGACAAGCTGCTATTCTCAGAGGTGCCCAGCTGGAAGTCCTAGATCAATTGATTTGCTCTGTCACTTTGTTACGGCATGACTTACACTTTCAGCACCTGAACTTGCCCAGCCCTACAGTTCTTTGCCCCTTGAATGGTTAGATAGGCTCCTTGGCAACTGGCATTTGTAAGGACATGAAACTATGCAGAATTTGCACCATGAGATGATGCCAAATGAGTCACACCAGTAGATTAACTAGGGCATGGAAGGCAGAGAGAGGGAAATGAGAGCACAAGAAGAGAGTACACAAGAAGAGAGTACAATCCCCTTTTTTCTGAAACACTGTAGAAATCAAACTGAACACAAATCGTCCTAGGGGTAGTTCTTGCAAAAGACTAAGAGTTCTTTTTGTGTTCACAGGCCTGGAATATTGAGCTTTGGATCACAGCAAAATGCAGATGACAAAACGAGGCCTTTAAGTCACATCCAGTATGAAGCAGTATGAAAGAGGAAAGCAGCTGAGAGCATCAACCCTGCGATGTAGTCTCCGTATTATTCTGGACATTAGCAGAAATTTGAAATGAGTCTATGAAAATGACAAAGGAGGCAGAAGAAAAGGGAGCGATGACTCCTCTGGCATAGTGTTTCCTAACAGGGAGCTTCAAAATGTAAAGATTGGATCATCCTTTCAACTGAAGGAAGGTATGAAAACAACAGGAAGGAAATGGCATCAAATGCTAGAAAGACTCTGGGCAGTGTACTTCTAGACAGAAAGGCCACTGATGGAAAACCAACTAAACTGGCACCAATGCAGCAGCATTTTACTAAAGCCAGAAATGTCCAGCGCTTCACTCTCTGCCATTCCATTCAGATGCACACAGCAGCTCTGCAACATTCCTACTGATCATCTCCTTGGCAAACTGGGAGTGAGGGTCCGTGGTGATGCAGAGTCCCCAGGCAGATGGAAAGGAGAGCTGCTTTATTGCAAAAAAGAGGCTTTTGAAACACTCAGGCCTTTATCAGTTCCATAGCTTTAAGCCATAACACACACCATTCAACCAACCACCATGCACCAGGCTGTGAACACACAACGGTTCTAGAACTTGTTGATCTACCTCTAATTCAGCTGCCTCACCTTCCCACAGTCCTTTCCGACTTAGCCAAAGTAATGGGCCTCAGCCCAAGGCCTTCCTTTTGTAAGCTTCTAACTATATGCAACAGCAAACCACTACTTTCCTCTGTGCCAAGACTTTAGGTAGACGATTTGCATCTGCCCTTCCAGTGAAACCTAATGGGGAGAGAAAAGCCTCTCAGAGATGTTCAGTCATTCCATTTGCTAGACAGGCCAAACAAAAAGAAAAGTGAGCTATGGGATTGTGTACTCGCTCTTACAAACACCTGCTGCCCTCTGACAATGAACTAGCAGAAAACCAGCAAAACTGAGACTTGAGGCAAACAACCCTTTGAAGGGAAGAATGATGTGAGCAATAAAGACAACACATTTGCAGGCTACCGAGATACTTGAAATGTCAGCAAAGGCTTGAGAGCAAAGGCTGAACTAATGGGGTTACAGAAAGGGTGAAAGAATCCCAAGAAAAACATGACCAAAGGTTAAAACAATTCCAAGAAAAACATAGGCAATTGACCTGTTGAAGCCTTGAAGCCTTCAGGAAATCAGTGGCCGCTGATTTAGATAGGCCATTCAAGGTAATTGACCCATGCACCTTCCACTCCTTTTTCACCATTCGGCACCATAGGGGAAATTGTGACCATGGAATCACAATTCCTTGGATTCTGTTCTTAACTTTAGGAGAGAAGTACAGCAGCTGAAGCACCTGTTACTGATGTGATACCCAGGAACACAGAGTTGACATATTTCATTCTTGTCCAATCACAACTAGCAATACTGAGAGGATAAGGCTGGCTTATTTTCATGACACTTTTCTTGTTTTACAGCCTGCTCTGATTCTGGTGAAACTTTTTCATTAGCTTCTCTCTAAAAGGAGAAAGTCCAGTTCAATGTCCCGCCCTACTGCTGCAGGTATACCATTTGGTTTGTCGAGCCTAAAAATGGAATTGGAAAGTACGGAGCTCCCCGGAGCTAAGCGCTGCTCCCGGGCACCTTTCGGCAGAAGCCGCCGTCCGGAGAGCACTGTGACCGGCACAATCGTCTTTGCGCGAAGAAGCCGCTTCTTCACCTCCGGGAGCCGGAGAGAGCGGCTGCTTCGGAAAGGTAAAGAAGGAAGCTGCACAACACTGGGATTGTGTGCGCAGCTTGCAAACTGATAGAAAACAGTACCTAACCACTCTACTGCCTTTTCCAATCACATGAACGTTCGGTTGGAAGGTGTTTTGGACAACTTTCTTTTTCTTCTTGCAAAACACTCTGCAGACCTCCGTGCAACTTCTAGAAAATTATCGGAGATGTTTTCTGTGCTGACACAGTTTCTCCTTGCCAGTCATAGTGGAAAAGCTTTTTCCTAAGATGTAGACTACAAGAGACGCTAAAGACAAAGGTATGGAGCTCTCCAGAGCTAAGACTGGATGAAAGCAAATGACACACATATTCAATAACGAAAGTAGGAGGACTCGGAAAATTACAAACCAGCCAGCCTCTTTTTTGTCACCAGGCAGTTGATGGAGCAGCTATTCCTGGAAAGCCAAGCCAGGCACAAGAAGGACAACAAAATAATGTAGTCAGCATGGATTTTCCAGGGGAATTTCATGCTGAACAACTTTTTAAACTCCTCTGATGAATCAACCTGACTGGTAGATGAAGGGAATATTGTCTGCCTGGGCTTCAGGGAGGTTTTAGACATTTCTCTACATGGCAGCACACATACATACCGGAAGCAATAGTGCAAAGGGGAGGGAACCAGTGTCTTTTAAGTGATGCTGAGTGAAAAGACAAGAGGCAGTGGGCACACACTGAAATACAGGAGATTGCCTTTGAACATCACCAAATGATTTTTTACTGTTAGGTGACTGAACCACGGCACAGACTGCCCAGAAAGATTCTGAAGCCTGGATCTTTGAAGACATTACAAGTACATCCAGATAGAATCCCGGGCAAGAGGCTCTAGGTATCCTGGTGTAAGCAGGGGGGTTGGGCCTGGTGAGCCCCACCGAGCCCTACCACTCTCATTCATTCTGTGCTAGTGAATTCTCTTAAAGATGCATTTCAAGCACTGGCATGACAAAGTTCTGTGCAGACAGAGATCCAAATGGACATGGGATCTAAGTTCCTTAAGCAGTGTTCAAGAAGAATGTAAAACTCTGGGACAAGTGTCTCTTCCCTAACTGAATCCCTTTCATGGGAAAATTCCCAGCTATAGAAAGATCTTCTGATACACATGCTTAAGACTGACACTGGCTGAGCAAATTTCTCCCTATGTGTATCTAAGACCAGTAAGGATCTTCACCCAAAGTGTTGTCAACATAGTCACAAAATGTCTATTGTTAAGAAGTGACAACTGACATCAGAATGGCAAATATTGATCCACAAAATGGATTAATGTATGGGAATTATCTACTTGGGTTAAAAATAAAAATAAAGAGTTGGTCTTTATTTATCAATTTCATTGCAATATTGATAAGGGAAGAAAAAGACCTAAGTCCTTGACTTTCTTAACTCGAAGAAAGATTTTAAAAATTCCTTGTAAAAATGTATTATCACGATCAGACTATTGAAACAATTTTAGTGGGGGAAAAAAGTTCCAAATTTGTCGAGATAGTGGCAAAGAAGCCAAGAAAATAGGAAAGAAACAAAAAGAGAGCAAAAGAGTCAGCTTCAGTGTACAAGCTCGTTCTAGAAGTAGTCTGCTGGAAAAAGGAACCCCCAGCTGGATTTCCAATGTATTCCTGCGCTTGATTCAGTAACTGGTCAATGGAAAAACCAATCCTTTTGTACAACTTCTCCCAGCAACAAAAACTCCAACAGGTTGACACCACCATCATGCCTGTTCCAGACATATTTAAAAGAGAAATGATGATTTTCTTGAAAATCTACTTGCATAAAAGTTGCAAGACATTGGTGGGATTGCCACATTCTCCTTCCTCCATTGGCTTGAAAGTATATTTGATGAAATATGCAATAAAGCACATGATTTATAAGGTAGAGTCAAATGAATGATTTGGGAATTGATCTCTTGTTGATATTAAACTTCATATCCACTCTGTGTGACATTTCTAAAACAAAATGTGGAGCTGAGGCATTAATCTGCCATAACAAGTGTTAAGCAAACATACACACTCCCCTTCACGTGCCCCCCCTTCCACACACACCTAGGCACACACAGAGATCAGCATAGCAGATCATGAACACCTTGGAAAAGATGAAAATGCTAAATGCTTCTCTTTATGGGCAAAAGAGCTGGTGCAATAATTCAAATGCCTGGTACAAAAATTCTGTTTACTATTTAGCTCCTATTTAAAACACAGCTTTTCATTTAATTCCATTTGCAGAATATTTTCATTTCATTTGTTTCTTTAAAATTACTTAGTTCTCACGTGTTGTATGTCTAGGAATATTTTCTTCGAAAAATAGAAAAAAATAGATGATATCTTTTCAGCAGAAAGCATTGGTTGATACAATTTTAAACCATCATGATATGGAAGAATTTTTTTGTCCCTCTCTAAGGTGGAAGAATTATTTGGATCACAGATCATCTACAATGAAATACTTGACATGTTTAAGATGCTTTCAATGAATTTTGATCCTCAATTGCTTATTCATTGTAAACAGTAATTTTTCAGTGAAAGGAAAGTGTGTGTGGTATATCTACATTATGTTCAAACCCAGTTCCTACTAATGACCAGGCTGAACTCCAGTAAATCATGTCCCCAATGATATTTTGCCGCCTTCTTTGGCACTTCATGAAATTTTACCATGATGAGGTGCTGAAACACAGAGATTTTCTCTTAGAGAGTGTCTCATGCTGTAACCCATTCCATGGATTTTATGCTGTAATTCTTATCTCTTTTAAAATTTGCTATCTTCTGTACAGTTTTCATGAACCTTTCTATTACAGTAGAAAAATAACAGATAAATATAATTCTGTACAACTTTGAATTTGCCCCAAGAGCTGAGAGAAAACTTGCTCCTATCTTCAATCCGAGTTTCTTCTACAGTCCTACTTTGTTTCTCTACCATCAAGATTCTCTTTTGTTGCTGCTCCAAGCCCCATCCAAGCTGACCTTGAATACTTTCGGGGATGGGACACCCACAATTTCTCTGGGCAACCTGTTCCAGTGTTCCAGCACTCCCACAGTAAAAAAGGCCTTCCTTTCATCTAATATGTGTAGGAAATCATAAATCTAGGCATAGAAACTTGGAGTGCAAATTTGAAATTCTTTTGAATTGAAGAACATTTTATATGAATACTGACTTACAGATGACTAAAAGATGTTGATGGGCATTTGAGCTGACCATTTTTGAAAAAAGTGCATAGAATTAAAAGTGAAAACAAGAAAATTAAAAACTTCTTGCCATTTTGTTTTCCTCTCATATTCAAAATTGCATATGTCAGATATGAGTGCTTCATGCAAACCTCTCAGATGCTCTCAGAGAAAAAGCTTTTCTTTTAGACCAAGTTGCGGTTGGTGTAGAACACTAGTAGTAGTGAAAGTTTTTCTGGGCATCAGGCGAACACCTTCTCATTGGATTTGTGTGCAGAATGCATTTCATCCAAACTGGAAAATTGATCCCAGCTGTGTTCTATTCATCATTTTTATTGCATCAGGCCTGAAGATTCTGTGAAAAGTAGCCAGTGGACCTTGAAGATAGCTCATGTGAAACAGATGAGAGGTGATGGAGAAGTTGAGGGAGAGAATAAAGAGCATATGGCCCAGTATGGACACCAGAAAGTAGTTCTTCATGTGATCCATAGCCTGAACAATTGTTTAGCACCCTTTGTTGGTGGTGTTTGACAAACAGGGCTGAAGCAGATCTTCAGAGTGTCCAGGAGATCAAAATCCATTGAAGCAAATTCCCCTGGCCAGTCACCTTGCTGCTGCTAATTCACCCTCCATACCAGCTGATCAGGCCTAACAATGCTGCTGCAAAAATATTGTGAAAAAGGTAGGCACATTTTCACAGATGCAGGGAAAATCCCCTTGGATGATGATTCCAAGGCATAACTTCATGGAGCAAGTTATGCAACCTTGTCTACTGGCAATATCTAAGTTGGTGAGCTCACCATCTGTCAGCATCACTTTAGAAAATAAATGTTTGATCCACAAAAATAATATTTCATATGTCCTGTCTACCTGCGTCATTTCAACCAATGAATAGGCTACATTCCATCAGCAAAGGGTTTATGATCCTATGTTTCTTTAAACTGTGATAATTCTTTATTTTTTTCTAAATCAGACACTGCCTATTCATAAGATTCAGATGTCCATGGTAGGGGTGTAATTAAATTCACATGTTAAAAAATATCCTTCTTGTTATCTTTTCTTTAAATTACCCACACGTAGCATCAGTCTAAGAGCTGAAGAAAACCCCTTCATTTGCTGTTTGCCAAGTATCATCTATATGATACAAATTCTACTTGAGAAATCACACCCATTCATTGCCATGTAAACAACCTTTTCCTCATCATTAGGTATTTTGGTGAAGTGAATGATTAGAACATAAGCAAGGGCATTTGTTCAAGATGCTCCAGAAAGAGCTGTGGTCTGTTCTCTTCTTTGCTGTCTATGTTAGCACTGAGCTGCAAAACATGAAAGATTACTAGGAAAAGTGTTACTTTTAGTCTAAATTCGTAAATGATGTTTGAAATACCCTGTTAAATGAAAAGGTGCTCTTTTAAATGATGGCATCTTAAGGGAAAAAGTCAGCTTCAAAGAGGTTTTGAGACAGCTGCTTCTGGAAAAAAAAAATAAAATTGGAGGCATCTAAGGTCTTCAGCCATCCCATCTTGAAGATTGATTCAAAACACAGTTCCTTCATATAGGAAGAACAGAGGACCATAGATGGCAACCCATTTGAAAATGGAGTTCTATTTCTTTCTGGTTGGGATTACCGGACATCATTTCTTGTGAAGTCGAGGGACTGCAGTTAGTTCTCCACTAATTTCCTTCCCTGAAATTCATCTGCATTTGCTCCTTTGTCTGGAGTCCCCATTTATTAATATGCATAGATGGTATACTCCATCGATGCATGAATAACTGAGGGAATAATGTGCCTTTTGCTGCTATCTTCTTTTGCTGCTCCATTTTTCTTGCTTTGCTCTTGCTTTCTGTCAAAGAAATGCTAGCAAAAGCCCTCCTCAAGTCTTGCTGTGAAGACAGACTGCCAGAAAGGTAGAGAAACTTCAAACCTTTCCAAGACCCATGTAGCACGTGTCTTGGTCAATTTCTATGCAGATCCTTTCTTCCAGCAGGACTTTTTTGCACCGTTAGCGCACATTGAACTGAATACAGTACAAAAGCAGTGACTAGAGGAACCGTTCTCTTTTCATTTGAATGGTGATAAAAATGCGTAACAAATAAAAGCATTTTAGAGCAGCAGGAAGATTTTCTATGGAGCTAGCAAATCATAACAAGATGCCTATTCAGCAGTTGGGTTCCTTTCGGAATTTACAAGAATTCCCGACAGAAAACACAGCTTAGTAAACTACCAATCTAAATCACAATATCTAGAAAGGTGACATGAAAAAGGGCAAGAGGAAGAAAAGCAAAAAGAAAACCAAAGGAAGCCAGAAATAAGCCACAACCTCTCCTCCTTTTCTGCTTACTACAGTACCTTAGAAGTACCTTCAAGTTTCCTAACAGTCACATCAGTAGAAAACTGTGCCAAGAACAATGGTGGAAAACTGTGGAAAACCATTCTATCACAAAAGAAACAGGGATTGCTTTCACGACCATTAAATCTGCGTGCAATGCGTACCGTAAGGGTATGTTTGTATATTCAAAAACAATTGAAAACTCTTTCTGAATTGAAGCGACTGCTTTTTGTTTGCTTTGAATGACTTGGCTAAATAGGGCACATGTTGAAATACTTCAGACATGTGGTTCATTTTAGAGATGCCAACTGCAAAGGAGGGAAGCATTTTGTGTGCTTGAGAAAGTCAAGTATTGGAGAGTGCTTTTGTTACTTCTTTAGAAGGTTAGAATATGCCTAAAAGATGCTAGCTGGGGACTTGCAATTAATGAATTATTTGCTGTAAGTAGGTCAAATGACATTAGCTTTCAAAAAGGAAAAGTAGTCTTATTCCACATGCCAGTTCTAAAGTAGATTAATAAGCCTTAAGCAGAAGATGGATATGAAGAGGGATATGACATCAAAGGTTAAGCAACACTGCTGACAGCAAAAGGCTTACCTGCTTCAGATACAGGAGACAAAATACTATTTTGACACAAACATTGCTATTCAGACGACAGTAAAATTCTGAGTGACAGCAAAATTTACTCAATCATGACAGTAAAATCTGCTCACATCAAAATGTGCTAATCAATTCTTAGTGTAAGCTAAGCACCTTAAGCAAAGGGTACTTCAAGCATAACTGGTATTTGATGGCAAAAAAGGCAACTTGGCCTGCGTTTCTCACTTCTGTGAACAGACTTGTCATGAATGGGGTTTAATCCACCCACTACATCCCAGGGGTTCAATTCTTGTCACTTCAAATGTGAATCCTGCTTCTGGCACCAGGTTTGCAAGCACAACCCTGAAGATGTGTGTGCAGCCCCACAGAAATGGGCACAACCCAGCAAACATGTGGACTTCCAAGACTCTCTAGCTGTTCCAAAGCATTTATTAAAATAAATAAATAAATAAAATCAGCATTTATTGGGAAAGCATTCCCAGCCGGGAACAGACACAGCAGCTGCACACAGAGGGCTGTGCAAGGGGGCCCTGTTCACATGTGCAGGGTGTCCCCAGGACGTCATGGCCCTGGGAAGGCTGTGGCTCCAGAGGCTGGGCTGCGGTGACGGCTTGGGACACCTGGGGCTACTTGGACACCTCCCATCCCATTCCCAGAGGACTTTGGGGTGTCCTAAGCATGGCAGCCACCAGCAGCATCCTCCTCGGCAGAGAGTGCTGATGGAGTCAGCAGCTGAGATCGTGGGGTGCTGGATGCAGAGCAGGGCCCAGGCAGAAGCATCTTGTCTCTGGGTAACAGCATTTCCTTAGGCTTCTTCCATCCAGAATGTGGTGGTTTGACCAGGAAGAAGTGGGAATTCTGGGATGCTGTGGTCAAACCAACGGGTGCTCGGATTTTGATATTGGCACCTGGTGTAGCCAGTGGGGTTCGGACACACCTCCGAGAACACACAGGGGTTAAAAACAGAGCTTCGGCCCTGGGAGGCTCTCTTGGGACTTCGAGGGAAAGAGGTCAGATCGCCCTCCCCCGTCCGGCTGCTGCTGCTGGGCGGGGGAGGGGCAGCCATGCGGTAGGCCTGGGCCTGGACAGAGATGGGGGGTGAGGAGGCCCTTGAGGATGGAAGGGTGGAGGAGCCCCAGGAGACATCAGGCAGCCATTCCTACCCCCCAGAGGAGAGAGAGAGAGAGAGACCGCGATGGAACGTGATAGCAGCTGGCCCAGGAGGAGAAGAGGGGGAGTGCAGCGAGAAGGTGCCTGGCCAGGGCAGTGTGGGAGTGCCGGAGCTCTGGGACAGGCAGAGACTGAAATTTTTAACCCCTTTCTTTCATGACTGGGACCTCGCAAAAATGCTGATCCTCCTCGGAGCTGAATAAGAAGAGAGATAAGAGATGAGATAACAAGGACCTGGCCCGGGTGAAGTGGAGAAGACTGGCTGAGTGGAGAGAGAGATGATTGGAGTGGTCTTTTGGCTGGACTTTTCTTGTGTGGCCATAGACTGAACCAGTTTTATTCCTGTGACACAGTGCCTCAGAACCAGGAGGGTTCATTGTGGGGACCCCTCGGCCCCAGGGGGTGGGAAAAAATGGGGGGGACAGAATGTCCCAAAGCAGAAACTGTGCCTTTTTTGGAGTGAGACAAGGCATCCTTAAAAGACAACCCTAAAAGCAGCTCTGGTCCATGCACAGTGGTGAGAGCACTGGGCATGGAAGGAAGATGTCACAAATGGCAAAAGGACTTTCCGGGCGGTGCTGAGTAACATGGAAGTACACGAGGTTTCAGCGTGTTTCCAGGGGAAGCCTATGGTGCAAGAAGGATTCCTCTCCTCTTCATGGACTGAAGTTTGAGTATTCTAAAGGGTTGTGCCAGACTGGGCATTTGGTGATTTGGGGGAATGTATCGGATTGGGAAATTTTGGTGGTGAGGAGGAGGAAAGTGCTTTTTGTAAGGTTTTCAATTTTTTCCCTTATAGTTTTTTTTTTCCTATTTTCTTGTAGTTTAGGTAATAAAGTTTTCTTTATTTCTAAGCTGGAGCCTACTTTGCTTATTCCTGGTCACATCTCACAGCAGACACCAGGGAGAGGGTATTCTCATGGGGGCACTGGCTGTGTGCCAGGCCCAAACCATGACGCAGAATGACAACAAGGAATCAACATCTGAGGAAATAAAGGCAAGAAAAGACTCAAGGAAACAGCACTAAGGAAATAGCCAAGGAAATACTCACCAAGTCAACAATGAGGATCCAAGGAAATAAAGAAAATAGCATCCAAGGAAAGTTCTAGCAGTTCTCGTATCAGAATAGGAGCTGGAGAACAAGTGCTGGCAGCTTACTTTCTTGTTCTTGAAATCTTGAAAGTCTTCTCTCCCTCACTCCAGTTCTTCACACTGTATCTCTGTCTGGGAGACATCTGTGTTTACTTTCTGCATTTGTTTTGCAGTTCTTCTTCCTGTTTCTGCAATTCTTCTTCCTCTTTGTCAAGGACATCCATGATGTATTGAACCAACAGCAAATCAGCTTCGCTGAGCTCAGGCAAACCCTGGAAATTGCCAGGGAAGGGAAGGATTTGGAGAGGTGAGGAAGAGTAGGAGGTGCAGGCAGAGGAGCAAAGTGGCATCTGCTCCCTGCCCTTACCTGCTCTGCATCCGCTGCCTCCCTGTACTTGTTCTTCCTCCATGTCTGTTGCAGTTTTACAAACAACCTGAAAACCAAAGAAAATGAGCAGGGAGGTTTGGACAGGGAGGGCTGCAGGAGGTGCAGCTACCTGTCCCTGCTTGGGGGCATTTCAGCTGAGCCCAGGGAAGATGGGGGCTCCAGAAAGGACATCCCTGGCTGGCCCAGCACATGCAGCCCATCCAGGGGAGCATCACTGGTGCATGAAGGGCTGGTTGGGCTGGGAGCCCCTGGGTGTGCCCAGCGCTGCCGCTCAGGAGCCGCTCGCCCGGGACTGCCCCAAACGCGGCGTGTTGGAAACACAGCCGGGAGAGTCCTGGGCAGCGGCACCTGCGCGGCTGCGGGGCTCCAGGAGGTTCTGCTCTGCACAGGAAAGACTCTTGGTGGCACAGCAGTGGCAGGGGCAGGGAGCAGTTACCTTCTCAGCCACAATTTCCTTCTGACTAGCTGTCGGCAAACAGCTGCAGCACATCGGGAACACACCTTGCAAAGGAGGCAGACTTTTAACACCAAAGTTTTCTTGTCATGCTCTACAGAACATGGGAGACCAAAGATCCTTCATCCAACCATGCCTGTTCTTCACACGTGCGAGTCTGTGCCAGCAACAACAATTTTAAAAGAATCTGTCCTCCCTTCCCAATTTCCTCTTCCTCTCTGCAGGAACTCCAAGAGCTGTTCATAACTCCCACAGCTCCCAATCTCGTTGCTGTGTGGCTGAAGGGAGGAGAGCAAAGCAAAGCTGGGGAGAGTCGGGACAGAAGGCAGGACAAGCTTCCCTCAGGCAGGCTGGACCCTGCTCAGCTGGCTGCTGTGGATGCTGCCACAAGCTGCAGGCTTGGAACAACATCTCCTGTGGTAGCCAGCACATGCAGGGCCATCTGCAGTGGCACATGGAGCTTGTCACCGTGAGCACTCCAGCTACAAGACAGCTCTGTGTCAAACAAGAAATTGGCTTACATGCAAGACACCCTGCAGTATCACCAAAATGACTGCGATGATAGACTGCAATACAACAAACATGATTGTGTCATCCATGGTCTCTGGCTTTGGCTGGGAGAAGAGGAAAGAAGATCATGGGGGGAAAGAGGATTACTCCTTCCATTCTCCCTTGCCCAGAAGGACATACGCAGCAGTGCCTGCAGCTATTCTGCCTTCTCTGTGGGCTCCTGATCCTCCTCCAAAGCTGTGCGCCTGGAGATGTTCTCTTGCAGAGGACACCGGCCCATGCGATCATAGGTGCCCTTGTTCTCCTTCCTCTCACTGAGCACCTTTAGAAGCAGCCCCGTCTTTGCGACCATGTTGGCACACACCACCTTGAGCTGGGGCAGGCTGCAGTCCATCCTCAGGGCTCGCTCCACGTGGGCCATGAACATCTGCAGGCTTTTGTCCGGCACCAGCAAGTGCAGGTGACAATCAGCCACAGCTTCCAAGACCTCTCCTGGAACTGGCTCAAGGTCTGGACCTTGGGGGCTCCAAGGTGTATTGAGGAACCTGGAGTCTTCTTCCTGCTGCTTCCAGTGTGTTCCTGTGGTGTCAGGCATGATCAGGAGGTGCCCACCTAGAGAGGATTGCTCCTCCTCAGCCGTGGCTCCTCTCCTGCTGCTCCCAGTGGGACCTCTCTGAACCAACGGGTCAGAGAGAAAATCCAGGTTCCTGTTTAGATGCTACTCGACTTTTGGCTCTCCATCTGCTTTCACAGGGCTGAACACCTGGTAGAAAAGCTGATTATGTCCAACCCAATACTGGCTGTCCTCCTTCTTTGGCTGTTTGTGACATAGTTCTGACATTGACATAGTTCTGCTTTGCAGCTTGAACTTTCTCATGATGTCTGTGTGTCTGTGAACAGACTTGTCATGAGCGGGGTTTAATCTACAAACTACATCCCAGGGGTTCAATTCTAGTAAATTCAAATGTGAATCCTGCTTCTGGCACCATGCACCAAGCACAACCCTGCACACATGTGTGCAGGTACACAGAAATGGGCACAGCCCAGCAAACATGGACACTTCCAGGAGTCTCTAAATGTACAAAATCAGCATTTATTAGGAAAGCATTCCCAGCCGGGAACAGACACAGCAGCTGCACACAGGGGGCTGTGCAAGGGGGCCCTGTTCACATGTGCAGGGTGTCCCCAGGACGTCATGGCCCTGGGAAGGCTGTGGCTCCAGAGGCTGAGCTGTGGTGACTCCCTGGGACACCTGGGGCTTCCTGGATCCCTCCTGTCCCATTCCCAGAGGACTTTGGGGTGTCCTAAGCATGGCAGCCACCAGCAGCATCCTCCTCTGCAGAGAGTGCTGATGGAGTCAGCAGCTGAGATCGTGGGGTGCTGGATGCAGAGCAGGGCCCAGGCAGAAGCATCTTGTCTCTGGGTAACAGCATTTCCTTAGGCTTCTTCCATCTGGAATTGTAATCTTCACAGCAGTGTTGTTGTCGCTCCTCTGCCAAAGCTCCTCTCTGAATGCCTCACCCCCTGTTATCCTAGTTACCTCCACGGGCTACAGCTGCTGCCCAATTAAGCACATCACAGCTGCAGACCATTTACAATAACTAGGATTAGGGCAGTACAATACAGACATCACTAAGACTCCTACTATATGGAGTGACAACAAGGAAACAGCATCTGAGGAAATAAAGGCAAGCAAAAACTCAAGGAAACAGCAGCATTGGAGGAAATAGTCACCAAGTCAACAACAAGGATCCAAGGAAATAGAGAAGAAAATAGCATCCAAGGAAAGTTCTAGCAGGTCTTGTATCGGAATAGGAGCCTGAGAAGAAGTGCTGGCAACTTATTTTCTTGTTCTTGAAATCTTGAAAATCTTCTCTCCTTCCTTCGAATTCTTCACATTGTGTCTCTTCCTGGGACACATCTGTGTTTACTTTCTGCATTTGTTTCTGCAGTTCTTCTCCCTGTTTCTGCAATTCTTCTTCCTCTTTGTCAAGGACATCCATGATGTATTGAACCAACAGCAAATCAGCTTCGCTGAGCTCAGGCAAACCCTGGCAATTGCCATGGAAGGGCAGGATTTGGAGAGATGTGCAGCAGTCAGCGGCCTTAAAATAATGTCCGTGCGGCTAACAGGGTGGCCAGCGGGCAGCTGCAGCGGTGGGGAGTCAACCCCTGTGGCGGGGCCCCAGGGTTGCTCCTACAGACACCCCTTGGCGGCAGTGGCTTCGGGCTGCGTCCGTGTGGATGAGAACATGCTGAGAGTCCAATATCAAGCTGCAAGGAATGATGAGACGAGAGACAGACACTCTCTGGGGACGGTCAGGTTTATTGCCTAGATGGAGGCCAGCCAGAGAGTGACAACCTGGCTTGCACCTAACATAAGTCCAACAGGGAGTGACAACAACCAACGAGTGCAACAGAGTTATAAAGGGGGGAGGAATCCAGGGGAGGGGTTCAACCAGAACCAATCCAGGGCATAGAGGGAGTGAACTTATGATAATAGACAGTAAAGGGAGACCAATCGATACATAACAAAGGAGGGGCTCCGGTCCCACAGCCAATCATAACTCCCAAAGTGAGGAACCTTCTAGAAAATTAGGTGGAGTAGGGAGTGACTGGCAGGGGCCAGAGTGGGAGGAGTATGCTCTATGTAAGGAAACAAGCGGGGGGGAACTGGGAGTTAACCAGGGGATTGACATAACTCAAGGTGGGAGTAACCAAGGCAACAGAATGACTGGCAACACAGTGGCGGGAAAAACAGTTGAGGGCAGAACCGTTATACAAAATGGGGGAGCAATTAAACAAACTAACCTAACAAACTACAACATCTCCACGTTTTTTTTTAAATAAAATTGAAAAGAACGGAAATGTTCACGTAAAGAACTTAAAACAAAGGTCCAAAATAGAGCTGACCCGACTGTTCAGGCCCCAACCCTTAAAAGTGTCCCCCAGCCAGTCCAAAGTTTCTTGCTTTATCCGATGTATCTCGTCCTGCATGTGTAGGATGGAATGTCTGGTGTTGGCCTTCGGCTGGGGGATGACCCACGACTCCCACGGTGTCATCAGGAGTCCGCAGGCCATCATCAGCAGGACACAGTTTGGGTTGGGGGCCCTCCGCGATGTTGCGGGTCCGTGCTCAGGGAGATGTACTAAAAGATAAAAGGAAACAATTTAGACATGAAACACTTAAACAGATGGTTCTGCCTCAAACAATAAATTCAATTTAGAAGAAAATGGGGAGGAAACAGGAGAGGATGCTCTCATAACATAAATTAAAGGTAAGTCTGGAAGGGATGGGGAAGAGGAGGGAGAGGTCTCAGTTTCCTCAAACAGATTAAGGTCAGAAGAAAACGGAGAAGCAAGAGGTGAGGAGGATTTCTTTCTCCGCTGCCAACACGCCACATGCACCTGTGGTACAACCCTCTGTTGTTTGGCCTGCTTGGGGAGGAAAGGCCTGACCCACTTAGATGGGACCCACTTTGGTCCGGAGGGAGTGGATACGCAAGCGTACCCTCTCCCCCAGTTGACCAGGTCAAAGGGCCCTTCCGTCCGCCAGGTCTCCGGATCCTTAATCAGGACCAGTGGCCTGGCTTTTGGCTGCAGCTGCTGGTGACTGCCGAAATGCCAGACAACTGGAGGGTTCAAATTGTCAAAGGAGCAGTTCAAGAAATTTAGAGTGTAAAGTGCCCTTGACAATCGGACGTGGGGGGTCTCCACCTTCACAGCTGCTTGTTGACGTTCTAGGACCTTCTTGAGGCTCTGGTGGGCCCTCTCCACCATGGCTTGGCCTGTCGGGGAATAGGGGATGCCAGTCTTATGCTCTATTCCCCATTGCTGTAGGAAGCTCCGAAGCTCCCAGGAGATATACGCCGGGCCATTGTCTGTTTTTAGAGCCCTAGGGATGCCCAAAACAGCAAATGCCTGAAGAAGGTGTTTCTGGACATCCGCTGCCTTTTCCCCTGTGTGGGCAGAGGCAAAGATAGTACCCGAGAAGGTGTCTACTGAGACATGGACGCAACACAACCTCCCAAAAGATGGGATGTGTGTCACGTCCATTTGCCACACTTCACAGCTTGCCAAGCCCCTGGGATTAGCCCCTGCCACGATGGTCGGCATTTGATGAGCTTGGCATTGGGGACAAGTGGCCACGATCGCCTTGGCCTGATCCTGAGTCAGTCTGAACTGTCTGACCAGGCCAGACTCTTGTCCCACTGATGGATTAATCCGTGAAGGTGTGGCAACTTCCCCAGTATGATGGATTTGAATGGCAGGCCCAGATGATAGCGATGAGTCTGCCTGGCCGAAATAGACTTTTGGATCTTCTCGAGGGCTACCTGAGCCTCTGGGGTGAGAACCCTAGGAGAACTAAGCTCCTCTCTCTCCTTTCAATAAATTGAAAAGGGGGGCTAGGTCTTCAGTTGGAATACCCAGCCAGGGCCTCACCCAATTTAAAGACCCACACAGCTGATGGACATCTGCTAGGGTCTGGACATTTGTCCTGATAGCCAATTTTTGCGGCACAATGGTCCGCTTAGTAATTTCAAGACCTAGGTATCTCCAGGGTGGCATCCTTTGAATCTTCTCGGCTTGGAGCTCGAACCCTGCAGCAATCAATGCATTGATTGTCAGGTCAAGCGCATGGGCAAGCAGATCATTGTTAGAGGTGCACACGAGGATGTCATCCATATAGTGATGGAGAACTGTGACATCCCCAAGGGCTGTACAAACTGGAGACTGACAAATCACTGGACTGTTCTTCAATCCTTGCGGAAGGACTCGCCAGTGGTATCGCTTGTCCGGGGACTCACAGTTAATGGAAGGAACCGTGAAAGCAAAACGCGGGGCATCATCAGGGTGTAGGGGAATTTGAAAGAAACAGTCTTTTATGTCAATTATTGCCAATTCCCAATTTTGAGGGAGCATTGCAGGGGATGGCATCCCTGGTTGAAGAGACCCCATATCTATTATTTGATTGTTAATTTGGCGGAGGTCAGTCAGGAGCCGCCACTTATCTTTATTGGGCTTTTTAATTACATACACTGGAGAATTCCAGGGAGACATAGTCTCCACTATGTTGCCCTTAAGCAGCTGCTCCTGAACGAGCTCGTTGAGCGCCTTTAATTTCCGTTTATTGAGTGGCCACTGCAATACCCATACTGGCTTACCTGACCACCATTCCAGCTTCCAGGTACGGCGCTCCTCAGTGGCCACCACCCGAAAAACCTGGGGAGCCTTTGGAAGGTCAGTTTTGGCTCCCCATTGGGCTAATAGGTCTCTTCCCCACAGGGACTCAGTATAATCTAAAACGAATGGGCGTACTGAAGCCAATTGCCCATCAGGCCCCATAATTTGCACAATGCTCTTAGATTGTTTTGCCAGTTTAAAACCCACTACACCCTGAATGTGACCAGCTGCGGTTTGCAAGTCCCAATGTGACGGCCACTCCCGAGAGGGAGTGATCGTCACATCCGCTCCGGTGTCCAGAAGACCCCTCACTATCTTGCTGTCATTGCCTAGGGACAGCTGGCAAGTCAACCTAGGTTTCTCCCTCCCCACGACTTGGGCCCAAGCTACCATTGGAGGCGAGGATCCCTTGAGGGACTTGGAATCCTGCACCTCCTTCGGCACCGGGATGGCCTGGGCGATGACTTTCCCTTTGGGGAGGAAGAGTGGGGGTTGGACACAGAAGAGCCCTACCGCAAACCTGTCCCAATCCATTGTTACAAGACCCGGGAAAATGTGTAGATCATGCAGCGTATATTTGGTGTCCCCAACAATGGTCCACCTGCAAGGTCCGAGTTTCCTCCAGCTGCCGGGATGTTGAACGTCGGCAGACACCAGATGGAAATCGCAGTTAGTCAGATGAACTGCTTTGGTTAGCTGCAGCCTGTACGGAGAAAAAGATGACACTGTTGTTAAAGCAGGCTGGGGTTGCAGCCAACAGGTGCGATATGTCAAGTCCGGTAACGTAAAATTTTGCGTAGACAAGTCATGTGGCGGTTTTCCCACTCCTCCCTCCCCGCACGATGATGTTTTTCCCACCTTATTTTTGTCTGAGCGCAAGGAGGGATTGCGCTTTGCTCTCAGTTTTTTTGTTCCCCACTGTCCTGCTTAGCAGCAGGGCACTCTTTTTTCCTAAACTTAAGAAAATCCTGCCACAGTGGACACTGCGGCATCCAATGCCCAACTTTTCTGCAAAGATGGCACGGTATGGATGCCCGTCGGGACGGCTCTGGTGTCTGCAAGCCGGTAACTGCTGTGGCGTCCAGGTGTTCTGAGAGGTAAGCTTTGGCGAAGGCCACAGATGCCCAACGGGGTGGGAGACGAACCTTAGGATCCAGCTCAGTTGACATTAGCAGCACCTTCCTGGTGCATATCTCGATCATATCCTCAATTGTGGGACGAGGGGCTAAGGGAAGCAACCAGATGGCCTCCTTGCACACAGAGTTGGCATTCAAGAAAGCCATCTGGTGTAAAACCTCCTCCCTAGCCGCACCTCCCGGGACCTGTACGTCTACTATTCTATTTAACCATGCTACAAATGACAGAAAAGGTTCATTAGGACCCTGTTTTATTTCCCCGTATTCACCCTGTGCGGTGGTAGAGGGAAGCCGGAAGAAAGCTCTCTTGTTGTGGTGTGTTGCAATATCCTGTTTTACCTTCTCCCTTCCCCCTCGCCCCTCGCTGAGTGTGCCCTGTCAATCAGGCTAACATAACAGCAAGGCGTCGTGTGATAGGTGTCCCTAGTACCTTGAGACCCTGCCCCTTCACCTCGTTGGTGACTCACCTGTCCCCTCCCCTTCCCCTGTCCTGAGCTTAAAATGTGAATGAGACCATGCGGCTTCATTCTGTTACCAGCAGTGGCCCAGTGCAGACGTATCTGTACTCATGGAATAAACATCTGGCTACCTTCTAGCAGAATCCATTCCCTTTCTCTCTACCATCGCCAGAAGCTCTCTCCTGAGGAGAACGGAGTCCTGTCTTGTGCCCCGCTGCACTCTGCCGCCAGCCAAGGTATCTCTGCGGTTAAACACCGCAGTGCTGCCTGTGGCTCAGCAGCGAAGGTCAGAACTGGCCTGGGCACCATCTAACTGGTTATATTGGGATACTTATTCCAACATATTGGCGTCCCTGTGGGTGGCTCGACTCTGCAGCCCGAAAAAGGACTCGCAGTTCCTCAGAGAAGCTTCTGCCAGCCGTGCATCCAGCTGAAAGGAGCCTGGCTTCAAGACTCCCAGCTAGAGACTTTGGGAATACTCCCAGAAAAAGTTTCGTGGACTGTTCGGCGCCTTTGGAAAGCCCTGCTTCATCGTGGTGAACAGATTTTCCAGAGGGAGAAAAGGGCAGCCTCTCTTGCACCCAGAGAGAGGTCCTTTTCCGGTGGAGACCTGCCTGCCTGTACCCAGCCTACAGCTTCCATTTCACGTGAGTATCTCTGCTTTCGGTAGAGCAGAAGCTCAAAAACAGACTCTGCCACGAGTTCTGTTCCTTTTTGCCTTTGCATTTTGGCTGCGCAGCCCCACAGACGAGAATTCATAGCGTTCTAGTGTTAGCTTTCCTGCTGCGTGTTTCACTGTTTTTTAGAATTCGCGCCGGAGTGGGATCGCTCTCTGCCCTTCCCCCCCCCCCGGCTCAGCAGCGTGCTCAGACACGTGTTAGGAGACTCTCTTTCTCTTTCTCTTTGCGGGAGAGGGGGGGGGCTCTCTTTCCACGTGGCCGGGGGACCTGCGGGGTCGGGCGTGCTCTGCACACGCGGCGGCGGGGGGGGGGGCGTCCCGGTTTCGGCTGCCACGTGGAGTGGCTGCTCTCTCTGCTCCGCGGGGGTGCTGCATTCCACCGCGGGGGAGGCTTTGTTTCTGCCTCTGTTCCGCAGGGCGTGCCCTGCTGCTGCTGCCCGGGAATTTTAAAAGCAGTATATACAGCTGCATTGTGAAGCTTTTGTCTGCTCGTTATCGCTTTCTATCTGTGGTTTTTTTTAGAAATTGGTAGCTGATTTTAGCTTTGTTTTTGGTCAGGCGGGATTAAGTACTTTGCTTTTTAACATGGGTTCCAAACTTAGCATTGTACAAAGGGGAGTGTATTATCATATTGTTAGCATTTTAATCAAGAGTAATGTGAAATTCTCTAAAGGAAAATTGAAACAGTTTATAAGATGGCTTTTTCTGCAGTTCCCAAACATTTCCCCTGAAGAAATCCACAATATTCAATTCTGGGATAAAGTTGGGAATGAATTGATAACCTTAGGACAATCTGGCAAATCACCCTCAGCTAAATTTGTGTTCTGGAGTTTGCAAATTCGAACAGCATTGCTCAAACAAAAGGAAATGGAGAAAAAGCCAAATGTAAAGCCATGTGCCTCTGCTCTCCCTGTTCCTCCCTCTCCCTCTAAAACCCCTAAACCTCTTTCCCCAAAAAAATCCCGAGCACGTGTTAGCTTTTCGGAGAGCAGTGATGTTCAAAATGGCCCCCAGTCCCTAGGGGGTGCACAAGATGGTGGGTGCCACGTGGCATCTTCCCAAACCTGGTCTTCTTCTTCCCAAAATCCTCTTAAGCATCCCAAAATTCCTGCCCCATCCCCCTCTCCTCCTGTTCCTCGTGACACCTTCCCCCCTCCCCCCGCCTTTCCTGCAGCACCCTCAGCTCCGCCCCTCTACTCCTGCCAGGGGGCGGCTGCTGACGTGATGTCACCAGGTGACCCCGCCCTCTGTTCCCACGGTATCCCCGCCCCCTGCCAGCCCCTTGACCCCGCCCCTTGTTCCCACGGTTTCCCCGCCCCTTGCCGGCTCCCTGTCCCCGCCCCTCCCCGGGTTCCCACGGTGGGGACACACCCACTGCCTGTCCCCAAACCTGTAGCTGTGATCCCAATGCTTCTGATTCAAGGGATACAGAGCAGGGGACAGCAGACCCAATGCATGGTGCCATGTTGTCACTGGCCCCTGTTACGTTTCAGCCTGCAGCTCAAGCTGGAGCAGCCCCAACTGCTAATTGGAGTTCTTTTGGACGACAATTGATTAAAGAGATCTGTAAATCTCATAAAGAATATGGTCCACACAGTCCATATTTCCGTGGCCTTTTAAATTCTGAATTAAGTAGGACTATTGTGGTTCCACATGATTTAAAACAATTGTTTTCATGTCTCATGACATCCACGGAATTCAAATTATGGGAATCAGCATTGAAACAGCTGCTAAAAGATGCTCTCCCAAGCTTACAGGCTGATCCAAACACAGCAAAAGACAACAATGGTAACCTTATTACTATTGACCACCTCTGTGGTGAGGGTCAATGGTCTTCTCCCTCAGTCCAAGCTGCTGCAATTCCTGCAGAAACACTTGAGAAAGTAAAGGAAGCAGCTGAAAAGGCATTCTTTTCCCTCCAACCTGAGGGGCCTTTTGAGCCCTATAGTAAAATCAAACAACTACCATCAGAGCCTTTTGTGAAATTTGTAGAAAGGCTAACTAGAGCCATTGAAATACAAGTTAAAAAGGAAAATGCAAGGGAAGCAATTTTAGAAGAAATAGCGTTCACAAATGCAAATGAACAGTGTCGAGCAGCAATCCTGAGCCTTCCTATGGAACCTTCCCCTACATTAAAAGATATGCTTCTAGTCTGTAACAGGAAAGTGCCTCTGATGAGTGTGGCTGAAGACACCAGACCAAGGCTGCTGCCAAGACCACCTCAGCGTGTTGCTGTTGCCAGCCCTGCACCTTCTCTTTCAGCTCAGCAGTACCCTGGGCAGCAGCGGAGACCGGCAATGGTTGAGCCCACTAAACCATGCCTGCTTTGTAATAAGCTAGGGCACTGGAGTAACCAGTGCCCCCTGAAAAGGGAATTTGATGAATTTAAAAATAGCAGGGGAGGAGAACTGCAAGCCCTCCCTGGGGGTCAACAACAAAAAAACGAAGAATAAAGCGCCAGCCTGCCAGGCGTGCAGACATAAAAGGAGCAGGCCAAGAGAATAAGGGTAGCAAAATAAATCAAGCGCGCGATAATATTAACATTTGTGTAAGTGAAGCAGGTGCTTCAAAGACCAAGTCCGCTAGTCCACTGTTAAATGTGAAACAAAATAACCTTTGTTATGATTTAAGTGATTCTGTATTAACCGCATCTTCTGTCAATGAGCCTTACAGGTTGCAGCTGACAGAGTCACTCCACCTGAAGGACACTGACTGGCATATTGTCTCTGTAAATCCTGAACAGAAAGGTACTTGGAACCAAATTCGTTGTAAGTACATCATCACTGGGGACAAAAACACACCACAAGAGATCGAAATTGCTCCGGGAATAACAACATCAGATCCCAAGCAATTTGTTCTCAGCCTGCACTGTTTCCACCCACCCCTGTTTCTTCCTAAGGGACAAATTGTTGCTCAAGCTATCCCTGTGCCATCTTTACCTGAAAATGTTGATAAACAAGGGCCCACAGTCGCCCGGGTCCAAGTTATTGGGACAGATAAACCCAAATTGTGGTGCAATGTCAGTGGGGGTGGGGAGTCTAAACGCATTGAGATGCTTGTAGACACAGGTGCAGACTGCACAGTGATTCCAGTACAAGACTGGCCAGCACATTGGCCTTTACAAAATGTTGCTGGTCACCTTCGAGGTGTAGGAGGTCTGCAATTGGCAAGGCAATCCAAAAGCATTATTCAATTCGAGGGTCCAAACGGACAATTGGCAAATATCCGTCCATTTGTGTTAGATTATTCAGAACCTTTGTTAGGGAGAGATTTAATGGCCCAGTGGGGTGTCACAATTAATATTCCAGACTCTCCACAGCATTTTTGTGCAGCAGTCATTAAACAACAGCGCCCCACCCAAAAACTTAAGTGGAAAACAGACGAACCAGTTGATGTGAAACAGTGGCCACTCAGTAAACAAAAAATAAAAGTGCTTGAGGAACTAGTACAAGAGCAACTAAGAAAGGGCCACATTGTGGAGACCATGTCCCCATGGAACTCTCCAGTGTTTGTCATCCAAAAAGCTGACAAAAAGAGGTGGCGACTTCTCTGTGACCTCCGACAAATTAATAATGTAATTGAAGATATGGGTTCTCCCCAGCCTGGTATGCCATCCCCAACAATGCTTCCTCAAGATTGGAAATTAGCTGTTATTGATATTAAAGATTGTTTTTTCCAAATCCCATTGCACCCTGACGATGCACCGCGTTTGGCGTTCTCAGTCCCTTCTATCAATTCAGAAGCTCCTATGAAAAGGTACCATTGGACTGTTCTTCCTCAGGGCCTGAAAGTATCTCCAGCTATCTGCCAGTGGTATGTCTCTTCCCTGCTTTCCCCAGTTCGTGCAGCCGCAGAGAAGGCCATCATCTACCATTATATGGATGATATCCTTGTGTGTGCCCCCAATGATGATTTACTAACACATGCGCTTGACCTAACGATCGATGCATTGATTGTTGCAGGGTTCGAGCTCCAGGAACAGAAAATTCAAAAGATGCCACCTTGGAAGTATTTGGGCTTAGAAATTGGAAATAGGACCATTGTTCCTCAAAAACTAGAAATCAATCCAAGGATCAAGACCCTTGCGGATGTCCACAAGTTGTGTGGGTCTTTGAACTGGGTAAGACCATGGCTTGGTCTGACTAATGAAGACCTTGCCCCTCTTTTAAATTTATTGAAAGGGGGAGAGGACCCAGGGGCTCCTAGGTCTATTACCCCAGAGGCACGGAAAGCTCTAGAAAAGGTTCAGATTGCAATGTCCACAAGACAGGCCCACCGATGCCGGCCTGACCTGCCATTCAAATTTATCATCCTAGGTAAGTTGCCACACCTCCATGGAATTATTTTCCAGTGGGAGGAAAAACAAACACCTAAGGCAAAGGACACACCAAAAAAGGACCGGGACCAGAGGGACTCTCTCTTGATCATAGAATGGGTTTTCCTCAGTCACAAAAGGTCCAAGAGGCTGACAAAGCCTCAAGAGCTGATAGCAGAACTGATCCGGAAAGCAAGGACCCGGATCAGGGAGTTAGCAGGATGTGATTTTAAGTGCATTCACATTCCAGTTGAGTTAAAATCAGGTCAAAATACTATGAAAATACTGGAACAATTGTTTCAAGAAAATGAAGTGTTGCAGTTTGCTCTGGATTCCTACTCAGGACAATTTTCGGTAGCACGGCCCGCTTGCAAATTGTTTGAACAAGATGTTCAATTTACTTTAAAATTAAGAACTGCTCTAAGTAGGAGACCTTTAAAAAGGGCTCTGACTGTCTTTACAGATGCGTCCGGGAGGTCCCACAAGTCTGTTATGACTTGGAAAGATCCTCAAACCCAGCAGTGGGAGACGGACATTGCTGAGGTGGAAGGTTCACCTCAGGTTGCTGAATTGGCTGCAGTTGTTAGGGCTTTTGAAAGGTTCTCAGAACCATTTAATCTGATTACAGACTCTGCATACGTGGCAGGAGTAGTATCCAGAGCAGATCAAGCAATACTGCAAGATGTATCTAACATTGCACTTTTTGAATTGCTTTCCAAACTGGTAAAGTTAGTCACTCACCGAGAGCAACCCTTTTATGTGATGCATGTCAGGTCACACACTGACTTGCCAGGGTTTATTGCTGAAGGCAACAGAAGGGCAGATGCTCTTGCTGCGCCTGCAGTGATGGCCACTCTCCCAAATGTTTTTGAACAGGCAAAAATCAGCCACCAGCTTTTCCACCAAAATGCACCTGGCCTGGTTCGCCAGTTTAACATCACTCGAGAACAGGCCAAAGCGATTGTGGCCACGTGCCCAAATTGCCAACAACATGCACTCCCTACAGTGAGTACGGGAGCAAACCCAAGGGGACTGAACAGTTGTGAACTGTGGCAAACAGATGTAACACACATACAGGCTTTTGGACGGCAGAAATATGTTCATGTTAGTGTAGATACCTTTTCTGGAGCGGTCTATGCTTCTGCCCACACAGGAGAATCATCTATTGATGCTATTAAGCACCTCTTACAGGCTTTTTCTTTCATGGGCATCCCCAAGGAGCTGAAAACTGATAATGGGCCTGCTTATAGATCCAAGGAATTCGGGAGCTTCCTGCAGCAATGGGGAGTAGAGCACAAAACTGGCATCCCCTACTCCCCTACAGGTCAAGCCATTGTAGAAAGAACTCACCGTGATATTAAAAGGGTCCTGGACCAGCAACAACAGGTTCTGAAGGTAGAACCTCCCCACATCTGGTTATCCAGGGCGCTATTCACAATAAATTTTCTGAATTGTTCTTTTGACAGCCTGAACCCTCCCATCCTACGCCACTTTGGGGGGAACAGTCACAGGTTGATGAAAGAAAAACCTCCAGTTTTAGTAAAGGACCCTGAGACTTGGAAAATGGTGGGACCTTACAAATTGGTTACTTGGGGACGTGGATACGCCTGTGTGTCCACCCCTCTGGTTTAAGGTGGGTTCCTTCCAAATGGGTAAAGCCCTATGTTCCCAAAGTCTCAGAGAAATCTGCAGAAGCACCCCAGGTTGCTCACGCTGCCTGGAGAAGAAAACGCCGCGCACGTTCTCTGGAGGAAATTCCATTTAAGCCTCCTATCTGGAATAGTTTGTAATATATGTTTGTCTCAAGTTCTTGTACCAGTTTAGATCCCACTGTTCGTGTGTAGCCTCGAGACGTCATGAGACCGAGCCTGCTTCTCGTCCTACTCGTGATCATCCCACCTGCAATCTCCTACATAGTACCGCAGCCCAAACCACGTATGGACTACCTTGACAAAGGCTCTCAGACATCAACAGAGAAACTGACAACGAGCTGAATGGACTTTTCAATGGCTGGGGACTCTCGGGCTGGTTGGGATCTATTCTGAAAACTGTAATTTTAGTGCTGTTTATTTTAGTTGTAGTTATTGTAGTTTTTAGCATTGTTTTTGGGGTAATCAGACGCATGGTTCTCAAGTTAATCTCAAACTCATCTCCCCCTCCTGAAGTCTACCATTTGGAAGCCCTCAGTGCTCCAGTGGATGACCTGGAAGCCTCAGTAGAATCATTCTGCACCATAAACACAGCCCTCTTCTTTTTAAACAAAACTAGGGGGAGATGTTGTGGTGTGTTGCAATATCCTGTTTTACCTTCTCCCTTCCCCCTCGCCCCTCGCTGAGTGTGCCCTGTCAATCAGGCTAACATACCAGCAAGGCGTCGTGTGATAGGTGTCCCTAGTACCTTGAGACCCTGCCCCTTCACCTGGTTGGTGACTCACCTGTCCCCTCCCCTTCCCCTGTCCTGAGCTTAAAATGTGAATGAGACCATGCGGCTTCATTCTGTTACCAGCAGTGGCCCAGTGCAGACGTATCTGTACTCATGGAATAAACATCTGGCTACCTTCTAGCAGAATCCATTCCCTTTCTCTCTACCATCGCCAGAAGCTCTCTCCTGAGGAGAACGGAGTCCTGTCTTGTGCCCCGCTGCACTCTGCCGCCAGCCAAGGTATCTCTGCGGTTAAACACCGCAGTGCTGCCTGTGGCTCAGCAGCGAAGGTCAGAACTGGCCTGGGCACCATCTAACTGGTTATATTGGGATACTTATTCCAACACTCTCTTAGCAGCTTTACACATCTCATTAATCTGGGCCGATGTTAGGGCCCTAGCTTGGGCCGCCCCGTTTGCCCAGTTCCCAGTGCCCACCAGATGTTCGGTGGACAACACCCAGCCCTCCGTATCATGAGATGTGGATGGGCTCCCCCATAGAAATGGGAGAGCTTCCACAATCTATTTCTCCCACCCAACCTCCCAAACCCTAAACTCAATAGGGCTTAGGAAGCTGGAGAAGATGGCCCGCAGGTCCGCAGGGACCAGATCTGCAAGGGCATTCCGAAGGAGTCCCCAGAAGTATAGAGCCTGCAGCTACTCTGCCGTCTCTGTGGGCTCCTGATCCTCCTCCAAAGCTGTGCGCCTGGAGATGCTCTCTTGCAGAGGACACCGGCCCATGCGATCATAGGTGCCCTTGTTCTCCTTCCTCTCACTGAGCACCTTTAGAAGCAGCCCCGTCTTTGAGACCATCTTGGCACACACCACCTTGAGCTGGGGCAGGCTGCAGTCCATCCTCAGGGCTCGCTTCACGTGGGCCATGAACATCTGCAGGCTTTTGTCCGGCACCAGCAAGCGCAGGTGACGATCAACCACGGATTCCAAGATCTCTTCTGGAACTGGCGCATAGTCCGGACCTTGGGGGCTCCAAGGTTTATTGAGGAACCTGGAGTCCTCTTTCTGCTGCTTCCAGTGTGTGCCTGTGGTGTCAGGCATGATCAGGAGGTGCCCACCTAGAGAGGATTGCTCCTCCTCAGCCGTGGCTCCTCTCCTGCTGCTCACAGCAGGGCCTCTCTGGACCAATGGGTCAGAGAGAAAATCCAGGTTCCCATTTAGACGCAGCTCATCTTTGGTGACGGTGTGTGGAAGTCCATCCGGAAATCCTTCAGTTTTTGCCTCACAATTGTCATGAGAAAAGGACCACCGAAGGGTTAAAAACTGTTGAGCCAGTTGGGAAAGAAAGTCTCATGCGTATTTAGTGCGTTTACAGATGGTGTCTGCAGAACATGCCATGCTGTACTCGAAGGGGCATGCTGCCCTGTTCTGAACAATGGAACTGGACTTTCTTCCAAACTTCAGGCCTGGCTGGACTGAGCTCTGGGGTGGCTTCCCCCCCGCTCCAAGAGAAGACCCCTCTTGCCTGTCTTCAACCACCTTGACAGACCAACTGAAATGCAAACCCCCTCATCAAAGAACCAAGAACCCCTCTGGCACCCTATTGGCACCCCCATGGCACCCCCCTGGCAACCTCCTTCCAGAGACTGGGACTGTACCCCCTCCCAACTCAGGGAAGGGGGAGAACCTGCCCAGAGTAGACGTACCTGGGAGCATTCGGCCATGAAAACAATGGACTTTTCCCCTCCATGGAAACCTAATTGCGGCCACCCTTCCCCCAACCAAGAACAGTATATCTGGGGTTCGGTTCGACTGCCTCTCCGAGTCTCCCCAAGACGTGTACCAGCGAGCATCGGCGGCGGGACCCCGAAGGCATCACGTCTTGGTAGCTATACCCCATTCCCTGACCTTCTCTCCTTCCTTTTTCCTTATTCTATCCTTCTCTTCCCCGGATCCTCTAACCAATGCATATTTAGCTGTGGTTATTATCAATAAATTCCATCTTGTTGATTTGCTACTGCAAACCCCTGTGCCTTTGTTGGTTATTTTTGCACCCAAAAATTATTCGTCACCCGTTCACTTCGGGTGGACCTTCACACGGTGGCTCTGGGCTCTCCCTCTGCTTTCACAGGGCTCAAACCCTGGTAGAAGAGCTGATTATGTCCAACCCAGTAACGGCTGTCCTCCTTCTTTGGCTGTTTGTCAGAATCGACATAGTTCTGCTTTGGATCTGGATTTTCCAACTCATCTATGTGGTGTCCAATAATGGAGTCATCGTCTTTGGGGTTCAACCCACCAGCTGCATCCCAGGGGTTTAGGATTTGCCAGTTGAGCCGTGAGCTTATTTTCTTTTGCATGTTGTCCTCCTGCTCTTTGATAGTCTGAATATACTTCATTCTTCAACCTTGATATTCAACCTCATCTCTGACGGTTCTATCAACAGACTTGTCATGAGTGGGGTTGAACGCACCAGCTACATCCCAGGGGTTTAGTGCTTGCTGGTTCAAATATGACTCCTGTTGCTTGTTATTCCAGCTTGAGAGTGTCTTTGTCACCACACCCTTCAGCCTGGCAGGAGGGGGCGGGTGTGGGACAGTGCTTTTTGCTGTCTTGATCCTTTTAGCCTTGTGCAGCCTCTTGTGGACCTTGGCCCTCAGGTCATGAGCGCTTGTTTTGCCTTCAGGCCCCAAGAGATGCTGAGGGGGATGTGAGTTTCTTCTGTCTGTCTGGAAATGTCCGGGGTGCTGACAGAACCCTCAGTGCTGGGTCAGGGCAACCACAAGCATTACACTTTCACCATCGCCCACTGAAGACTCCTTGGGCTTGAGGCTCAACACTGGGATGGTGTTCAGCTCTCTGCTTTGTTCCATGTCCATTACTTCTCCCTGACTCTGTAGCAAAATTGTGTGAGCTGGAGAAGAGCAAGAGAGCAGATCAGCAGCTGGACAAAAACACAGGCAGCCTGGCCCTGCTGTGCACAGCATGTGCTGTGCCCTGTGCCCAGCTAGAACAGGACGGGGCCTTGCTTGTCCCTGCACAGGCCAACTGGGGCATGATGGTGCTTGGTGTTCACCCTGCAGAGCACATCAGGGGCCCTGCCCTTTGCCCTGCAGTGGGCACTGGGGTGGCACAGAAACCAGGCTGTTAGGGCAATTTGGGGCCTTTATGGGCAGACCTTGCCTTCCAGCACCAGGGAAGGGCACGGGGCATTCTTGCTTTCCTTGCCTAGGGCCACAGTGTGGGCAGGAAATAGGTAGGTTTGGTGGGCCCAGTGAGCTGTTCCTTCTCCAGACAGTATGTGACACACAAGATATGTACAATCACCAGCAACTTTCCATCCCAAAATGTTGTGTCCAAGGCCTATACTGCAAGGGCAGATCAGCACCCCCCAGCACGGGGCAGTGCTGCAGCATCTGCCCAGGCTCAGGGGAAGGGGCAGATTTGAGCTCCCCCAGCCCCTCCGGACACCCACCGCACTGCGGGGCGCTGGTGCTGCACAGCTTCTGGCACAGGAACTGGATGGTCCTGCAGGGGCTCTCGGGCCGGGGACGCTCCTGGCACAGGCAGCAGGCCGCCTCCTTGGGCACTTGGCTGCAGACAAGAGGGGATTCTTGGAGCAACACCTGGCCACCCAGTGCATGGCTCAGAGCCCAACTCAGGGAACATACCCATACCACGCATGTGGCTTGTGCCTCATTGTGTGCCACAGCTCTGGGACATGGCCCTGACTCCAAGGCAAAACATTATAAAGGGGCTTTTTTCCTGGAAAGTAGAACTACTCCCAAAACACCACGTAACAAAGAAATGCACCCGTCTGGAGTTCCAACTCCCCTTTGAGAAGTCTGCAGCAAGTCACCCCAAAGGTGAGAGTCTGCCTCTGAGCTGGTGAGCTTTGGCACTTTGCCAGAAGGAAATAGCAGCTCTTGAACAGACTGGGCTTGTTCTGGTTTTGTGGCACACGGATTTGTTTCCCAAGCAGAGCCCCTGTTCCAGCACTCTGGGCCTGCTGGCGGCTGGGGCCCAGTAGCACACACTCACAGGGTTTCCAAGCTCACTGTGGTCTGCAGCAGCTGCAGCAGCATTGGCAAGTTCACTTGGGTGGCACTCAGGTCTCTGCAAACATTGGAAAGAGCTCATGAAATTCTCTGTTGACATTGCCACAACACTGCTCTCAGAGCAAGCCCAGGGCCCTGATCATGGTGGTGCTGTTGGCAGAGGCATCCACTTCTGCCTGCTCCATAGAAGCCAGGCAAGTTGTGTCTCCAGCAGACCCAGGCTGGCCAAGAGGGAGATTTGCTCCTGCACCATTTGTGCTGCTTTCCTGGGAACAGGGCACTCCAGAGAGACACAGCTCTCTGTGCATCTGCTCCAAATGAGCCAATACTTACAGAGAGCTCACTGAGGGTAGCTTGAAGAAGGCAGCATCATCAATGACAGCCAGCAGGTTGTGGCTGAGGATCCTGAGAAACAACAGAGCTCTGTCAGGGCTGATGGCAAGGATGTGAGCTGGCTGTGCCAGGCACGTGGGAAAGGCCTGGCCGCACTCAAGGAAGCCTTGCAGGAGAGGAGCAGGGCAGGGGAAAGGGCCTTTGCAGCTGCACACTCCTGGTGCTCCCTGGCTGACATCCACAGTTGGAATCAGGACTTTGCCAAGGGCAAATCTGCTCTTGCCCACTGACCCTGCAGAGACTCGCCCTGCCATGCCTTTAACCCCGGTACCACTTACAGCTCCTGGAGGAACTGCATCCCATGCCAGGCTTGGAAAGTGTCACTGCGGATCTGTGTGAGGCCATTCCAGGAGAGATTTCTGGGCAAAGAGGAGGTCACACAAAGCAATCAGGCCTGCCCTACAGAGAGAGGGGGCAAAGAAGGAGCCCTTTGCAGGAAAGGTGCCTATCCACGGTGGAAGATGGAGAAAACTGCTGCTTTCTCAGAGTTTGTAGCCTGCCCAGGAAAGCAAGTGAAGGGCACACGTGCTGACTCTATTTCTCTTCCAGGATGCAGCCAAGGCTGCAAGAACTGGCTGCTCTGATGGCTGTGTGTGGACAACCCCGCTGGGCTCTGTCCCCTGGCGTGACCGCCCAGCCATCGGCATTGACCTCTGCAGCTCAGCTGGGCTCTGGGCAGGGCAGATTTAGGAACTGAGGGGAAAACCACAGCAGCATTTGCCTACACAGGCACAGTGCACATGCAAAGACTGAGCTAAACCACCAGAGAGAAACTTGATCACTCACACAAATTTCAGGAATGGTTGTGGCTCAAATGCCCGTCCCTCAATGGACAGGATCTCATTGCAGGACAAATCCCTGTTCCAGGTACAACAACAAATGTCACTTCCATTTGCCCTGTTGTTTTTACCTGCCTCTGCAGCCTGAATCCCAGGAGGGACAAAGGCCACGTGTCCATGCCTGGGCTGAGCAGCAGGGCCCCAGGAAGGGGCAGGCAGGCGCCCCCTGCAGTAGGCAGGGCACGGTGCTTTCAGGTGCTTCAGCAGGAACAGCTCCTCCAGGGAATGCCTCTTCACTGCCCGCAGCTCATTGTCCCTGAGTACTCTGCAAGGGGACACAGGGACATTGTGACAGCACCCACAGCCCAGCAGCAATTGGGATTCTCATGGGAAAATCTCCTGCAGCAGCTTGACTGAAGCATCTCTTTGGGGCACTGCTGCAGGGATCATCCCCACTCCTGGCCAGAGCAGGCCCTTGATCCTGGCCAGCTGAAGCTGACCACAGCTTGATCCCTGGGCAGACAGACACGGGGATGGTGCCCTGGCTGCGAGGGACTCATGGCAATTCTTGCCATGCTGGGAAGCTGTGGTGATTCACACCCCCCCTGGCACAGCAACCAAGCTTGGAATTCCAATGGAAGTGGCAGGTGTGGGGGCTGCTGCTCCAACCCCAGATCATAGGATGCAAACTCCCCACACTCCTGACATTTGAAATGCTGCAGGCCACTTACAAGGTATCAGTCCATGGGTAGCGCTTCCAGTTTCATTTTCCAACATCTGCAATGGAGTTGCCAGTGAAATCTCTGCAAAGAAACAAAAGACCCGCCCCCCCCTCAGGAAAGCCCATTTCCCTGCCTTTGAGCTGCTGAGCTTGAATTGGGCTTTGCCTGGAGAAGGCACAGCGTGCCCAGCCTGGCTTCACCTGGCCCATGCTGAGCCCAGGCCCCCCAAACTCCCCGTCTCCAGCCAGGGAGTGCCCTGGGTGTCCCAGGTGTGGTTTGCAGAGCCAGGGAGTCGAGGAGGGGCAGCTGCAGGGCTCTGAGGGGCCGCGGCACTCACAGGAAGGTCAGGGCTCGGCGGCGGCTGCCCGGGAGCACGGTGGCCAGGCCGGCGTGGCCACAGTTCAGCCGCCCACGGCCTGGGCAGTGGCAGGACTCTGGGCAGAGCTCCTTGCCCACTGCTGGCGAGGGGGCCACTGCCAGCAGCAGGGCCAGCAGGAGCAGAGCGCGCACCAGATGCATCACCAGGTCCATGGCGAGGCAGGACTGGCTGCAGTCGCCTGGGACACAGACCTGAGCTGCAGCTTTGGCAGCTCCTGTGTCACAGTGCTGCTGCCAATGTCACAGTGGTCCTTCTTATGACACTCTAGCAATGCTCTTGTCACCGGGATGGTGCTTGGCATCAGAGCTCACTGCAAACCGCAGTTCAGGCCATGCTGTCACCACATGACTCTCTCAGAGCCATCAATCTGCAGCAGGATGGAATGGATGGGCTTGGAAGAGGCCTTAAAGCCCGTCCAGTATCACCCCTGCCATGGCAGGGACACCTTCCACTATCCCAGGCTGCTCCAAGCCCCATCCAACCCAGCCTTGGACACTGCCAGGGATCCAGGAGCAGCCCCGGCTCCTCCAATCCCCATGCAACCCAGCCTTGGACACTGCCAGGGATCCAGGGGCAGCCCCAGCTGCTCTGGGCACCCTGTGCCAGGGCCTGCCCACCCTCCCAGGGAAGTATTTCTCCTGATCCCCAGATCTAAGCCTGCTCTGTGTGAAGCCATTCCCATCTGTATTGGGTTGGTGTGGCCTGGCTTTGGTATGGCTTTTGGGCCACAGGTGCTGTTGAAATTTCTTTTGCTTCTCATTATCCTGCTCCGATTTTATCTGTAATAAGTATAATAATATCTCCAAGTTCAGTCTATTCTGTCCGTGACGGTGACCGTGACCCGGAAGGGATCTCTCCCTCCTTTTCTGTAAACTCATGAGCCTTTCGCTGTCCTTTTTCTCCCCTCCACTTGCGCGGAGCGGTGAGAGCGCCTTTGGTGGGCAGGCGGCAGGCAGGCAGGGCCAAAGGCCGCCTGGCGCTGGGAGGGCGCGGGGAACTTGCCGAAAGGCGGGCAGTGTCGGCATGGCGGCCGGCAGAGGCGGAGGGAGCCGCCGCGGCAATGGCGGGAAACGCCGGGAGCCTGAGGGGCGGCAGCTCCGCCTGAGCGCGCCGGCCCCGGCAGCGAGCGCCGTGCAAAGGGAGCCGCGGGCAGCTCGGGTAAGGCCGACACGGCCCCGCAAGCAGCGGCCAGAGAGGCGGCCCGGCCCGGCCGGGAAGCGCGGCCGCTCCGCCGCACGGGCAGCTCCGGCTCCGGGCAGCGGCACCGGCAGCGGCCGCCCCGGCCTGAGGGGAAACGCGCGGGACAACAGCTCGGGCCGGGGTGGCTGCGGCAGCGCTTGGGCCAGGGCGGCCTCCAGTCCTGGGCATGGAGTCACGGAGCCTCAGATTCACTGAGGATGGAAAACACCTCCGGCTTCAGCCAGTCCATCCTGGTCCCCATCCCCAGCTTGGCAGCCAGGCCACAGCACTCAGTGCCGCCTCCAGCCGTTCTTTGTACCCCTCCCGGCATGGGGAGTCCATCACCTCCTTAGCCAGCCCTTCACAAGCCCTGACTACCCTTTCCATGGAGAAATTCCTCCCTTATCTCTGTGTTCCCTGTCTTACACACCCTGACACTATTTTAAGCCCATTCTGAACCATATTAGACAAAAGTGCCTTTTATGCATGTGCATTAAACCTCCTGGAGAAGATGATTCTGCTCAATGACAGCAGCTCTTCAGTGGGAGTTGCAACAATGCAACCATCAGCCTGGGAGCCAGGAGGATGTGAGGGAGGGCAAAGGGAAGGAGGACAAGGCAAAAACCTCAGGGGTGCAGAGGGGACAATGCTGCTTGTGCAGCTCCAAGCCAGCACCACGGGGACACCAGTGCCATGGCCTCTGCAGGAGGACACAGCCATTCCCCTTCCCACCCACCACCCAGAGCTCTTGTGCTCACAGGAGACGTTTGGAACACAAAAGTGTTGACCCTGGAAAGCTTCAGGGGCCTTGGGGTGTTTTAGAAGCACTACTGTAAAGCCTCTTACTTTGATATCCAATGAGCTATCCCAGAAGGCCTCGTTGGAATGGGAAAACTCTACAGGGAGTGCTGGAGCCAGGCACTGGCACTGGGGCTGGCAGAAATAACACCAGGGTGAGGTAGGACCAGGTGCATGCTCTGCTCAGCCCAGTGGCAGAGCTGAAGGGGGAAGTAGAAAGATAAGGAGTGTCAGGGTTTAGGAGAGGAAGAGGGACTGCTGGAGCCACTCTGAAGCACCCATTGGACAAATGTCCCAGACAGACACCTGCCAAGAAGCCAAGGATCACCAAGAGTGTGACCAGTAGGCAGAAGGAGGGGATCCAAAATGCAGGGGGAATGGAAACAGGTGCCGACTGCGGGCAGCAGGGGAATCCCCTCCTGGCCCATCTCACCTTCCCAGCTCCCTCTACACAACAGGTGGAGGCTCTGGGCCTCTGGGGCTGGGACAATCACGGTGTGGACAAGCTCCATCCAGGCTGGAGGGGCAGCCCAGGGGAGTCAGTCCAGCCACGCTGTTTGAGAGGCTCCCTGGGGATGCTGTCCTGAGGGGCAGAGGAGTCCAGGGAGGCTGCACATTGTGCAGGGAGAAATCCTTGAAGGCACAGGCAGGAACAGCCCGTGCCCGTGTGCCCAAAGATGAGCTGGTGGGGAAGCAGAGCGGCTGAGCAGGGAGCTCTGCCTGGGACTCAGGGAAAACACAGAATTTACAGCTGTGGAAGAAGGGCAGCACCACAGGAAGATGGCGAGGATATTGTTGGGGCATGCAGGGAGAAAGGTAGAAAAGCAAAGGCCCAGCTGGAAGTAAATTTCGCCAATTCCATGTGGGAGAAACGAAACTGCTTTTACAAAGACATCAGCAACACCAGGAGGAACAAGAACAAACTTTATGCTGAATGCAAGGGGAAACGTTGCCATAAGGGCTGAGGAAAACCCTGTGATGCCTCCTCTGGGTGTCCCGAGCTTGGGTTGCCTCTGCAGAGAGCGATATATGTGCTGGCTCTTGGGTGCTCCACAGTCACTGGGCACAGGCACCCATCCTGGAGTGATAGCATTCCCTCACTTTTTCTGCTTCTCTGGGACCATCCCTCTCAAGTAACAGCAAGGAAATAACAGGAGAAGAAATATCCAGGGAAATGAGAACAGTCAAAGAAAGAACACTGAAGTAAAGTCTCAGCAGTTTCTTCATCAGAACAAGAGGTCAAGGGCAATCTTCTTTAAATTCTTCTCAATCTCCCACAAGTCCTTCGCATTGAATCACACTGTGGGAGACACCAGCGTTCCCTCTCTGTTCCTCTTCCTTCTTCCTTTCAAGGCACCAAGGAAGTATTGAACTACCAGCAATTCAGTTTCTCTTAGCTAAGACAAGTCTGTTTGAGCACAGGCTTCCCACAGCCTCCTACATGCATCCCCCTGCTCCAAAATGGGTCCTCCAGGGGCTACAGGTGGATCTCTGCATCCCTGTGAATTTCCATAGGCTTCAGGGGCACAGGAGCCTCACCTTGGCCTTCACCCTGGGCTGCAGGGGAATCTCAGCTCTGGTGCCTTGAGCAGATCCTGTCCCTGCTCCACTGACCCTGGTGTCTGCAGAGCAGTTCCGCTAACATTTCCCACTCCTGTCTCTGTCTTTTGTTCCACACAAGTTATAATTCTCGCCTTCTTATATATTTTAACCCAAGTGTGTTACACACATTTTAAAAAGCCTTAGCCTTAGCCAGAGAGATGTCCACCATGGAGCCCACTGGCAAAGGCAGTGCTGGACATGGGGGAAGGTTCAGGCACCTTCTCAGAGAAACTGCCCCAAGTCCCCCACAACAACTTCCACTGCTGGATATCCCCCCCCACCAACATCCAGTACCAAAGCCAGGCCACACCAACCCAATACAGATGGGAATGGCTTCACAGTGACACAGGGCAGGCTTAGATCCCGTGTTCAGGAGAAATGCTTCCCTGGGAGGGAGGGCAGGCCCTGGCACAGGGTGCCCAGAGCAGCTGGGGCTGCCCCTGGATCCCTGGCAGTGTCCAAGGCTGGGTTGGACGGGGCTTGGAGCAGCCTGGGATAGTGGAAGGTGTCCCTGCCATGGCAGGGGTGAAACTGGGTGGGCTTTAAGGCCCCTTCCAAGCCCATCCATTCCATCCTGCCGCAGATGGATGGGTCTGAGACAGAGTCATTTGGGGACAGCATGGCCTGAACTGCGGTTTGCAGTGAGCTCTGATGCCAAGCACCATCCCAGTAACAAGGGCATTGCTAGAGTGTCATAAGAAGGACCACTGTGACATTGGCAGCAGCAGCACTGTGACACAGGAGTATTACAGCGACCTGAGGAGGTCTCCATGGTGAGAGAAGGATGAGAATCTTGTTTCTTGATCAGAAGGCTGGATTTATTGATATATGATATATAATACATTATAACTATACTAAAAAGAATAAGGATAGAAGTTGCAGAGGCTTGCTAAGCTAAGAATAGAATAGAAAAGAATGAATCTATCACAAAGTTCTGTGTCCAGGGAATCAGTCCCCGAGCTTGCTTCTGTGATTGGCCCCCAGTTGTACACATGAAAGATGAGCCAATCACAGGTGCATCCTAGTGATTCCACAGCAGCTGATAATCATTGTTTACATTCTTCTTCTGGGGCCCTTGCTTCCCAGAAGATGCACAATCCCAAAGAAAGGATTTCTATGAAAAAATGTCTTCGACACAGGAGCTGCCACAGCTGCAGCTCAGGTCTGTGTCCCAGGTGACTGCAGCCAGTCCTGCCTCGCCATGGACCTGGGAATGCGTCTGGTGCGCGCTCTGCTCCTGCTGGCCCTGCTGCTGGCAGTGGCCCCCTCACCAGCAGTGGGCAAGGAGCTCTGCCCAGAGTCCTGCCACTGCCCAGGCCGTGGGCGGCTGAACTGTGGCCACGCCGGCCTGGCCACCGTGCTCCCGGGCAGCCGCCGCCGAGCCCTGACCTTCCTGTGAGTGCCGTGGCCCCTCAGAGCCCTGCAGCTGCCCCTCCTCGGCTCCCTGGCTCTGCAAACCACACCTGGGACACCCAGGGCACTCCCTGGCCTGAGACAGGGATGTTTGGGGGCCTGAGCTCAGCATGAGCCAGGTGAAGCCAGGCTGGGCACGCTGTGCCTTCTCCAGGCAAAGCCCAATTCCAGCTCAGCAGCCGAAAGGCAGGGAAATGGGCTTTCCTGAGGGGGGGCCGGGTCTTTTGTTTCTTTGCAGAGATTTCACTGGCAATTCCATTGCAGATGTTGGAAAATGAAACTGGAAGCACTACCCATGGACTGATACCTTGTAAGAGCCCTGCAGCATTTCAAATGTCAGGAGTGTGGGGAGTTTCCATCCTTTGGTCTGGGGTTGGGGCAGCATTCCCCACAGCTCCCACTTCCATTGGAATTCCAAGCTTGGTTGCTGTGCCAGGAGGGGTGTGAATCACCACAGCTTCCCAGCATGGCAAGAATTGCCATGAGTCCCTCGCAGCCAGGGCACCATCCCCATGTCTGTCTGCCCAGGGATCAAGCTGTGGTCAGCTTCAGCTGGCCAGGATCAAGGGCCTGCTCTGGCCAGGAGTGGGGATGATCCCTGCAGCGGTGCCCCAAAGAGATGCTTCAGTCAAGCTGCTGCAGGAGATTTTCCCATGAGAATCCCAATTGCTGCTGGGCTGTGGGTGCTGTCACAATGTCCCTGTGTCCCCTTGCAGAGTGCTCAGGGACAATGAGCTGCAGGCAGTGAAGAGGCATTCCCTGGAGGAGCTGTTCCTTCTGAAGCACCTGAAAGCACCGTGCCCTGCCCACAGCGGGGGGGCTCCTGCCTGCCCCTGCCTGGGGCCCTGCGTCTCAGCCCAGGCATGGGCACGTGGCCTTTGTCCCTCCTGGGATCCAGGCTGCAGAGGCAGGTAAAAGCAACAGGGCAAATGGAAGTGACATTTGTTGTACCTGGAACAGGGATTTGTCCTGAAATGAGATCCTGTCCATTGAGGAACGGACATTTGAGACACTGCCTTTCCTGAAGTTTCTGTTAGTGATCAAGTTTCTCTTTGGTGGTTTAGCTCAGTCTGTGCATGGGCACCGTGCCTGTGTAGGCAAATGCTGCTGCTGTTTTCCCCACAGTCCCTATATCTACCCTGCCCAGAGCCCAACTGAGCTGCAGAGGTCAATGCCGATGGCTGGGCAGCCACACCAGGGGACAGAGCCCAGCGGGGTTGTCCACACACAGCCATCAGAGCAGCCAGTTCTTGCAGCCTTGGCTGCATCCTGGAAGAGAAATAGAGTCAGCACGTGTGCCCTTCACTTGCTTTCCTGGGCAGGCTACAAACGCTGAGAAAGCCGCAGTTTTCTCCATCTTCCACTGTGGATAGGCACCTTTCCTGCAAAGGGCTCCTTCTTTGCCCCCTCTCTCTGTAGGGCAGGCCTGATTGCTTTGTGTGACCTCCTCTTTGCCCAGAAATCTCTCCTGGAATGGCCTCACACAGATCCACAGTGACACTTTCCAGGCCTGGCATGGGATGCAGTTCCTCCAGGAGCTGTAAGTGGCACAGGGGCTAAAGGCACGGCAGGGCGAGTCTCTGCAGGGTCTCTGCAGGGTCAGTGGGCAAGAGCAGAATTGCCCTTGGCAAAGTCCTGATTCCAACTGTAGATGTCAGCCAGGGAGCACCAGGAGTGTGCAGCTGCAAAGGCCCTTTCCCCTGCCCTGCTCCTCTCCTACATGGCTTCCTTGAGTGTGGCCAGACCTTGCCCACGTGCCTGGCACAGCCAGCTCACATCCTTGCCATCAGCCCTGACAGAGCTCTGTTGTTTCTCAGGATCCTCAGCCACAACCCGCTGGCTGTCATTGATGATGCTGCCTTCTTCAAGCTACCCTCAGTGAGCTCTCTGTAAGTATTGGCTCATTTGGAGCAGATGCACAGAGAGCTGTGTCTCTCTGGAGTGCCCTGTTCCCAGGAAAGCAGCACAAATGGTGCAGGAGCAAATCTCCCTCTTGGCCAGCCTGGGTCTGCTGGAGACACAACTTGCCTGGCTTCTATGGAGCAGGCAGAAGTGGATACCTCTGCCAACAGCACCACCATGATCAGGGCCCTGGGCTTGCTCTGAGAGCAGTATTGTGGCAATGTCAACAGAGAATTTCATGAGCTCTTTCCAATGTTTGCAGAGACCTGAGTGCCACCCAAGTGAACTCGCAGATGCTGCTGCAGCTGCTGCAGACCACAGTGAGCTTGGAAACTCTGTGAGTGTGTGGGACTGGGCCCCAGCCACCTGCAGGCCCAGAGTGCTGGAACAGGGGCTCTGCTTGGGAAACAAATCCGTGTGCCACAAAACCAGAACAAGCCCAGTCTGTTCAAGAGCTGCTATTTCCTTCTGGCAAAGTGCCAAAGCTCACCAGCTCAGAGGCAGACTCTCACCTTTGGGGTGACTTGCTGCAGGCTTCTCATAGCAGAGTTTGAAATCCAGGCAGCTGTATTTCTGTGTTACATGGTATTTCGGGAGCAGTTCTACTATCCAGGTTAAAATCCCCTTTTTAATATTTTGCCTTGGGAGTCAGGGCCCTTTCCAGAGCTGTGGCACACAGTGAGGCACGAGCCCCATGTGTGGTATGGGTGTGTTTCCTGAGTTGGGCTCTGAGCCATGCACTGCGTGGCCAGGTGTTCCTCCAAGAATCCCCTCTTGTCTGCAGTCAAGTGCCCAAGGAGGCGGCCTGCTGCCTGTGCCAGGAGCGTCCCTGGCCCAAGAGCCCCTGCAGGACCATCCAGTTCCTGTGCCAGAAGCTGTGCAGCACCAGCGCCCCGCAGTGCAGTGGGTGTCCGGAGGGGCTGGAGGAGCTCAAATCTGCCCCTTCTCCTGAGCCTGGGCAGATGCTGCAGCACTGCCCCGTGCTGGGGGGTGCTGATCTGCCCTTGCAGTATAGGCCTTGGACACAACATTTTGGGATGGAAAGTTGCTGGTGATTGTACATATCTTGTGTGTCACATACTGTCTGGAGAAGGAACAGCTCACTGGGCCCCCCAAACCTACCCATTTCCTGCCCACACTGTGGCCCTAGGCAAGGAAAGCAAGAATGCCCCGTGCCCTTCCCTGGTGCTGGAAGGCAAGGTCTGCCCATAAAGGCCCCAAATTGCCCTAACAGCCTGGTTTCTGTGCCACCCCAGTGCCCACTGCAGGGCAAAGGGCAGGGCCCCTGATGTGCTCTGCAGGGTGAACACCAAGCACCATCATGCCCTGGTTGGCCTGTGCAGGGACAGCAAAGCCCTGTCCTGCTCTAGCTGGGCACAGGGCACAGCACATGCTGTGCACAGCAGGGCCAGGCTACCCTTCTTCAAAGAGAGACAGCCAGGTTTGCAAGGGCCCCAGGGAGCTCGCTTCTCTCACTGATTCAGCCCCAGGTTTCCCACAGCCCAGTCCCAGAGCTCTGGTGCCCTTAAGGAAGCTTTTCATGCTCTGACTGCTTCAGCTGCTGCCCTTGGCAATGGCCCCGGAGCAAAGGAGTTCCTGGACCTTCTTCCCCTGCCAGTCTGTGCCCCCTTGCAGTGCTGATCTTTCCTCTGGGGTCTCTGCCTCTTCACTGGCTCCTGCAGAGCAAGCCAAGCCTGCTCATCTGGAGCTGTGGGAACCTCTCTGACAGCAATCCCATTCCCTTGCAATGTTTCTGTCCCATCCAAAGAGAGCCGCAGGAGACACCAGGAAAAAGCCAGCTCTCTGCTCTGACCCAAGGGACTGAAGGGTTCTTCTCCTCACCACAACACATCCTCCACTCTGCTCTTGTGCTCCCTGGCCTTGAGATGAGCTCCTGCTGCTTGGGGTAACCTCTGAGCCTGTGTTTGTGCCCAGCTGCTGATCTGCTCTCTTGCTGTTCTCCAGCTCACACAACTCTTCTACAGACTCGAGGAGAAATAATGGATATGGACATGGAACAAGGCAGAGAGCTGAACACCATCCCAGTGTTGAGCCTCAAGCCCAAGGAGCCTTCAGTGGGAGATGGTGAAAGTGTAACGCTTGTGGTTGCCCTAACCCTGAGTACTGAGGGTGATATCAGCAGCCCGGACAGTTCCAGAACAAATTCACATCCCCCTCAGCATCTCTTGTGGCATAAAGGCAAAACAAGCGCTCATGACCTGAGGGCCAAGATCAATAAGAAGCTGCACAAGGCTGAAAGCATCAAGACTGCCAAAAGCAATGTGGTAAAAAAGGCACCCTCAAGCTGGCATCAAGAGAAGATGGAGTCACGTTTATACCAGCGAGGATCAAAGCATTCAGCGGTAGCTGGTGGATTAAAACGTGGTGACGATACCTTCGTGTCTGCACAACACAGAAATGAGGAGGAAGATCCAGCTGCCAGCAAGTACTACATCAAGAGACACAAATGGCACAAGAAGAAGGACAGCCGGTACGGGGTTGGATATAATTATCTTTTCTACCAGGTTTCGCAACCTGTCAAAGTGCAGCGAAGGTCCAGATCTGACCAGGATCCAAACAAGAATCTGGATTTTATCTCTGAGCTGTTGATTGGGAGCCGCAACCGCTGCGAACAGGAGAGGAAGAGCCACAGCTGAAGAGAAACATTCCTCTATAGGCAGGCACCTCCTGATGATGCCTGACACCACAGAGGAGGAAGACTCCATGTTCCTCTACAAACCTGTGAGCCCCCGAAGTCCAGACCTTGCTCCAGTTCCAAAAGGACGGGAAACCAACGTTGATCATCACCGGCCGCTGCAGGAGGCACACAAAGGCCTAAGAGCATTCACGGCCCATGTGGAGCGAGCCCTGAAGAGGGACTGCAGCCTGCCCCAGCTCAAGCACACCTGTGCCAAGATGGTCATGAAGACCAGGCTGCTTCTAAAGCTGCTCACTGAGAGGCAAGAGAACCAGGGAGCCTATGATCCCATGGCCCAGTGTCGTCTGCAAGAGAGGATGATCATTCATATGGCCTTGGGGAATGGCAAGGGACTCACACGGAAGGTAGGAGAGCTGCAGGCACTGCTGCACGTGTCCTTCTGGGCAAAGGAGAATGGAAGGATCAATCCTCTTACCCCTGTGATCTTCCTTTCCTCACAGCGCAAACTAGAAGTTGTGGTGTACGCGATCATGTTTGTGGTTTTGCTGCTTTTCTTCGTCTTCGTCTTCCTGATGCTGAAGTGCATCTTCCACGTAAGCCAATTTCTTGTTTGACACAGAGCTGTCTGTCTTGTAGCTGGAGTGCTCAGGTGACAAGCCCCATGTGCCACTGCAGATGGCCCTGCATGTGCTGGCTACCACAGGAGATGTTGTTCCAAGCCTGCAGCTTGTGGCAGCATCCACAGCAGCCAGCTCAGCAGGGTCCAGCCTGCCTGAGGGAAGCTTGTCCTGCCTTCTGTCCCAGCTCTCCCCAGCTTTGCTTTGCTCTCCCGCCTTCAGCCAAACAGCAATGAGAGCTTTTGCCCTTTCCTGTTTGGCAGAATATTAAAGGAAAACGCATGTTGCAAATCTCCCATTTTCCTTCCCCAGAAGCGCTCTCAACGTTGTGAACTTGACTCCCAACCCCGCATCACCAGGAATTTGTGTCTGAGAAGGTAACTGCTCCCTGCCCCTGCCACTGCTGTGCCACCAAGAGTCTTTCCCGTGCAGAGCAGCTCCTCCTGGAGCCCCGCAGCCGCGCAGGTGCCACTGCCCAGGACTCTCCCGGCTGTGTTTCCAACACATCTCGTTTGGGGCAGCCCTGGGCGAGCGGCTCCTGAGCGGCAGCGCTGGGCACGGCCGGGCGCTCCCAGCCCAACCAGCCCTTGCCACGCCGGTGCTGGGATGGATGTCTTGGGCCCCGGTGTGCTCCCGAGTTTCTGTGAGCACCAGCAATACCTCTGTGTTCCCTGAACAGTCTCCTCTGCTGATGGCTCTGCCCTATTTCTCCCCGCTCCCTCCACAGAGTGGCTGCTGAAGAACTCACTCCCATCCTCTCCACTTGCCTTTTGCATGCAGGGCTCATTCTCTGCATTGCCAGCCATTGCCATCCCTGCTGGGGCTCCCCATCTTCCTTGGGCTCTACTGGCACAGCCCCGAGCAGGGAGAGGTGCTGGCACCTGCTGCAGCCCTCCCTGGTCAGACCTCCCTGTACACGGAGTGGGAGCAAGGAGCTCTGGGCATGGGATGGCCTGAAGCCTTTTTGTCCCCATTCACCTCACTCACTCCATTGCTTTGCAGTGTTGGAAATGCCCCTTCCCAACTCCTCCAGCGGCTGCTGCGCACACAGGGCAGAGCACAGGCAGCCCTGTTGCCCACAGCCTCCATCACCAGCTGCCTTCTCTCTTTAACCCTGTTTTCCCTTCCTGATTTTTTCAGGTTCTGTGTAAAACTGCGACCGTGTGGGAGGAAGCATAACAAGGAGGCACAGCATGTAGAAGAGAAAAGGGCAGATAGCTCCCTTGTGACTTGCCCCTGTTCCCAGTACGGTCAAGATGCTTCCCCAAGCTGTTCTCCGTGCTATTCTCTGTTCAGGAAGTCAGAATTGCCATGGATTCAGAGCCTCAGGGATGCCTATCAATCCCATAGATAAGCATCCCAGGAAGAGACATAGTGTGAAGAACTAAGGTGGAAGACTCCCAAAAAGTTAATGGGATGCCAGCAATTCTTCACTTCCCATTTTAGCTGAGGCTCTCCTTGGATGCCGTTACCTTGGTTGCTGTTATTTCCATGGATGCTTTTGCCTTAGTTGTTGTTATTTCCATGGATGCTGTTTCATTGGTTGTTGTTGTTTCCTTGGATGCTTTTTCCTTGGCTGTTATTTTCTTGCTGCCCCTGCTGAGGGAAGGCTGGAGGGTGCTGCAGGCAAGCACAAGCTCTGGACACCCAGAGGAGGCATCTCAGGGTTTTCCTCATCCCTTCTGGCAATGTTTCCCCCTGCATTCAGTAAAAATAAAGTTTGTCCTTATTCCTCCTGCAAAAGCAGTTTCCGTTCTCCTTTATGGAATTGGCCAAATTCAATTTGAGATTGTTGTGGGTTCACCCCAGCCAGATGCTAGTCACTCCCAAAGCTGCTCACTCACTCCTCTCTGCAGCTGGACAGAGGGGAAAATATTTAAGGAAGGTTTATGAGTTAAGGACCAGGAGAAAACACTCATCAAATACCATTGAGTGAAAAACAGGCTTGACTTAATAATATTAAATGAATTTATTACTAACACAATCAGAGCAGGATAATGAGAAATAAAAAAAAGCCCTTAAACATACCTTCCCCTCACCCCACCCTCCATCCCAGCTCTATTGCCTGCACCAGCAGCACAAGGAGATAGGGAATGGGGGTTATTCCCCTGCTCTCAGAGAGCAGATCTATCACCCTGCTGCACCACGGGGTTCCTCCCATGGGAGACAGTTCTCCAGGAACTTCTCCAGTGTGGCTCCATCCCACCAACAGCAGCTCACTGCAAACTTCTGCAGCATGAGTCTGTCCCACAGGCAACGTTCCTCCCAGAACTGCTGCGGCATGGGTCACTCTCCCACAGGTGCAGTCCTGCAAGGACAGGCTGCTGCAGCCTGGGAGCAGGGCCCCTCTCTCCACAGGTCTCCCACAGGATCACAGCCTCCTGCAGGCATCCAGCTGCTCTGGTGCAGGGCCCCTCCACAGCATGCAGGTGAATCTCTGCTTCCCCGTGCATCCCTGCAGGCTACAGGAGCACTGCTGCCCCACCATGGTCTCCCCACTGCCTGCAGAGGAATCTCGGCTCTGGAGCCTGGAGCATCTCCTCAGCCTCAGTCTGCACTGCCCGTGGAGCCTGCAGGTGGTTCTCTTCACATGTGCTCACTCCTGCTTTTCTCTAATCCAAATTAAAACTGTGTCACAACTTGATTATGCGTTCTTCTGAAATCTGTTACCACAGAGTTGTAACGACCATTTCTAATTGGGCCAGCCTTGATAAGGTGCCAGAACAATCTGTCATGTCCGGCAGAGCCAATGCCAGTGGGCTCCAGGGTGGACATCCACCTTTAGAGCCATCAGGGATTGGTTCTGTGAAAAATGCTAATCACTTGTTTTTAAAATTTTAGAAGTTTAATAGTAATAAAATGGTAATAAAAAAATAGTAACACAGTTAGAGTAATAATAATTTGGACAATTTGAATTAGGAGAATATGAGACAATAAATACAAAGAGTTACGGACGTCTGGGTACCTTTTTCTGGACAGCACGAGCCTGAAAAAGGACACCCATTAACAGAGGATTAACCCTTAAAAGCAATAGCTTGTTGCATAGTCATACAGTTCATACATGATGCATAAATTCCATTCAAATACAGGATTCTGTCTGGCCATCGTCAACTTCTTCCTCCGAATCCTAACAGCGCCTTCGAGGCAGGAAGAAGTTTATTTCTTCTGATAAGAGGGCAATAAATTCTTTTTCTCTGCAAGATTCAGGTGTCCTGTGGCTGCTATCTCGGTGCGAGTCCTTTCTTTAAAAAAAGTATCCTACATAGCATCGTTTCTATTTTAATATTTTTTATAACCTAAAACTATATTTAACACTGTACTAAAGAGAATTAATACAGCATTGCTTTCTGACACAACACATATAATATTCATTTTAATATTTGTGAAAAGCCATTCATAAAAGACATGCATTTTTCACACTTTATTCTGGTCAGAATGTTGTTCTGGCCAGGATGTGCAACAGAAATCATTTCAGCCACACATTGCCCAGGTGTGTAGAGAAAATAATTCCATGACATATGAATTTTACTAGATTGTTTTCCTAGACTTTATACAGTCAAAACGCATAGAAATTAATTCATTCAATGTTCATTGTTCCCAAGTTATGCAGGTCTTAGTATTTGGTTTCTTACTGGTTACAGATGTCTTCCCACCGATGCTAATTTGTTGCTCATTCCTTGGTGTTCTTATGAGTCTTTTCCAGACCAGGTGTCTCCAACTCCATCACCAGGGGTGATGTTTGGAGTTGATGATCATTAATGGTCATTACTGGTCGTTATCTTTTGTATATCTTCTGTGCTACTCCCAGTCTGTTGACATGTTTTGTTTTTGTTGACTTTTTTTTGCTGTTTTGTAACCTGCGCTTGGCAGGGGCCTAGGGCATCCTAGTCCAGGCTCTTGGCTTCAACTGCCTTCTTCCACTGCAATTATCCTTGCACGGAAAGTGTTACGCCACAGACTGTACAATGAGACAATTCCTGAAACAGAAATGAATTCCAGCTATGGAAAATGTCACTGACATATTTAGAAATACTTCAGCAAAGACCTTGGAAAAAGCTTGGGAAAGGTGATGTGTGATTACCTGAGACCCAGGAAACAGAGCTGAAGGTGGAGAACAAGCAGATAGCAAACAGCTTCCACTTCTTCTTGCTCCAGCCACTACTGCAAGTGCAGCTTCCCAGGAATTTCATGTCCAGTGTGTCTTCCAAGCTCAAAACATGAACAAACAGGTACCCCAGCACCACAGAGTACAGGTGTACTTTGACACCACAGACCCACCATGAGAACTGGAACCCAAGGTCAAATCTAAAAATTGTCCTTCCAGCTTCCTCCCACTTGGTGCTCTTATCTTTTGATTATTCCTGACTTTTCCAGTGCTATGCCTAAGATGATCCTTCAGGCACCAGAAGTACACATCCAATTCAGGGAACACCAAGTTATCCCTGGGCTGCGAAACAAAAGACAAGAAGTATTGAAAAATCATCCCTTGCCTTGAGGGTGTCCAGTCCTGGGAGTATGTCCTTCCCACCACCCTTTTGGCTTTTTCCCAGTCTGAGTAATTCTGGAAATGTACATCCAAAGTATCCAAATGTACAACCCAAGTTAGACACATTGGAGTGTGTTCTGCACACCAGAAACCACAGCCCCAAGTACTAAGAGTCTGAATATGCTCTGGATTGCAATTCACAACCTCAGCAGAGCCTACGTGGTAAAGCCTCCTCCAAGAGAGGAAAACACATGACATGTCAGCCCTTGTGGCAGCTGCATCACTGAGTAAGGTAACGCATTGGGTCTTACTCTGATACTGTAAAATACTACAAACCCTGTGGATCTGAGGTTTAAAAATTACTTTTAAGTCAACAAAAAGGTCTCTGAGACAATTCACTGAATTCACGGCTAGACCCCAAAATATGTTTCCGAGTGCATAAAAACCTGTATGAAAAGAAGAACACAAAGCTTCCCACATGCATTTTATTGTATTTCCAGCAAACATTTTAAGACAGTTCACATCAGAATGAGGTCACTTGGTGCCAGCACAGTGTTAGAACAGGCACATCAGGAGACTCACCTGAAAATATTCACTACAGACCCTACATCCTATCACTCCATCTGCAGCATCCTCATTTCTCACAGACACTCAGTTGACTCCCATTAGTAAATGGATCGCTGTTCCCAGAAGCAAATCCCCAGAGTGATTTTTTACTCTCTGCAAACAGCAGGAATGATTGAAGACAGCTGCTGTCATAGGGGAAAAAAAAAAGGAAGATTTTTGTGATCCGACATCTTTAGCTATGAGGGCTTTATTTTCTACCTGGAACCACTAAGCTGCTCTGCCTTGGTACTATCCACCTACTTCCAAATGCCTCCATGGTGTTCATCTCTTTGGATCTGCCATCTCCCCCACTCTGACAGGAAGCACAGCTCTGACACCACAGCAAGTGTCGAACACGTGAACAGGTACAGGCAGGGACTCACGAAGTCCATCAGGTTTTGCAGCACAGCTTATTGTGCTTCATGGCTTCAGGTTTTTTGTTACAAATTCACTGCAGTTTAACCTAATCAAAAACATTTGGCAAGACTTAATAATAACCCAGAGAATCCAGTGAACCACCAATGTGGTATCGCAGCCAGTTCAGCTGAGTTTTGTGCAAGAAAAACTGTGTGTTTGAACCTTTATTGAATCCTGTTCCAGTGATTTTTTGCTTTTCTTTTTCTCCATGACAATGTGAGGGCTTTTGGTTTCTGGCTGCATAAATCTCAGGCAGTATCTGAAAGAAACTTCACAGTTTGGGTTTTCTGGGAAAGCCAAATCTACCTGGATTTATGTAGCCAGAAACCAAAACCTTTCCCCAAAACATTTTATATATTCCTATAATTATTTTATATACATATAAACATATAAATAAATGTAATATAAATAAGATACAAAAATATTAGAATATACTGAAATAAACAGGGCCAGGAGACTTCTTCTCCTTTTTAATGCCTTTATTAAAAGTGATCAGCTCAGGATTGGGCGGCTCGGCAGGGCTGCAGTCCCCGTCGCGTCTCCCAGGGCGACTCAGAGGAGGAGGATATGCGCAGCTCCGTCCACTAGGGGCAGAGCCGGGGGATCCGGTCCTCGTGGGAGCCTTTAGGGCGTGATGTCCCCGTCAGATCTTACTCCTCTCAGCCTCGTTGGCCCAGTCTCACCGCCAGGGATGACTCCCATGGTCAGGGCGAGAGGGACTCCGCATCTCTGCAGGCTCAGCAATCGGCTCCTCATGTCCAGACATCACTTGAGTCTCTCAACTCTTATTTGGCTCATTGTTTTTGGGGTTTTCTCGTTGCATTTTGGAGTCGAGGTCCCAAAGCATGCCGGTCTTGGAGTCACTTTGCATAACCCCCCCCACCCTCTCAGGTGTCTTCCCTATGCTGGAAGAGAGCACAGCCTTGGGGAAGGGCCATCACCCCACCCAGCCAGGGCTTTTGCTAATACAAAAGAGGAGATAAGCTACAAGGACTCGTGATTACAATAACAAAGCACTAAGAATCCTGACAGAGACAGAGATCTGGCTGCGTCCCTGTAACTCTTTCTCACAAAAAAATATTAACCGAATTTTTGTTCATAACATATACTATATATAAAATATAGAAAAAATTTAAATACATATGTAATTTATATATACTCATCTATTCCGACTATGTGCACTTACTCTATAGAATACCTATTTATACTTAGAGATCTATTGGCATGTATCTGCTTAACTTATTGTCCTGGTTTAGGGCAAATTTGTTAAAGAATCTGCAAAGGAGGGCCCCCTCCAGAAAGCAAACCCACACGGCCCCTCCCCCCAACCGGTTCGGGAAGAATTCCTCAGAGATAAGGGGAAAGAACCTGTTTCTTTACCAGACACAGCACCCCCCAGCACACAAAATGAACTATACCAGATGACACCGCTCTGGGAAAGATGGCAAAATCAGAAAGTCTCTTTCAGGGATGGTTGCTCTCTTCTCAGTCCCTCCGGCGCTGGGCAGCTGCTGCAGCCAAATGGTGCAAACCCTCGGTGTTCCCAGGTCCCAGTCCGGAGCAGGTTCGAGATGGTCACAGCAACAGGAGAGGAGAAACAGTCCAGGAAGGAATTTGGACTGTTTAGCTAAACTAGCTAATAAGCAGAAGCAAAAGCGAGAGCAGACAGACAGCAAGCAAGCAAGCAAAAGCAGAAAAGCCAAAAGCAAAAAGTAAAAAGCGAAAGCAGCCCTATGTACTGCCCATCTCTGCGTCCCTGATACGAGAAACCCAAACAAAACTTTCAGTCCTCAGAGACAGTCTTAAAGGCACAGAACAGATGAATGGGGATACAAGCATCATAACGTCACCCCAGGACATTCCACCCCTAATGGGTGGACACTTATATATAAACCAGGACACTTATATATAAGTTATTTATAAAAAATATATATTTAGACTGTTTCGACTTGTGTATTTTGACTCTTCAGTATCAGACTTGTCTATTTCTACTTAGATATCTACTTACATCGCCCTGCTGACACTAGGAAATGGATGATCTCCTCAAAGAGCTACCACAGCAGCTGGGACCTGTGCCTGGAGCTCCCAAGTTGCTCCTGAGAATTGCACACGCACCAGGGCCGGTTGCGAGGCAGAAGCAGCCGCTGAAAGCGCCACCGAAGCGCTCTGACTCACAGGACTGGATGTTCCCTATTGGACAGCAGCGTAAGTGTAAAAAGCCACGGCAAACGCACAGCCAACGTCGCGTCTCTGCGCATCCGCACATTTTAGTTGCGGTGCCGTTTTTAGTCTGCAGGTGTCACTATGGAGCCATTAAAAATAGTGGATGTGCATAATTCCTCGTGCTTATCAACAGGTGACAGCAGCCAAGATCTCAGATGGCGTTTCAGTCACACAAAAAAGCTTTGAATACATAGATCGATTTCTATTGCCTTCATAGGGATCATATTTTCTCCTGTTTTCAAGCCCTTTATTATTTAATTTATACATACAAATGTTCTATTTTCATTTTCGAACCCTATATATCTGTATTTGGAATTTCTTATTCTCTAAGATCCTTCATATAAAGCAGTACATATGGAGTTGTATTTGGAAATCAATTTTTATATAAAGAAGAAAAGTTGCCATTTTTAACTGCCCTAACCACTACTGCTAACCATTACCCCAGACTACTCTAACCACTGACCTTAGAACTACCCTAACCACTGCTCTTAACCACTACCCCTGACCACTAACCTAGCCACCATCCTAACCATTACCTCCCACAACTAAATGCAACTGGGCAACCCAGCCTCCTGTAGGCAGATCAGGTGGCCCCCAGGAGTCCAAGGTCAGACAGAGCTATAGCTCCTGGCAGCTTTCTTCTGGGAGAAATTCTCATTCTTTCACAGTTCTAGGAGGCAGAATCCCACTTTCAGCCACAGGCCCCTGGCCTTTCAGTGCAGCTCTTTTCTCCAGCAAGGAAAGCCCAATGCCCGAATGTCTTTGGGACAGCTGAGGCACGGCACCTTAGATACCAAGGCCAGTGATACCCATCAGTCCTGTCAACTTCCATGGCACCCATGACTGAAAGTGGGAGTCCATCTCCTAAAGCTGCAAACTGTCACCCTGTTTTTCTAAGTTTTTCTTAGCCTTCTGATGTTTACATTCTTGTAACAAACTTTCTCACACACTTTATGTAAATAACTTATTGGTTGGCATTCTTTTATGGAGGAGGAGAAATTTGATGGACTGCTGGTTTGTCCAATGTCATTGGAGAGGTGGCACTTTCACCCTCCAATCCACCGTCACTTTTGTAAATCTATAAATGTTGGAGTCAGAAATTAAAAGCTGTCTTTTTTACTTTGGGAGATATGTATCTCCACGTCATGTTATTTCATGTGCTATACGACAGCAAACATCTGAAGATTGCTTCCTGACAGAAGCTCCACAACTGGAAAAGGGCTTCTTGGTAAGATTGCAAAATGCTATTCTTGGATTCTAATGCACAAATTCTGTTTTTTCACGGTTACTCTCAAGTTTCCCTGACTCAAGGGAATTCAAGCCACGGATAGGACTTCACTCTGCAAGCTAAACTAAGTAAGATATTAAAATTAGGCATTTTAGCAAACTGCAAATAGGAATTGCCTTCTTCAGAGTCTTTCCAATGTCTTGGCTTTCCTCTGAATGCCTGGTAGGAATCTGAATTCCCACTTCTACACATTACAGCTTTCTGATACTGGCAGCCAAGTAACAAAGTTTGCATGTGAATCCCATGCACAGAGTTTGGTTTTGAAGCTTTGAATTCGAACTGATACCTGTATTCAACTCTCATTTTGTAACTCACAACTTCCTGCCTACACATTTCACACAAGGAGAAGTTGCAAGGCTCATTCCTTCCTCCACATTTTAAAACTAGGATGAATTCCAAGTGTGCATAATTGCTAGATTATTTAGAGTAACACTTTTATTTCTTTCTTGAGGTGTTTTATATCATATTATACTGCTTTAATTTTAAGGTATTATTTGTGATGTATTCCTAGTGATGCCAAAAGGACCTAAAACATATGATTAGGTGCCCTTTTCAGCATTTCTACTCATATAAATAAATAATTCAATGTGCCAGAGTCCATCCTATTAACTAGAGAAGATACACAATCTGCTAGAATTGTCTTTCTCAAATTATTTGCTGTAGACAGTGTATATTCTGATTCTGCATGCCTTCTAGCATTATACATAAAAGAAAATTATTTCCCAGAATACTGTGTCAGAAGCATTCACCAGCAAATTATTTTCTAGATGGTTGATTTTCCACTATGTTGTAAAATACACTATGTTGAAAATGTGTAAAATACACATTTTCCACTATGTTGTAAAATACAAAAGCCTTTTACTTAGGCTGAGATTGGCTGACACTCAATGAAAGCCTGAAGAACATCATCATGGCTTGAGAAGAAAAGAATGCAGAGAGCTAGAGGGAAAGAGACAACAGTTAAAAGAACAATCTGAGGAACCCTCATAAGCACACTAAAGCATAGAACAACATAGCAAAAAGAATACAAAACCCCAGTTATAGCCTCTCCCATGAGACCCATGAGAGGGACATACCACCACCCCCAAACCACCTAGAGAAAAATCTGAGGTGTTTTGCTCAGAGTCCTGTGTCAGATAAATTCACAGTTAAGGGTGATGCTGCTTCCATTTGTAGGCTAGCTGGTCCTGCCTCTTCCTACTTAAAATTTTCAAAAGGAGTATGGCAGTTCTCAGAAACACCATCAGTAAATTTTATCAAGTTTGAATTTACATTCAACATCCAATTTACATTCAATGTGAATTCTGTATGTGCACATGTACAAAAATCCCTCCTGTCAGCTGTTCTCCCTCTAACGTCCCTTCAGCTCCTCTCTCCCTCACCCTGCCCCAAATCTACACAGCATTTCTTGTCTCTAATCAGTGCAATAGAGCCATCTCTGTCTTGAAATAAGGATTACTCTTCCATGACAGAAATACTGCACAGTGTATTTACAGAGGAAATAATTATTAATTTCTATATATCATGTCACTATTGGTGCTTGGATTTTAATTACAGAGGCAAAATGCAAAAAAAACCCCACTTGTTTGTCAAGAGTGAGACAAAATAAATGTTTTGCCTTGAGGATTGATTAGATTCACTATTTGAAGAAAAAGTATTCAATTAGAAACATAGAGCAGAAAATTGGGAAGGCAAAATCAATTGCCCCTCATGGAACATTTCCATGGTGCTGCCTTTTATTTTGTGACAGTTACAAGTACCATGAAATCTTCACTTCCCACAGGTGGTCAAGATCTTTTGCTGTATCTCCCTCAGAATCAGCACTTCTAGAGAGCTCACACCTCTTTCATAATCTGTTTCAGGAAAGTTTAATACCATCTGATTCTGCACCTAGCTTCCCACTGTGCTTTCCTTAGAGACCTTCCATCTAGGAATGCAGGAAATTAATTCCTTGTTTTTCATGTTAGTGATTATTATCTACATTAATTAGATTTAAAAAGGAAGCAGCCACCTCCTTCCAAAAACCATATACGTGTACCATCTCCGGGTTCTGGATTTTACATCTGTAGTTTCAATTGTACCATCACTTTATTCCTTTTAATTTGTGCTTGGTGGTTGCCATTGCTCTTGTCTAATCAGTATTTGACATTTGCTTTCTTTCTGATCTTCTCTAATATTCACTGGGCCAGACCCATATCTCTGATGCCTTTTGGTCATTTAATGTAAAAGAGGTCAAATACCTACCCAGCCACAAGACAGGTTACCATTACTGAAACATGGCCTGAGTGTAGTCAGTTCTACCACCCTCATGTAGTTCAGCACAAAGCAGTCACCAAGAAGGGAAACACAGATTTGGGTACAGCGCCATGCTCACATCTAGAGCTTGTGCACCCTCACAAGCACAGAGCCATGCACACTGACACACACGTGCAGAGTCCCAGGCCCCAGAACAGAAGGCCACACACACTGGCACACGTGCACAGCCCTCCCCCAGAGCTCTCCTGGCCCTGACTTCTTGGTGAGTCTCTCCTGTGATGGTGTTCACAGGGGTCCCAGGATCAGGGAAGAGACGAGAATCTTGACTTCATGTTTCAGAAGGCTGATTTATTGTTTTATGATATATATTAAAACTATACTAAAAGAATAGAAGAATTTCATCAGAAGGCTTGAAAGGAATAGGAAGAAATGGAATGATAATAAAATCTTGTGATTGACCAGAGAATCCAAGACAGCTGGGCTGTGATTGGCCATTAATTAAAAACAACCACATGAGGCCAATGAAAGATGCACCTGTTGCAATCCACAGCAGCAGATAATTACTGTTTACATTTCGTTTCTGAGGCCTCTCAGCTTGTCAGGAGAAAAAATCCTGGCAAAAGGATTTTTCATAAAATATGTCTGTGACACTCTCCCTCTGGGATTACATCATGGTGAGGATGGGACAGGAGAGTGTAGTATGGGTGGGACAATGTGTCACAGTCTTCTTCACCTTTTTGTCTTTTTTTTTTTTAAACATGCTACTATATAGAAAGGCCAGGCCAGTCTGACATGAGATGAACCACATCTACTGCCTGTTACCCTCTGGGCAATATTTAACTGTTTAGCCTCCCAGCATGCCACTCCCAGTGGGGTCCTGGAAAAGAGAATAGTAGCACCCTCTGTGCCTTTGGGGTAGGAATAGACAGTGCAGTCCTAAAGGAAAGGAGAGACCATGCTGGATTCTTGCCTCCTGCCTCTTACCCTACAAGGGCAGGGCAGGAGGGCACAAAACCGAGCACCTTTTGCTGTCCTGTCTTCCCCAGGGTCTTGATTAGCATGAAGGAGAGGATTGGGAGGATTTATTGAGGAAAACTGCTAGTGCATAGCACACATGGCATCCCTCACCCCTTACATTAGGAGAGGAGGGGAAGGGGAAGTGTAGGTGACAGTAGAAAAACTGTTGTGTTTTGTCAAAGGGCAACTCTTGCCCCTTAACTGAGGGGAGGTACTTGTGGTCCCTGTTTCTGTGGAAGGCAGCTCACAGTCTCTTGGGGATCAGGCACCCATGATAAGAAAAGCTCCAGACCTCTCTACAGGGTTGACAGTGATTTCGAAACAGAGTTCATCATGATCGTATCTCAAACTGAAAGAGGGAAAGGTTTTGACACCCAAGCTCTTCTCTTAACTTGAAAGAGAAGTGGCACTTGTTAGTGTTAAATTTGAGTCTGCAGATGTCACTACGGAGTCTGTGCTACACTTGATTAAAAGTTAGAGGTCACAGAGAAAGCGGAAAAGCTAGGAGGAGGCAAAAGGAAGGAGGACAACAAAGCATACACCATGCCAGTATTTTTCTCGAATTCAGGACTTTTAGTTTGGACAGAGTGGGGTGCAGAGTAGCTTTCTTTTGAGATTCAGGACTGAGAAGCTAGAGCTAGAAGGGTTGTTCAGTGAGAAGTCCCTTGTCCCTGATCTGTACTGGCATTGTTGTTTAATTTTCATATGGACGTTTAAAACCAGACACGTCCACTCTTTTTTCTACTCACTTCGGCCAGTACACCTGGTTGGACCCAGTCTCCCTCTTGATCCACTTTATCACACAATACTGCACAACCTTATCTTTACTCTTGGCGTTGGGGTCACATCTCCACTAGGTCAGTCTTCTTCCCAAGGGGCTGTTTAGCCCTTTCATTTTCCCCTCCCCTTGGGGATTCTTTACTTGTTCTTAGTATCTTAGTTCTTTCTATCGGCCCTCTTCAACAAAACACCCCTCTTAATAGCTACTCGCAGATCTTTGCAAGGAAATCTCGCCTTCTTAACTCAGCTAAGAGAAGACAAAGAGAAGGAAAAAAAAATAAAGAGAAAAATCCCCGCCTTTCTCTAAGAAAGGAAAAGCAAACAGAGAACTAGCGAGACACTAGGTAACTAACTGTTCTTGCTAAAATGAGCCGATGAGGCTCATATCTATATATCTCATATCCTTATATCTATATTTACAATTTGAGGACATTATAGAATGGAGAATGGGAAAGGTGAGGTACCATATTAGCATGGTAGTAGGTCTTATGTGCATATGAAGCAGTAGCAATAAGGTTCTAATTTAAGCAAAATGGCAAAAATGAGGATATTTATCTTGACTTTAGTAAAAGCTGGATTTTTATAACCTGTTCCATAGGAATGAAAATGCCAGTTTGCATAGAGGTGCAACCCTGTTGACAATAACAGTAGACATTCCAACCTCATCAATTCTTTGATTTCTGGCCGAGCTTTACTGCACATTACCAGTGTCGGCTCCTCGCTCTCCCGGCCTACCTAGCAGGAGCTACTGCCGCCGCTGGGCGCCAGGGACCGCGGAGGGCTGGGGCTCCCATGGCCCTGCGTGCTTCTCCCGCGCTGGTGCCCCCGAGTCGCTGTCGCCCACGTGGATTCCCGCGGCCCCCGGCCCGAAGATCGGGTCCGCCCTGCCGGGCGCTGTCGTGCTCGGCGCGTCCCAGTCGCCGCCGGCAGCCCTGCACAGAGGAACCTGCGGCGCCGGGCTTTTACTGCGGCTAGTGTTATGAACAAAAATTCTGCTTTTTTTTTTTTTTTTTTTGTGAGAAAAGGTTACAAAAAACAGCCAGATCACTGTCGATGCCCAAGTTCTGCGTGTTTTGTTATTGTAATCACGGGTCGTTGTGGCTAATTGCTCCTTTTATATTTTAGCAGAGCCTTGCCCGAGGCTAAGTTGTACTCTTCCCCAGAATAGTGAAGAGACCTGGGGGGGGGCGCTATGCAAAGTGACGCCAGGACCAGCATGCTGTGGGGGATTACTGCTCTAAACGTACAGAGAAAACCCCAAAAACAACGAGCCAACTAAGAGTTGAGAGATTGGAGTGATGTCTGGACGTCAGGAACGGAGTGCTGAGTCTGCAGAGATGCTGAACATCTCCGTAGTCCCTCTCGCCCTGACCACGGAGTTGTCCCGAAACCGGGATTAGACCGAGCGATGCAGCAGCGTCAACGTCCCAGGGAATCACCACGCTTTAAAATATCCTCTGACGAATGGACCCCCAGCTCTGCCCGTAGTGGACAAAGCTGCGCATGTCCTCCTTTTCGTCACCCTGGGAGAAACGATCCGAGACTGCAGACCCATCGAGCTGCCCAGTCCTGAGCTGATCACTTTTCATAAAGGCATTAAGAGGAGAAAAAGTCTCCTGCTCTGTTTATTTCAGCTAGTGCTTTCGTTCGCAGCCGCTAGCGGCGGCCCCGCGCACCAGAAACCTTCCGATCTATGAGCGCGATCGGCGGCTCCGCTCACGGGCGGCCCCGCGCCCCGGGTCAGTCCCCGTCCGCGGGCTGGCCCCTGACCATTGGCAGCACCTGGCGGCAGCCTCCTACCGCCCGCAGCTTCCTGCCGCTTCCCGCAGCCGGCGGCCCTGGACGAGCGAGGTCCTGGCCGTTTTAACACCCCCGATATCCTCTAGCTCTTCACCTGACGTTCCCAGGTGAGCTTGAGTTCCTCTCTCGCTTGTGGTTCCCTCCGCGGGTTCTGTTCTTTTTTTTTCCTTGCCCCTCTTTCACTCGCGTCCTGCCCTTTGCGGTTCTCCCAGTTCCCTCTTACTTCACCTTGTTAGGAAAATTAATCTACAAACACCAGAAGTTTATGTCCAAAAAGGAGAGAGAGGAATCCTTTTACTTTACTCGAATAAAGGGAGAGGCCATGGGGCATTCCACTGGTATCTCTCCAATTTTTGGAGGACGCAGCCTCCTTTTTATCCCAATTTCCCGGCCGCATTTCCCTTCTCTCTTTCCCCATGGGCTGAGGTACTTGAGAGGCACAGACTTCCCGGAACGCCTGATACCCGAGATTTCCCTCTAATGTATAACCCTTCCTTTTAATTTTTAATTCTTAGGGAATTTTAGGGGGTTTTCTTCTCCATTGTTTTTTTCATCTTTCAATGTCTAATTTCATTTATCAGCAAACCTAAAATTTATTTGTAAAAGCAAATCTTTTTCCGTTCATCAATCAGTGGAATCCTTCCCATTGTTTCTTTTATCTCCCAGTGCTGGTTTTATCTACCAGCAAACCCACAGCTTGTTTGTAAAGACAAATCCACCTTTCCTCTCAGCGTCCCACCCTATATCTGCCTAACCGTGGTGACAATACGGGAGCTGGAAAGGGGACTGTGGGGAAAACAAAGGACATCTGAACCACAAACCGCAATAACATAACCGTACATCAATAAAACCTCTTTTAACATACACAAAATATTAATCCCCTAATGGTGAGAGCAAATAATTACATTTCCTATCTATAATATTGGGTCACATCCTCACTGCTTTCTCCTGGCTGTTATAGCACTTTATCAGTTCTCTTTTGTTGTTGAGCTCTTTTTACCAGGAATGACTAAGAAATTAGGCCTATAAGGACTTTTTTGACAGTGCTGATTTACATGAGTAGAGATACAGCCAATGCTAACAAATCACCAACTCTTTTCAGTAGTTTTGGCAGCAATGAATTAGAGAAACTTAATTAAACTAAAGGTGAAAATGAGGGTTTGATCAGGTCTTTTTCCAGCACTTGTTCTTATGATAAGCATCCCAATCCATGTGAAAGCTCTTCTTGGCTTGGTGAGTACAATTTCCATCTTGAGAGATCCCTCATTATTCCACTCATTTCAGGCATACACACAGAAAGAGTTAGGATCCATTTGTGCTGTCATTTGTGACAAAGTCAGAGGGCCAACCCTATTGACGTGTCAAATTAGAACCCATTTCCCCTCTCTTAGCTTGTTACAAGCTGCAAAACAGTGGATGAAAATTTCCAGTTAATTGGCAAACTCTGTCAAACTCTGCATGGAACTGTGTTCTGTACCTTGCAAAACTCTCTGGAAGGACATATTTTATGTTTTTAAATTCATAGACTATCTTTTCACTGGAGCATTAAGGGTGTACTTGACCTGCTCTAAAAAAAAAATCACATCAACTGATCCAGTGGCTGCTTGTGGTTTGTCTGAAGTCTTTCATCAGTCATCCTGATGGGCTAGTGACTTCCTGACTGTCTTGAGGTTGGGAGGGATTGGAATTAGAACCCAGGCTATGAGATGTTGGATTTTTGTGAATCTTTTATTGTCTTCTAATTTTGAAATGTCCGATTTAAAATAATGCTGTGATAAGAATAATTATTTTCTTTTATTGTTATTGTTGTTATATGTGTATCCTTAAAATTAGTGGGTATTTTGGACTTAGTTATGGGTGAACATCATTAAAAACAAGACAATACCTCTCAAAAAAACCCAAAGAAACCTCACAGTTTTCTCCTGAAAAACTATTGGTTCACAATAAAAATTGAAGTAATACTTTGATATGAAGCACATAAGTCACCTCTCTGTGGTGTATTACTTTTGGCAGTTCCACAAATTCTCACTTGAAATATCATTTTAACTGTCTATTATAATAATATTAAAACCTTTCCATGTGCCATTCAAAAAACAGAATGCAGTGCCAGTGCCAGCTGAACTCAGCGGAGAATTTTACACTCCCAAAAATTGGGCAAAAGAAGGGAGATTAATTTTAGATATCCCCAGCACAAAGCCAATATCAGTTGGCCACAGTTTTTTTTAAGGTCGATGTACAGTCTAAGATATAGAAATATGCTCTTCTATATGTGGTTCATCTTACCTTGCAAAAGATAACATTAACTGGTTAGAGGAGCCTTACTGTGGAAAATCTCATCTTTTTAACAGCATAACCAGGTAATCTAGAAATACCTCTGAAATTCTGGGTTCAGGTGTGAGATACCAAGTAACAGGTGAGAGGACTAGGTGTAGAATCTGCTCTGGTGGATAGGACTCATACAGCAGCAGGTCAGAATTATAGCCAGAATGAGTCTGATTTCTGAGCAGCCTCAATTATTAGTTAATGCCCCAGCATTACATGGTCAAGTGTGCTCTGAATTAGTCAAACTCTCTCTCCTGTAACACAAGCCCGTTCATACATGTGGTACATTTACTGCAAGCAGGAGAAACAGTACAAAATGCTAAATATTTTGATTTGCTATAATTTTCCTAAAATAATCAGGTATTGAAGTGACAGCTTTGGTGTCAAATAATGCAATGTTGCAGCCAGAGGTTACAGATAGCCTGGCTGAAAACTCCACTGAGGAGGCTGTTGGCAACAGGCAGAATGAAAGCAAAACCACTTTCAAACAAGCACTTCAGAGATAATACTGAATTAAAACACAGAGCCGTGGCAGGGGTTTGGGTTGGATTTTCACAAACTTTTATCAGTTGATCATTCAAATATTTTGATACAGAATCATTTACATTCAGTTGTGAAGTATATGTACTTTTTGATACCTGAGTTGGTCCACTCCATGCAATAAATCATCGCAGGAAAAATGAAGGAGCAGAGGCACTGTCCCGAAAGTGGCTCAGTGGTGGAACTTTTACTTCTGTGATGGACAATTGATGAGACTTTGATCCTGTTTTAATAAAAGTTTACCATCAGTACTCTTCTGCTGCTGAGCTGTTTGCATAATTTCACCTTTCACTGATGCAGTTCTGTGTTTCTACAGCTTGGATGTGGAACAGGGAGTGAAACCAAGAGCTTTCAGTTATAGGAGACCTTTGGCTTTTAAAAAAAGCCCTGTTTACCCCCCTCCCATCAGCCAAAGCCCAAAGAGAGGATAGAGATTTCCTCATACTCCATGTGCCATGCTGTGAGGAAGGGGCAAAGGGCCTTGATCTGAAATGACCCCACAGGTTGTATCAGCAAATGTCACGTTCATGCACCTCTCTTTGAGTCTCAGTTCAAATTGGATTTGGAAATGACAAACACCAAGTGCAGATGACACACTCTCTCCCACACGAATCTCAAAAGAATACATTGTTTTCTTTAGTCCTAGTTTAAGTTCTGTTGTACTCCAAAGTTTGAGTGTTATTAGCACGTTATTAAATCATCATTAAATACATAAAAATATCTGACGGTCTGGTAGTCTTTCCCCATGTATAAAGTTAATTCCAAAAGCCAACAACTTAAAAAAAAATAATAAGAATTTACAACTCTAGATTTGTCTTAGTACCAGATGCTTAAATGAAACAAATCTTTTAAGTATAAAGTAATAGATGGGTAAAATTTAATGGCAAACCAGTCATGTCTGTTTACAAGTCATTTTGATATTGAATGTAATCCAAATCTTTACTGTATCTTAAGTATTTCCACACTTGTCCTTTTTTTTAAGTATTTCCATGCTTTATTTTCTTACAAAGCATTCTTTTTGCTTTTTCTAGCTATATTAAATTGTACATCTAATCAGTGTTAAAATGGGAAATCTTTATTAATCTTGGCTGCCTTTCTCCTGGTGCTCAAGACAGCCAAAAGCAGAGGAAAATGAAAGTCAGCTTTGGAGCTTAGAACTCCAAAAGACCTTAAAATTTTGCAAAATTCTTATTTAGTTGTTTCCATTAAATATTAACAATCTCCTGAATTGTCAAGAGGGGTGTTAGATATAAATGAAACACATTAGACATTAAAAAGAGGGAGGAAAAAATTCAGGAAATGCAAGTTTCAGAAATTGGGAAAATTTACATGGCATCGAGTGTGAAGTAAAGATATTTAATTGAAGTTCTCCACAAAAGCAATAAACAATGACAAGAAAAAAGAAACCCCCCCACAGTGTACAAGTTCTGGCTGTTGGGCTTTAGTCCTTTAATTCTTTGAAAGTTTGTTGCACTAAAATTCAATTGGTTCTGTGTTTTATGTGTTGGCAATCCCCGATTCTTCGTTTCAATAAAATGAAATTGCCTGTACCAGCATTTACAAGCTTTTTCTGGAACCTCTAGAAAGAATGCTGGCATCTCTTTAAAGACTTTTTGCATTTAATAAGGCTTTTGTTCTCATCTAATTCTAACAAAGTCACGGTGTTTTCTTTCCTTTGAGCTGATCAGGAAATTCTACATACCAACCCTGTTTACCAGAGCATTGCTAGCAGTGAGGCATTGACATATGCAAACCAGGGCAAGGAGCTGGATTACTTTTTAAGGTGCCATGACAAACTAAGGAAATTTCTAATTTCTTATATTTTCTATAAGAAAATACTCTGCTTTTACTTGCAAGATGATTTTGTATTCTGTGGGTTAGAGCATTGAGCATTTACTCATACAGCTGTGATGTCAAAGAGCAGGGCTCCGTCAAACAGAGCAGAAGCCCCAAGCTGTTTTACACACCAAGTTCAGTGTCTGAACAAAGACCAGCTGAAGCCTTATCCTTTGAGGAAACTTTCTGGGTTGTTTCTTTTCTCAGGATTCAAGACCTACAACTACATTAAGCCATTGGATCTTTAGGTGCCCATCCCTGCTGAGTTCAGAAGGATGTTGGAAGACTGCTAGTAACCTGCTAAAATGTATTCACAGTTTTTTTTTTTTTTTTTTTACCTTGCATTCCAGACAAGAATTTTAAAGAGGTGCTGGTATTACTGATTAAAAAAATACGTTTTCAGCAGTCTTTGTTGTTCAGCAAATTCTTTCAGTCTGTGTCCCCTTTCCCTCCCTTCAAACTCTGTTTTGCCTCACACCTTATCCTGAATGTGACCATTACTCCAGGAAAATAAAATCGTCTTCAATCCTGCAGTACATCTAAGCCACAGAAATGTGGAACCCTGGAACATATTCTGTGAACAAGAGGGTTTTAAATTGAATCAATGAGAAGTAAAGAAAAAAATTTAAATGTAGTTATGAAACTTGCTTGAACTTATTTTTTATTGATACTTCTATCACCTGGTGAGTCAGGGATCACTCACTCCCTATGTCTGAGTGTAACACACTCTATATTTGCTCTGTGCCTTGTGATTGTAAGTCTGCTGCCTCCATAGTTCCTACTCACAACCTTCACTTTGATCTTGGAGTTAAAATATCCATTGCACAGGTATTTTATCTATTTTCCATTAGAGAGGTATTTTTCTTTGTCCTAATTCTGATTTTTAATGGCTATTTAGGCAAAGTAAACTTCATATTTAACTAAATTTTGTGGACAATGATTATTGGCTAAAAAGAGATTAACTCCCTGTATCTGATGTACCACTGCTGAATTGTGTTACAGAACAGGAACTCCTGTCCCTCAACCAGTAAATGGGGTTGTATTTCTTTAAAAGGCTGACATAAAATGCAAATACAAGGGTAAGAAAACTTTCTTAATAGTAAATTATTTATTACTCTAGCATAATAATATTCTCCTGAGTGTGAATTTGCCTTCTTTGGCCAAACCAGATACTTTTCCTTTACCTTCCAGGTCCTATTACAATCTATTGTCCACGTAGTGAAGAGAAAAATGAGAATGCATATTTTAAGTAGGCATTTTCCCAGTGACTGACAGGTATTTTGTTATCTTGCAGATCCATTTACTGAGGAGCTGATGATGAAGTTGCAGATTGTGATGCTGCTGCTAAAGTGATGTTTCTCTTTCAAACGTGCCAGTTGCAGGAAAACAGCACATATAAATACGATTTAAAAGGCTTAGAATGACTGGCAACAATGTGAAATGCCGAACGAGTGGCGCAAGGCTTCAGCTCCTGTGTCTGTAACTCAACTCACTTCTCAGGAAAGCTCAAACAGCTGGAGTGAGTCCCTTTCCTTTCATGGATGCACTTCCCCTTCCATGGGGTTTTGGCCAAAGGATTACTCTTCGGTGCTGTTGGCTGGGGCTGCAGTGACACCTGGTAACTGCCTGACTGATTACAGCTGCAGCTTTCACAGGCTCTATCCCATTAGCTCCAGCAGTGAGGAATTCCTACAGCAGGACTTGCCCTTTCCACTTCCAGCACATTGCCTTCCATCAGAGCATGGCGCAAAACATTCTCAAACACAGAGAGACAAAAAGTGACTTGCTGATGCTGACACATTCCTTAGAATATAAAATTGTGTTTTGAATTAAATTTTAACAATTAATGATCATGTCTCTTCTAAATAGACCTTCCTACTTTTTTTAAATAACACTGTCCCCCATCTAGCCACTATGCCAAAAGAACTACGTCTGGTGGTTACTGAATGGACCAAATTTACTTCTTATATAATATTGGAGAGTTAACAATGCTATAGATTTGACAAACCCATCAAAAAGAAAACTGCTTCTCCAGCTGTATTGTAAATAATAGATAATCTAAGCAAGCAGGACTCTGCATGATTTTGCATGATTTGCAATCAGTGGCTTGAAAAGGTTTTCCACGTATTAAAACTTATCAACACTACTGTAAGGATTACAAAATTCCCATTTTAAGCAAAAGACACCGAGGCATTGCAGTTCTTAGAAGTTTATGTGTAGTGGTGAGAAAACCTTATTTACACTTTGTACTTTCTCACAGTAAGTCAAACTGTATAAATGAAGGCTACATCATAGCCTGTGATAAACAGCCTTTGAATGGTGAGGAAGCTGTTGTACCCTCAGATGGGCAGCAGAACCAAGTTTGGAAGGGGTTGTGCAGGTGCCTTAGAGAGCAGAACAGCAAGATAACTGTGCAGATAATGGCAATCAAAATAATTACTCAGTGATTGTTCTCTGTCTCCAAACTTAAGAGAAAACAATGACTTTTCATCTTGTTAACTTCACTTAGTTTTTTTTTCTTGTTGATGAAGAAAAGAATTCTAAACCACCCTTCATTCTTCGTTTACAGATCCTGACTCTGAGAAAAACATATAAAACTCTCATGACCTTGGAATTCCACCAAGAAGCCTTTATATTAAGTACCCTTTTCACTGTTTTTTTATACTCCTACTTTTCTCCTACTTTAACTAAAGCCAAAACAAGCGTGTTTATGTCACAGTCCTTTTTTAACTTCTACTGATGTCTTTTAAAGTCCAAACACTGACAGCTAATTACTTTCAAAGACCACAGGTTAAGGTAACCAGTAGTGGAGTCAATGGCATTTCTGTTGATTATGTCCCAAAACTGCCTCACCTAATTGGAAACAGTTGGCTAGTAAGATGTGTTTATAACTAACCTCCTTTAACTTTTAAAATCACAAGCTGTGGCGATTCCTGTAGTCCTCTGATGTGCGTCTGGAGTCACCTCTAACACTGACATACTTTGCTTCTGAGGTTTCTTCTGATTAGAGTTTGAGCTTATAAAGTGATGTGATCTTGTCCACAGCTTCCAGCCAAGGGGACCAGAGCACACTTTTATATCTGTGAACAACACATAGAGTGTTTTCTCTCAGCTGGAGTGTGATGAACTTATAGGAAAGTTCTTGTATTTTACGTTCTCTAATAACTATCATGACCTCAACAAAGTGGGAATTTTCCGTTGTTTTATGAGGGAGAGTGTAGGCAGAAAGAAAACAATTGCTCAGATCTTGACTTCAATGCTGGCACATAGAGTTGAATCCACGGAAAGCAGCTAGAAAATACAGCTGTTATTTGGAAGTGAAGCTAGGAAAGAGCCTGAAGGTTTCACTGCACTGTACAGTAAAAAGCCTGAACCATTTGCATCTCAGCCAAATAATTGATCAGTACAAATTTGCTGTATAAATTCTTTTAAGCTTATTTTTAAGGCACAGATTTGTACATGAATTTTCTGTATTCTTGCCTGATTTGCACATTTTCTCAATTACATGAACTTGAAACATTTTGCTTAATACATTATAATTCTTTTTACTCTGTGACGAGATGGTATAATTTTGTAAATTTTAAGGGACTTATTATCCCCTATGCTGCTGGTTAAGTCCATACTGGTTATTGTCCGTCACTGGAAACCTGATCCATGTGTGGAACTGTGCTCACTGGTGTTCACATTGGACCTTACAAACTGAGTACTGAGTGAATTAGAAGGTAACAATTCAGCATGAACTGGTAATCATCCCAAGTGAGGAGCACCCAGCATATTTGATTATTCCTGAAAAAAAATCACTTACTAAGCAGACAGCGCATTCACAGAACATTGGATTCCTCCTTTATCCCACACAGATTAATACCTTCTGAGTCAGGCTTATGTCTGGCTTCTGGGAATAAGGAAAGAAAGGTCTTGTGCTGACTAGTTTTGCACAAACTGGTTGTTTTTAGAGCAGCAGTTTTTACCACAGAGTGAAATGAAAACAGCTGCCGAGAGCAATTTGATTCAAAAAGGCAGTGGCCACTGGTCACAGCCCAGACACATCCGTGGCTCTGCAAAACCCTGGCCTCTGCTGTGCTGCAACCCCTCAGCACATTCATGTTCCTGAACATGTAACACTGAGCGGTGACCCTCACAAGCAGCACTGTGCTGGATCTGAGTGACAAAGAGCAGCTCAGCTGAGCAGGCTCCTCACCCTCTCTACACTCTGCTAGCTACAGCTTGTAGACAAACCCACCACATGCCTTAAGTACAGCTGAGCATGGATTCTGCACTGCCTGTGCTGTAGGACTCCCAAATATACTAGAGTGCTTCCCACACACTGTGGATATTGGGGCCATCTCAGTGCATGGCTACAAGTATTCAGTACAAATGATGAGTAGGGCATGAGCAGCTTAGGCCTGTTTTTACCTATCAAATTGAGGGATTTAGCCTTTGAGGGCAGGATTCTGTGCACATGTCATCAGGTGCTGTGTAGACACTGCAGCTCACCAAGCTGCCCTAGTCTCCTCTTTTTATTCAAAACAGGTCACTGTTCACCTGACCCAATTTAGGTCTGCCAACACCCAGTGAGTGCACCAGAACTGACACAACAGGAGTCTCAGGCTGTGCCAACACCCTGGGCTGACTCAGATTTATCAGATGAAGCCCAGCCTGCGGTCTGTGTGTGGTGTGCTGCCCTTACATGTGCTATAAACTGCTTCTGAAAATAAAAAGGACATTTCCCTTCCACACCCCTACACTAGCCCATGATCCAGGGCTGATCTGTGAGCTAACAGGCAGCTCACCTGCCAGAGACTAATTTAGAATGTGCTAGTTGCCTGCTTTGGAGGTGCTGCCTTCCCTCTATCTGATACCTTGGTATTCAGCAGGGAAGTTAAAGGGGATTGAAATAATGAGGCTATTTTGTATCCTTCTTCAGATTAATCCATTCTGAACCAGACCTCATGGAATTTTCTAAAGCGTCTTTTAAAATGAGCATGCTCAGTTCAAATTTCGAAGAGTTGATAAAAGGCAGACATTCTTCAGGCCTGTGAGAAAGAGCCTCTGGTTACTAGAAACTGTGCTTTTCCCCAAAGGCCACATTTCTTTTGCATTAAAATATAAATAAGTAAACCACATTCTGATCTTCACTGTTTCACACCAGTATTACAAGATTTGCCTGAGATTCGTTTGAAGAGAAAACACATACCTGAATTCAGGTCAGATCACCCTGAGAGGGTTTAACTCCAGAAGGAAGTTGAGTCCAGTTTCCTTTTCCCTGCTGCAGTGCAGTGTCCCTCCACATTATTTCTACTGCTGTTTACAATTAAACAGAGCAGCACTCCCTGAGATCCTCTCACCTCTTGGGTGAAAACCAGAAGAGAAAAATAATTTCTTCCTTCAAAGCATCCTGAGAGTTTCTGCTCCAGGTGCCTGCTCTGTGCTCTTTACCCAATTAAAGACAAAATCAAATGGGCCCAGTAAACCCAAACAAAACCTCATTGAAATTTAAAAGCTGTGTGGATGAGGCAAGTAGGAGCATGGGTTAGTGGTAGTTGACAGTGCTGGGGGAACGGTTGAACTCGATGAGCTTAGAGGACTTTCCCAACCTAAAAAATTCATGATTAAGTGATTCTGTGATTATGAAATCACCTCTCTCCTGGGCACAGTGGGCAAGCAGGGAAGTGCTGGTTCTGACCCCAGGGAAAGGAGTGGTGGGTGTGCACAGCCCCAGGACAGGGAAGCCCCAAAGAAGAGGGAGGTGAGGAAACAGCACCCAGAGACCAGTGCAAGCAAGGGAAGCCTGATGTGTGGGAGCGCTCCAGCCAACACTTCAAAACAACCAGTGGAACAGAGACACCATATCCATGGGACATGCAACCAAAAAGCACAAGGAATCAATACAACATCCCCCTCACCTGGGCACTTTGGAACCTCCTCTGCTGCAGGCAGGAAAGTGTCATTCCAGCTTTACAGTCATTTCTTGTTGGGGACACAGGGAAAGACAAGTTTTGCTTTTCCCAAATAAAAGGAAGGGGGAAAAAAATAAAAGGAAGAAAATAAGTGGGTAAGGAAATTTTATTTCCAAGTTTCTAAAAGGAACTTACAAACCACAGAGAGTAAAAAAAAAGCATATATATATATATATATATATATATGTGTGTGTGTGTATGTGTGTATATATATATATATATAAATATATATATTTGACAGGGTCCTGTTAAGCAATTCTTCATATTACCTAATGGTGATAGATGATACCATGTAACCATATATGTGTTTCCCTGCTGACAGCTCACAAAACTCTTCTCAGACGACATTTCTCCTAGACTGTACAGATTTATTTTCTCAAAAGCAAAGGAGAAGGAAAAACTACAAAGTAATCCAGAAGAAAGAAAAAAAGAAAACTCTCTTAAACAAGGTCTTCCAGGCTGGACTGGGTGAGAGCCAAGTTTAACAACTCCTGCAGGGCTATGGGACCTCCTTCCCAGCCTCTCCATGGTACAGAATTTCCTCCAGCACCTATCACTCCCCACCATCCCACCATTAATGCCTTGTGCTACCCTGCTCCCACCCTGTGCAGGGTCTCATCACTTCAAAGGAGCCCCGACTGCCCAGCTGCACCCTCAGCACTGCTTTGCCCTTGCACCTGCCCATCAATCCTAACCTCAATCTTTATTTTTTAGGACTTCCTAACATCTCTGACCATCCAGGAGTTAATCCTAGACCTCCACCTCACCAGCAGCACAGCTTCTAGCTCAGGATGCTATTCCAAGCACCCCTGCAGCAGGAATTCCAGATGCTGGGGATGAGAAGGGATTCATGCTTGGCTTTTCAGGCTCTAGCTCCCACATCAGGAAGGCATGGGCTCACGGACAGAACCAACTGCTCCAAACTAGAAAGGACTCAGGAAATAAAGGCAGAGAAAGCTGAGAGAGAGAAATGGAGCTGGGGCAGATCTATGTGCTCCAGATTCTTCCTCACCCTGAAATTTCATGGCAGCTTTCGTAGGTTGCCAAAAATTAAACAAAAACTAAGCGGTACCCAGTTACCCCATTCCACCCCCCAACAATTTTTTTAACACTTAATGTCCAGCTTAAGTGTTCATCAACAGATTTTAAAATGCACACGGGTGTCAAAAAAGAGACTTAGAAAAATTTTCTTGTTCCTGTTCTTACAGCAAAACCAACCCCAACTTGAGCCTCAGAGGCAGAGGGCTAAAGGCAACATCTTTTGTAGGACTGTGTCACCCCACTTCAGAGGTCCAAGGGGCTCCTTGGATCCCATTCCTAGCAGGGAACCGTCGTTGAGGACCTAACAACTCTCGCTGTCTCCAGGCATCCTTCATCCCAGGATGCTGCTGCATGCAGCTGATGGAGGATGGCTCAGCCCTGGGCACCCCCACTCCTCCCTGCACAGCTCAAAAGCCAGGCAGGAAGGCACACACTGCCTTCCTCCTCCTCCACCTCCTCCTCTGCTACACCCTACATGGAAACAGGCAACCACACACACCCCAGTCAGCTGTGTGAAAAAACGTATATATTCAGCACGCACTCAGTACAGTATAGCAACAAAAGCTACCATAATTTCCTTAGAAAACCAACAAACCACCAACTTCAAAATAACCACCAAAACTTCCCAAATCCTCCCCACTCTAGAGCACTGATCCTCAGCCTTCTGGGCCCAACAAGGCACCAGCAGCAAGTGACCCCAGCCCCACGCCATCCCTGCCCAACAAGGCACAGAGGGTGGTCCCAGATCTCTGGCAGCATCTCCTGCCCCAGCACCCGACTCCTCCTGTGGGCTCCGGGGGGCTGAGGGCGCTCCACCAGAGGGGCTGGGCCAGCATTTTGCTGGTGTGCTCTCCCGTGCAGTTATTTGGGGGACACACACATCAAAGAAAATGAGACAAGCTCTGGCTTACAGAACAGGGAAGCTGCCACAGCATCCCTGGGGCTGTACACAGCCCTAGGAATGTGCCAGGGAGGAGAGAATTCCATCGCTGATCCTGTGGGGCTCCATGCTAGGATCGCTGCAACAGTATGTCTGCTTTCTGCTAGAGGCGGGGATGAAGCCGAAGAGAGGGAAGGAGCGGCACAATGGTGGGGCTGGGAGCTGGCAGGGCCCTTGCCGCTGCACACAGAGGGGAGGTAGATCGGCTTTGGAGACCTCTTGCCTGGGAGGATGTCTTCATGGACACCAGCTCGGTTCCTGGGAGAAGAGCCTGCTGCAGGGCCCTGAATCCCTGTGCTTGCCTTCTCCCAAGGCAAAGGTGTCTTGGAGCCCGTTCATGCCACTGGAAAGCTCTCAAACTTGTGCAGCAACTTCTCTCAAAACTTTTTAGCTCTGAAACTGCCACCACAGCTGCTGCAGGCAAAATCCCAGCAGCTGGGGACAAGCCCAGAGGTGATGGCAGTGACATGCCAGGCAGGAGGGACCCTGGCTCCCTCTTGCCCACCTGGCTGGACCGCAACCCTGATCCCAGCCCCTCTCCCTGCCCTGCCACACCAGTCCTGCTGCCACCCCTGCCCCGTGCACCATGGGGATAGCATGCATGATGCTCTCCATCCTCCCCCCTCCCCAGATCCCCATCCCCAGCATCCCCTCTGCCATTAGTCTTGCTGCTCGTTCATCTCCATGTCTGACACCAGGATGTTCTTCTCAGCAGATTCACTGGGGTTGGAGGTGGTGCGGCTGTAGCGAGCGCTCTCGAAGGCGCCCCGCTCTGCGCCCTGTCGGCGCTTGTACAGGAAGACAACGACCCCCAGCATGGTGCACAGTGCCAGTGTCGACAGCACAACCACTGCGACGGTTGTTGTGTTCTCTGGCAGAGCTGCAGGGAGGAAAAGGCTGTTGAGAGGCAGACAGATGGCTCCTGTTCCCCGCTCAGCCTGCAGGAGAGGCTGAGGCTGGTGGGGCTCCAGCTAGACCCGTGTTTCTGGGCACGGTGATTTAATCATAGAATGTCCCAAGTTGGAAGGAACCCACAAAGGTCACCAAGTCCAACTCCTGGACCTGCACAGGACACCCCAAGAATCCAGCCCTGTGCCTGAGAGTGCTGACCAAACACTTCCTGAGCTCTGGCAGTCTTGGGGCTGACTACCGCCCTGGAGAGCAGGACAGGACTGGAATGAGATTAGCTCAGTTGGTTAAGCATGATGCTAGTAACACCAAGGTTGTGGATTTGATTTCCGTATGGGTCATTCACTTAAAGAGCTGGACTCAATGATCCTTGATCCTGGTGGGTCCCTTCCAGCTCAGCATATTCTGTGACTCTGCCAATCTGCTTTGGTGTTTTGTGGACGTCTTGCTCTGGGCAGACCTCCTGGGGCTGGGCAGACTCCCTGGGTCTTTTGTGGTGTGTATGAACATTTAGCAGCTGCCTGGGATGGATCTTTGGGATCCTCCCAGCAAACATGCTGGCCATCCCCCTGACTGACCAGGCAGTGTGGGCACTGGAAGGAGAGTCTGGCAAGCAGCTGGGCAGACACACACCTTAATGAAATGATGGCTCCTGCTGCTGAGGAGTCCTAAGTCAAGGCCAAAGTCACTTGGGAATGGCATTCTCCACCCGTAAACCCCATTCCTTTCATTATTTACATAAGTCGGGCTGTGGCACAGGCTCCCAGTCCTCGTTTCCAGTCCCAGTACTATGCCCAGGCTGATGGTGCTACTCACCTGCCCTGGAAAAGCTGCTCTCCTCCACTGCAATGGCAACATAGACAGGTGAGTGCATAGCCACGACACCCTCCCATCTTCCCACAACCATCAACTCTGGACCCACACTCTGCACTGCTCCCAGTGCTGCACCACATGGGCAACAGGTGATGAATAGCTGGGCTGGTCCTCTGGCTCTGCTCTACCACTGTTCCATTGGCCCCATCCTGCCCCAAGGAGCTGACACAGCCAATGAGACACATTGGGCGCAGCCCATCACTGAGCCCAATGGAGACCTGTAAACCCCAACACCAACCCATATAAGCCCCTGCACTGGAATTACTGAAAACATGTGGTTGGTGCTGCCACTGTGACAGTTCTGCCATGCACCACCCTGCCCAGACCCCCAGCTCACCCTACATCAGCCCAGCAGCCTCAAGCAGCAGAGGGGGCCCTACCTCGGGGGATCTTGCAGATGACCCCCATGGTTACGTTTGTGCAGGAGCCTAAACGCCACACGCCATTGCTGCTCTGGATCCAGTAGCAGCTGTTCTGGCTAAGCATGCTGGGCCCCGTGTCGTGCTGGCCCCAGTTGGAGTAGTTCACAGCACTGTTGTCATGCCAAACCAAGGTGCCACCTGGAAAATGGGAAAATTAGGCTTAAGGCAGCTGAAGAGGACACCCCACCTTTGCTCCAGTTCAGAAAGTACAAGGAAGTGTGACAGGACTCTGGGAAGCCTGGTCTAGTAGAAGGTGGGCCTGCCCATGGCAGGGGGTGAGACTGGATTGGCCTGAAGGTCTCTTCCAACCCAAACCATCCCATGACTCTGTGATTCTATGGTGAGGCAGTGTGATGAGGAGGACCAGGGGCTACAGCACACCTTCCTGAATCTGCAGGCTCCAGTGCCTTGAAGAAGGTTTTGGCTTTGGGTTTCCTATCCCACCGAGCCAGAGGAGGGCACACGCAGTATGTCCAGCACAGCCTGAGACACTAGTGTGCCTGGTCACACTATGGTATGAGCCCTCCTCACTGGTGCCACCACCAAGGGCTTCCTCTGCTCACCACAGACTTGGTGGGAGTTCATGGAGGTGCCTGAGGGAATATCTCAAACCTCATTCCTTCCTTTGTACCTTTGGGGTTGAAGGTCATGCCCAGCCAGGCCCCCTTGGAAAGGCCCTCGTACGCCTGGAGATGCTCCCACACAAAGACATTCTCCATTTCATCCTGGATGGACAACACTGTGCCGCCAACTGCAGAGGGAAGACTGTCAGGGAGAGGCCCAGAACTGCAAGGATTGAGTTAGGGAGCAGCAGTGCCCAACAGGACAAAGTTCAGGACCCACCCATGAACCACGTGATGACTGCGGAACCCTAACATGGAACAGCAAGGAGACAATGGCTGACCAAGGCTGGACAGGGGCACAGGGACAAGGGGGCTCTGCTGCACCCACAAACATCCTGGGGATCTCGCTCTTTTCCATTTGCAAGGAAGCATCACCCTCCTTTACCACCCCAGCTCCCTCATACCTTTCTGGCACCTCTTCATGGCATCCTTCTGCCCAAGAGTGATCTCCATGTGGAAGGTGTAGCAGTGATCCCGGAAGGGGATCCAGGACGAGTCCTCCAGCGATTTGGGACAGCTACCACTGTAGGTCCACTTGTGCATGCGGGGGTGACCTGGGAAGCACATGGTATATTAAAGGTGTGGTGGGGCACAGGATGTTGGGGTCCCAGAGCACAAGACCCACAAGGACATGTTCCAGAAGGTCCCTGGTGGGATGCCGTCTCTATCCCTTGGTCACACCCCACCCAGACTACCCCAGGCCACTGGCCAGCACCTGTTTGGAACTGACAGATGCCCCCCTGCAGCCTGGTGTCACAGCCAGCTGTGCGCCAGCTCCCGTCCGTGTCCATGTAGGAGCAGCCAGTGATCTGTTGGGGCTCCCCGTCCTGCCAGTTGGTGTAGATGAGATTCTCCTCTGTCAGCCACGAGTAGCTCCGGCCTCCCTGGAACACCACAGGGAGGAGGTGCCTGGGAGGCTGCTGTGATCCCTCTGGGGACCCGTGCCCCAGGTGCCTTGCCCCCTTCCCTCACCTCATCATTGGCCAACCCAATCCAGAGCGGAGCCTGCAGGCTGCTGACAGCCTGTGTGAGGAAGGCCTGACTGTAAGGGTTGGAGATGGTGGCCAGGGTGGCATTGAGGGTCTCGCAAAGCAGCAGCGCCTCGTGCCACCTGAGGGGTTTCTGCAGGATGCGGTAAGTGCTGTTGTGGTAAAAGAGGGTGCCAGTAGGAGAAGGGGGGAATGGTGCCTGCGCAGGGCTCAGGGCCGGGTCTGGAGGAGAAAAGAGACATGGTCAGAGGGCATGGAGGATGTTCCTGCATCCCAGGTGGGTCACCCTTTTGTCCATCCCTACCCAGGCCAGTCTGTCCCTAGTAGTATTGTGCTGGTTGCACCTGGCAACATCCTGGTGCAACTGGGAAGGGCAGAGGGACATCCTCAGGAATGACAAGCACTGACACCCTAGCACCATCCCCACCTAAGAGCTGTCCACCAGGATGCACGTCCCTGTGGGGACACACTGAGCCAGGTTGGTGTGCACAGGTTTGGGGCTGTCCCACAAAAGGCTGAGATCAGAGACCCACCCACCTAAGTTAAGTCCGTCTCCTCAAGCTAAACCCATTGCCCCAGGTTCCCCAGTCCCATCACAACATGGGGCACCAGGGTGGCAGTGACAGCTCCTCAGCCAAGAGAGCTGGGGCTGTCCCCTCATCCCCCTCCTACCTATGCTCCGCTGGCAGACATAGCCGTGTTTCTCCTCCAGGCAGCTCCGGTCATCCCAGCGTCCCGTGAAGAGGGGGGGTGAGCCATGCCACACCACAACGCAGTTGGTCTGCACAGCCAAAGCACAAGGTCAGCACTGCTCTTTGCACTGTTTTCCTCCACAGCAGAGATTCCCATGCCAGAAACCCCCACCCTGCAGGGCTGCATCCTGCACTGCCCTTGGAGAGCCACCCCAGCCCACTAAATCTTTCCTTTTCCAAGGCTGGGCCTGGCACTGTGGGACCTTTCTGAGGGAAGGGGTGCTATGGGGAATCTCCCTCACCGGCTTGTCATTGGAGCTGGAGGAGCTGCAGCCTGAGGGCTCTCCAGGTGCCCAGCTCACGTGCTGCAGCGGCTCCCCCTCCACCCACTGGAACTCCCCCTGGGCATCGTGCAGGCCAATCCAGAGGTCCAAGGAGATGTTGGGCAGCATGGAAGTGATGAAGGCTGCAAATGACAGGTCAGAGGCTGAGGACCACCCGTGGCAGATAGAACCCTGGTGGGGTGGTGGGGGTAGAGGAGACCTACCCTGCTCCAGGGGGCTGGCAATGGTGGCCAGGATGGCGCCCTGGCTCTCACACAACTGCTTCGCCTCTGGCCACTTCACTATCTCGCCTTTGTTATGGCCATTGAAGCTGAAACACTGCAGACGCAGGGGCACAGGATGGGCCAGGAGATGCAGCTGACCCCAGTCCTGAACCCTGCACCCTCCCCACTCAGCCACCCTCTGCAGCCCCATTCTGCCACAATGGTCCTTCGCCCCTTCATACCCTCATGCGGGCCACCCCCCAACCCCTCTGCCCTTCCACATCTCTCCTCACACACCTCACCTTCACCATCCCATAGCATGTCTCCCAGCATCCCTGTAAATGCATCCCCCAGCACTCCCCACAAAACATATGCAGGCATCTCCATCCTGCCATTTTGCAGCCACTCTCTCTGTGGCTCCACAGGGCTGGTGGAAGACTAGGAAGCAGTCGTCATCCTGCCATCCCCTCTCCCATCCTGCTGTCCTCTCTCCCTCCAGTGGTACCTTGCTGAGGAAGGGCAGCCAGCCTTGGGGACAGCCCCCACTTGTGGCAGCAGGTACCGGAAACAGGGAAGGCTTCACAGCTGTCGCGTTGCTTCGCTTGCAGATGTAAGGAAGTGCTGTCATGCACTTCTGGTCCCCCCAGTCCTCTGTGGGAAGGGACAGGCTGGGCATGAAGCCCCTCTGCACTGGTACCAGTGCCCCAGCCACTCAGAGCCCCATGTGGAGCCCTGCCCTGCCCTCACCTCGGCTGGCTGTCATGTACACACACTTCCTGTCCTTGCTGATGGGCCGAGGCTTGCCTGGTGCCCAAGAGACAAAGTTGAGGAGGGACCCATCAGACCACCTGGAACAGCATCAGGAGGATGAGCAGTGACTTGGTGAATGGGACCACTTGAATGCCCTAACTGGGAGCATTTTCCACCACTACCCTCTTGGGTGAGGAATCTCCAGCCCAGCACCCCATAATGAGACCCAAGATACAGATGCTGAGTCACAGCACTCTGAGATGTGGGAACCACACTGTGCAGGGACATAGTGGTATGGGGATGTCATGGGCACTGTAGGGTAGGGACGTCCAGGGATACAGTGGCTGTGACTTACTTGAACCTCCCGTCGTTCTCGTAGGTGTGCAGCCCAATCCACCAGTGCTGCTCCTGGCCCCTGGAGAACTGCACGCCCAGAGAGGATATATCAGTGCCCTTCAGGGACTGGAGAGTCTTTGGGGGCAACTGAGGCTGCCATGGGGATCAGACACCCTTCCCCAGCTTGCAAAAGCAAGGCAAAAAACATCACTTTGCTAAGCCCCAAACCCACCCCCAGGCATCAGGACCAGCCACCACACAAATCCATCATGACCCCAGCAAAGCCTAGCACCCCCAAATATGGTCCCTTCAGAAAAGGGTGAAAGAAGGCGAGGAAGAGCACCCACAAGGTAGCAGAGCCCATGGCCACTGGTGCCCTGGGAAGTTCCTGTCCCCTTGGTACCTTCTTCAGGTTCTGGCCCAGGAAGTGCAGCTCGGCCTTGCTGTGCACTGACGTCAGCTCAGCCTGGAACCAGCTGCAGATGCGCTTTGCCTGCAGCCATGTTGAGTGGTGTTCAAAGAACTTGTACTCAGCCTCCTGGTACTTCAACCACTCTTTGCTGCCTGCAGGCACAGACCAGACCTTACACTGAAGCTGACACCCCTGCCATGGTCACCCTGACAGGACATCCACATCCCTGTCTATTGGTCTGCTTTGCTTTTGTCCCTCTCCTGCAATGGAGCTGCAGTGGGATGCCTGGATTCCCCTCCCTCCCACAACCTGCCCAGGATCCACCCTCTTAATAACACTGCAGCAGACATCCATTGAAGACATCAGGTGGTCTATGCATGACCTGAAGTTGAGCCAGGAGAGGTTGAGGTTGGATATCAGGAAAAGGTTCTTCCCTCAGTGAGTGGTCAGGCACTGAACAGGCTCCCCAGGACAGTAACTATGGCTCCACAGCTGCCAGAGCTCAAGGAGTATTTGGACAACACTCTCAAGCACAGGGTAGGATTGCTGGGGTGCAGGGCCAGGAGCTGGACTCAATAGTCCTTGTGGGTCCTTTCCAACTCAAAATATTCTGTGACCTTGTCAAAAGGCTGTGGCTAACACACCTTGGGTTGTGATCTCTGGCTCCTTCACATCGGCACCTGGAGAAAGGGCAAGAGAAGGTGTCAGTGGGGTGCAGGCTGGGATGCTCCCATGGATGCTTCTCTGCAAACCATCCATGGGCTATAACAGCAGGATGCCCCTCCTGAATTCCCCCAGAAGTGACAGTACCTCTCCCAGTCCTTGAATTAGGAATCACTCTCCCTCCTCCCAAGGATTCCGCCACCCTACAGCCCATGCAGTCACAGCTGATGGTTTTGGGGACCCCTTTGCCAGCACCTTTGGGCAGTTTGCAGATCCAGTCCAGCTGGGCTTCACACTGCATCGGCATCCACTGCAGGGAGGCTAGATCCAGCACTGTGCAGCTCCGGATGTCGTCATCATCATAGTTGCTGCGGTCGAAGTTGTGGTAGAAGAACTGGGGGTTGAAAGAGATGGGCAGTGTTGGTCCCATCCACCAGCACCAGATTTGTCCCTCCCACAACTCAAATGGCCCCTGGACTCACCCCCAGCCCGTCGCTCCACCTCCAGCTCTGGTCCCCAGCAGGGTCCCGCCGGTTCAGGCCAATCCAGAACCAGTGCTGCTCATGAAGCTCCGGTTCTGACTCCCTGTGGGGACCCAGGGGCACATGTGAGTACACAACCTCCTTCAGACCAGAGGGGTTTATACTTCTCTACAAATATATATTTATAATCAAGGCTTTTTCTGTTTGTTTTCAAAGCCTGCCATCCCCACATACCTGAAGATAGGAACTGGGATAACAGGCATGCCATCTCAGGACTGGAGCTGCTTTAAACCCAAGCTCCATCCCCAAATTACACTGAACTTCCTGTGCACCTCCCACATTAGCCACACCAACTGATGCACCTTCTGTACACTGGTCTGTGCTCAGAGAGATCCATCCATCCATCCATCCATCCATCCATCCATCCATCCATCCATCCACTCACATCTGCTAGATCACCAGGAGGGCTGTGGGCATGTGGCAAGCACACACCAGCAGTGGGACACACTGATGCCCCCAGCCTCTCACCCAAAAATCTTGTTGAGGGTGTTGGCAACAAAATGCTCCTCCTCATAGCTGCCTAGGCTGAGCAGCTGGGCTCCCAGCTCCCGGCAGAATTCCTGTGCAGCGATCCACGTCTTCTTCTCTTGCAGCTTTTCGAAGTTGAATACCTGGGAAAGGAAAAACCCACAGCATGGGAGGCTCAACAGCAGAACAGGAGCAGAGCCCTGTTCCAACCTGCAGGCAGCCGTGTCCCAGGACACAGTGGCGCCATCCAGCCCCAGCCAGGGTTGTGGAGTGCCTCTTGCAAGCACCAAAATGTGCCCCTCACTCCCCTGCCCAGGGGAGGCATGTGCATCCCCACACCAACCTGTCCAACCCCCCTTCACCTTGTAGCAGTGACGAAGTTTGGGGTTGGAGCTCCATCCTGGGGGGCAGTTGGCAGTGAGGCTGGGCGTGGGGAAAGGACTGGGCAGTTCAGGATTCACTGGGGTGCCCAAGTTCTGTCGACAGATGTACTTGGCCTTGAAAGTGCTGCAGTTCTTCACCTCCCACAGCCCCATGGAGCTGCCAGTGGCCAGGGCCACGCAGCCACCCTTGTTGTAACCTGGAGTGCTCACAAGAGCAGGGGAGATGCCAGCCTTAGAGTTGGACTGTTCTGGGGGGGCAGTGCCAGCCCTGCCCTCCATGGAAAGGGAGTCTTCATCCCACCCCCATCCCTTACCAGGCTGGTTGCGGTTCCAGTGAGTGTACGTCACCTCATCACCGCTCAGCCAGTGGAATGCGCCTGTCTCATTGATGTCCTGCAGAGCTGTCCAAAAATACTCCCCATCCCAGCCATAGATGAGACTGCTCACATATGCCTGCTCGAACCTGAAGGGACAGTGAGAGTGGGATCGTCTACTGGGACACTGAGCTGCCCATGATGCTCCAGCCCTTGGAAGTCACTTCCTTGCAGGGCTTGTTTTGGGGCAAACCCACCACCACTGGCATGGCACTGACCTGTTGGTGATGGTAACCAGCGTGGAGCTGTAGTCAGAGCATGTCTTGCGGGCATCTCTGTAGGGGACATGGTCCTCGCCCAGCCAGAAGCAGGATGGGCTGTGCCACTTCCAGCCCTGGGGACGGGTGACAGGGAACATCCACCACTGCCCACCTGGACCTCCCCAGAAGGATGGGAGCAATCCCAGGGCACGAGAGCAACATCCCAAGTTCCCCACCACCGCCTCTGCCTTCTCCTGGGAGGTCTCCTGCCCCCAGCTGCCCCAGCTTGACCCCGCTCAGCTTTGAGTTTCAACAAGCCCCTGGCCCCAGAGGACATGGCTACAAGGGAAAACAAACACCCAGGCAGCTTCAAAGCTGGGGAAACAGCTCTCTCTGCCAGCGTCAAGCCCCGGCCAGGGAGCAGGCAGGGGAACACAATCCTCCTCTTTACACTGCAGGACTGAGTCCAAAGCGAGTACCACCGCAGCCAGCTTTAATCCCCTGCCTTGTTGATGTTGGAGTCTCTCCGGGGTTGGAGACACAATAGTGTCTGTTTTCTGCCAGAGCAGGGAGCAGGGCGGCCCTGGGGGTGGCAGCAGTGGTGGAAGAGTCAGGAGGGACATGGGGACTCATGTGCAAGAGGGGACACACACCCTTCACAAGGGTGAAGAGGCTCAGCCAAGGAACCAAGTTGCTCCAGGATCATGGACCCCCTGGAGGGGGAAGCATCACTAGGGTTCCACTCCTGAGTCCCCTGGGCATTGGAAGGACAGTGGGGGCACATGCCATATGTGTCATCAGTGCAGTGTCATCAGCACAGTGGGGAAGGAAGCAGGACAGCAGCTTTGGGAAATGAAAACCACTGCAAATCCCAGTTTTTCCTCCAAGTTCCTGCTCCTACAGCCTTTCTCCGAAGCTGGCAAATCCAGGTACAGACTCATAAGCTGGGTCCCTCCGGAACAGCATAGATGCAACTGAGCAACCAAGAAAGGAGGCCTGTCCTGGGACAATGCAACGTCCCCAGATGGGTCCCCAACCAGCACCAGCCTCAGCACCCCTAATACCCCAAGGGTGCACTCCCACATACAGCACCACAACTAGTCCCTGTGATCTAAAAGAGGACCAAGACAGGATCCCCAACCCCACGTGCTGCCTCCAGCTTCCAACTCCAGTGTGCCCCCACATCCCTCCTGATCTGCCTTTACCATTGCCCAAACCTCTATACTTCATTGCTTCCTCTTTAAGACTCTTCCTGAAATAAAGAAGATTTTTTAAAGGGAGAAAAAGCAGCAAGGCCACCATGAAAAACCAGCACAGTGGCTGGAGTGGATAGAACCAAATGCCTGAGCAAGATGTGCCTCCTCCCCACCAGCTTCTGCCTCTGGGTGGCAAAAGTCCTCATTGAGAATGAGTAAGTAGAGGAAGGATGGTTCTTGGTTCATTTGTCCCTTGCATTGGTTCATTGGTTCATTTATCCCTCACAGTTCGTTTCCCAGTGCATCTCTGCTGGGCACCCAAGGCCAAGCTAAGACTGAGGCTGGAGAGCCAGGAGGGAGTTAAATCTCCACAGGGAGTCCTCAGGACCGCTTTGGGGACACACAGATACACAGTAGCAGAACTCTGCAACTGAGTGTCTCATCCATAGTACCTGTGGACACGGAGGCTCTTCCAGCTACGTCTGGCTGCCCTCAAATCTGGCTCTGCATGACAGCTCTCCTGGCTGCTGTGCTCCCCCAGGCTCTGGCATAGCCAAGCAGCTGCTTGAAATGGGGCTGGGACACCGGAGGAGCCCAGCAGCACCTCTGGGAGCTGGCCTGGAGTGGCTGCTTGCTAGCCAGGGCACAAGCATGCCGGCCAGCTCTGAAAGGCTGGGAGAGGTTCAAGAGCCACGCGGCTGCCAGACTCAGTGCTTGGAGGCTTTGCAGAGAACCACAAAAATCACTTCCCAGCAAGCGTGGGAACAGGCCGGCTTCAGCCCTGTGTGACAGCTGGGGAAACCGAGGCAGGGCACAGGCTGAGTGAGAATCTGCTGGTTTAGTGACCCCAAAATGTCCATGCCCTGCCTGGAGGAGGCAACCTGCCATCTTGTCAAGGCGTAGGGCTGGCAGCCACCTCCATCCTGCCAGGTTCCCACGTGCTCCTGTGTTTTAGCACAAAGAGAGGGAAGGGGGGATAAAATGAACATCCCTGCTGGCAGCCAAGGCTGCCTGATGGGGAAGAGTCTTGGACAATGTGCCCAGACGCATGTGTTTTGTGTCCCAATTTCTTCCCATGGACTCCTCTACCATGGCAGCGAGGGGCTCAGCAGCCCCAGAGTGCTCCAGCTCAGCAGCTCTCAGGCACACACCAGCTGCTCTGGGTGCTGCTCATCAGCGCTCCCCTAAATGGTTTTAGGGAAAGGTCCCCTTGAAGCCTCAAGCTTCATGCAGAACCATGGAGCAGCCAGAACTACTGCTGCCCCATGTGCCCCTCACCTTTCGGCACCCGTGGTCATCCTCCTCCTTCTCCTGGCTCACCCGACCAGGCTTTTTGCAGATGGAGGGCAGGGTCTGGTTACAGGGGCTGTCATTCCACCTCCCCTCCTGCAGGATGGTAAAAAAAGTGGCAATGAGCCCATCTGACAGCCTGGGGAATGTCCCAGTCCCTTCATCCCTACATTGGGTCCAAAGACTTTACTCCCCTACACCAAATCCCCAACCAAGATGAGACAGATTCCTCCCATCCCAATGGCTCACATGAGCTAGCTAAACCCAGCTGGAGACACTCCCTGAGGAATGCCTTCCTCAGTAATGAGCATGCTGCAGTGCTCCCTGCAGAGGTGCAGGATAACCCCCCATCCCCTCCGGGCTCTCACCGGTCCCCAGATGGTAACACAGTCCTCCAGGCTGTCACGGAAGTTGTTAGGCTCAAAGGGGTGCCAGTACGTGAACCTCACAGGTGTCCCATCTGACCACTCAAAGTTCATTTGCAGCTTGAGGTCATTTAGGCCAATCCAGAGCTCCTCCACATCTGCCAGGACAGGAAGGGAGGGAGTGAAGTTCGCTCCCCCTGGCTGACCCTGTGCAGACCCCCCATGACCTCAGCCCTCATGATGGAACTGGTCTCTGCACCAGCACCTGCCAAAACCCACTCAGGGCTCAGCTCTGAACTCCTTGTGCCAGTGGACACCAGAGGGCAGGACAGGGCAAGGCAGCTCCTTCCTGCAAGGATGGACCCCTGGAGTAGGAAATTACAAGGACATGGACCCCCAGAGTGGGAAACACAGGGACATTTGCCTGCAGCTTTCAGAGAGGGGCTAGCAGTATGGGAGTACAAGTCCAGAACTGCAAGCTCAGGTCCAGTGAACTACTGGTTTTCAACCATTCCTTTCCAGCACATCCCAGTCTGCTCCCAGCATGGGGGCAGCAGTATTTCCTCTCCTTCCTCCACTCTCCTATACCTCCTTGCTGGCCTCCTCCAGCAAGTCCAGCAAGATTTTTTTCCCCATCTTTTCCTACATTAACTGGCTGGGACTAGCACTATTCCCAGCTGCAGCTGTGTAGTTTTGACTTAGCACTGCCTGCTCTGGGAACAGGTTTTACATTTGCTGGATGGAGGACGCACCCAGATTATAGGCTCCTCCAAGGAACACAGCACCCCCCAGCCTGGGACCTCTGCTCCCTGCACAAGCACAAAGTCAACTCTGCAGCCTCCAGCACATCCAGGGACTTTTCCATGGACCCCATAAGACAGGAAAGGGGCTGCTAGCACAGAAAGCTCCTCTTACCTTGCTTGATCTCCTTGGTGACAAATTCCAGCTCAGAGAGCGTGTGGATACTGACCAAATCACCCCCACTCCGCAGGCAGGTCTTCTTCGCCTCCTGCCAGCTCTTCTTCTCTCCTACCAGTCGGTAGCAGTTGGACTGGAAGGGCTGCCAGCTGGGCTCACAGTCCACCTTCACCTCTGACCACGAGTCTGGCAGGACACAAAGCAGCCTGAGGGTTCCTGCCCAGCTATCCAGCCCTCTCCTTGGCAGGGAAAGGACCACAGTCCTACGGGTGCTCAGCAGGCGAAGCCAAAGCCGCAGTGGGAAAGCCACGGCCAAAACATAATAGGCAGTGCAAGGTGTGGGAATGGTGTCTTCAGAGCTCCAGGGACAAAATAAAATTCCTTCTGTCTGCAGAAGAATGAGGACAGAGCAGAGAGCATCCCCTCCCCTGGGGACCACGGGGACAAGCTGCTCTCTATCCCTCCCTTACCATACAACCTGGAATGGCATAAAGCACTTCTTGGAAATGTTCCTTGGGGATGACTTTTCCTAAATCTAGGGAGCTCAAGCCCTGCTCTGCACACTTAGGACACCAGCAAGCTGAGGATACCAGGGGCACCCATATGGGCAGCATCCCCCGACCATGCTGGGGTGGGAGAACCAGATGGGTTATGGAGCTTGCCCATTCCCAGTGCTGGTCACCCCCTGCTCACCCGCCAGGAAGGGGTCAGCCGTGGCGTTGGGCTTCTTCTTGCAGACGTAGGGGAGGGCGATGCCACAGTCGCGGTTCTGCCATCCCCCGGATGACTCGGTGCGAATCACCCCGCAGTTCTCCTCACTGGGGTTGTCAGGCTGGTCTGGAGAATGGGATAAGGAGGGGACAGGCTACTGGGGATAAGGAGGAGTCAGGACAGAGCCACCAATGCAGCTCTCCCGACTTCAACACCATTAAAACGCCTTTTATTTTGTTATTTTGCATGACGAAGACATGACCCCAGGATTATTTATAGTGCCCATGATTATTTATAGTCCTCAATGCACAAGAACCCAAAGGGTCACTGTTTCACCTGGAAATATCAACAGCAGTCAAGGGGTCAAAATACCAGACCTGAACTTCTCCCACCTGTCCTCAAACCTACTCCAAGAGTATCACTGTTTTCCCCCAAATGCCTTTGGGTGATGGCACCAGGCATGATCAATGGGCCCTCTTCCCTCTGAGTACCCCAGGGGGAGGGATGGGTGTCTGCAGCTGGGAACCATTCCTCAGCCACACTCCAGTACTAAGCAGGGATGCAACAACTCGCCAAACAACAAATGACAATCCACGTTATCCACAGGGTCAACGAGTGTTTGCAGAGGGCCAATTCCCCCTTAGCACCCTGTGTCCCTGCTCCAGCTCCACAGAGATCCCAGGCTGTTACACAGGCCCCTGGGGCTCTCTGTCCCTGCAGCAGCCTGGGCCACCTCCCTTGCCATGGAGCCACCTCTGGTGATCACTGGGTGTTCCTCAAGCCCCATCACCACCACAACCTCCTCTGTCTCACCATTCTCCCAGTTGAGGTACTTGAGGGGTGAGTTGTCTGACCACTGCCAGCCTCCATTGATGTCCAGGTCATTCAGGCCAATCCAGAGCGTGGAGCTGTACCCAGTCAACAGACCTGGAGCCAACACAGCCAGCAGGACAGACTCAGTCCCCCAGCCCAGCTCAGTCCTCAGCTTGTCACCCCCTCAAACGTGGGGCAAGCAGAGCAAACTGGCAGTGGCAATGCCCACATTGCCATCAGCTCTGCTCCAGATGAGGAGTACACAGATAGGCTGCCAGAATCTCACCATTGATGTAGGTCTGCTCATGGATCTCTGTGATGCTCAGCAGGTTGGCCCCTTGCTGCTCACAGCTATTCCAGGCTTCCTGCCATGACAGGGTGGACTGGAAGTTGAACTGGTAGCAGCTGTTTGTGAGGTGGTCCTTGTCCCAAAAGGTCTCACAGTCATTGCCTGTGGGGATGAGCAGGGTGAGCACCCAACACAGACACAAGAAAATCCTCAATAACCCAATAAACCCCAACAACGTGCTGCTCTGGCACTGCAGACTGCTCACAGGGGGAGACAAGAAGCCTGGAAGTCCCTAAGAGGGGATTTGGGGTTTTTGCTTTTTTCCATGGGATGTGTCCCCCTACTTACTCTTTATGGGGCAGAAGCCCCACCGCTCATCCTTGCCATAGTCCTGGGTGGTGGCACACCAGAGGTGCCCATCCTCCCGTCCTGTGCTGGTGCACTCGTGAAACCACTGGTTGTCGTACTTGAAGGGGATGGTGCAGGGCTTCCCATGGGAGTTGCCCTGGATGGTGTAAATCTCTGAGAGAAAAGAGGAGGCCTTGCCTGAGGATGTGTCTATGGGGGCTGGAGGGAGATTTGGAGTGAGGGGTGCAAGTTGGCCCAGTGTGGGGGGCTGTGCGGTGCCCGGAGGCTTCCCACTCCCCATCGCCCTGATCCTGCCTGGTTCTGCAGCCTCAATAAGCTGGGGCTGAGCTTCCCAGGCAGGACCCAGTTGTGCAGCACCACAGACTCAGCTCACATTTTGGGGTTGGTTTGAGTTACAGGAAAACACCAAGGAGGCGTTACCAGAGTAGGACATGGAGCACAGATCTTCCTCGGTGCCGTACGTCCTCCACTGTGAGCCATGCACCTGGTCCCCCCTGTCCAGGGAGGAATTGCCCAGGCGGGCACCCAGATGCTGCGAGAGCTGCTCCCCGAGCCCGCGGCAGCTCCAGCGCATGTTGACTGACTCACGGTCACACTCATAGGTGGCCAAGAGGTGCAGCCCTGCTGTGGCATTGGTCCCATGCCATGATACTCCCAGGCACTGCATGGCCCCCACATTGAAGAGGCGATTTCGGGAGACCCATTTCCACTGCTGGGCTGTGGAACTGGCGTTGCAGCCCTTGGCCAGTCGCACCAGCGAGTCCTTGGTCTCCAGGCAGCCCTGCGTGCCCGTGTTGTAGATGAGAAAGACTTTGGAGTCTGGGGAGAGAACAAACAGAAAGGGTGAAAGCATTGAGGGGTGAGATTCAGTATGTGCCATGCATGGCCCTGACTCTTGACAGGATATTCTGGCTCTGTGCAAAGCAAGTTTTTGTATGCATCCCTGGGCACAGCACCTGGCATGCTGGGGACCACCACTTCCCTTCAGCACTGACTCAGGGTTTGCCCCAGTGCCTATTTCCGCTGGTGGGCTGCGGGCAGAGTGACACAGGTGGGTGTCTGTATCTACTGTGGCATCACCAAGGGTGGCTCCTGGGCATGGGACCCAGCACAAAGTGCTCACCCATGCTAACTGCATCGCTAGAGCTGCTCAAAACTGACTTCCCATGGGCAGCAGTTGGCTGCAGCATTCCCAGGCATTGCCATGCTGCCCATGCTTAGAAGCCAATGGCTTTGGCACCACCCATCTGCCCCAAACAGAGAAAAACAGAGCAGGGAAACAGTGCATCCATCACTGCTGTGATGTGTGTCTGGGGACCTGCTAAAAACTATGGAGCAAACAGGAACTGCTGGGGAAGGTCTCCCATCCTGTGAAGGAAAATGCCTGAACAGCCCCAGTCCCAGCAAATACAAAATGTCATGTCAGGACTCTTTGGAATCCCAGCCCACGCACTGGGAGGCAGAAGCCAAGTGAGGGGAATTGCTGCCAGCAGACAGAGGTGCAGCCGATGAGGGAAGACAGGCCGAGATCAACCCTAACTCCACACACATCCCACAGTCCTGCCTGCTGCTACGGGCCAACCATGATTCCCCAAGAAAATTCCCTGAACCCCACCATGTGACTTTATCCCAAAACCTGCACAAACCAGTAAATCCCAGACATTATGCTGGGACATCCTGCTCCAGCTGATGTGTCAAGTTTAAAAGACACTTTATTTCTTTAAATAAATGTTTCTAAGCTAAAAAGCCACCTCAGGGCTTGTCACTGTCTCTTCTTATCCCAACACCCCAGCAAGAATCCTCCTAAAGCAGCACATCAACAGCAGCACTTTTGTTGTTCTTTGTTATAAAACACCAACTTTTTTTCCGCCACAAACATTCACCAGAAGTCCAAGTGAACTCACGGGCCCCACTATATTTAGCTTTGGTTTGCTTTGGTTTTTTGCCATTGTATGAATTCTTTGGGCTGAAAAGGTTTTCATTTCCTATTTCCCCACAACCTCACCCTGGCCAAGCTCAGTTGTTACAGACAGTTCCTGCACATTCAAGCAACAAATATCTTGATTCACAGAACTTTTCTGTTCTGTGTATGAGAGGAAAAAAGAAGTGGAGGAAGACAGACATTTCCATTTCTTCTGGGAGTTCCAGCATCGACCCAGCTTGTGTCCAAAATTATGTCAGAGGCCCCTTCCCCAGCCCAGATGACATTTTTTTGATTATGTCAAATGAACAAACGTGAAGCTTGTTTGCAGGGCTTTATTTAATTTTAAATATTTATTTACTATTTAATTAATTTAATAAAATTAAATTTTATTTAATTAATTTATTTATTTCATGTTAATGAAACATTTCATTTCACTGAAAACATTTTTAAAATCATAGCAAGTGAGAAAAGAAGCAAAAATCTAGACAGGGCTGATTCTGGCTGGCTGAAGCTCAGGCTCCTTAAGCTGGTGCTGGTGTTTCTCCAGCTGGAACTGGCCTGATCCCGACCTGGACAGTGGGAGACCAACTCCTCTCCCACCAAACACCTTCTCCCTATGCCAGCACCACCCATGCCACAACCAGCCCATTGTTTTCCCCTTCCTACCTACAGAGAGGGCAGTGAAGCCCCTCCAGCACCAGGGCTGTGGGGGTCTATAAGCAGGTTTGGGTGATGCAGCATCAGTGCTGTGACCCACTGGAGAAGGATGAGGCCTCCCTGGGGCCTGATACCACAGTGGCTCCTCTGCAAGGAGCCAAACACCAGTGCTTTGCTCCTTAGAACAGAAAAGCTGCTCTACTATGAGCATCAACACAGACAGCAACAGCAACAGGACATCTGTGAGCCCTGTCTTTCAAGAAAAAATTAATACCAGGTTGGAAAAGCCCTGGAGCAGCTCAGGAATCGGTGTCAGGGTGCTCAGTGCCACACTGGGGCTGGCAGCACCATGCAAGGGCCACACTCACCAGTGGTCCTGCAGTGGCACCACATTCAAGGAAGCCATCCAGACTGGAGGGGGCAGGCCCGGGGCCAGAGAAGCACAAAATACCATTTTACTCTAAAAAGAGAAGAGCTGGAGGTAGGAAATTATAGGCTATGGGATTTGGGCAGCCCCTGCATGCCGCAAGCAGCTCAGCCCATTGGCTCACAGAAGACAGGAGAGGCCACACAGTGTCCCCAGGGTCAGCTGGGCCATGGAGGAAAGGGAAAGCTCCAGCACCAGCTCAGCCCTGGCATCCCCCTCAGCTCTTCCAGCAAAACTGCTCGCTGTGCACTGCTGGGGAGGAGCTGGGGGATGACCTGCATGAGCTCAACACAAGGCAGCAAAGCGGTGTTTCATCAAAAATACACCTTTCTTTCCCTAATTTCTATGGAATTTGGAATAGACTGGGTCTATGGTGTCCATGACATTGGCAGTGGTGCTTGGATAAGCTCCTGGGCACTGAAAGGAGCATTCAGCATTCCTGACCCCAGGATACATGTTTAGTTGGGTGGGAGGAGGCAAGTTTGGATCAATGAATCCCTTTCCCCAAGCTGGTATTCTGCAGAGCAAACCCGATCATTGCCAGAGGTGGCTCCAGAGGAGCATCCCAAAGAGACTGGGAATGTCTCCATCCTTTCCAGGACCTGCTGTCCTGCACTACCCTCAGTAGCCATGGCACAGCTATGGCTGACTCCTTCCAGAGATGTTCCTCAGGTTTAGGTACCCACCTGTGGACCTGAAATCACACATGCAGAACTTTCCAAACACCCCCCAGTTATGCAAACCAAATCACATCAACACCTGCAGATCCTTCCCAAAGAGGGGCTGTCCTCTGGCACAGGACAAAGAAAACACAACCCTGCTGCATGATCTGGCTGAAATCACCAAAATTAAACCAGGGCTGGTATTGGCACACTCCGTCCCTCCCTCCCTCCTGCATCCTCCCTCTTTTGAGCAGGGCCAGCTTGGAGCAGCTCTAACCCATCGCATCCTGGTCCTCCTCCTCCTCTGTGGAGGACTTGTGAAAGCAAAGCAAAATCCCACACACTTCCATCAAGGATGGTGCCTTGCTCCAGCCATGCAGCTGCTGGGATGCTGCCTGCAGCCTGCTGGTGGGATCACAGAAAGCAGCTGGTGCTACAAGGCAGTGTGATGGTGGGGACAGGGGGAACTGGGACTGACAGCAGGACACTGGCTCTGCCAACAGAAACACTCTCCTCACCCACGTAGGAAATACTTGGTGCTCATGCCTGAGCACCACAGGAGAAATTGGCCTTGGCACTGGTGGCTGAACACTGCAGGGATGGAGAAGCTGCCATCTTTTGAGGCAGCCCTCAAGGGAGCTTTTATACCCTGTGCTGGCTCCAGGTTCTTTTTCTTACTCAAAAAAAGCAAGTTCTTGGCCAACAAGAAGCCTGAAATGAAGGAACTCAGCTCAGCCCTTTCCACAACAGCTTTACCATCCTGAAGCAAATATGGAAAACTGCACAAACTTTCAGCTGTTTTGGGGACTGTGGGCAGCACTGGATGAGAGAGGCCACAAGGACAGTGGACAGAGAAAGCCCTGCAGCACAGCATGGATGGGCATCCTTGGCATCACCCAGCACATTCCAGCTCAGCCACTCACAACACCCAGAGCATCCCTGCTCCATTGCATTTGTCACCCTCCTATCACCAGCAGGGAGCAAATTCAAAAAAGGACTCCAGCCCCAGTTATCCTGGACTGGAGCAGCTCCAGGGCTCTGGCTTCAGTTACAACTGAAGGCAAATACTGTCCCCAACGTGTCAGTGCTGCCAGGCTCTGATACCACATCCCTGCCAGCCCCTGCCACCTCTCTGGCTCCTCGCTGAGGGTGATCATGGCACCGTGTGATGCCAGAGCCCCTTGCAAACCTCTGGAACTCATCCCTGCCCTTGTTCTCACTCAAGGTTCCCCTTTATGTGGGATGTCCCAAAAAACACAGCTCCAAGTTGCTTGTGCCGGAGGCTGAACACCTCCAGAGCCACAGGGACGGATTCCCCTCGGAGATTCCTGTGCTGCAGACACACGCTGGATTTGATTTGCTCCAAACCAGCCAGTAAAGGCAGCAATGCCTTGAAGCCCACAAGGTGCCCATTGCTGCCCTCCATGCCAGCAAACAGGGCTCCACTGAGACTCATGAGCTCCCTCAGGGGCTGCAGCCCTCTGTGCTTGCTAACACCTTCATTTGGATGTGTGAGCCCAGGAAAAGGTTTCACCTGTAACGTCCTGCAGCAAGAAAACCCACCCTTCACTTGCAAGGTGAAGAAAGGAATCCCCGTTTCAGCCTGAACCTCCTCATGTAACGTTTCTCACCTGCCAGCAAACAGGGCATAGCAGCCCCAAGCCACCTACTCCAAACCACCATCTTTTCAGCCCATTTTTGCAGCCCAAGGGTGAGCAGTGGCTCTGAAACCCACATGGCCCTGATGAGTGAAAAACTGGGAACTGAGAACTCATTCACAATAAACATGGAGGGGATGCACCAAGTATGGGGGAAAGATCAGCAGCAGAGAAGAAAAATTCCCCTGGCATTAAAAAAAAACATAGAAAAATATGACCAAAAAATACAGTCAGGCTGGAAGAGCTGGGGATGTTCAGCCTGGAGAAGTTTCCACAGAGACCTTAGAGCTCCTTCCAGTGCCTGGGGCTCCAGGAGAGCTGGACAGGGACTTTGGACAAGGGCCTGGAGTGACAGGACAGTGGCTTTAAGCTGGAGGAGGGCAGGGTTAGATGGGAAGAAATTCTTCCCTGTGAGGATGGAGCGGCCCTGGCACAGGTTGCCCAGAGAATTTGTGACTGTCCCACCCCTGGGAATGTCCAAGGCCTGGTTGGATGGGGCTTGAAGCAGTCCATAGTAGTGGAAGGTGCCCCTGGGTCTGTAAGGACCCTTTCAACCCAAGCCATTTTGGGACTCCACAAAGAACCAAAAATCATTGCTCATGGAACACAGGAGAGTTTCACCTGACAGAGCATCAGCTGGGCCCAGCTTGCACAGCCCTGAGGAAGAGAAGGAACTGCTGGAATGGGGAGAGACCAGCCCAACAATTCACCTTCCAGTGACATTTGGGAGGGGAGGACCCCAGGACTGCCCCTGACCATGCCCAGACAGTTCTGCTGAGGGATACAGCAGGGTCACAGAAAAGTCCCAACTCCATCTTGAATTTCAGATTACTGGACAAATTATTCCTCTGGAGGAAAATCCCCTTGCTGGAGAGAAGTTCCCAGCAAAGTCCAGCTCCAGCAATCAGCGCAGGCATGGCTGATGCTTACAGTCTTGGTATGGAGAAGAGCAAAAAGCACAGCCACTGCCATGAAGAGCACCAACTTTTGGCCAAAGGAAAGAAGCCTGTGCATCCTTCTATGGGCTGGGAATGGAAAACAGCGATAAAAGCATCAGCTGTGCCCATGGGAGCTCCCAACAGCAGAGCTTGAGCATCCCTGCTGCCAGCGATCATGGGACACGAGAGCATTCCCAGCCTGCAGGAGGGACATCACGACTCCACCTCACCCCCAGCTGCCTCTGGCATCGGTAACTCCATGCAACTCCTTAGAGAGGAACTTCAGACTAAAAAAAAAAAAAGGGAAGGAAATGCAGCCGTTCTGGCAGGCCCAGGACATGTCTGGCTCAAGAAAGGCACCAGTCCTGTCTGCTCCTGAGCTGAGAGGAGACACAACCCCCACCCCTGACACTCCTAAATCTAAATTAGAGGTTTACAGCAAATGAGCAATGATGCCCAACATCCCACAGCATCAGTCAGCACAGCACAACCCTGAGGCTAGGCTGGGGCCAGAAGCAGCTCTGGGTGCTCCAAGCCAAGCTTCAGAATAAAAGAGGGTGGTTGTTGTTTTGTTTTAAAAACAGACCTCAGGGAGGTAAGGACCTCTTGCTACAAAGAAGAAAGTGAAGCTTCTGATAGTCTGGCTATGGAGGGTATGGAGAGGCTGGATGTCCACTTGGAGCTGAGAAACTTCTCTTGGCTGGCCCAGCAGACAGAGAGAAGCTGTTGTTTGTACGGTAGGAGCTGTACGTGATGAGCTCCTTACTTGGCTGCAATGCTGATGGCTACCTACCACCCTGCTCACTCCTGCTGTCTCATAAAGGCTTTGGGAAGGGGTCCCATACTTCACTTCAGCCTCTCTACAGACATTAAGAAGCCCATTCTCCCAACATCCTGCCTGGGTCACAGATGAATGAATGCATTCCAGAAGGGATGCCTGTCCCTTGGCAGCCCAAGGGACTCACCACAGCAATGGCCACAAGGGAGACAAGAGCCCGAGAATCTGCCCTTCAGCACCCAGGAAAGGACAGAAGGATGGAAATTTTCTCCAATTTCTCCCTAGACCTGGCCCAGGCTCCAGCCCTGCAGCAGCTGCATTCACCCAGAGGTTCTGACTCCCAAGGAATGCAGGGACATGAAGGCAACACTATCCTTCGAATGGCTCCAGCCAGGATGGAGGAATGCAATGGATTCCACCAAGAACATAGTGGGAGAGGCAAAGGCTCTCTCCCAGGACACAGGTCACTCACCCCTGAGCACTGCTCTGGTCCCAGATCCTCTGACTGTCCCCATTCCCTCAGCCACCAGCACCCCAGACACCCAGTGGTGTGATGTGATACGCAGAGCAGCCCTGACGTGTCCTCATAGACAAGGTGCTTCCAGCACAGTTGGCAGAGGACTTATCAAATATTTCAAAACTACTAAAGAAACTCCCCCCAAAATGATGAAAGATCCATAGATTTCTTCTCTATTGCTTTTCCAGCACCACTCCTAATGTTACTTCCCTGAGCAGTGGTATCACTGTCTCTGGACAGGGACACCCCTATTCACCAACCTAAGAACATTCACACTACCAGGGGCAGTCTCTGGTGTCCCACATACATATATATTTTTAATTATAATTATCTTTACCATGAAACTTCCCACCAGCTGCCCTTTATCTGCCTCATTCCCTGCACTTCCAGATCAGGCATTACCGGGGTAATGGGGCCTTTACTACAGAGCCCCAAGCTGCCGTGTCGGGATTCAGACAGAGGAATGGGAAAAGCTCAATCTGTCCATTCCACCTATGCACCATCCTGCAAACAAGGCTGTTTTACATGGAAAACCCCATATGCCTCCCTATTGCGACGTCAAAAAGTGCAGTGGAGAAGTGGAGGAAGACAGACATCCCCATTTCTTCTGGGAGTTCCAGCATCAACCCAGCTGTGTGTCCAAAATTCTGTCAGAGGCCCCTTCCCCAGTAGTATAATTTCCCCATGGAAATTATACTGGAAAATACTCTGTGCCCCATGAAAGAACCAAACCTTTGCTCCCAGACTAAAGAGTGCTCCCAGGAATTTGCAAGTCAATCCACTAATCATCTTCTAATCCTTAAGAAATTACAGATGGGCTCTTTAAGAACAAGAGCATCTGTGTGGGTCTCTTTTGGGCTCCAAGCAATCTTAGGAATGAGAAAAATGTTGATGCTCTGCGAGCTGTGCACAGTTCAAATTAATTAAAATCCTGCTCCTCACTGCACGTGAAGAAACAAATTTTACAAATTGCTTATACAACCGATCAGGAAATGCTGGCTTAGGCTGGGCTGGAGTGGATGGGAGGGCAGCTACCACTCCCCCTCCCACCCAAGATCCAGCCACATTCATGAAACTGAGCAGAGCATGATGATCGTGCAGCACTGGGACCTCTGGCAGAGCTGCACCAAAGCCTTCCCCTCCCTGCTCCAAGCACCCACTGAGGCAATGGGACCAGAACCTCTTGTGATGGATTTATCATCTGGAAAAAATTATTTAGTACAGAGGGATGACAGCACCCTCAGCACACATTTGCTTTGATTTTGGGGCAAAACGTTTCCTTGGAAAACACTTAAGGAAGTAATACTTAAAGAGAGTGCCTCTGCCTGCAGGGAAAGGTGCAAAATCCAGCCAGAGAGAAAATGAAACCAGAGAGAAAAATCTGCAACGTGGCTTTAACCATCACCAAGACCTCAATGCCTGAAAATGCCTTTGCACACGCTGTCAAGGAGCAGCTCCCCATGGGAAACCACCTGGGGTCCCCACACCAGCTGGGTGGCTTTAGGGGAAGAGGACAGTTTTGCAGTCGAACAGTTTACAGTTTTGCACGGAAGGTTAAATTAAATCTCTTTTCACTCTTGTCATCCCCATCCCCAAGCCTGCTGCCACGTCCCAGTGCTGCTGTGGCTGCAAATGGTGGGGAGGTGAGGTCTCCACTGTCCCTTGTGCCCTGCCAGGTTCCAGCTCTGACCCTTTTTCCTGCTCCCAAACAGTCTGAAGAAGATTGAGATATAATTTCTTGGGACTGCATTTGCCATGCAACAAGCTATTTCCATTATGAAAGGGGAAAATGGGGGGCAAATTAATGTAAAGGCTGCTGTGTTTGCTCTACAGACTGTAAATTGTTTCCAGGTCCCTTTTGCATTCTCTCTAACCCACAGCTGACATGGCAGGACCTACACTGAGCACTGGATAGGTGGGAAGTTGATCCAGCACCAAGTCCTGGCATTGAGATAACGACCTTGTCCTGCCTGCAGCCATTGCAGGATGGCAGCTGCTGCCTCAGTTTCCCTGAGAATGTATGCGGGTGCCCACACAACGCTGCACAGATGGGTGAACTGAAGGATATTCCAGCAAGGAGCCCCAAACCTCCAGCCAAGAGCTCTGCTCCACCTTTCTGGCTATCCTGGAGGTGAGGGTTTGGCACAAACCTCTCAAAGAAGCAAGAGCTCCCCAGGGGAATCAATGCTTGTCTGAAAGCATCCTTGTGAACAAGGAACTCTTGGCACTATTCCATCCTGATCTCAAACTCCCAGTAAGGATTCTCTCTGAGCTACAATCCGGGCTGGTGCTGGGGGATCCTGGATGTGGCACCTCCATTGGTGCCATCCTCTGCCCCCTTCACCCACCAGGTCAGAAACAGGACTGATGCAGGGCAGGAGCAGCTGACAGTGGGGCTGGGGAGGAGGAAGAGCTGCGGGTGCTCAGCACCAGCGAGGCGTGAGTGACGTGGCCCTGGCGGCCGCTGAAAGCCGCCTTGTTCCTCGCCCAGGCCCAGCACGGGCTCGGCCGCCACCGCTCCCGCCCCAGGCCGGGATAGAGGTGCCTCTGTCCTCATAACTGCCAGACTTGGAGCCCACTGACTTTTTTGGGATGAAACAGCCAAAATCAGCCTGTAAAGGTAGCAAAACCTTGCTGAAACGAAGTAACCCCCTAAAAGCCCACAGAAGGAGGAATTCACGGCCCTCAAGTAAATTATGGGGAGGTCTAACAGGAATTCAGCTGTGAGAAGTCCAGCTGAGATGTCTACAAACAGCAGCAAACCCTGACCGCTCCTCCAAGTGCCCCAGGATGAGGGGTCTCCTTTCCCATTGCTTCCTCCTTTCTCCATCTCCCAGCCAAGCAGTTTCTCCTCTGATGCCAGAACCGACCCCTTGCTTGCCTGGGATTGCTGCCCACCGTCATCGAGTCCATGTTTGCCCCTTGAGTGAGGCATCCCAGACACTGTGAAACTGAGGGGAGAGGGGAAAGCCCTGGGGGTCAAGGGGAGATGGGAGAGGGGATCAGTGTGTTCCTATGCTGCCACTTCCATGTCGGCTTTGGATTTGCTAAATATGCTCTGACAAAATAGGCCAAGGGATTACAGTTCTTTTCGGGCAAAAGTAGGCAATTTTGCTCTTTTCAAATCTTAAAATTTTCTGAATAAAGCCAAAATAATTCAAGGAAGTCCCAAAAGCAGTTCTTTAGTTCTAGGCTAGACTGTCTTGGGATGAAAAGGGTCTCAAACGGCAATTTCAGGGGCCATGAAGAGGAGCCTCCAGCGTCTGGCTCATGGTGCCTTCAGAAGGTTAAAAAAAGCTAAAATACAACCCGTTGACTTTATTGTGAAGACTTAGTAGAAGAAAAAAAAAGTTTGCAAATACACCCTCGGGCCCCGATCCGATCAAAAAAAGACTTTATGAAAATCCTTTTCATAAGATTAACACGTCGGGAGAGGGGAGTGGGTCAGGATGCGAGAGGGCGGCAAGCTCCAACAAATCCCTTCGGCCCCTTCCCGTCCTCCCGCTCGGCGAGCTGCGGTCCCCGAGAGACAAAGGGCCGGCGAGGGGCTGAGGAGCGCAGGGGCCGGGGCCGCCCTAGGCCCGGAGCCCCCCTGGCCCCTCCAACGGCCGCGGAAGCGTTTCCGCCGCCTCGGCCGGCGCTGCTTGGCCGCTCGGCGCGGGGAGTTAAACTCAAGAGTGATAAAAGGGAGTGAAAACGCGGCGGGACGGGAAGAAAACACGGCGCGACCAAACTGCAGAAAACAAAATGCGGCGGAAGGTACCACGACCGGAGAGGGATGGAGTAAAACAAACCGTAGTAAAAGCAAATGAAACATTCCGCGAGGAAACAGGCCACAGCAATGTGATCCGCGTTAGAGCGAGGCAGACCCCCCCCCGCCCTGCGCGCCGCCGCCGGGGTCCCGCCACCCCCGCCCCGGGGGAGCCCGGCCGGGGAGGCGTCCCCAGCCCTGCTCCGGCTCCTCGGCGTGGTTTGGCTCCTCGCCCCCCCTTTTCCCCCCGTAAGAAAACTCGGGAAAGTGGAGGGAGGGAGGGAGAGCTCGGTCCCACCTGGGTGCGCAGCGCCGAGCACCAGCTGGAGCCCGAGGAGGCAGCAGAGGGGGCCGCGGAGGGGGGGGCACAGCGCGGAGCAGACGGGCCGCGGTCCCGCCGAGCCGCGCCCCATCCCCGGCGCTGCCCGCTCCGCTCCGCTCGGGCCCCTCCTGCCGCTCCTGCCGAGCCGGGAACGCGGACGGGGAGCGGGGCGAGGGGAGGGGGAGAAGGAGGAGGAGGAGGAGGAGGAGGAGGAGGGACGCGAGCGGGAAAGGGAGGGAATGGGGGGGAGAAATGTTACAAAATAAAATAAGAAAAAAAAACTGAAGCGTGCTCGCTGGGCTCAGACACTGCGTCAGCAGACCGGGGTCCGTCCCAGCGGCGGCGAGAGAGCGGGGCGCGGCCCCAGCCCGGGGAGAGAGCGGGGCGCGGCCCCAGCCCGGGAGGGCTCCGCCCGCTGCAGCGCATCGCTGGGGCCGGGGGTCCGGGAATGAAGCCCAGCCTGGCAAGGGCATCCCTGCAGACGCTCGGGGATGGCTGGCTCCCGCAGCACATACCCACGCAGCCCTCTCCACACCCCGGGTGGCCGCAATGCCTCTGTACGGGGCGGAGGGTGTCGGGGAGATGCCCGCGGTGCCGCCGGTCCCGCTGCGGGTCGCCAGCGTGGGACCCCACCTGGCCGGGGAGAGTAGCCAAGGGCTGCCTTGTACTCCCGCCACACAACGTCGCTTGCACCTCTGGGTGCCAGGCAGAGTTATCTCATTCCAAGCACAGCCAGCCCAGCTGGATCCTCCTCCATCCATCCCTGTGGTACAGAGCTAGGCAGATCCCAGTTCAGCTGTGGACGCTGAGGTTGGACACGGCTCACTACACCTCCCACCACAAGGCCAATCCCTCCAGCTGTGGGGTGCTGGTGCAGCTCTCCAACTTCTGGTGTTTTGCTTCGGGCATGAGACAAAGAACGTCCACAATATCCAATGTAGGCTCCACATCCAGAGCTGAACATAAAAGGCTTTTAAAAACTTTTGAAGAACTTTTAAACTTTTATTTTCACATCTCCACTCCAGCAGGGCTGCCCATGGCCACAAAAGCCCCTCAAAGAAGGCAATATACATGGAAAACACTGGAAGCAGGCATATTCCTGGCTTTTTACATCCATTTGGTGCATTTGGGTGATGCTCATGGTACCCATTCTTGTGGGAGCATCCGTAAGGGTGTTAGAAGCCTTACCTCCTCAAAGTCTCCTGGGATTTGAGCAGTGCAGGGAGAGTCATTCAGGCCTTGAAACAAAAACTCTGCCATACAGATTGAGGGAAGATGATGCTTTTGAGGAGACCAAGCTGATGGCAGAGCTCCCTTGAGGAGGAAGCAGGATCTGGCCCCAAGATGGCACAAACCCCTGAGGGGGTGAGGAATGGGTGTGAGCCAGCCCTATTTTGGCTATTCAGAAAATAAAGGAATCTGTTGTTTCCCAGTGATGCAGGAAGGACCTCCAAGCTGGTGCCAGGATGGGCTTTGGGGATGCAAACCCTCTGGGGGAGCTAATTAAGCACATGAGCATCTGGACTGTTGGTTTTTCTAAAGCAGGGATTATTTTTTAATTGCTACAGCACTGAGAGAAAGGCCTTGCTGGCTTCCATGGCTGCCACAGGAAGCAAGCATGACAGTCCAGAAGAAAGGAAGGAATCAGCCAGATCCTCTCTCCTGTCCCAAAAAATTGGAGACCACTCGAGGGGGATGCCACCCACTGAGACACCAGGGGCTGGACATGATGGGGCTGTGAAGTCCCCATGAGTGGGACCCTCCACACATCCTGGACAAACCTGACATCCCTTTCAAGGAAGTTGAACTGATTCGAAAGAAGGAACATAGCAGAGTCAAAAGGTTTTGGATCCCATGGAATATTGCTGCTTCCTGGCCTGGTTCATCCTGTATCTTGGAGGCCCCTATGCTGCATGTGATTAGCAGATAATTAGCACTTCTTAATTAATTTCTTCAACACAGGCCAACAGCTCCTTACCTACTCTCTTCCTAATCCGGTTTTGTACCAGTTGAGTCACTACACAACAGAGTGGGTCAGGTGGTATTGGAATAGGAATCCCAATATAACCAGTTAGATTGTGCCTGGGTCAGTGTGACCCTCGCTGCTGAGCCAAAGGCGGCTTCTGTGGTGCTTTACCCCAGAGATACCTTGGCTGCTGGAGATTGCAGCGGGGCACTGGTGCAAGTCCAGGCTTGTCAGGAACTCCGTTTACCTCAGGAGAGAGAGCTTCTGGCGATGGTGAAGAGAAGAAAGGAGAGGATTCTGCTGGAGGGTTGCCAGATGTTTATTCCATGGTTACAGAGGTCTGAACCGGGGCAACTGCTGCTAACAGAATGGAGGCCGCATGGTCTCATTAACCTTTTAAGCTCCGGGCAGGGGAAGGGGACAGGTGAGCTACCAACCAGGTGAAAGGGGCAGGGTCTCAAGGGACTAGGGACACCTATCTAATGTCCCCCAGGCCTGAGGGACCAACCACACGATGCCTTGCTGGTATGTTAGCCTGATTGACAGGGCACACTCAGCAAGGGGCGAGGGGGAAGGGAGAAGGTATAGGCACACCTGGGAAGGGACCCGGAAGTTTAAAAGAGGACATTGCAACACACCGCAACAAGGTGGAAATGTGTTTTTCCCTTGGGATGTTTCCAGGCTGTCTGACCCCTCTGGCCCTAATGAGTTGCTGCCAGGCAAGGACAAGGGGACATGGCTGAGTGCAAGAGATGGCCAACTGCACCTCTGGCCACAATCTCAGGAGAGCTCCTTGCCTCAGAAGATTGATTTGGAGCAATGGGCTTATCCCAGGATTACCCAGAACTTGAGATATTCAGTGTCAGTAGCTGGTTCCCAAGTTGAAGCATCTGTATCTTGTCATTTAATTGGAAAAATAAACTCTGGGTTTTGGTCAAAGCCATATCCCATGTAGGGAGTGGTCACAATGGCAGGACTGCAGTAGGATGGGTGAAACAGCATTGGCTCGAGTGAAAGTCATCCTGCAGAAGGTTTGAAAAATATTTCTGCAGATAGATCCAAGCCACTTGCCCACCTTTGGCTGGAGGTCTGACCAGGTCAGGAGCGCTTGGGAAAAAGCAGGTCAGTCAGGATGCTCAGCAAGTTGCAAAATGTGTCACCAGTGTGGAGTGGGACCCAACCATAACTGTGGGGAAGAAACCCCAGATTTGCAGCAGGCATGCTCAGTGGCAGTGAGGCACCCCATGACCAATTAAGTTTGGGGCTGTCATGGGGCACGTCTGTTGTTTGCTTATGTGAGAGGCATTAGAGGAAACAATTTGGGGACGTGTGGACAGCATCTGTAGCCTTCAGAATTTTCTGAAGGAAGTTCTGGCCACCTATGAGGGCTGGCAGGTTCTAAGGGTCTATTTATTGTATGATCAGGGAGGCAGCATGTCCTGCTCTGTTACACTCTTCCAAGGGTGTTCCCCCAGCCCATGGCTCTCTGGAGGATGAGGGCTCCAGGAGAGCAAAGCCTTGCATGTGGGCAGCTGCTGTTGGGGGACTCTGGTGTCAGGGGCTTTGCTTTTTTGGGGATCAGCAGCACCTGCCAGGTTCTGACAAAAGCTCAGCACTGCCTTGGCCTCATTCTGGCCGCAAAATAGGGCTGGTTGGGCCAAGATCAACACCCACCTGGCAGGCACTGTGCACTGAGGTCAGTGTTTGGGGAAGAGGCCGTCTTGGCGTCTGCTGGCTCCTTCTCCCTTATGCCGGGAGCAGCAGCAGCAGGGAATGGCCACGTCGCTCTCTCTGTTGGAGACAGGCAGCAACAGCCAGTCCAGCTCCCTCTCACGCTCCAGGCTTTGCACAGCAGGCAGTGAGGGTGATTGATATCCTCTCGCTGGGATGTGAGGTTTGGTGGGGAATCCCATGGGGGTACAGCAAGGGACTTATCCCCAAGCTTAGTGTTTGCACCCTTCCCTTTGGGGAGAAGCCTGGGGACACCATGGAGGGGCTCAGCTCCTGCACAGACCCGGGCACGTTGGTTGTCATCAGGGCCCTATAGTGATGCTCCAGGGGGTTTGGTTTTCTCATTATGGTTCAACATTGCAACAACAGTTCTCGGCACTGGTGGCTGAGGCTCCACTCCCAGGTAGGGAGTGTTGTAGGGCACCTCCTGTTAGCGTCCCGTGCTCCTCCCAATGTTTGGCATCAGCCCCCTCAACACTCAGCTGCGAGTACAGGGATCCTGGCCAAAATGAAGGGCCCTTTCCCTGCCTCCGGCCCAGCTGTTCCTTTGGCTCTTGCAAGGAGCAAATGGACCTTTGCCAGGTTCCCTTAATGTGCTTGGTCAGCCTCATTCCCCCTGACCTCCTTCCCAAATTTGCTGTCTCCTAGCACTGCAAAAGATTGGCACCCTTTGTGGGTGCCCCATACAGCAGCTCTCAGAGTTCTTTGCTGCTCTGTCTTCTGCAGCCCTGAAAAGTCAGACAAGTTCAAGCTGCAAATAATTTATTAAAACCAGATGTGCTCACTTGGAGCTGCCATGAGGAATTTCAGGGCGCTCCAGCCTTGTGAAGAGCAGCGCTGAGATCCTGGCCTTCCGCTGCGGGGGCGAGACAAGGCTGGGGGCTGCCTAATGAGCTGTGCTGCCTTCTGAGCTGTTGCCTCTCCTTGCTGCCTAGCCTCCCCTGGAGGGCTCCTGGAAAGGGGCAGAGAGAGAATTCCAGCCATTTACAAGAAATTTTCCTTTTAGAAAAACACTTGCTCTGCATGACTCAAGAGCAAATTGGCAGAACTGGCCTGCAGAGTGGGGAGGGAAAGCAGCTGGAGAGTAGTGGAGAACAGTACATCCTGAACAGCATCTTTCTCCTGCCAGAAGTGGGTATAAGACCCCAGAGCAGAGATGTTAACCCTGTTCCCTGGCCCTCTGCAGCAAGAGCAACATGGTCCAGTTAGCCCTGAGTGCTTCATTTCCGCCTCTACCACTGCCTTACCTCGTAGCCACGGGCATGTTCTCTTCTACTTCCATCCCTCACCAGTTCCTTTAGCCTAGAGGGGTTTTGGCATCAATCCCAGCCAGTCTCCTGGGTTTGGGTGTGAGTGTGTGGATTTTCAGGATTAGTAGGAGCTGGGATGAGCCCATGCTGAACAAAGCAGGTCTGGAGTCCTGATCCTGATGTGGAGCTGAGCCAAGAGCAAGGCGGTTGCCGACAGGGCAGCGCGTGCTCGCGGTTCTTATGCAGCCGGAGCTTTCAGTCGGGAGAGGACAGGGCTGAACAGAGCTCTGCATTTTTTTCTTACCCTGAATGCAAAGCAGAGCCAATCACCTTTTAACTTTGCTGCTGGTGTTTCCCAGGGCAGCCCAGGGGGGAATGGGAGATCTGGCCTGAACATGAGGCTAGATCTCCCTGTCTTCATCTTGCTGCTGCTCACAGGAGCCCTGCATTTTTTTCTTAATTCCTGTGTTTTTATCTCCATCCCAATATTTTAACTCCATTTGGACTGTGGCACTGCTCTGCACCATCCCTGCAGCCCAAGCAGGGAGGATGGGAAAGCAGCTCCTGGCCAGGGCGGCCTGGGGGCTGCTGAGGCTCATCCTACACTAGCAGGGCAGATGGTGGATAACCTCTATTTTCAGGCTTTCCTGAATCAGCTGAAAGCATTTTAGCCACCCCTTCACTGAATCTGTTTGGAAATGAGTAGCAACAGAGTGAGTGAAACACAAGCTGCAGCTGAAGGTGGAGGGAGAAAAAGACTACAGTAACTCATCCCAGGAGGAGATCCAGGCTGGGAGCACAGAGGAGCAGGGAAGAGCACACAGAGCTGGTGGTAGCATGAGCTCTGTCATGAGCATGAGCACATGCCAGCAACTTCTCCTGGCCTTCACACCCCCATGCAGCTACAGCATGGAATGGGGCTGTGTCTCAGGCCCGCTCCCAGAACAGACAATAGTGTCCTTGTGGCCAAGAGCCTGCTCCTGGATGTGAATGTAGTGAGGGGAGGCCGAGCTGCTCTCCGTTTGTTTGGCCTTTTGCCCCCACCCAGGGTGATGGCCAGGGGGCACCCAGCTGCCCCTGAGGGCAGCACTGGGGCCAGGGAGAAGCAGAGACCACAGGGAGAGCCATGTGCAGCTGTGGAAAATCAGTCTTGGTGCAAAGATGCATGAGCATGTGGTAGCAAATCTTAGGTCCAGGCTCACTGGGTGTCAGGGTTGTGCCTAATTATGCTCCCACACACTCCAGTCTCCTGTTCTCCTCCAAGCTGTGAGTAGGAAGGTTTAGTTTAAGGCTGCTTGAGCCAAGCTTGCGTAGCACCCATAAAACAGCATCCTCCAGCAGCAGATCCCAGGCAGACAGTGGCAGCGGTTGCAAAGCTCACACTGTGGGTTTGCCAGGTCACAAAATAAACTGGGACTGGCCCATTTCGTAGAGGGAATCTCATTTATAGCGTGACTCCCACATGCAAATGTAGGAGGCAAAGCATCCAGTGAGGCAGCCCCTTGGTCAATCTTGATCCTGAGGGTGTCAAGGTGTGTCCCTAACCCACTGCAGGACGATGATGCTGCTGCTGATGCTACTGAAGCATCTTTGCTGCCTCTCCTGGCCCAAATTTGTCACATCATCTGAACTGGAACAGGGGGCTGGAAACAATCAATTGCAGCACCAGAGAGGGAGCCAAGCTCAGTCAGTGTTTGGTTTCACTTGCACTCACTGAGTGTGACTTCAGGCACAGTGAAGGTCAGGTCAGGTTTGAGGAGTTAACCTGGGGCCTGGTGACGGTTCATCTGAGGAAGCAGCCCTGGCTCCTGGGGGATGCCTGGGGATGGTCAGCACATGCTTGTGGAGGAGCAACAGAGAGAGTTGGGCCCCAGCACTCCCCACTCCAGATATAAACAGACTCAACATCTTCAGCTGCCACCATCCTTTTAAATTTTCTGTTGTGCATTTTTGTAAAGCTGACAAAGCCCAACCCCAAGAAATTAAAGAAGCTGAGTTTCATCACTGCTCAGGGTGGTTATTGTGGGTGACTGAGAGGGGAGATTTGGGTGTCCAAGGGTTGGGGAGTGGATGGGGGGTTGTGACTCACAGATTATCATAAAGAGAAAAGGTGTTTTTTTTGTGTCCTCGACTTATATGGCTTCTAAAGGGCAGGTGCTATTCTACAGGAAATGAGGGACAAATCCACCTCAGCTTTCTAATTTATGTTCCAGGACAAGATCAATATCAGTAATTAAGTGACTCGGTAATTTTCAGCAATTCCCCCTCTGATGCAGAGATCTCACTGCTCTGAGCTATGGAATACACCCTTCCTCCATCGTTCCTCATCCTGTCTTGTGTCATCTCTGTGCAGCCACTGCAAGAGAGCTCATGCCAATGCCAAGAGCAGAAAAACAGTAAAAGCCAAGCAAATCAGTTTCTTAAAACTTATTTTAATATCCATATCTCATCTGTTGGGTAGAGCCAAAACAGTCTGGCCTGGTTTAAGTTACAAATTCTTCATACACTTTAAGTAAATGAACAGTGTGGCAATAGGGTCTGTTATTGGAAGTGAAACCCATCTTAACAAGGGAAGTGTTGCAGCCAGAATTCTACCAGGGTTCTTCCCTGCTATCAGCCCCAAAAAGCCGTCACTGTCCCCTGGCTCTGAATGGGTGTCGCACAGCAGGAATAAATGCTTTTGACACAAAACTAATCACACCCACAGAGATGCACACACTGGATGGCCAAGAAACAATGGGACCAGGATAGAAAAAAACCCTTTTAGAATTCTCCCCGATGTGGACAGATACCAAATCACCAGTTTCGGCAAATGGGATGAAGCACCAACCCTGATTTCTCCTGACAGAGGCTTAATAAACATTTTGAAGCTCCTTGCTGGACAATTAACTTCTGGCTTAGAGCAGCAGGCATGGAAAGGGCTAAGAGAGGATGGCTGAGGATTTAAAGATGCAGTATTTTTGTTCTTTGTATAAAACATTACAGCAGTTTAGACACCACCCTAAATGCAGCTGCAAGGGAGTAAATCCAATTAGAAGCCCAAGAGTCACTACAAAAATAGTAAGGAAAATCAAAGCAGCAGTTCTCCACTTCCCTGGCCTGTTGCTTAACTCCAACAGACTGCTCCATTTCTCAGTTAACAAGTTCCTGATCAGGTTTAAGCACAGTATTTGCAGATGATGGCTTACAATAAGGCGGACAAGTGGCAGTTCTGAGTGCATGATGGGAGAACAGCACTTGCCAGGAGATGCCAGTGGGGTAACAGAACCACCCAAACAGCCTGCTACAGCTGTGGGTACAATCCTGGAGCTGTCCCACAAAGGATCCCCCAGCCCACAGTGGTGCAGGGACTGGGTTGGGAAGTGTGCACAGGGTGGTTTGTTTTTTAACCAGCATCCTGAATTGCAGTAGTGCAGGGCTCGTCTCCCCCCGGGACAAACTCTGCTCCTTGACACTGCATCTTTAAATATTTCTGGCTAAGAACTCCCGCCACATGTTAGGAGCACTCCAACCTGGCTGCCACATGTTCAATTGCTGCGCTTTTTGTGTTTTCAGTTTTCCTTCTATGTGGGAGGGAAAAGGAAGCAGAGTGGGAGGCTCCCACTACACAGCAGGCAGATCCAGCTGAAGGTAAAGACCCCTCCACACAGATTACAGGAGGGAGACAATAATTAGGGTGTTTGCTCCTTTCAAGAACATTATCTCATTCCCTGCCATCTGAAATCTGATGCAGTGATGGCAGCAAGTTTCACAAGTCAGCAAGTTTGAAAACTGTTGAGGGAGATAGGAAGCTTTGCTGCCAAGTCAGCCAACAGAGAGGAGCAGACAAAGCTTCAGCTTCAGAACACTCTAACATGAACAAGAGCAATAGAGAGCTGTGTGGGCACAGATCAGACCTGTGACACCTGAGCCATGCTTCAATCCCCACTTGCTCTCTGCCTGCCAGCCAAGATCAGGCTCACAAGTGTGGAAAGCAATGTGAGCATGATGGGCTGGGTCTGCAAAACCAGCAGCACTTCAACACATTAAAACAGTGCAACCGTTGGGAGAGCAATGAAGCAGCAGCTGAGACCTTGTGGCAGCCTGAGCTGTGATCCACTCTGATCACAGAGTGACGCAGGCCTGTCCTCCTAGGGCTTCACCACCCTCTTGAGAAGGTGAATCATTCCTAAGAGGCTGTCCCAAAGGAGCAGAAAGCTGCACCAGTTGCAGAATGGACACTGCCACATACCTGCTAATACGGGTTTCACTAAGACCAGAAAACTGTTTTCTTCCAAAAAATTGTTATTTTAAAAAAATTGAAATTAATTAGGGGTAAAACACTAACTCTAGTGCCATGAACAGGCAGGATCAACTTTTTTCCCCTCCAAAGGGCAAAGAGTCATATACCATCCCCAGCTGAACCTTGGTGCTTCGAGCTTTTCAAGGAGATGTTACCTAAACTTTATTAAAAGAAAAAGAACAATGTTTAAATATCAACACTGGACTAGCCCAGTCTTTTTTCCAAAGTCCACATTCTTCATATGAAGCACACACGGCGTCCTGGATTCCCCAAGGCTGCACGTTCAGAAGTTCACAGTACATGGAACCATGTCTTTTTGTTTATTTTTTCTTCAGTTTCCCCTCCTTGCTCAGAGCAGCCACCCTTTTGTGGTCACTGAACTGGATAAACCTCAAGCCATCTCCTATCCACATGGCTCGGCCTAGATGCTGAAGGCTTTCTTGATGAGAGTTGATGTTGTCATGCTCTATGGATGGAAAAAAGCAAGAGAAAAAAGCACCTGGTACAGGTTTCTTGAGACCCTTGTGGATTCCTCTGTTCCAAAGGTGTTTCTGAAAGTCTTTTTGCCGGTTTCTCAAGCAGTTTTTGGCCTATTATTCTGTCTCAGTTTGAAGAGCTGTTATTGGATGATCCAGAGGTTGATGCAATTGCAGCTCCAGCTGGGCTGCTTGTGGATACAGATTTGCGGATGTGAGGCAGCAAGTAGGGGTCACAGGCCAGCTGCTGGACATCTATCCTGTCCTCCTTCCGATAGGCCAGACACCGCCTGATGAATGCCTGCAGCACCCCAAAGCCAAAGCAAGAATTAGTTTCTATGACAGAAACAGGAAGCTTTTGATTCTTTGGGAGTGGGGCCAGTGTGACAACCTCAGTGCCAAAATTCCTTCCCTAGACACAGCCCAGCTCCCGCACTAAATTTCAATTTGGACCAGGAGAAGCATGGGCAGAGTCACCCAGTGTTCAGTGCTCAGCCTGACAGCTGCAGTAATCATGGAATCACAGAACGGTTTGGATTCTTATAGCTCATGTCATTCCAACCTCCCTGCCATGGGCAGGGACACCTTTCACTACACCAGGCTGCTCAGAGCTCCATCCAGCCTGGCCTTGACCACCTCCAAGGATGGGACATGCAAAGCCACTGATGACTGTGTGATAGGTGAGCATTAAACACAGAACTCCTGCTGGCTTTATGAAAATCAGGAGGCTGGAACTGCCTGTGCTGCCTGAACCTCAAGCAGATTTAGTTACCTTTGCTTCTGGTGTGACTACTGGTTTTGGAGGGAACTGCACCTCAGTAGCTTTCAGGATTGTGTTCTCCTGCAAGATGTCCTGTTGTGACTGGTTGTGACCGAAGGGCTACCAAAAGAAACAAAATGTCGTTAAAGGTTGGTGACAGGCATAAAAATCCCATAGCTCTACTGTTTATCATCACCTGACATCAGCATTTTTCCAGCCAAGCAGCCCACAACTGCTGGGAAGGTGCTGCGGATACCAGAGAACCAGGACACATTGCTCCCATGCTCCAATGAACAAAAGGGATCAAGCTGGAACATGCCTGGCTTGCCCAGCAGGGATCTCCACCTGCTTCCAGACCTTGTGGGTCTGTTAGACCATTGCCATCCACCTGAGCTAGCAGAGATTCACCCACTCATCTCTGCTGGGTAGGTCCCATGTGTCTGACTGACAGCACTGAGCAGCACGTGTGTCAGCCCCAGCTTTCACAACATTTAGTTACCAGGGACTCCTGAAAACAAGAGCCCATCGACTCCTTTCCCTTCTCCATCCTATCTTTCTTGTTGTCATAAAGCTGACAAATGACCTTTTCCTGATCCACGCTTTTCCCTTCCAAAAAAGTCATCCTAAAAACTCCTAAAGTGGGTCTACTTCCCCCCCCCCCCATAGCACTTGCAGCCATCAAGACCAACAAAGACTCAGGGCATGGAAAGTGTCACAGACAAGACCAGACCAAAAACCTCACATGACAAATGACACACCTGTCCTGCCCAAAGCAGCCTCAGTGGGAAAATGCCCAGTGGAAAGAGATGTTCTGCAGAATGTCTTTTCTGAAGGAAATGCTAAAGGTAGAGCACAACACAGCCTAGTCTATGCTCCCCACTTCCATTAGCATGCACTCTGCCCTGGAACTGATGGCAAGCAGACAAGGGAGCACATTCTAAGTCTGTGGAGAAGGAAGCAGAAGCCTGGGTTGCCTCCCAAAAAGTTTGGGAAACACCACTAAGAAATTAAACACCTTCTTACCTTTCTGCCATATAGACACTGATAGAAGATGACTCCCACTGACCAGACATCAACTTTATTTGAAATCTTTGGAGGTTCTTTCCCAACCACAAAACATTCTGGTGGTAAATACCTGATTAGAAGGAAGTGTTAAGAAGTTATGAGCAGCAGCTTCAAGTATTATCTATGATTTCCTTTGGAACAGAAAATTCTATGATCAGATACTGGCTTGGGACTCAAGGGTCCCATTTCATTCCTGTGCATCTCTGGGCCAAGATCACCAATGCCTACTCCTTCTGGGAACAGTGATCCCAAGGACTCTCCAGACGCTTGTGTTCTGAGCTAGTCAGCACAGTCAGTTTCTTTTCACCAGAGCACGTAAAACAAGCCCCATTCTCTTTTACCTTCACAACTTGTATTTGCTGTTGAAAGGGCTTGGCCAATAATTCCACAATGACAAGCACACAGCCAAAATACATATTTCTAGAAACACAACCCCATATGCCATGCCCCAGTTAAAGACACTCAGCTTCACTCAGGGTACAGCTAGTTTAATTTTTAGGAACAAAACAAAGCTGTACAACACAGAATGGCCGAACAAATTTTCTGTTGCCCATGGTGACAGTTTGCAGCTTGGGTGACATCTAAGAGTCACACTCGGTGGCACTCACCAAGTGTCTGCTCTCAGCCAAGGGCGATACAGTGACACTTGGCACAGAAGACAAAGAATTGCTGAAAACATGACTTTCAAGTGAATAGACAACACCATGAGATTTACGTATTTTTCGAGAGCTAGCTAGGGATCATTACCTCCTAATTTCAGAAGAATACTCTTTATCTCCCTGATCCACCTGAATTTTCAAATAGATACAGTATTTCCCTTGTTCTTGCTTAAGATGCGAGACGGAGCCACTCTGGATTGTGAAAGAGCAGCCAAGCCTCACTTCAGAGCTCGCTATCTCAGCAGCATAGGCAGCTTTTCACCAGCCTTTTGAATATGAGCTGGTTTTCAAACACTGACCTGTTGAACAGTAAAAATCTGCCAGCCTCAAAAAGAGCTGTGTGACAACAAAAACAGTTGCCAGGGTCTCAAACCTCAAGTGTGTCCAGTTAATAGCAGCACACACAGAGCTGACACACTTCCAAAGCTGTTTATAAACTGCTCTTGATCTTAACTTGCAAGTGCCCCAGAAATTGCTTACCAGTAAGTACCAGCCCCCTGCGATGTCAGCTCCATGCCATCAACTGAGTTGTAGCTGTCATCGTCCATGATTTTGGAAAGTCCAAAATCTGTGATTTTTATCTCTCCACATGCAGTACCATTGACTAAAAGAATGTTACCTAGAGAGAGGAAGAAAACAGCCCTTAGGATACAGATTTATCAAGAATAAAATTGCATTGAGCCCTGCACAAGGACAAGGGACCTACAGTGAGCTGCACCAGATGCTTTAACTCTCAAAATCCTGAACTTCAGAGACAACTCGGGGACTACCAAGTGCTAGAGCTGATCTGCTTGTCTTGAATGACCTAAGTGATCTCATATTGCTTGGAGCCTCCAGATCCTGAGCCCTGTTAGCCAAATGAACTTCAAGCCCAGGCTTTGACCCCTCCCAAAGATCTTGTTGGAAGGGCAGGTCAAAAAGGAGGATTAAGGAGAGAAGTACACATACACAGTTATGACTCATTCTGCCCGTAAGTTTTGACTTGCCCTGTGTCTTCTCAACATGCCAGAAATTTTCTCCTTCCTTACAGTGACTTTCTAAGCTCAAAAAGGACAATTACTGCTTAGGCAAGAGTCTTTTATAAACCCATCAAGAAGTCAGATCATCACTGCTTTTCTCCAAGCCTACAATAAAGTAGCAAAACTGTGTGTGATGGCAGCAGATCAATCACAGCTCTAGGCAGCTGCAGGCAGAACCCACACAACTTGGGAACAGCCGGGGAGGAAACGGGGTCACTACAACCAGTGCAACAGCACCACCTCCTGTACACATTCCTCAAGCTGATGCAACAAACCACATCACAAACCAGTTACACAATGCTGATGAGGTGCCACCAGTACAGGGAGACCAGCTAGGGATAATTCATCCATCTCTTTGGGCAGTTTACTGGATTAGGAAAAAAGCTATGTAGCCAATATGCATCATTGCAAAATGAAGCATTTCCATTTTCTCCCTTGTGGCTCTGCCCCAGCAGTAAAAGGAAAATGTACAACACCATCTGGGGAGGATCTTCACCCTGGCAGATGTAACTGAATTAACTCAAAGGCAAACCTGAGCTGTCTGATTGTGCGTCCTCAGCTTTGGGAGCTGACACACAATATGAAAAAACAAACATTTCAAAATTAGCTTCTGCCATCAAATTCTCAGCCAGATGATTACAGAAAGAATAAGCCAGAAGAATGGGAACATGAAGTAATTGTGGGAGACTTTATGAAGCAATAACAAGCTCTTGAAGCGGAATACAAGCAGGACATTAAGAAAACTAACAGAGCCACTTGGTGGTTCAAGGTCTCATTCTTGAAAATGTTACATCTCCTTGTTTTACATGTTACTCCTCTGTTTTATGTTGCAATTCTGGCAGAAAACATCCTTTACACGCTTTCCAAAGGTTCTATGCATTTTACATTTTTTTTTTTCTTGCTGCAAGTTAGCTTTCCCAGACAGCCCTGTCTTCTTTCTGCTGTTTGAACAAAGGAAACTGCCTCATATTATCTGTAACCCATTACATTTCCTTAGCATCCTTAAGCATGCCAGCACCGCATACCTGGTTTAAGGTCATAGTGTATGATGGGAGGTTTGATTTCATTTAAGTATTTTAAAGCATTCACAATCTGCATGATAATGGATCGTGCCTCTTTCTCCGACATTAGCTTGTGCTGTTTCAGGTAGAAGTCCAGATCATTCCCCTCACAGTATTCTAACACTGTACAAAACCTGAAAGAAAAACAGGAGTTGTTGCAATTAAGGCCCCTGATATAAACCAGAACACTGTTACTGCTTGTCTGTAACTCACCCATTTGGCCAATATATTACATTAAGAGTCCTTCAGCCTATGAATCCCTTTCTAAAACTAAGCTACCAGGAGCACAGGCCTCAATGCTCAACAGTACAAAGGTCCAAGATTCCCCATAGAAGACCCAGAGGCTGAAAGCAGAACCAGCTGTGGCATTTGCCCAGGGTCAAGAGCAGGATTTACCAGTAAAGCACCACATCTGACAAAATACACCACATTAGTTTGTGAGCTGAAGTCTCCAGAAAACCAGTGTATGCTGTAAGTACACCTTGGTTATCTCAGCAGTGAAGTCTAACATTGGTGTGGACACCTTCTGGACTTTCCTGAAAAAGTTTTAAATACTTTGTCTTTAGTGAATTGGTCAAACGATGGGAAAGGACAGAGCAACACAACTTACGAGTCAGTATCCAGTGAGAAGTAGTCATATAGTTTAACTATTCGAGGGTGATCCAGTTCTTTGTGAATTCTGTACTCTCTACATGCATGTCTGAAAACAGCAAAGTCTGAGCATTAGTCATACAAGTAACTTAATTCTAATTTCTCCAGATAGTGAATCTAGACACACCACACAGCATCCAGCTTCAATCAAACCCATGCACGTTCCTCAGACAGCTTCAGACAAATCAAGTGAAGGAGGAACTGCACAGAACAGCTCTTAGGAACCACAAAACCCCAGTGCAGCTCCAACCCTGGCAATGCTACAAAATAACTCATCTTGATTAATGGTACTGTGCCAAAATAGAATAGCCTCATAAATCCTTAAGAGATTCAAGAAAGCTCAATACAAAAATCAGCAAGTTCTAGAATTCCATGATGCTTAGCAGCCTGATTTCCAGGCTTCAAATTCAGCTTAATTTGTCCCAGTGACTTGTTGGGGAATTAAGAACATAGCTTTATCTTGGATAAGGCTTGGCTGTTACTATACAGAGTTATCTAACCCATGGCATTAGGGAGCAAGAGTTACCAACAGCAAAAAGCTTTCAGTAAAGAATTTCTTCCCATGAAGAAATTACTTTATTTTAACCCTGCTGTCTTTCAGGCTGAAGCCATTCCTCCTTTGTCCTGCTACTCCAGGCCCTTGTAAATAAGTTTATTTTCATCTTTCTTGCAGGCTCCCTTCAGGTAGTGGAAAGTCACAATTACGACCACTTATTCTAGGAAACAAAGAGAAGGGGGAGGCTTCCAGAGAGCACAATGCAGGTGTGTACCTGAAAGATGGGGAGGAAAAACTATTTCCCATGGAACTGCTTGAAGATTTCAGAGAGAAGCCACTTCAGCACTTTTCTCACAGAGCACTGATGCTTTAAAATGCAGAGGCACAGGGCTTATACAAAACTTTGCGTGCATATGCACATATTTAAAATATTTCTAATCGACCAGAACTTTTGCAAGTAGCTACTGGGATAGAAAGTGGCTTTTGAAATGCAGCAAAGATAGGAAAAAAATTGGCAGCCTCTTCACAGGCACTGGATAACCAAATGCAGGAGGAATTGGGAACGTTGCTGGCTGCTTTACAAACTCACTTACTTGTGATAGTTTTCTTTCTTCTCATCCCTCCAGTTCTTATTTAACTGGTGTATTTTCACAGCTACATATCTCTGTTCTGTTAAATCAAATGCCTGCAGAGAGAAGAGCTGAAAATCAGTAGGAATCACAGCCTGAAGTCTAATACTGCAAAAGCAGACAAGCTCTAACAAACCAACATCCCCACCCAGGAAATCAGCATTAAAACAGTGAGGGAAAAGCAAACCCACATTTTCATTTGATAAGTTGCCCTAATGAATTCAAGCAACTTTGAAAACAACTGAATATTCTGCACTTTGATCTGACCTTCCCCATGGGATCTAACTCACACTGCATTGATTTTGGCATTTTACAATCAGAGTTGCAAAAGGACCAGGAAGACTAAATTACCAAAACATAGACAGTTTTTATACTGGGAAAGACCCTGCTATTACTCCCCCAAGTCCAAAATTCATTTTCTACACCTGAGTTAATAAAAAAGAACCCTCAAAATACAGAAGATTTTTCAATGCTTTGTTTCACACTGGTAGCTCAGCTCTCCAACTTAAAACATCATGTTTCAGCATATGTAAAAACTGGAGAATTCAAGAATTCAGCAGAGCTGTGTGATCCTGTGCTTTATCCTTCCCTCCACTTCTTTATTATTTAAACAGTCCTTAAAGAATGGACCTCTGAAAATGCACTCACGAAGCAATGCAGAAAATCTTCTACCTTGCCTGAGAGCAGCAACAATAATATAATGATTTCCAGGCCAGGACAAAATGCTGTGGTAAGCAAACAGGCATAATGTGTGTTCATCTCAAAAGTTGTCACTTAATTCCTAATGCTTAATAGATTGGCCAAGAGGAAGGGCTACGACTTCTTTGTTTTAATAACAGTTACAACTCTTAAGAGCAGGCAGGTAGGAAACACTCATGCCCTCTTGCTTTCATCTGTGGAACCCAAACTTTCTGCTTAGTCAGCAAAGCAGTTCAAAGTACTCAGACACAGCTCACACTTTTCCCCTCCATCTGAGCAGTCTAGTCCCCTTAGTTTAGGTTCTTATTTTAGTGCTGCATCAAAACAATAAAGCACATGAAGTTTCCAATATTTGCACTGGCACAATTATTTCCATTCTAGCCAAATGCAACATGAATTCCAAACTTCTGAGTACAAATGGGGTATACTGAGAAGTGGAATAGCTCTAAGTGTAATAGTCAAATAACAAGAACCAAAGTACCCCAGGTCTTGGCTGTTAAAGAGTGTTGACACCAGGAATTCTCAGCTCTAAGGAATTCCCAAAACTACACAAACACACACACATTGCCCCCAGTCTGCTATTTCAGAGGGTGAAATGAAGGCACAAGAAAAAGAGGCACAAGAGCCTTATAGCCTCAGGAAGTACAGGCTTTGCTCTTATTATTGGAGCTATTTTCACTTACTTACAGAGATGTTCAGACTTGATGTGCCATCTCAGTAAGGCTTAGCCACTGCAGGTACTTGTGCACAGCATTTGAAGAAACAAATGGTTTGCTTCTCTGTCCTAACAAAAATTGAAGACTTGGTGCAACACTTTTTGACACTCATTTCAAGGAAATTTGACCCCTGAGGACAAGGTGAGCACCTGAAAATCTCAACTCTGATGTCTAATACAAGCCAGATGCACCATGAGTTTTGTACTCCTTTCTTCCCTCCATAACTTGTACAGCACTGAGAAAACAAGAGTAAAAAGTCTGCTTCCTGCAGATCCAGATTACACGAGATTGCCATTTCCAAGTTACCTTATATACTTCACTGAAGCCACCTCTACCCAGAAGATGTAGCAACAAATATCTATCATTTAGCGTTGGATGGTCTTTAAATCTGGTAAGAAAGACACAGTGTAAGAAGACAGAAACAATGACCTCCTCTGCACAATAAATTACAGCTACTGCACAGCTAAGAAATTACATTTTCACTTTCAGACAGAGAAATATAATTGTGTTAATGACTGACAAATTTGATGCTATTTGATCACTCTGCACTAATGAAAGGCTATTTAAGGGTACCTTGATGAATGTGGAAGCCTGTCTTACATGAACTTAAAGCTACACCTGTACCACCCCACAATGAAGCGACTATTGAGTTATAAAATCAGTTTTAAAAGGATTACGTAAGAGATTATGAAAAGATTGTTTCTCGTTATGAAAAGAACAAATAAAAAATTACTTTAAGTTCTTATCCCTGAATCCTATGTGCTTACTGTGAATTATCTTCATTGTGTATCCTTTTCAATTCCCTGATGTGCAGATTTCTAACCCTCTCTAGTCGTTCCAGTTCTGCCTGGATCTCAGCTTCTTCCTGCACAAGGAAAAACCAAAAGGAAAACACAACACTCTGTAAGGTACTGCAGCTAGTGTTTCCACCTGACTTATGGAAACACAAATGGAATTCCACTTTTGAAGAGGTTGTTGGCATAAAACGTGTCTGGGAGATCAGAGAGATGGTCAGAGTCAATTTGCAGTCATGTGGCGAGTAACAGGAATGGAAACTGACTGGGCAGTTCTATTCACACCTACAGGAGGAGACATATCTTTACACCTCCTTGCTTATAATAGTTTCTGTAATTAAGAAGTCTTGTTGCTCTGGTCTTGCTCTTTCCCCACAGAAGTGCCATGCAGCTGTTTTTGAAGGAATTTCAGTTCTGGTGGGACAAGAGAAAGAAGACAACCCTCAGCAGTTAGTGCAGGGATGTCAAGATGACATGTGGGATGGGGCAGCATCTGGACAGGATGGGAAGTGTGAGAGAATGACATTATATTCTACTAGTGGTAACTACTCAAAAAGGTCAGAGTGTTCCTCAATGCCACATGGGAGTTCTGACATAGTGTTTGTCTAGCTGGAAGTTTTGGTGCCCTCAAAAATTACATGAGAATTCACATCACTGTGGCCAGGGCTGCAAATCTCAATTCAAACATGCTCCCTGAGCAGTACAATTTGTGTATGTGACTCAGGGGACACTGTTACCCATCTGTCTTGTGACTCTGCTCCTTTCCTTTCCAACTAGTTCTATTTTTAGACATAAAGAATGAGCCAGCTTCCAAAAGTGGAGAAGTGTAAGCACAGCTTCAGACAATGCCACGATCCCAACACATTACTTCGTTTTCTATTAAGGTCCATTTCCAAATGGATTCCTCCATTCTAGGGTGGCAATGTTATGCCAGGATAGATGGACCTGCAGTTAATCCCCTGGAGCAATATGGGACCTGTAGAGCCACCATGCCAGCAGCATTCTCTTGCCTGTGTCACTTCTCTTTGTTCACAGGTCAATAAAGCATAATGGGCAGACTGTCAGCAGATTCTGGGCGTGCAGTAACCTTTCCCTTCCACAGAAAATAACAAGGAGTACAGACACATTAATGAGGCCTTGCATTCAGCTTGTGTGTCAAGGTTACAGGAAAAAAACTAAATGCAGAGCTCGAGCACCACCTGAGAAAGGAAGAGGCACTCCAGCAAGACATTTACTTCTTCTTTGGTTCATTTCCAAAAGAAAACTCCTTGACCTTAGCAAAGATCACACCTAACCAGGAAATGGCAGAAGACATCTACATTTTTTCCCAATATTTCATCTCTTGAAGTGTTCCAGAAAACTTATTTATAGGTCATTGCAATCACTTTCAAGGTAACCAACAGCTTATTTAAATATAACCTCACCTGCAGGTACAGTTTCTACTGAGGCCAAGGTATTTGAGAACAAACGTGCAGTGCTGCTGCCTGAACAGGACTGGCTTGCAACAGCCCAAGAGATTTTATTGGAGTGATAACACTGATTACTCAATATTGCAAAGAACTGAACAAGTCAATGACTTGCATTTTTTTGTTGTGTTTTTATAATTTTCTTCCCTTGGTCCATTCCTTACTGTTCCCTCATGTTATACACATTCAGAGTTCACCACTAGACAGGTCACAGTGACAGAAGATGTATCAAAAAAGTAGAATTTCTGCACGACAACCTAACTGTAAGAACAGAGAAAGCTATTTATTGAAGCAAAGACCATCTTCTGTGAATATCACTGCCCCCAAAAAATTATTACAAAATTCTGGCTAATCCTTACAACTGCAAAACCCTCTTGATTATCAAACGAGTAGTGACCTCTACAGAGAAATGTTCTTGTTCACAGAATACTGCACAAAAAGCCTTTGCTGCAACTAGTTCTTACCTTTTTAAGATGACCTAGCCGGAGTTTGAAGATTTCCTCCTGTTCATGGTATTCTGCTAATGTTAACCTGCAGGAAAAAGGAAGACTCAACACATTAGGTTTCCAAACATCATAAAGTGAACAATCTAAAGTATGCACATTGCCAGTGGAAGTAACAACTCCACAGAGTAGATCAACAGCCAGCACAAAAATTTTTAGATAAACTCTGCAACCTATATTTTTTAATAATCAGTCTAAAGGAGAACAAAACCTTAAACCTCAACAATATCCATTAATTTCAAATTCAAGTTCCTAATAACATCTATATAGGCTACTGACTGACTTTTAAAGAAGACAGCTAAACCATAATCTAAATATAGAAAAGTGAAGCCCAAATATTCCACATCTTATTTTTCTGTGTAAAGTTCACTTTACTGACTCACTTTCAAATTTTTCTTTAAAATAAATGCTGGATAATTCAATCCAGCTATTCACTCTGAGACTAGAAGCACACCTGGCCACACAGCCAGTGAACAGAGCAATGACCCGAGATTCAGAACTTTCTCCTGTTTCAGGTTCTGTCAAGTGGCTTCCAGGGAAACCTTTGGAAATTTACTTTATCATATTTGCAACCTCACATGTAGTTAGGAGAAGCAATGGGATCAGAAAAATAATCCCTATTTTATTGATAGTAAATTATGTGCAAAATTTCTGCTCTAGGTGGGAGGTCAAAAGAAGTTTCATATTGTTTTCAACCTCTTTTCCATGCCAAGCATGCTACGTAGGACAGAGCAAAGCCTTACACTAAAAGAGTGACAGAGCCCATCACTAGTGAAATGCAATGACACACTTAAGTCTTTAAGACTAGAAAATTTATCACTATATTAACCATCTCATTACTACCAACAAGGAATTTGGTAAAAGCATCATATGTGAACACAAAGCTATGACATGGTTATCAATTGCATCTGTTCACTCTGTAAACAAGACCTGCATGTGACAGCATACAAATATCTTCTTCTAAACCTAAATTGAGTTCAAAGCATACCTCAGGAGGATTTCTGCAACACCAATTATGCTCTACACAGTACTTTCACACAAGGTTAGTGCAGGAGGCCTCCAGAGCATCAACAACCTCAACTTGAAAAAGGAGGGACTGAGTCCTATGGCTGTGCAGGGAGACCTCACTCAGTAAATTGAGAGGTGAGAGCATTCAGCTCATCCAGCGCTCATCTTGAAATGTCCCAACTTCCCTCTGTTGATAAGGCACAGAGTCCAGGTACTTGAAACAAGGCCTAAAGCAGTTGTTACCTGATAAATTTAATGAAAAACTCATAAGCCAATTTCCCTATGAAAGAATCTTGAGCAGAAGGAACTGCTTATTACAAATTAAAGATACATAAAAAACAAAGCCGGTACCAAAAATGGTCATGTCTCATTTCCTATAAAACTGCTGATGGCCCTGAGCTGGACTTAAGGATCCTTGGGAGTCCTCTCCAACTCAGGTTATTCTGTGATTCTATGATTCTAATTCACACACACAGCATGAATTTTATTTAGATTAGATAATCTAAAAGACCGTCCCAAGAGTTTAGGTCTTTGTGATTCTGTGATTCTTTGGTTGCTGTTGCTGTGCAAGGAATAAAGAGTAAACTGAATAAACCAGCAAAAAGGTTTGCACATGTTTGTGCACAAATAACAAACACCATCAGTCTACTCATTAGGGCAGATGTAACAAGCACCACCAGGCTAACAATGCCCAAAACAGCTGTTTGTCACAGCAACCATAACAAAAACCAAGGCGGGGTCTGAGACAAACCCGGCCCTGTTTCACAGAAACATGCTAGAAACACCCTACACCTACCTCTAGCACAGCTGAAGGCTGCCCTAATGAATCTCAACCAGCCCCAGCTCAATAACCTTCCTGAATGAAAACTGTTTTCTCATTCACAGGCTAGAAAACTCATTTTGGAAGAGATTGTGTTTAAATTTGCATCACAGGACCTTCTTCTCCTTTTTAAGACACAGCAGCAACCATAAACCACAGAGGAACCAAAAACCAAAAAGGAACTTGGCTGTCTGCTTCTCATTCAACTTTTAGAAACATTTATATTTGAATTGCCTAAAAATCAGCCTCTGTAAGAGTTCCAAAAACCGAAGGGAAAAGCCTCCCTCCAGAGGTCATAAAATTTTGTTCCTGATACACCATGGTCCAACAAATGCACTCACTGGATAACTAATGATTAAGCAAGTAGTCAGTCAGTCCAGTTGCTACAGCTAACTTGCAAAACCACCACTGTTTTCACATAAGCTACAACACTCCACACGAACCATATCCATACCCTGGCAAGCAGTTTTTAATCAAGTACGTGACAAGAAGCTTTTCTAAACCACAAAAATATCACCCTAAAACATATCAGTGAAGAATGATAAACCAGTAAGAAACAGAGAAAAAGCCTTGGGAGCCCAAGAGGCTTCCTAGCAGTGCATGGTAAAGCTGGACTATGCCAAGGCAGGCTCACAGCACAAGCAGAAGCATCACAGACATGACCAGGATTCACCAGGAGCTGTGCTGCCATGTCTCCAGAATAAGCTATGCTACAGCTGCAACAGACTGCTGGAGAAAAAGAAGGCCACAAAAATGGGGAAAGCTCATCCTGCCCTTTGGAAGGGAAAGGTTACCACAGTGAATAGCAATATTTCAAAATATCCATGTACAGACATTCCATTTGCTCCTCCCAGCTCAAACCTGGCAATAAAAAGGATGACTTTAAAGTTTTATTTAGTTCTTTTCAGGGTCCCTTGGCTAGAATGACAGGGAAATGTCTCCAACCAACTTAGTTATTTGCAGAAACACACAGTGCTTTCCAACACAACCCCCTGATCTGCAGGCACCTGTATCCCACTCTGGGGTCACAGCCCTGGAGCTGAGGGCACCCTGACCATCACGATTCACACATTCTTGTGCCATCTCTGCTGAGACTGTGAAGGCAGTGGGAGCTTTTGCTCCACATGTCCTTTTAAAGATTAAGACCAAGAATTCAAAGGGCTTATGGAACTTTGAGGTCAAGTCAAGCCCAGGAGATTTAATAATGAAAAATGAAAAGTGTCAATGAGGGTTATGGTATTAGCCTACAGCAATAAAATTAAGTCTATAAAGGGAACTAGGAGAAGGCAGGGCTAAGTCTATGACTAAACGTATTTCCAAAAGCTTCTCAAAAAATAATGTTCTAAAGTTCTTTCAAGTCCCAGCCTTACTCTAGAAGACTATCAAGTCTTTTAGAGCATCAGTAACTTCAAAAGAGGCAGAGGAAAAAGAACCAAAAACAAAACATGAGAAGAGTAGCATTTCCACCATCTCCCTGAGTTGCCTATGTGTGAAGAACTGTTTCTGAGAACAGGCCAATGCTCAATGCACTGTCTCTATCAAGAGCATCTTACTGCTTCAGCATCCCAAATAAACTGTTTCAAAACTCTTAACTCAGAATTCTCCACAGTAAATATACAGAAGTTGAGGCTTCCAAATGTGTACAATTTTGTTTTCCTTAAAAAAAAGCACCATGTATACCCTGATACTGATATCAATTCTGAACATACAACACTAAAGTCAAGGTCCACTTTTCAAACCTGACCACAACAGAATACTGAAAAAATTACTGGACTCATAAAAAAATAAAGTTAAGCTCATACAAAGTCTGGACTCAGCAATGATCCTTATATTACTTCAATGAAAATTACTTAAAACTGGAGCAAGATGTTGCTGAATGCCAGGCTAATTCCACAACATTCATTCATGGAGTGAGGCCTGGAGGCAAGGGCAAGATTCCAATTCCCAGGAGATATTTTGTGCTCTAATCAAAGCATGTGGCTTTGCCATACACCAAGAAGGCCACAGAACCTACGTTTCATTTTCTGCTCCATTGGTCTTGCTCTTGCGCTGCTTCTGCTCGGTGCTCGCTGGCGGGGTCTGGCCCATCGCAGGTGGCTTTCTCTTTGCTAACATTTTTCGTTGTCTTTCTATTTCTTCCCGCTGGGAATTTATCCTTTCCTGTTGCCTGAAAAGCAGAGAGGAAAAAAAACATGACAGATAACTATGGGTGTGCACTTGGTTGTCCTTCAGCATCTGTTCTTACCAGATTGGACCCATGAATTTCAAATCAGTTGCGCTTGTAAGATTTATAACAAAATATTTTTGTACAGAAAAGGGAAATGTGCCAAATATGATGAGTCTGAGTTTTAAAGGTATTTTTGCGTGAAACAGGATTATTTTCCTGGCTCACAGAAATCTTCCAGTAAGTGAAAGGTTTAATTCATGCAGAGGACATCCAAAGGACTTGCTAACCCTATGGAAACCTAGGATCCATGGCAAGTCACTAACTTTCCACACACTTTTTCCTAAAAGCCTCTGTTCAAAATCTCAAAATTTTCCTGTTAAAACTATTGCTGAAGTCTGGCACTGTCTGAGAAAGTATCCTTACACTTCAAAAGTACAGTTAAGCTATCCTAAATTCTCTGGAATATAACCAACATCTTTCCTGATTTCACTAAGGAACTGTCTCTCCTCCAAGATGAAAAGACTATCTCAAACATTTTATAGTGACAAAAGCACTCTTGAAATTTCAAGTCTAAATGACCTAAGCATACCTACTTCCTTTTAAAAAGGGACTGAGACTGCAGGTAAGTATTCCAGAAGTATTTTTCCATGATTTCCATAAAAAAAGGAAGAATTATAAAGTCCTTAATCTGTGCCTAACAAGAGCTGCACCTCCCTATCAGACTACAGAGAAATGGTGTGATTTTAAAGGATCGCACATAACTCTCTAATGCAATTAATTTGCCAAGTCCTACTTAAAGGTCTAGGCCAGGTGGGAATTGACTGGATATTTCCATTAATATCCTGCATAAAGGGTCTCTGATCTTCATTTCCAGGTTTCTGCAGCCCCTTTGATCACTGTTACCAGAAGGCAAAACAAGTTAAATTGTATGGATTTTCTCTTTCAAGCTTCTACACTTTCTACTTAAGGGAAAAAAAAAAATAGTGCAAGCTAATTAGCCTTCTTTGACTAATATATGCAAGGATGCAAATCAAATTGACTGACTCACAATATATGCGAGATTTTGGTCCACCCCTCCACCCCAAGCGCTACACAGCCAGGTGGGTGCACCGAGGATTTCTGACAGGTAATAACAGCTGGCCCAGAGGCCAACTCAAACCATTTCACTCCAGTTCAAGTCTCTGGAAGTTTCAGTGGGAATGGATTTCTCACTTCAGCGTGAAAAAGTTCCCCATTGTCAGGAGTTCCTATCTGGTCCTTCCATGCATCAGTCACACCATTCTCACATTCTGACATGCAAGACATCACACACAACTGCTAGGGTTTTTTTCCATTGCTGCCTCTGAAGTTAAAGACAATCCTGTTTGTCCTCACTTGATGAGGTTCTGGAAGGCGTAGCCATCTGTCCACTGCTCGGTGAAGGATGCACCGTGCCGCACCGTGGTGAAGTGCCCCAGCCTCAATCGATCCTGCATGCTCTTATCCCGGCATGCCATCTTCTCCTGCTTTGACTGAAAGCAAAATAAAGCCATGTAAAAATACAAGCTATAAATGACTAGCTAAGGGCTGTGCTGCATTTTAAATAACCACCAATTCTTTCCACTTTCTATTATTTCAGTTCTGATTATCTGAAATCCAGCTGAGTATCACTGACCAAATTATTGCTGGTGCTTCACACTGGTCTGGCAAGCATTTGTTCACCTCCATCATGGCATTTCAGCCTCACTCTTCCCTCCTGATCACTGCCTGGGCAGCTCACCCATCCTATGACCAGCTGAGATCAGCCTGGCAGTAGGATTAAAATTGTCTTTTTGTATCAGTAGCCAAAACAGACTACAGGCCCAGTTCTCGCCAGGCCCTTATTCAGGAGATGAAGAAACAAAATGTACCTTGAATCACTATTAAGACTAAGATACAGTGATCAGCCAGCTCAGTCCTTGTCTTGTACATGTCCAGAAGTGACACAATCTTAGCTAGGTCACCACTCTGGAGAGGGGAGCCCTGCTCAGCCAAGAACAATCAACTCTGTGACAAAATCAATTCAAACAGACGGCATGTTCCAGCCAGCACCCGAGTAGTTTTGCCCATCCAGTACCCACAAACAATAGGTATAACTGGCCAACAGGTGAAAGAACAAACAAACCCTCACACTGTTTAACCATCAGGAAAGCTGGAAATCTTTCGATAATGAACCAGGCTGCATGTTGGTGAACCTGGCACTGTTCCCAGTGTGCTGTTTTCAGTGTTACACAAAGCAACAATCTCCAACTTTGCCATTTGAAAGGTCTAAATCGCCTGCCCATGTCCCAGAGCATATCTGCAATTCCACTGCACAATGGGACACTGCTCCCACATTCCCAGAGCTGCACAACATTGCTTTTCAAGTGTATGGCTTTCCAAATCAAGCAATGCCTGCTGCCTTTAGAGCTCTTTCATTTAAGCAAGAGATCACTCTGCCACTGTGGAAAGTGACCAAATCTGAACATTGTGAACCACTTCAGCCTTTGGATTACATTCCTGTTTGCAAAGAAGTAATTCAAGACAGAATTCCAGTTATCTTTTGTCACTGAAGCAACAGGAGCAGGTTTTTACTGCTAAGGAGCCAGAGATATTTTCAAGGACATGAACTGTGGCTGCAGAGATGTCCTCTGCTAACCTTTTCTATAAGAAGCTTCTTGCTCATCGTTACACATCGATTCAACCGCTCCTTGTACTTCTCCAGCATCTTTTGCTGCTCGTCTATCTGCCGTCTCAAATCACAGTTGGCCTAAAAGTGAACAGAGAACAAAGCCTGTGACTTCAAACCACTCAGAAGAGCCAAACTAAGCATCACATAGGAAGAGCCATGGGGATTGAAGTCAGCAAACCAGCAAGATAAAAGAACAGGTTTTGTTTAGCAAAACATCCAAGACAAACTCTAAAGTTTTTAACTCACTCACACCTTAACATTCCTCTAGAACAAGGAAGTTCTGTCATCCTGGTTTACACGTAAGGAATTAAAGTACAAAGAGATTGAAGACAAGCAGAAGTTTTTGGGCTTTTTTTTTTTGTTAAGCATTTAAGACCTTGCCACAGCTACAAAGTCTCAAAATAGCTTAATCATTGCTGGACTATCCTCCCACTTTAGCCACAATATTGGCAGAGTAAAAGGATGGTGAAACTCTGTATTTTCAGATAAATTCTTGTTTGAGTCACTTTCCATCACCCCTTCTACACAGACTGCTCCCAGTGGCAGCCGCTGGTTCACACCACCACAGCATGCAGCATGACTGTATGTGTAACCACTTTCATTAACAGAGTTAAATGTAACCATTTCCCTTCCAACTAATGGTCTTGTGAAAGCAAAAATAATAATTTTAAAAAACGGCAACTATTTCCTGCCTCATGGATTGTTTCCCACAAGCACACATGTGCCCCATGTCTCCAATGAGCTTGACTGAGCTCTTTCAGGTGCTGAGACCAGACATACACAAAGTCTTCCCTCTACTTCCTTTAATGTGCTTTCTAATGCTTTCCAACACTTTACAAGAGCTGCCTCTCCCAGCTGATGAAAGATAAGTCAATAAGAACTCCTCCATTAAAACAAGATCCTTGATTTCAAGGTATTTATCTTTTACTGAAGAATACTAATGGGTTAAGAGCTTTTTTATTTTGGTTTGGCCAAAGGATATTCTTATCTCTATACATGTCTCTGATTGTTCTCAGTGAGCATTTCAGAACACGGCTTCCCAGGCTACTGAGAGGCTAGTGAACATGCTGCCAAACAGAAGGCAGAGTCAGCTCCTCAGGACTTAGAAGAGGGGAATAACTGGGTGGAGGGAAAAGGAAAACACATCCCTGGAAGTGTTCAAAAAATGCAGATGTAGCACTTGAGGACATGGTTTTGTCAGAACATGGTTTTGTCAGAACATGGTGGTGGTACTACACTGATGGTTGGACTTGGTGATGATCTTCAAAGTCTTTTCCAACCTTAATGATTCCATGATTCTGTGAATTCTGCAGAGAAACCTGTTATGTTAACCAGCACAATACACAAGTGTGCAACAGATCAAAGGGAGAACAGCACTGCTGAGGACAAAAACCCCAGAGCTACAACAACTCTGCATTGTACAACCAGGTACTGCTTAGGTTCAATCAGGCCCAAACAGTGTCCACAGGCCAGACAATTATCCTGCTGGTAAGGGATCATTGGATTTGTTTTACCTTGCAAACGTTGGTTCTACACCTGGCATACAAGCCCCTGCTCTGCAGCCTGGCTGGCACAAGCATTCTAAGTATCATTAAATAGCAGCATTTAGAAAAGTTGTCCCACTTTAAATACTTACTCTTAATAAGTCATCTATCCTCCCCTCCTTCTTCTCCAAGTCAGAGTTCTTACTGTTTTCTAGTGCAGATATTTTTTCCATTGTGAGGTCAGACTGTAGGGAAAAATCACCATAAACCATGTTTAAGACAAATGGATAATGTTTCAAATAGTCAGCACTAAAGTCCCAGTGTAACCCCCTGCTGAGCCTCAGAAGAACTGATCCCCTGCATCCTGACATTCAGGGGAAGAATGGTCTCCATTATTCATTTTGTTGTTGCATGGTGGGCTCCTCCAGCACAGGAGGTGCAGTCAGCCAGCACAGAGCTCTGAAGTGCACAACCTGGTAACTCTCAACAGCCTAAAATATCCTCTGTGTCCTGTGAATTTTACATTTATAGCTGAGTTTTGCATACTCTTCGGTGGTCTCTACGTAGGAGAGCTTACACAGAAAAAAGGCTTAAGAAAAAAACCCACACGAAATCCCAGTCCTTAGGAGGACTATCAACTTTATGACCTTTCATGAGCACACGCAGCCACCAGCAGACAACGACAACACCTGCAGGCTCTAAAGTGGTCCTGACAGAAAACACAGGTATTCATCTTAAAATATTGTAACAGACTGACAACAAGAATATTGGGCACAAGCTTTTGTTTCTGATAAACTAAACCCACTGGGGACAGGAGCTTTATAGCTCTTCAGTGAAAACTATCTGGAAATTTTTAGATCCAAAACATCTCAAATACCTTCAGAGAAGCAGTGAAGTGAGAGTTATACCTAAGAACAGAAGACACACACTATATGCTTTGAATATTTCAGATTCAGCACTCCAATTAAAGGGTGGTGAAGGCAAAGGAGTCAGTATGTACCTGAACACAGAATCTAAAACAGTCAAGTCAACACAGAGGAAACTCTCCAGGATTGTACACACAGATTTCACAGTCGTGGTTGGCAGGCACCTATTCCATTTCTGAGAAGAGATTGCAGAGGCTTACCTGTGGAGATGTTATATAAATATTCTCCAAATTTCAACCCTGCCTGGAAGCCAACATCATGGAGTAAGAGACAAACCTGGCTCACTGTGGCTTCCCAACATATGCTCAAGTATGGAAAAGCTCAAACAGAGCTCCTGCCAACATGGCACATCAAGCAAGATGGTCTAAAATCCCAAGAGACAAAGAGGCAGCCTGGGCAGGTCACCTCACTCTGACTCAACTTGGTGCATGCTTCCTTGCCTGCAGGAAAGGCGTTGCCATGGGAGGCACCATGCAGGATATCTGTGGTGGCCAAACAGCAGAAAGTTTCTTTAGTAACTGACTGTTATTTCACCTAGGCAAGGGCAGGGACATACTTGTCCCATGTCAGATAGTCAGGATACATACCCTTACATGTGACTTCACCCCAAGCCACCTCAGAGCACTCAGGCCTTAGCACTAACTGAAAGCACTAAGGAAATCATGCTGATTTGTTTCTTGCACTACCCCAAGTGATTCAATCTGGGAATCATCGAAGTGTATCTATTTTTTAACTCTATCAACTCCTAACAGGCTTGGGAGGGAAAAACCAAGAATGTGTACAGGACCTCATCACACCCCCAAACATCTTCCCTGATTCTTTCCTGCACATATATGCCCCACCCAGACCTCTGGGGAATATCATGAAGCTGAACACTGGCAGAAAGCTTGTTCAGACAATGTCTTGCTAAGAGCACGGACCTTGTGAGTGTGTTAAGCACAGAAGAAAAAAAAAACTTTTTGTTTTTTTCCTCCAGGTGACACCACTATTTGACCACTGTTTTAAGCATGGGTCTTGGAACAGCAAAGATGGACATAATCTCCAGCAGGTTCTTGAGTTGTGGCATCATTCTCACACACAGACCTCTCCATGCACTGTCAGGAAACAGGGATCTTCCCAAACCAACATTTTAAGAATACAGACAACAAATGCGACCCTAGTAGCAAAATAGAGCCCAGACTTGAGCAAGTGAGTTCCCACAGAGGGGAGATGGCTGTCCTTGAACAGAGAACTTCTACCACCTGCAGGGTTAATGGAGAATGGACCTTCCCAGCAACAAAATAACCTCTGACAGAGACTGGTGTGAGGAAATGATAGTTTAAAAGGGGAAGACACAGAGAGATCTGAGATGAAAATCCAAAGACTAAAAGCAGGCTTGGAGAAGAGATAAACCAGGTGCATTGCAGATAAACCTGGGCACCCTGGTAAGCAACAGAAGATAACACAGCTAAAAGAATCTCAGTAATTTAAAAGGTACTAAAAAGGTTGCAGTGCAGTCAGAAGAGCTACTCCTCTTCTTAACTCCACATCAGTGAAGTTGCTGGGAAGCACTTTCAGGAATACACTTGACAGGACAACTATTCCATGAGTGGACTCTGCAGAGGTCAAAGAGCTGCCAGCAAGACTGTGGCGATCTGTACTGTAAGCACAGTGATGCACCCATGACTCAGTGCCTGAACAGAGACATTCACAACTATCACTCAGGTTTCCTTCTCACCTTCACTTCCCAAGAGAGGAAGAACATTGAGGATACAACAGAGCAGAAACAGATAGAGCTGAGGTGTTCCTCTCCCAAGCACAATCACACACAGCTGACAAACTGCCCACAGCACTGACACAGAAAAGCCTCAGTAGCAGATTGGACAAACTCCAGCAGCAGCAACAGAAAACCTTCTTTACAGGATGAGGAACAAAGCTCAGAGCAATTAACTCCATTCAGTAGTTACAGATGGAGTTGGGAATACTGGCTCTTCTCACTGGAAACATCATGCCCACTACCAGCAGCACCCTCTAGCACAGAAGACAAGCTGCGTCAAGCTTCAACCTCACATCCAAGAGCTATGTTGTCTAGTGAGCTATACCTGTGACTGTTTGTGCTGGATGGAAATCTGTTTTTGGGAGGTGCAGGAATGCTCAGTGTTCCCTGATCCGGTAGAAGATGGGCTGCCTTGCTGGGCCTGTAAAAGAAAGTTGTGTATTGTTACATGTCCCTCAGCATGACCACCAGTGCCTGTGCAGATACAATCATCTCCACACTGGAGCTGCAGTCCAGCCTGCACCACACTTTCATGCTCAGGTTTAAGGATGCTTTAGAGATACAGCTCAATAAAAGCAGAGTCAGTTTCTTCCAAGAAGCCTGGTCCAACCTGCTGAAGACAAAGCTTTCAAAAGCCTGATATAACTCACAGTAGCTGAGATTAAGCAAGGCTAATCCAAACACTTCTCGCAACAAGACTACACTTCAATCTTTTGCTTTTCTGCATCTATCACATTATCCCCTTGGATGACATCATTTTGATCTAGGCAAGATTTTGAGCTGTTAACTTAAAACTCGTGCCATTTTATTAAATAAGCAAAGCCTGGGACCTAGAACTCTTCACAAGGAAGATGAACTTACCAGAAGGTGACAGACTGGGGTCAGCAAAAATGAGGCTGGACTTGGGCAGAAAAGCTTCAAATTCCCCATCCCTTAACTAGACACATGCCTTAGGATTCAAATCTTTTCAGAGCTGCTCACCGAGACAAAAGTAAAACAGAGGCCACCTCCCCTCTGTGCCAGCTGCTCATTCTCTAGCCGCTGCTTCGCCAGCATCACCGACATCAGCGTTGGCAGAGCAGAGTGTTCCTCCTGCGGCTCCTTGGCTGCGCTGCCGTCTACCCCATACAGCGGCTGCTCCATTCGCCGCTGCAACACAGTCAAAAAACACACAATGAACTACTTTTTTTTTTTTTTTTTTAAATCAAAAGAAGTGATTCTCTGACTCTGCCAAAACTGTTGTCAGCGAAGCAGCAGCTCAGGAATGAGCAGGCAGCATGGTGAGGATCTGATAGCTCTCACAGGACTCCTGCAGTCATTGATCCAATGGCAGACAGCAACAAGGAAATGAAGTTAACAATTGAAAAAAACCCTAACAAATGAACACACAGGACAGACTTCCTTGTCAGTTAACACATCCTCCTCCTTTGCAAATACATGTGCTTCAGAGTCAATGAAGCAAAATAGATTGCAGGTCAAAAAATCTACTTTGGGATTGCAGTCAATGCATTCACAATTATAATTTTTTATGTTTCTTAAGGACTCATTTTCAAACAGCCAATTTCATGATACGTTGCTATTCTGGCAAAGTAAACTGAGTCAGAAGTGCTAAATGGCAGCAACCTAACCATGTCTAGGACCCAGACATCAGGGTATGCTCACTTTTATCATTACAGCTGGGGCCCATCTCCTGCAAGGTAAGTGAACTACCAATTCATTATCAAAATCCTTTAAGTTCCATTACATCTCTTAAGGGCTAGCTCCTTTGTCCTGTAGTAGATTAGTTTTCCAACCGTGGTAGAGGAACTGAGTTTATCAAGAAGAATCATCTGAGCTACACTGATCACAGCATCTCAATGCCCTGGCTTCCAAAGCCACACCATCACTGCTAAAACTTGGCAATCTGGGTAATGATCATGCAAGTCCTTCCAAGCTGTAACTCCAGGCCAGGCAAATGCCTCAGAGAAATCCAAGAGTCAGGTCAGACTTCAGTTTTTCTTAAAAACCTAAACTACAACCTGTTTTCTGGTTAACATTACCAATTCCAAGAGTGTGCTTCCTTCCCTAAAAGAATGCTTGTGCCTGAGAGTGGCCTCACAGGAGTCTCAAGACCTGCAGATCATTCTAATCAAGTGAGAAGTGAGGCAATTCAAATCAGCCAAGAGATTTGAAGAGAAGTAGTTACATCCTGAGGCCATTACAATTCCTCTGCAAGTTCTGATTGCACAAATTTTCCAGTACAGTACAGATAAATTCAGATCTGGAGGAGGTTTGTATCATGTGAAAGACATTTTAACACTCTGCTTCCTTCCAAGATCATTACTAACACCTGTAATGGGTAAGACTCAGTGTCCTCCAATTTTCACTCATCCCCTCCTTTTTTTGGGGATTAGATCAAAGCGTTGACATTCAGTTTGTAAGAAGAGGACAGATCTTGTAAAGGCCCAGAACAGTTTGTTGTGAATAAGCAAACATCACAGGTTCAGCTGCAAGAGGAAAGAGCAGCAGATAAGCACCTGTGTAAGGAGAGAGACACACTGGCCTGGCTGAAACTAACTGCAACATCAGTATTCATCAGAAACACTCTGTTCAACTTTTACCTACTCAACATATACAAGATAGAAGAAGAAAACCACAGGAAGAATCCACTTGTTCCACTGTGGATTATCTAATCTGCTGGAATAAAGAATTGTCCCTAATCCCTCACACATCTGCAACATTCAGAGATGCTATTTTTTCATTAACTTCTCTTTAAAGAGATGTATTAGTGAATTGATAAATGATAGCATGAAAGTCCATTCAATTAATAAGATCTATTTTAATTTTTAGAAACACTAAAAAGTATCTAGAAGTGTACATGAAGCTCTCCCTTCAAGCAGCGTTACAAACCTTCTGAAATCTATCAACACATGGAATTCTGAGCAGTGTTTAGTGTTGAGGTTTAGTTCAGTACATTCAGCAAAGGTCTCTGCAGAATAATGTAACCACTAAAGACTTTGCATTTGGCTTTGTGAATCTCAACTTTCCCACAATGTCTCCAGTCTTTTGTGACACTCAATAAATGCTGAACATTTTTTAAAGAGGGGCCCAGTCAACACTAAAGCCCAGGCAACAGAGCCTCTGAATACTGCCTTGCTAGTTGCAACAATTTTTTTTAGCTGCTCTGTCCTAAAATGGTTTAAAAACACGTATTACTTCTTCACATCCAGACCTCACAGAAATGCTGCAAGTAAAGTGGAATTACATGCCAAAAACCAGCACCAGCTGGGCACGTACACACGTCTCTGGAAGCTTTTGCTAATGCCCCTTGCAAGTCATGTGCAAATGAACAGAAGTAAAAGGCCTTCCCAAAATAATTATGGTGGGCACATTGTTCAAGATACCCAAGGGGTCCAATCAAAATCGGAATAGCCCTGATAGTGCTGCACAAACACACAACATACTCCCGACTCCATGGAGTTCATGAGCTACAACAGAATAAAGGGTAACTAACAGGTCAGTTCCACCTTTATTAAGGACCAACATCCCTCTGTACTCAGGCAGCACGTTAGAAACATTCATCCTGTACAATTTAAGCTCAGATATTCATGACAGCTATGGCTGGACTAGCTGCTGTCCTAGGGTCCTAGACATGGCTTCGCTCTCAGAACCCAGTTTCAGATTTAAAATGGAGAACAAGCCAACTCACTCACCAAGAGACAGAACCTTGTATTACCTGTCTGAAGCATGGCCACCAAGTTAACCGATGCCAGGCCACCAAGTGTGTCCCCAAGAACACTCACCGGCAAGGGGTTGGACAGGGAATGCTGCGGAGAGGATCTGGCGACGGGCGGCACACTTCTACCAGGACTGGTTCCTGGGCCACTGCCCCCAGCAAACTGGGCACACAAACAGATTTCATCATCAGCATTTCCACAGAGATACTACATTTAACCAAAATTAACACAGACAAAAGAAACACATTCACCTTAAAAATGAAGCTGCAAAGGCTTCATGGAATAGTTTACATAAACTGAAGATAAATTAAGAGGAAAACCTTAACAGTTCAGAGAGCTTCCAAAATAACTGAAGTACCTAAAACAAACACTTGTATTTTCACTGAGTGCATTTCCCTTCGTAACTCAAAAAGATATAAACCTGAATGCTTAGTCATAGATCAGTTATTTACTCTCTGGAATTAGGAAGCCCATTCCCTGTGAGGAGACCTGTCTGATGTGCACCACAGGAGTGGTAGGTAATGTTCATCTCCACTGAAGCACTGTGCCAGTCAGCGTTAAGAGGCAGGAGAGGTAAGGAGCTGGGGAACTGCTCCAGTTGGTACAGAAACTCCTACAGTGTACTGCTCATAAAAAAATTTACCTGGGAAAGAAGTAAGCACTAATAAGCACTTAATTTCTGACTTCAAGTTACTCCATAAAATAAAGAACAAACTTAAGAGAAAAGCTACAGCTCTGGATTGTGCAGACCTAGAAAAGTTTCAGATATTACGCAGTGCAAAAAGAATACTGGTTTTAGAATGTGCATCACTGTTTTGGGGAGGGGTTTGGCCCCTATGGCACCAGCCTCCCATGAGATGTTTTTCTTAAGAGGGAACCCCGTAAACAACTTCCCCTCCAATCAGCAGGTTTGTGCAGGTGGGCTCTTTCGCAACTCTGGATCCTTATCAAAATTGTTTGTAAACCTAGAGATATCCTCAACAGAGATAGAGGTTCCAATCGAAATCAACCTCAAACCTACACTTAAATGAAAAAAATCCCCTATCAACTGTTCAACTAACTGTTAATTTAAAAATACATGTCTTCATATCCTCTGCCTAATCAGATCTGAGCATATCAGGTTGACATCACCAATCCATGATACAAATGACAGATCAGTAACATGTCACATCACAAATTTCTATCCACAGATTTTGCAAAATGTGAATTAAGGCAGATTTGCCAATGAAAAGATTCTTACCTCAAAATAATCACTAATTTTATGTCCTCTAGGAGTGCCTTTCCCTAAAAAGGAAAGCAAAGGACTAAAATAAGAGTTGTACTTCAGAGAAGTTACCATGCCATCCTAAAAATCTCCTCCTACATTTTGACACTCCTTTTCCTGTTCAGTGCAACACCTATCACAACAAAGCTTCCGCATAACAAAAACCCGCCCCAGGGTGACAGCCCTTGTGCTGTTTTTGGGAGGCCCTACAGTTGACAATTCAATTAACTCTCAATTCCAAACATGTCAGATGCAATCAAACAGCATTTGCACTTGCTGAAGTACTTAGAAAACACTGAAGGTCTTGACTGTTGCATAGGTTCTCCAAAATTTCCTTCAAGATAAGGAGAGAGCAAAGGGTACTTTTACTCCTCCACCTTCAGCTAAATTACTGCATATTAGATCTCTCACAAGCATTCCTGTAAGACTTTGAGAGATAATTAGCAGTGGCTTAACATCAGCTCATTAAAACCTAGTCCTTTTTTCTTACTATCATATTATCAAAGCAGTCCTGTCAACACAATTCTCATTACTTTCTTGTTGAAGAATGAAAGAACTCAAAATCCGCCCCTCTGCCCATTTGCTAGAAAATGTGAACTTGGATTGAACACACCAGGTTTTCCACTCAGGACAGCACTGCCAGCTTAGGCACAACTTATTCCTGATTTGTCATGGTGAAAACTTGCTCCAACAAGGCAGGCACGTGTCTTGGAAAGCAATACAGTATTCAGAAGTCTGGCTGCTGTATATGTAGCGACACAGGACCAAAACAGCACTTGGGAGCAGAATATGAAAACCTCTGGGCAGCCTGTCCCATAAAAATGCAAGAGTTTGTGCAAATAAACCAAGTATTTTCCTGCCAATAAGGGTAACAAGGCTCCCAGAAGAGAACACACCACCATGGAGTAGTTTATAACAAGCTGCCTGACACACCCTTGAGAAGAGCCATTAGTTTCCTAGGACACTGCCTGTGCACATTGTGCCCAAGTTACCAAGCAAGCAGCAATCCCATGGCAGGGTGGCAGCATGGATTACCTTGGCTGGTCTCGTAGGCGTCTGCTTTCCTCTTCCTATTCCGCTGGTCATTCTGCTTTTTCTCGGGAGTCTGTTAAACAATACTTCAAAATTAACGTTACTGCAGTTATTCCAAGATTTAAAGAAAATGTCCAAACACAATGACCTGTTCCATATCCCCAGTGGCCATTTCATTTCTCTGGTTAATTTCTTTCTATTGCTGGTACCTAAAGAAACAACTGCTCTCAAAGAGTTGCTACCTTCTCATAGATGTGCTGCAGAGGGAGAGAATGTGGTTAACAAGAAGGTAATTTATTTTTTCTATTTTAGCTGCTGCAAGCCAGTGACCTTACAGGGCTAGCAGAGCAAGCTCAACATTTATAAAAACCTATGTAAACCCCTTCAAGGTGATCACAGTACTGGTACAAGGGGAATAATGATGAGAGTTTCAAGTACTGACATCCAAATCTGCAGTCCAATCACAGTCTCTAAAGCCAATTCACTTTGCCTGCAGCTAATGCTTCTTCTCAAAGCCCACTGCAGATGGCTGCAGAAGTATCCCAGGACAGCAGGCAAGACAAAGCTGTTACAGATGCAGCAATTCACCTAGACTTCTGTTTGCTCCTCACCAGCTCTCATTAAAGTCATGGGTCAGTTGCATGTGCCATTTCTGTGAGCACCCAGAGACCTGATGGGCAGCTGATCAGTGGATTTATGCATGATCAATTTATTTATGCACAGGCACAACATAGAGCACAGCTGACAGGCCTGAGGGCTCCAGAAGTGTCATGCCTATCTGTCTGTATGAGGCTAACGAGCCTAAACATGAGAATGGAGGAGACTCTGGGGCTTTCCACATCACCAGGATCACATCTGTGGCCAAACCTGCTGAAGACATTGGGAAGCACTGCTGGAAGCAGCTCACTGAGGTTGCTGGACAGAGATGTCTCGTCATTCTCATTACCAATGTCATTTTAAAATTGCTGAAATAATTCCCAAGCTGTATGTTTTCCAGTCACTGCAGCCACCACTGAACTATAGCCTGGGGGCAGGGAGAAAAACACTGCAAAACACAGCTCTGGGGGAGGGAAAGCCATAGCCAGAGTGTCTGTGGTAAATCTAAGTTTCATGCTCTTTGGAAACCCAAATCTCAAGTACCCTCTTTAAAGATCTCTACCAAAAGACTTGCTCATACTGAGCACAGAAATCAATCTCCTTCCTTTAGTAGGATAAAAAGGAAAAAGGCAAATCTAAACCTGGCTGTGTGCTCCCAGTGGGTGCTGGACATCTACAGCCCCACGTTACCAGCTGGGCACTCACACACAGTGCTGTTTTGGTAAGACGATGGAGGGGATTGTTAAGACAATTGGTTATTGTGTCTGCAAGGTACTTTTTTAGAATGAGGGGACTGAAAACTCCAAAACTACCTAGAGACTTGCTGCTGCAGCCCCTCTATGTGTAAAAGTCAGAGACATTGCCTCTTCAGTGTCTAGTGAAGAGCAGCTCCTGAACAGCGTCGGCGTGACTGTAACACCACAGGCTCCATTACAGCTTCCATGGAGCTGTGAGCATATTAATGAGAATCAGTTTAAGTTGTTTTTCCATTCAAGTACTTACATAATAAAAATGACACACAACATTATCTCTTACAGACTGAAAAAGCAAGGAATGGGAGATTCGAATACGTCAGCTTGGTTGATTTATATCTCTCCACAGAAGTACATTAAAAAGAAAAACAATTAAAAGAATGAATACTCAGATTTCCACTATTAACTACTCTTTATGGAGTTTAAGATACTGCATCCCTAAAATCCCCTCATACTAGTACTGCCATATAATAGAGGGAAATATGACCCAAAACTTACCTGGTAACTATGGGGGAAGTTCATAAGAAATGCATAAGAAAATGCACTTTCATTTGAGGTTTTGGTTTACTAACACAGAATTTTAGAACAAAATTAGACTTAGATTTTAGAATAAAAATCCAAAGACAATTCATTTTGCTGCTTTGATGAGCATTTTGAAATAGTTAATCCTAAAGAAGTGAGACAAACCATGGACAAAGCATCAATTTTCACCTCCCCACACTTCCACAGAGTAATGCACAAAATGCTCTGCCTTGTACAGGCTTAGGCAAACTCACGTTTTTGGATAGATATGGCAAACTTTTCCATTAATGCTCTCTGGCTTTTTATGTGTATCCAAAAATGTATCCCAATGAGCTGAAAACAGTTTCCCAAATGGAGCTTTTACAAATGCTGTGTTTGGGATTAGGTAAAACCTTCCTGGAATGGTGGGAAGCTTCGAGGAGGAGCTTCACAGAGAAGTTGAAAGCCTGCAGGGGCAGGCTAAATACTTCCCTGGTCCCTTTCACTCTCCAAACTAAGACTGTCACTGATTCTCACAATTTCTTCCATGCTTTGAGATGGATCATGTTCACCTTAAACCCAACTACCCAAGCAGTTGTGCCTGCTTACCTCCAACTCTTTATCGCTCAGAGAGCCCACGCTGCACAAGCTCTGGTTGGAAGACTCACTATTTAACGGACCCTAGTGAGAAGCAAGCAAAGACTGTTAGAAACAACTTCCTACAAGGCAGACTCGTCCTAAAAACCACTCAGTCTCTGGGCTAACTACAGTTACAGCAGCACCATGGGTCAAACTCCCAGACAGGGGATGGGGCACTAAGATGCTTCAGAAGACATTTGCAGCAGGACAGTTGGATTGTTCAACATTTTTTTTTCTCAGGATAATGATCCAGCTTTTGGAGTATTTCTGCATCAGTTCATTTCCTAACTGGTCTATTTTCCCACATCCACAAAATAGCCAAGGTGGTATTTTTAGAAGCCTAAGGCTTGAGGAAGAAAACCTAAATTTGTTGAGTAGCAGGAGTTCCAAGCTCAGCTCTCCAGGCAAGCATCTGCTTGACCCTGAGCTAAGCATTCAGACGCATCCTCATCTGGCAAGCCAGCTATTACTGTTATCAGATGCTGGCAGTACCATTGATTTCAATGTGTCATTTTATGCTTTTTTCAACACTAGGAAAGTGAACAAGTGAAACTTGTGTTAAGAGCAGTACAACTAGTACCCATAATATAACCTTTCCCACTTGGCTATTTTATGGACCCATGTGTGACCTGCCCGCAGAGCAGCTGCTCCCACCAGGCCAAAGCAGAAACTCACGAGACCAGAAAAAGATTTATCAAAACTGTAACCAGGTACTTCAAGAGTCTGCTGCATCTTTTCAGGCTCTGCTGGATACACATCTGCATTTTTACATATCCAAGTAGTTTGAAAATTATTTAAGATCTCTAATAAAACCGGTTTTAAAAGGAAAAAGTGAATCATGCAAAGTCACTGTTTTATCCTGACACAAAAGTATCCTCCTACAGATCTAACTTAAGAAATTAAGACAAATTTGACAAAGATGTAAAAACAAGATTCACAATTAACAATGGAATGTATTAACAGGAAGAATGACATGATAAAGCCACTTCTCAATTAATAACTTGTGAGCATCTTTTCCCAAGATGCATTCTATTTCAGCATTTTTAACTGCAGTAACCACTTCCCACCAATCAATCTTTCCTCAAAGCAAAGCCACTTCTCATTATACACTTGAGCAGAAGACTCAAGTGGTGGAGTGGGGGAGAAGCCTTAAGACCACAGAGAAACCCCACACAAGATAATTTTTTAATGGATCAGTTCTCTCTCCCCTGTTTAAGGGCCAAACACCACTATCAAATTGTGACATAATCTAGCTATTACTAACCTAAATTCCCAAGCAGGCATGTGCTGAAAGTAGACTCTACCTTCTGTGTTCACTGTGAGTGTTAAATATCAAATTCAGTTCTCCTAAAACAACATGCTCAGCTGCTTAAAAAAAAAAAAAAAAAAAAGAAACCCCAACACCTGAATAGCTCAGGAAGCTGAACTTTTAAGGAAAAATTGCAGGTTTACATTCTTTAAGCCATACTATTATCCCTTCAAGGGATCACACAAATAGCTCAGGACCAGAAAAAATGCTTCACTTCAACTCTTCAGCAATAGTTTCTTTTAAGCAAAACAACAAGCTCCTTACCACCCAATGTGATGGCTCACAAATGTTATAGGTACAACTCTTGGTTATTCCAGGAATTTACTCCTGGGCCAACAGGACTTAACAGAAGTGCCAACATTAACCTTCGCTACATCCACATGAAAGTCTCACTGCTAAAAAAATTGTAAAATCTTATGGCAAGTGGCAACAGAAAGTAAATCCTTTCACTCATGAAAAAAAACTTGTTTATAAACTGCACAAATGCTGCTCTCCAAAATCTGTCTGTTCTCTCAGGAGCTCCAACCCCACATCCGAGGCACCAATCAACCTTCTGTGCCGGGTGAGAACTTTGTGAGACACAGGAGCTTCTCTCCAAATGAGTGTTTGCTGGGCTCACACTGGGCTTCTGACATGATAAAGATGAAAGTGAAAGTTGTTTCCACATTTGCTTAAATCTTGTTGTCTCCATTTTGCAGATGGATAGCAAATGACAGGAGCAGCTGTTTCAAAAACACCACATTTAAACTTTCCATGAACATTATGATTGAAGTGGAATATCAGTGGCATACAAAGGACAACTCTTCTGCAAGGCCCCTGTATTCTGGGATCACCTGGAAAATAAACTGATGGGGCCACTTACAGCTAAAAATTATACTAACACTTTTTGCAGAAACACAAGTTTATCTTGTTCAAGAAATCCACTCAGTTTGCACCTTAATGTAAAGTTCTGGGATGCAAGCAGCTGGAAAAATGCCTAATACAAAATCCACAATGTTTTTCTTACTTCCAGTACTATGAGTACCTGCACTGACTACCCCGCATGGGAAATTTTTAGCTCTACCAGCTGGAATCAAAACCATATCTCACATCAATAAAAGAGGAGTTTGATGCTGGTCAGATTCTTGACCCCCCACCCGGCTTTTTTTTTCCTTTATTTCAAATCTTCCTCTAGAATTTACACTGATGATGTGGTAAAATTCAACTCAGTGCAGTAGCAGAAAGTGTGAAAAGGAACCAACTTCTTCATTAGGGAAATGGAACAGAACAGCTTGTCATTGTCTACAGGTATCCAGCAATTTCACTGTCACGTGTATTGATTTATGAACAAATGCATCATTAATTCTTTGTAGACATGTTTTGACCCATGCAATGGAGCTAATGCATCACTTTGCTTTTCCCCTGCTTACATTTAAGAGGACCTTCCATTGACACTTTTCTTAGTCTAAAGGATAAGACCTTTACAGACAAGAGCTGAACTTGGCAGAGTTGGCAAAAAGTCTTGTTTTGAAGTATTTTGGCTATGGAAACCCAAACTATTCACCAGAATGTGCTGTACTCAAAGCAACAAAGATGCAATACCTAGGATGTTTCAGGAACATGACCTCGTACTCAGCTGCACCTCTTCTCATGTAATAAGTCAAGAGAAAGGAAAAGCAAGTTTTCCTGATTATCCAGATAACATGGGGTTATGTGTAAAATTAGGTATCAGCTGGTTATAGCAACAAGTTTAGGCACAGATGCAACAAACCATATATCTGAGTATGTCCCTTCAGCTAACAGTCAGTTAGTGCAGCTATAAAAAATGCTTCAAATTTATATTTTAGCATTCCTGGCTGTTTATATTTAACTCAGCAACTGACTTGGGATAAATGTTCAGTATTTAATTTAGCATACAATTTTTAAGTGGACATGACACAAAAGGAATTGAAGGAATGAACATGAATTTTGAAAAAAAACCCTGAAGTAAACAAAGAACATTAACATGAGTATATTGCCAGGGAAGTAGTAGGGTGCATATTAGCACATAATATACATACAATAGTTTATACAGATAAGGCTCATGAATTTTATTCCAGAAGTTATCTGATTTTTCTAGCACAGACCACTTTGGGATAATACTGCACTTCACTGCTCTCACTTCCAGCCCGCTCATCACTGTGCCCTGTCAGGGCAATTGGTGATGGGACTCAGCAAAAATTCAAAATACGTGGGTCATCTGAAACAAGCTAATAGTACCTATAGTGTTTACCCAAATGACAAGCACAAGAACAGCACACACTTCCTCCTCCACAAGAAATTTCTCTCCAAGATAAGCTGGCAAGCTTTTTTCCCTGGTGATTCACCTATCAACTGCTGCTTCAAAGTCTGTGACCTACCTATGCACAATAAAGCCTCCATGTTGAGAACTGGATGCAACAGCAGCAGGCACTTTGAAGACTCCTACTCAAGAGGCAAGAATATAAAATCTGGCCACTCACAGGAGCTGCTTAGTCATTTCTCCCTTTGCCAGAGCCCCTGGAAAGCCCACAGTGAGGCTTCAATGGCTGAGACTTCCAAAGAAACAACTTATCCTGCTAATAGCTCCCACCAGATCATCTAGAACAACACCAAGCAGACTCAGCCCCCCTTACCATTTCTGCCTCCCATGACTTGTACATTTCCACAGCCTCCCCAACTTCCCAGAAATGATCCATCACTCCACAACTCAAAGTGGGCAGTCTCCATTTTGTGCTCTCCAATTCCTCGTACTGAAAAGGAGCTCTAGGAATTCCAGCTGCCTAGCCAGAGTCTCCAACACAGGCTTACAGCAACATGCACAGCAAAATTCTCTTGCTGTCTAAATGAAGGAGACATGGAGATAGACATGCTTCATTACCTCAAGCCAGGATAACCAAGTTCCTCTGAATTCTGTAGCAGATCAATGGATTTCAAAGGCAAAGAGTCAATCCTTCGTTCCACTAAAGACTAGTGCTGACTCCACACAGGTTTACACCAAAGTGAAATGGTCAAATGGCTCTACAGTTACTCTGGTGTAGTGCTACTATGTCAGGTTTAATTAACATATTCTTATCTTATTTCAAGCATCATGTAAGTATGAGAATTACAACCTACTTCTTAACTAGATGTTTAGAAAAGCTCAGTATTACTGCTGATAATGAAATCCCCGAATCACTGAGGTCTTTTTGCCAAGAGAAGTTAATCTACTCTCAGATGTTCACAGGTAACCCCCACTCTATCAAATGGGCAAGTAGATTTGCAGCAGGATTTGCTTGGCTTCCATTATGCTTCGAGAGTTCTCTAGGATTGGAAAGATGGTATTTTTACTTTACTGATGGCAAACTGGACAGAAGGGTCACGCGACTCATCTTAACCCTCAGCTTAGGAGCAGAAATAGGACTGAGATCTGACAACTATTTCTGGGCTCTAGCAGCCAGACAACACATTTGAAGTAATGTTGTACACAGAAGCATCCAAACAATTTTCAAGTATCTGGCATAAAGTCCTGGCACACTCTGCAGAAGGTGCAAAACTCAATTCTAAGTTTTACAACTCTTATTTTCTGGTTCTTCTCATGGCCTATGACACCTGTTGGGGACCACCACTGTGCAGCACCACTTCCCTCCAAGGATGATATGATGATCCTCAAACACAAATTCTCCACATGGTAACCTTGCTGCTAAAACTATTGCTGAGTACATCACAGTGGAGTTACTGAAGTGATCAAGACTTCAAAAGTTACAGAAAATAAGTAAAAACCAAACTAATCCAAGCAAATACTGTTCTTTATGAACAATTCTTTAGCAGCATATATTCTGTATCATTACCTCAAAGCAGAGGAAAAAGAGCACTAGCTACCAAGACCAAGACTTTTTAAATTCTGGCACAGTCAGATGGATCTACAAGATTCCTACAGCCCAGCTATACTCCCTAGAAGTACTTCAGCCATTTTAGTTTAACTATAAAAGTGGCACACAGAGCTTGGTTCACAGACCTTTTGAAAACCAAACTTGTAGAAGATACATGTGCTGCTGTGAGGATCCACCCTGGTTAAACCTGAGACGGGCTGTGTACAAATAAAGGTTGACCCATCACAATTACTGATTTAAATTCTTATCCAGGAAAAGTCTGTGGAAATGACACAAACCCCTTCAAGTTAACCTGCCTGATATCTTAAAGGCAGCACTCAAATAGGAGAAAGGGAAGTGGAAGATGAGAACAGACTAAATTAAACAATATTATCTAGAGAAACAACTCACATTTTGTCTCCTGGGCCTCTTGACCTAAGGAAGATGTCTAGTCAGCATAATGCCTCATGGGAATATACACTTAGGTTTTCCCAGTATGTAAATATAAACAGGAGCTAAATAAGCAGGAACAGTCAATGTTAGTGTCATGTGTTAATTCAGGGACTTGCTCTGGGAATTTAGTGAAGAATGGCACTTCACCATATGGCAAGAATAGACATCTAAAGCATCACCAGCTTTATGAAGCTATCTAGTGACACGGGTGAAGCACAGGAGTATAACAGTTGCCTAGAAACATTCCTTGCTCATAAATTTGATTCAATGAATTAACTCCAAGCTTCTAGTGAGATACATTCTTCAGCTACTAAAGTAAGAAACTTCATCACAGACTTGCAACAGAATTTTGAGGCTTTTGGAGCTGCAAATGACCTTGGTCATTGGGTTGTGCCTTCAGCTACCACAGGAGGTGACAAGCACACAGTTGTTTCCAAAACAGTTTAGGATTTCTATCCTCTACTGCTGTTACTGGAAAGCTCTTCCAGAATCCCATTACTCCGATGGCTAGAAGCTTTCTTCTAGTTTCCAGCCTGAAAACTTGTTCTAGATCAGCTTGCTCTCATTCATACATCCAAACACTTACAGCTGCTCTTTAACAACACAGAGGAACTGTGGGCTTGAAGCTGGAGTTGTATTAAGGTATGTACGAATGCTTTCATTTTATACAGGTCCAAAATATACTCTGTGCTGCTAAATATTAAAAAACATTAAATGCTGCTAAACATTAAAGAAAGACTCCATACACAGCAAGATACACCCAGTGGGCGGAAGGCAGGAAGCTCAGTGCAACTGCCTGCTGCCTTCATCCAATCACATCTGAGATGACACTTCTTCCTTTTATGCAATAAACAGCACCAGATACCTTCCATCCCAGGAGGATGGGCCAGGCCCTGTCCCACTAGATGGCACTCACTTACTACACGGTTCTTTCGTTAAACATTTCATTGGAGCCAGCTAAAAGTCTTAGCTGAATCACACAAAATTGTACCACAGCTTTCCCAATATATTCCCTTGAAGACAGTGACCTACCAATGCCAGTGCGGAGCATGACGGACGGAGGCTTGGGGGGGTAGGGAGGGAATTTGAAGCACCAACCTGGGAGGGAATGTAGTAGCTGAAATTAATATTGCAACCAAAATTTGCTGCAACATAGTAGAGTCATGCTAATTTATATCAATGGTTGGCTGATCTATTGCAAATTAGCAAGAATGCAAGTAAATAAATATATTGTTTGCAGTAAGTGTAATGCACTTTAACAGTTTACTGGCTAGTACAACGTAAAACCCTGTAACAACAGGTAAAAATAAAACTCAGTAACAGAACAGCTTTGCTCAAAGTGAGGCCTCCAACAAATGAGGCTTTTTTCCCTGGATTGCTTTAAAAACAAGTTTTCAATATTCACCCCTACAGAAAAGGGCACGTACTTTCTGCTCCAAACATATTGGAAACATAATTAAGATTTGCTTTCCTGTATCTCTCAAAGGTTATTCCTTTAAAAGGAAGAGTTCCTAACATTCTTTGTGAAAGCTAAGTACATTGGTACTGCTTTAAAGCTATACCAGTATCTATGCTTTTAGCTGTTCTAGTAAGATGTTTGGGTTTATCTGCACTGGTACAGCTAAAGAGTCTGAAGCGACAAAACGGGGGCCAGGAGGCAAGAAACAGGTGATAAAGTACATGAAAATTTGTAACACTGAAACAAGATCACAGTACAGTAAATGCCATCAATTTTCATGCAATAAAAAGAACTTAATACGTTAAAAGTCTTAAGAGTAGGGGAAAAGATAAAAAATCCCCACACTCTTACTTCAGCAACTGAAATTGTTACCTCTTAACTTCTAGTGTTAATCTTTCTTACAGCTGAGCATTTGGCTTCCTTTTGCTCTCTTCCCAGACTCAACTCTGTCTGAGAGGCAGAGCAGAAAGAAAAGTGAAAATCCAAACAAAACTCTTTCAAGTTTTGAATCACTTTGTGTTTTTCAGAGAAATGCGGCATCTACAAGGTTTTATCTCAAAACAATTTTAAATGACTTTAGAAAATCATCTAACAATGTGTTGCTTTACCTTCATGTTCAAAATTCAGTATCTCCCTCAAAGATTAACTCATTATCCCTGACCTAGTTTAAAATGAGTTCTGTCACCATTTCATTGCTCAGAAAGTCTGACATTAACACTACCAGCACCTTGAGAACTCGCAGCTTAATGCCAGGACACAAAGCAATGACACAAGGTTGTTACTCAGGTGCCTTGCTTTAGATAGTGCCTGACCAAGTGGAAGCTGTACATGAGGATAAAGATGGGATTTTATTGGCAGGTTGTGGATCAGACACAGGAGAGCTGCCATGCAAACATTTTTTTGTATGTTCCGTCTGATGGGGTAGAAAATTTTAGCTCCTGCACCCCCAAAGAATAGGACTCAATGTTTCAGTCTGGTTATGTGTTGTATCCAACACACAACACTTGAAACTGTATCCCATCAGCAGCCAAATTCAGCTCTCAAAGGTGTTATTGGAGAAAGGAAGGGCCAGATGAGATTTCCAGTTCTACAATGTTGTCATGGAGTTTTTTGGGCACACAAGATGTCTTAAGGTAGAACAATTCCTAAGAACTTAATTAGAGCCCAAAATTTTCTGTACAGCAAAACATCTGCTCAGAGATCCCATTTTCATTCCTCTCTAACATACTTCACAGATTAGAGTTCAAAACACAACAAGTGACAGAGAATTTGTTTGCAAAGATAAATTATCCATGTAGAAATCAAAAAAACCCAATCCAAGCACAAGGCAGGATGGCTAAGCAGTCATACCTGTCACCACAGGTACTCACACTCACCTTGGCAACCCCAACCCCGGTGAACCTGGCCTCCAGGAGCTCCTGCCTGCGTGGGTCCAGGCTATGCAATTCTTCCATCATTTCTGCTGCTATGGAAGAATAACACTCAGATTATGAAATGCAAGGAAAGACAGAGACATTTAGTATTCCGTGCCACTGACGAAACTTAAAAGTGCCTATTCTGCAGCACAACCATGTAGAGAGCATTTTCTTGCAAGAGAAATGTAAGATTACCATGCAGTAACAACATGACTTTGCCACCATATTATAGTATTTAAACCATAACCCTGCTGGAGTTTCCTCTCTCCTGTTGTACCAGCCATTTCAAGATCTCTAAATCCAAGAAACAAATTATGACACATTTTCCCACTGGATGCTTTATTAAAATGAAAACATGGGACCAGAGTGTTATGACTAAAAGCTTCAGAGCTTTTCATCTGTGCTGCATGACTAGAAGAAAAAAAAGCAACATTCTTTACCCCATAATTTATTTTTGGCCAATCCTGGAAATACTCAAGCTCCATGAACTCCAGATTTCACTGATAACAGCTTTGCTTCTTCTAAGCACAGAATGGGATTATAAGAAGAAAATAACACACAATTAAACCTCTTAATTTACAAGGTAAAGCATCAGATACTTCTAAAATAGCAGCTTTTACACCTGGGATGTACCTGGGGTACCTCCTGGCAACCCAACACTATGGGTGGCCTTATTTGAAGGGTTAAAAATCTACCCTGCATAACTGTGTAAACAGGTTAAAAATCAGGAAATACATAATTCAAATCCTGAACTGAGAAAAAAATGGGACAAAATTCACCGTTCATTACAACTGTGAATCACATCTTCCCAACTGCACCAACCAAGTTCATTTCCAGAAATGTCTGTTCCAGTTCCATTTTCTGGACTAAGGTAGAAAAAAAATAAAAAGGCCAGAAACAGAAGATAAAGATTTGCTGTGTAAAGAGCATATGCGATGAGGAAAGTTCTTGAAGGGCAGCAAGTGCCCTCTAGAACAGGCAGTGCACAATTGTTCCTTTTATGAACTGTCCATTTTGTCCCTGCTGCTTCCTCCAAACGCTGCGGCTCCAAATCACAGGGGCAAAGTGAATCCATCCGGGGGCATTCTCAACTGCTCTCCCAAATCAGTCCCAACCTTCAAAAACTAATGCGATCCTAAAAGTGGTTATTAAACAACCATATTTCTGCCACGGGCTCTAAAAGCCCAACAAAGCTCTCAGCCCAGTTTTCAAAACAGGAAATCTGAGTAGCGAGGAAAATGACAGACAAGCCGCAAACGCCAAGATGTTCAAGCGCTCCCAGGGTTCTCGTCCATCATGGGGCGACCATCCGCAGGGAATCGCATCCCCACACCGGGATGCTGCTCTGGGGAAGGGGCTGACACAAGTTCCCGCCGGGGGCTGCTCCGGGACCCGTTGCATCCCTCCAGGCAGGGCTAGCATTCCCTCCTGTCCTCCTGGGAGGGGATTTCCAACACCCCTCTCCTACCCACTCGGGACGCAGACGCAGCAGCCGCCAAGCAAGCAGCCTTGCCCCGCTGCCAGCTGCTGCACCGCCTCGGCCTCTTCCTCCTCCCCTCCAGCACCGCCTCAGCCCTCATCCCGAGGCTTCGCAGGCCAAGCCCCTCCGCCGCCCCCAGCTCTCACCCCCGCCCGCCAGGCCGGGCCGGGCCGGGCCGCGGGGCCTGCGCTGCTCCGTGCCCGGCGAGGGGCCCAGGCCGCGCTGCCGCCGCCCGGGCTCTCAGGCCGCGGCCCTGTAACCGTGACCCGGCCCGCGGTACCAGCCCCCGCCACCGCCTTCCCCGTGGCCGCCCCCACCCACTCTCGGGCCGGGCAGGGACGAGGCGAGAGGTGTCCCCATGCTGCCCCCGCCGCCCCTGGGGGTCTCACCTGGCGCTGCCGCTCCTGCCGCCGCCGCCCGGCCCAGCGCTCCCCGGGCACCTCGCGGATCCCGCCGCCGCCGGGGGCAGGAGCAGCAGCAGGAGGAGGAGGGAGGGAGGGAACCTGCTGCGGCGGCGGCGGCACGGGCGGGAAGAGGAGGCCGGGGGCGGCTCCGCGGCTTGAACCGCGGGCACTGAGGCTGAGAAGGGCGGAGGGGAAGGGTGGCGAGGGGTGGAGAGGGAAGGCTCCGGGCTGGGGGTAGGCCGCGGATCCCCGGCCTCGCGTGAGGGGCCTGGCCGGGCCGGAGCGCGCGCGGGCCGGCGGCGGCAGGACAAAGGCCTCGCGGAAAGACCCGGCGGCCAGGTGGGGCGGGGCGGGGGGTGCACGGGGCCGGCGGGCGCGGTGGGGCCGGGGCAGGTGCGGCCCCTCGTCCCTCCCGCCCCGCGGCGCTGGGCCCGGCCCGGCCGATGGGGGCACACGCGCTGGGGAAACCGCGCCGCGTCTCGCGAGACTTGCGCGGCGGGAGGGGGGAGGGGGGTCAGAGGGGGCGTGGCTTGAATGGGGTGGGGCCTGAGGGGGCGGAGGGAGGGGCGGGGGCGGCAGGTGGGGGGGTCAGTGGGGCCGGGGGGTCAGGGCAGGGGGAATGGACGGGGGTCACACAGGGCAGGGGGCAGCAGGGATCAGAGTTCTACGGGATCCGGGGTGGGGCTTGGCCCTCATTTGGACCTGCGGCTCAGGGCAGGGCTGAGGGGGCAGGGGGCATGGCAGGTGTCACACAGGTCTGGGGGAGCAGCAAGGGCTCAGGAGGGACCATGGGGTTACGGGATTCGGGGGGGCTGAAGGGGCAGCAGGCTCAAGGGCAGTTCAGATCTAGCTTTGGGATGGGGACAGGCCTGGGGAGCACTGGGGAGTAATACACATGTGGGCAGGAAGCAGAGGTTCAGAGTCCGTGGGCTCGGGGGGACTGGGGTGCTGGGCACAAGGCGGGGTCAGAAGGGCCTGAGGGTCAGGGCAGGCCTGGGGGCCGCAGGACGGATGGAAGGTGGTCAGACAGGGCTGAGGGCCAACAGAATGTCAAGGTGAACTATGGGGTCATGGAGGGATGTGGGGGCAGGCACAATGCAGGGCTTGGATCCAGCCTTGGGGTGAGGTCAGGGCTGAGGGTCAGCAAGGTGGGGCAGGGGGTGATCACAGATGGCGAGGCAGCAAGGGCCAGGGGGCAGAGGGTGCTGGGGCATGATAGGCACAAGGAGAGGGTCAGATCCAGCCAGGGCCTGGGGGTGGGGCAGGGCAGGCCTAGGGACATGCCACCACCAGGGTAGAAGAGGTTGACCTACGCCCTGTCCCAGGATGCCCCAGGGAGGGGGTGCATGTATGACATCCCACTCCCCAGTTCTTCACCTCCTCTCCAGTCTCCATCTTACACACCCACGAGCAATCTCACTCCCCAAACCACCCTCATCTCCCGGAGTAAAGGGTGCAAGGGCACCTCAGCACCCCCAGCTGATCCCCACTCCATCCTTGCCCCCCGGGAACACCACCTGGAATGGGCCGGGCCCCTGGTTCAGGGCTGATCCAGCAGGTATATCATCTGTGAGACACAAGCCGGGTGCCTCAGCAGCCCCCAAGACACACTCTCGCCTTTCCAAGGCCAAACTGCCACCACAGTCGGGAAAAGAGGCCTCAAAATGAATAAAGATAGGTCTTGTTCCAGCTGGAATGAAGCAATTCCACTGCAGTTCGTTCGGCTCATTGCAGGCAGCAGGAGCAGGACCCACAGCGCTGCGGGTGTTGCACCCGCTCGCTCCAAGGCTGAATCAGCTTTCCTAAAAGCAAACAAGCAGGAGAGGATTGTTGGGAGAGGAAGTGGCCAGGCCTGTCCGAGGGGAGGCAGGCGCGGATTAGCAATGGGAGCGGAGGTTCCTGGAGCTCGATAAAGGATTTGCCAGGGCTGGGAACACAGAGGGAGCTCTGTCCTCTCCCCTTCGCTACGTGACATCGAGCGATTTATGACCGAACTGGAGCCGACTAGTTTGGCAAAAGAGACGTGGAGAGGAGCCGGCAGAGCATCGTGGAAAAACTGCTCCTGCAAGGTGATGGGGGAAATTGTGTTATTTTAAAATTGCTAATTTATTGTACTTTGTTAAGATGCTGCAGCAAATGGCTCTGGGAGTGCTGCCTGCTTGTGCAAGCTGCTTTTCCTGTGCTTTAATCTGCTTTTCTTTCAGTACAAGAGCCACTCCAATTTCAGCTTCTGCTCTGTAAGTCACATTTTCAGCATGATTAGTGGTAGGAATTTGTAAAATAAATAATTAAATAAATAGTTGTTTGTGTCTGTATTGGGTTGTGTTTTTAAAGGAAAAATCCTGGAGTAAATATTCCATCAGCTGGTAGCTAATTACAGCCATTTAGGGAACGTTAATTAGGACCACTTGCAGTGAACATTGTTCAAGGAGGTTTAAATTTCATTAGTGCGTTTCAGTTTGATTTTGGGTGGAGAGAGGAGGAGTTGTGGAAGCTGTTACACCTAATAAAGGGATTGACTTACTGAACCCTCTAGCTCTTCTGGACTCCACTGCCCTAAGAAACACCTCCAACTCCAAAGGGAGCAGTTCACCTTCTCAGAGTGGACACCAGAATTGGACACCAGTAGCAAGCAATCTATGGTACTGTCCCCCACCTTTGTGTTTTAGGGGTTATAGGGGATCATTTTGCGCTAATTTTTCCTGTGCTTTTTTGACAGTGCTTGATGGGGCCCTTCCTCGTCCTTATCCATACATTGCTAGGGACTGCATTGCCAGGTATCACAATGCCATCAGTATTTCCATGTAGGCCACCAGAAGAAACTTTTGCACAGAAGAAGACACTTTTTGTCACAGAATCACAGAATAGTTTATGTTGGAAAGGTCCCCAAAGGTCCTGTCCCATGCTCTACCACAGACAGGGACATCTTCCACCAGACCAGGTTGCTCTGAGCCCCATCCAACCTGTTCTTTTACACTTTCAGGGATGGAGCAGCCACAACCTCTGTCATTCCCTGATGGTCGTTTTCTCACTGTCATTTTCACAGAAATCACAGACCAATGTCCCTCTTCTCCTTCCCTCCAGAAGGACCAAATTCCCAGGGAGAGCCTCCTGAAGAATCCACTACAGCCAGGAATGTTTTTGTAGACATCCCTTGATGCACCACTGAGTTCCAGGCCTGTCAGAGGGCCCATGGCCCTGGGCTCTGCTGGGTCAGGCCAGAACAGAAGGTGGTGACATCTGATAAGGAACAGATGAACTCAGGTTGCACTGTCCTCCTCCTGTGACTCCCCCTCTCCTGCCCTGCACCCCTCTGAAATAACTGGGGTTTCTCTTCTCACTCCCCAATTCGGGACTGGGGCACATTCCCTTCAGCACGTCCTGTAAAGGCAGCCCTTGTGTTCTGCAGTGAAAATGCTCTGCTCCCTCAGCTCTGCTCCTGCATGTCCAGAAGCTCACCCTCGCTGCAGTCATATCCTTCCTGACACTCCTCTGCTGCACACTGAATTATGGTCCTCTCCACCTCCATCCTCTGAAGAGCTTCTCAGAGCAACACTTCCAGCTTCAATTTCTTTTCCAAGATGCCAAAATTGCACCTCACACCAGACATGGCAGCTGGTCCCTTTGTGGCACAGAGAGGGAAGGAATCAACAAGTTGTAACTGTATTTATGGCTGTAAGCAGGAATTTCAGAGCAGCCTTTAAGGATCCCACTTGCTGTCAGCAGAGTACAGGGAGGTACAAAGGATTTTTAGAAAACTTTGTCAGATAACAGTACGAAGGAAGTTACTGGATAAACTTCCCAGTGATCTCAGAACTTTTTCCTCCTACACTTCATCAGGACACAGCTCTGAACAGAGATGCACTGCACAGCCCAGCCTGGTACAACACTTCCAACTGTGATGTTCCAGTGAGATTGTGTTTACTGGAACAGCAAAGGTCTCTCAGGTAAAAATATAATTATCAGTGTTGACACATCACACTTGGACTACTTTTTATGACATATTGTCTCCTGGGAGCTGATCCCCCAGGTTTGGACTCAGCAGAGAATTGGTGGAGTATTTTTGTTTGTTTTATGTTGGTGGATTTTTTTGTTTTGTGGGGGTTTTTTTGTTTGTTTGTTTGGCTTTTTGGGTGGTTTTTTTTGTTGTTGTTTTTTCAATAAGGAAAGCCAACTTATCGGAAGGTGCTTCTGGTCAGAAAAGGTCAGCTTATTTCTGTTCTTATAGGGAAAGGTTTGCTCTTCAAAGTGGCTGGAATATGTAAATAGTTCATCATTTTGTACAGGAAATTTTCTGATTCAATTAAAAATTCTAATATCAACTTCTAAGATACTACTTCTAAAAATTTATAAAGCCTCAAAACTAAAACAATGTAAATTTAGAAATCAAGATTCTATTGACCTCAACTTGATTTTCCCCATCATATTACAATTAGGGAGCAATTTCTAAGTGTTTCACATTCTGGTCCAGCAAGAGAAGAAACTATTTGGACCTCCAAGAATTCTCATGCAGGAAAACTCATGCAGAAAATTTGATCCCGGAGGGGACCCTGATGGTATCCTAGAAGTGCTTGCTCTGCCCTGTGCCATCAGGTGGAGCCATGTTGTGGTGAGCAGCTGGAGCCAGGTGGGCCATTCATGGTACCTGTTCCCTCTCTGTGTGCCATTCACGGTACCGTGTTCCCTCTGTGTGCCATTCATGGTACCTGTTCCCTCTCTGTGTGCCCTCTGCAAGAGTGTGGCAGCAGCGGCAGCAGCCGCAGGGCGTGGGCAGCTGCAGGGGCACGGCGCTGTAGCGGCGGTGGTGAGCGCAAGGCGCCAAGCACATGGTGGCGGGCACACGGCAGGGCTGTGCCATGCTGGCGGGCACATGACAGGGCTGTGCCATGCTGGCGGGCACGGCAGGGCTGTGCCATGCTGGCGGGCACATGACAGGGCTGTGCCATGCTGGCGGGCACATGGCACAGCCAGGGGATGGCAGCAAACGCTGCGCTGGTGACAGAGCAGAGCCGGTGGGACGGGAGCAGCTCTCTGTATGTGGGCAGTAAGAAGGGGACCCAAGGAGCCTGGTGGCACTGGCAGGTGCAGTGCCACGTCCCTGCTCCCTGCACAAGGCAGGGGTTGCCCAGGGGGACTGGGCCGCCACCTTCTGCAGGGGTGGCTGCAAGGTTGGGATAAAGTTCCTGCTGCTGGTCTGTGAAACTGTCCTGGTTTTGTTTCTCAGAATGTTGCCACGATCCTGGAGCCTATCTCAAAGACTGCTTTTTTACCACACCACCTTGTGACCCCTTGGATTGTTCCAATTGCTTTTTGTTATGGATGCTCCTGTATTTTTAAGTATTTTTTTGCTCTTGTTAAAAACTAACTTTATATTTTCGCTAAGCTGTAGGTTTTAATGTGACTGTTAATTAGATTAAAGGTTAACTGGGTGATGGTAGTATATTTCTGGATCCAGACAGCATTAATACACAGAGTTTTTAGGAAGGCCTTTAGTTGTGAGATAATTATTTAATGTTACTTATATGCATTCTTTTGGTTACATTAATAAAGGTTTGCTTGTACATATCTTGGGGAAACCCTCCCAGTCAAGGCTTGGGCCCTGGCCTAGCCCTGGCCGTGGCTGGTTAGGGAAATATACCATCAGACCCAAGTGTTTCTGCACTAGAAATGTAATCAATTCATTTTGACTTGCTGATTTGGTCTCATAAAAGCTGGACCCCCTTTTGAGGCAAACGTAGAAACCTTGTCCAGGAAAAGTTTTCCAGGTCCTCACTGTGGAATGGGTCTCTGTGGTAGCAAACAGCAGGCCTGTATAAGGTCTTGCAGGCTGAATCCTACCTTGGTCTAACATAGCTGTGAGAAAGCTAACATCTCTTCATGAAAACAGAAACCTGTAATGGCAAAAACCAACTTGTTTCCCTGCAAAATAATTCTACAGATTAGGACTGTTTTCTTGCACCCATTTCAACAATCCCAACCATCTCAGCAAAAGAATAAAACAGTATCTCACAAACAACCCTTTCTTGGATGTAGACACCTTGTTCAAGACTGACCAATTACTATGGAGTAACAGCTTATTACTGACCAATAGGGGAGAGACATAGGAGGGTTTATAAAACTATATAAAGGGATATATAAAATAAAGTGGTAGATTTTTTCACATCTTAAAAGAGTGTGTCTTATCTCTCTGAAATGAGGTCAACAGCAACAGGGCTCTCCAGTGATGGCAGACTGTGGGTGATGGTAAAGTAGTTAGGCAGTTAAAGGTATTATCTGGCTTATTTTTGCTCAGTAGTGCTTGTTGTTTTTTAGATGCACTGTTTTACTGGGTTGAAACATGTTCATGTTATAGTTGTTAAAACAAAAAAGAGGGAGTGTGGGGATGGGCTATATTCCCCACAAAGGCCTTACATGTTCTTAATTTTTACAATCACATTCAGAATGACCTAACTGCAGTCTAACAACATTTTTGTGAATCACAAGCTCACTCAGACTTACTAAGAATCTTGAAAGTAGAAAATGGGAAGGACCCTTTCCATTGATAACCTGGGGACAAAGTTATGCTTGTGTTTTCACAGATTCCAGTCCATGATGGGTACCTGCAAGAGTGATTCAACCAGCCTTGGTTGTTCTGGCTTTATCATCAGCTTGTGGGGAAGCTGAGAGAACAAGAGGAATGGAGCTTGTTTGGTTTGGGTTGTGGGCCAATGTTGGAATGTTCTAATGTTGGGAGTGTTTCGTTTAGTGATTCTTGTTTGTATAAAGCAAAAAAGAGGGAATTGTGGTCAGAGACAGGATGGAGTTGAGCTGCAGGCCATGGCACGCACCTGCAGGAGTACACTGGAGCACAAAGAAGCACATGGCAGCACAGAGAGGCTTGTCTCTGCCTGACCCTGGGGCAGGAGGTGCCACGTGGCAGAGCCCTGCAGAGAGGAGCTGCCAGAAGCTGACAGATGGGTGAACAGCCATGGCCACTCCACAGAAGGATTTTAAGAAAGCGTTTTGCTGACGTGGTGTTGGTTGATAGGTTGCTTAGTGAGAATTACCGTATAAGGAAATACTGTGTCTTGAAGAAGTCTATAAAACCATCTTGTTTCTTTGAATAAATGATTCTGATTCCTTGCTGGTCTGAGTCCATGCCTCAGCTGTTACACATAATAACATTCTACCTTACAGGGCTTTGGAAAGCCTTATTTAGACAAACTGCTCTAAGATGAGTGTAAGAGGAAAATCCAAACAACATCCTATTGTAAAACCAGAGTTAGTGCACACACTTTTTTCTAAGTATATTCAGCCTCTTTGTGAATGTCTGCAAATACATTCCAACCTTCCTAACGAGGCTCATCTCAGTAGGGAAGAAGTCACTTGCAATTGTGGAAAAGTCAAGATTTAATTTTCTGTGTAACCTCCATTGACCTCTTCACATCCACTATTGGCAACGAATGTGGAAAAACCTATGTGACTGTGTAATTACAGAGTGCAGTGAGGTGGCCCTGCCCAGGTACTGCTCCCCAGGTGAGGGGGATGTGCAGCATGCCTTGAGCTTGGTCCCAGGAATGAACAAGGAGTCTGAGGGGAGATCAGGCAATTTAATCTCCAAATGAGGAAAGCCACATCCAGTGACCCCAGGGAAAGGTGGCACCTCTCTCGTTACACCTGAGCAGATCCCCTCGTGTTCCACACACAGCACAGAGGTGTGTGCCTGGCCCGTGCAACCACGGACTATCAACAGCAGCTTCCCTCTTCCCAGGAACTGAAAGTAAGTTTCATATTCCAAAGATGTGGCAATCCCCCAGAACTCCCTAACTTCCACATAACATGAAATTACAAGAGCTACGAGTGTCCTTAACCAAAGATAACCTGAATACAGCAGTCACGCTCCACCCCAAAATCAAGATGCTGATCCCATGCTATGTTTGTACTTGCAGTGAAGGCTTTTTCGGTTTAATACAGTTTAGAACAGCAGGGTTCAAACCTCACCAGGATTTTCTTCTTTCCTGGAAACTGCCAACAGGCTGGGAGCTGCTGGCAGGTGCTGACATGTAAGACTTGCCAGTGAGCTTTGCCATCACTGCTTTCCAACTGCTGCCATTTCCTGCTCATCCCACTGTGGGTCAAAGACCAAGAATAAAAGCCTTCACTGGCATGAAAACTGCCATGCCATACAATCCCTGGGCAGGAGGGAAAAGCAGAGGCACACATGGCTCAGATTCCCTTGCCCTTCCCTGCCTGTGTTCCAGCCAAGTGTCCAGGCCTGGCTCATGCTCTTCTGACTCATGCTGTATCCTATTTAGTTCAGATTAGCACTCAGGGCTGCCTACAAAGGTAATTTCCTGCAATGTGTCCCACTTTTTAAGCAACACAAGCTCCCATTCAGCCAGGCAGCCACACAAAGGAACTTATGGCCTTCAGCAAGAGCTAAAAGCACAAACTCCAGAGCTTTGCTGGTTAAGCACAGAGCTGACAACTCCTTTCCTCCAGAGCACCTCACTTTGCAGGAGGGTCCTCAAAAAAATACCACCTAATCATCATTTTCCTGGTAATTTCTGAAACAATTTTCTGGTAATTGCCCTGAAACACAGTTATAATCAGAACTTCTGTTGAAGTCAGTGTCTAGGGGCACTACACACAAGAATGTATGTCAGGCACCCCCATCAAGGAAGAGAAATAGTAACAATAGCAAAAATGGTCCTGATTGTGGCATTCTCTCTCATGGATTTATTTTTTCCAATATGGCAATAAACCAAAAATGGTGGCACTTCTCTGACTGACATCAGATCCTGCTGACTGATCAGAACAAAGACTGCATGACTCAGTTTCCCTTCATCTGTGTTTACAGAGATGGAAGGATGGTCCCCAAATCCTGTAATAACTTGATCCCTGCAGCCCCATCCTCACTTCTAGGCAGTAAAATCTGTGCATCTTTCAGCAGTGATCAGGAAAATAAGTAAAGTTCAGTTTGGGGCTGCAATTCCTGTAGGGAATCCAGTGGGGACAAGCCAGAGTTCATCCCAATGCCAATGACAGCAAGAAGCTATTCCAGCTTTTGTTATGATGCAGTGCCAAAAGCTGCTGGTGTGTGCTCAAGGAGGTTTCCTCTGCTCACACTTCTATTGAAAATAATCAGGTTTTATCCCAGAGCTCTAGAACTCACTGCAGATTAGAAATAGAGGTGGCATACTCAAAGAAGGTAGAGCAGAATTATTTGGGAGAGAAGGTAATTGTGTCTGATCTCACATACCCCTGGTCAAAGAATTTTTTGACGACCATTGTTATAACAATCCAAATCACTATGGATGACTGCTGTTGCTGTCAGGAAGATAAGGTGAAAGCTCTGATTTGCAGTGGAATTTAGATTTTACTCCGTTTTGAAGTGATAGCATCAGAAATACCCCACAGCCCCTTGTTCACATCACCTCCCCTGTTCCATCCTGCCTCCCAATTCATAGCCTGTCTGTGAAACCACAATGCTCTGAGAATGATGTACCTGGGGAGGCAAAAGCTTCTTTGCCCTTCACTGGAGCCAGTGAAGGGAGCCCTCAGCACCACAGCTGGATCAAAGTCCTTTCTGAAGGACTAGCTCCAAGTCCAAATCAAAGTCACAGGCTTGACAGCATTATCCCTACATGAAAGGATTATGTGAGGTGTCACAACAGGTGATGATAAAGTTCCCTTCCAGTCAAAACATTCTATGAATCTCCAAGGGAATTCACCATCTTCTGGCAAGACTGAGGACCAGATTTTCCAAAGTGTAACAATGCCTGGCTCCAAGATCGCTCGGGCAGCGCATGTGCAAACTATGAAATCATCTTTTCTGCTTGGGAGGTTCATCAGGCCACACTGGCATTGCCTGTAGGCCACAGACCACAAGACTTGGAATGCTGGAAACAAAACCAGAGCAGAAATGCTTAGGAAGGCTTTAGAGTTAACGTTACTCTGCTAAGGAAGAGGGGAAAAAAAACCTCCCAAAACACTAATGGCACTTAACCTGTCTTTTCAGCATGGTAAAAGTCAACGTGGAAATTTCCTTTGAACATGCTGGAAAGCTTGAGCAAGCCGGACTGCTCAGCAGGCACAAAGCAGGAATGGCAGAAGCTGCTGCAAGTCAGAACCAAGGTACTTGAGCAGAGCTGTGTGGGAGGCAAGGCCTGGAGTGGCAGGAGAACAGCAGCTTCTGAGAGAGAGGAGCTGGCAGGGATTAGTTAAGGAAGCTCAAACAGTATCTGTCTGTACGAGGCCTGGCTCAATTCAAGGGCATTAACTTGTTGCTTTCTGAACACCACTGAGACGACAGGAAATAAAAGCACGTCTGCCCAGCATGGGCCCTACTGAGTGACTGCTTAAACACTCCAGCAGAACTAAGAGCATTAAGAAAGGCAAAGAGCAACTTCAATGCCTCCAGGCTCACAGGGCTGCAAGTTTTTCCTTGAAGTCCAAGTTAAAACCGGGCAACTGGGATACAGCCTTGAAAGCGCAAACAAATAAGCCTTCATTTTCTCCCATTCAGGAGTTTGAATTTAAAGGGGGGTCTATCAACTTACATAAATTGTGCTTATAATTAAAAACATATTTTCCTGCATTGCTTACAAGCCTTTGGATGATTAAATTATAAGGCATTTTTCAAATTACTTTAATTCACACTAATTATGCTGATTGTGTACCTTAATAATTTTTTCTTGCAGGGAGATAAAGCTACCCCAGGAGGTCCCTTCCTTCAGGGACCAAGAGGGAAAGGACCCCAGGGAATTGCCTGAGGATTCAGGAACACAGAGGAGGTTTGACACTGAGGAAGTTACATGAGCGATGTCAGGTCTAATGCTCACAGGGCTCTTGCTAAGCCTGACTCTGCACCTGGATAAGCTGAGACTTCAGCTTGCTCACCTGCTGCCAGAGGATTTGAGCTGTGTTTTGCCTAGACCTTGGCTGAGGCCTCAGCCTTGCCAGGGAATCAGACTTTATAAGTTTAGCATGAAAACACAGCAGTGACTGCAGAGCTTCTGGGGTGGGTCAGGCTTGTGCTTGGCAGAGGCCAAATAGGAATCTTTACCTACTGGATTCCCAGAGGACAAGAGCTGACATAACCACCACTGGACCTTCAGAGGAAGACCAGACCCTTCTACAGCACCACTGCTTCAACAGAACCACATCTATCACCTCAAAGGACTGCAGTCACCATTTAACGGGACTATCACCACCATGACCAACAGGGTGTCAGGTTGTATCCTGGCTCTGTCAGGTTAAGCCCGTGTTTCTTGCCTTTATTTACCTTCCCTATTAAATTGTAGCTCTGACCTGAGATCTCCCATTGGTTTGTTTTCAAACTAGCACAGCCTCTCTCCTCTGGTTCAAGATAGCAGTTATTTCATAATCTATGTGGCTCTAGAGGTGAAAATGTCAAGCTCCAAATACAAGTGTCTGGCAAACAAAATACAGGGGAACCGTGCTTCAGCCAGCAGGACACACACAACACATCTTGATGCTTCAGGTACTAAAATAAGGCAAGAGATACCAGCCAAGGCTTTTTCTTCTTCAACTAAAGGTCAGGCACTAGTGAGACTTGTAACAGGAGAAAACTGTAATTCCCTAAGGGTGGCCCAGGCTCACACAAGCACATGAGGTTTTTGGTGGGATATGAGGTTGTAACTGCTAAACTGCTGAAGTTGCTCAGGTTATTCTCACCAGAAGGCCCTGTGGGAAAGGCACAGCTGCAGGCCGGACCGGTGGGAGTCGGTTGAGGGCTGAGAGGCAGCTATGAATGAGGAGAGAGTCAGCTGAGCGACAGCTCAGTGTGAGGTTGTGATTGGCTGGAGGAACACACGGACAGTGTGTGAGTGGGAAGCTGATTGGCTGAAGGAACATGTGGACAGGGTATGAGCAGGAAGCTGATTGGGTGATAGGATGTGCGGACAGCAGCGCTGCCGCTGAGCCAGCCAATGGGTGCCCTCTTTCTGTTAAGTTCTGTTAGGCCTGGGTTTGGTTTCAGTTATGTCAGATGGAGATTAAAGGTATAAAAAAGGGCGATTTCTACCATAAAGCAATCTCCTTTGGATGCATAAGGGGGTCAATGTCACTTTGTTCCCCATTGCTACAGAATGGCTGGCCTGAATCAGGACCTTTAAAGTGATACAGGGTGTGGGTTATTGCTCTGGTAGCAGGTCCCATTGGGTCAAGGGATGGGCCGGCTGGGAAGAGTCTGGGAGGGATCCAGTGAAAAGAATCCAGGAAAGTTTGGGAAAGAATTCAAGAATCAAAAGTGCATGCACCTCACCTAGCATAGGTGAGTATACCCGTGTGGCAGTGGGGGTTTGAAGATACTTGGTCTCTCCCTGCCTATAGCAGTGGGGGTTTGAGGAGTATGTTTCATCTCTGTCAGGGGTTGTTTGCCCCTGTCTTGCTGTGGCAGTTATAATAATTCCAGAATTTTCTCTGTTTATTTTCAAAAATCCTGCCTCTGTAGATTGTCTGTCATGACTTGTTACAGCCCTTTATCTAGAGAATTCGCTGTCAGTTACAATTTTCCTTTCTGCCATTGGTCTGTGACTTTCCCGCCCTAGGCTGTGTTTACATTTGTCCCCTCAGACCCCTCCTATCTAGGCAGACAGTCCCCTCCCACGATTCCACCCCCCCCCCCCCCCCCCACTTCCCCCATAAAAGACATTGTTTGTCTCTGTTTCCCCACTGCACCCTCTTTGAGCCACGCGGGTTCCGTGCTCCACCTGCGCTCTGCCGGCACCCTCATGGGGCAGTTCTTTGCAGTCAGCACCGCTCTCCGCTGCGAGAAAGAAGAACACCCGTGTGGCATCAGCTGCCCCGCTCCTGCCATGGGAGAGATCATTGCCATGGCTGCCGCCACCCACCTCTGCCACTGCCCACGAGTGTTGTGTCGCCTGCCACACTTCCACGCTGCTCCTGCCACGGGAAAGCACAACTCTTGTGCTGCACTGCTGATTCCATACGGCGCCACCCTGGCACCGCTTCTGCATGGGAAAGAAATAAAGCAGCTCGAAGGAGCAAGCAGGGTCCTTCCTTTTTTCCTTTGGCCTGATCCTTTGGTGTTGGGTCCACATTTCTCAGCTGTTTCTGGTGGTCTGGATCCCAGCCAGTGGCCGAACTGTGATCCTGCTTGCCTGCGGCAGAGGTAGGGCATGGCCATTCTGGCACGCATGCTGATTGACCCCCACAATCAGGACTCAGCGCTGTATCCGTGGAAAGAATACTGGAGGTGGAATATCCCTGGAACAAAGCAGGAGCTTGGACCAGGTACGCGGCTCCTGCATCAGCAATCTATTAATATGGCTGATGCAAAACTGAGCATCCTGCTGGACTGGGTGTCTAGTCATGTTAAAGACTTTCCCTTCAATGGACCCCTTTCATCAGACTGGCAAGTGGTGGGGCAGAGACCTTTTCATACTACCAAAGACATCTCTGGTGACACTTTTGGGCACCTGGCCACATGGGGGACAATCACGGTGGCCATTAAAGTAAATTGTGTGAATGGCAGCCATTATGCAGCTTCAGAAATTAACTTCTACGAACCCTTAGTGCCACCAGATCCCATACACAACCCTGAGGTTAATCCACACTCTGCAGAATTGCCTTACCCCGAGATTAACCCAAGCCCCATGGAATTGCCTTACCCTGATGGAAATCCTTGTGTAGCTGATCCCCTCAGTGTGGAGTTCTGGTGCCACACATGGGTGCAGGCTCTCTCCCTGCCCAAAATGGCGACACAGTAGTCCAGCATTGGCAGAAATGCAGGGAAGCCACCATGAAGGAGGGTGACTTGGCGGTTGTTATAGCCTGCCCAGTAATATATGTGTTGAAAGAACACTGGCGTACCAAGAGCTAGACTATAATTAGAGAACTGAGGACACTAGTAAAAGAAAGTGGCATATCTTCCCATCATGACCTACAGTCTATCAGGACTGTGCTTGTCCTCATACCTAATGACTAGAAAAGCATAATGAAAATGATTCCAACAGCGGTGCAGTTTGCAGTCTGGCTAACCAATTACTGAGAGCTGTGTACAACACAGGCGGAAACGCTGTGAGACAGAAATCCACCAATTGTCATTGCAGCTGACCAGGGAGGGTGCTTTCGCAGTCCCTACAGCACAGGCAGGCTACCCGTGTGATGTGTATGATATCATCATGCACCTAGCTTTGCAAGCACTGCGGTGACTCCCTGGGACAGGTATCAATTCCAACATGTCATTTGTTAAGATTTTACAGGTCTGGAGGAGTCATTTGTGTAGCTCCCAGACAGACTACAAGCTACGCTCTCCTGGCAAGCTGATAATAATGAAGCCGGAGTTATTCTGTTGCGGCAGCTTGTTTTCACAAATGTGAATAAAGCTATTCTTTGTTCATGAAGGTATGCCTAAGAAAGGCATTGCTCGCTGCTTGCAACTCGCATACTTGTGACATAGCAGATATGGTTAGAACATGCCAAAATGTGGGAACTACTGCTTATAATACTAACTCTCAAGCAGCAGCTTTAGCCACACGCTTCCAGATTTTGGACACGTTGGCGGGGGGTTGTTTTAAATGCAGTTCAATGGGTCATTTTAAAAAGGATTGCCCTCAACAAAGGGATGGGGAAAAAATACCACCTAGGCATTGTCTTCAGTGTGTAAGAGGGAAGCATTAGGCTGCTGAATGCCACTCCCAGTACCCTGTAAAAGGGAAAGCTACACAGCCAGAAAGCTTCTGGCAGGAGGCGGGTCTGCACACCCCAGAAAATTAAAAAAATGCAAGGCAAAACATTTGACAAGTAAGCTCCTGCCTGCAACCACAGGAAGTGTAGGGCTGGACCTTGCCTCCAGAGAATTAGTAACTCTTATGATATCTTCAGTGCACTTAGTTCCTACTGGAGTGTGGGGAGCCCTTGGTAATAACATCCATGCTCTGCTAATAGCCTCTGCCACTAAATTGGGACTTTTTGTACTATGTGGAGTTATTGATTTGGATTATGAAGGAGAAATACAAATTATGCTATGGACTCCTGTGCCACCCTTCTTTATACCTGCAGGTCAATAAATAGCGCAACTTATTCCCCTTTCCAACAAAACCCCTAGTGGCAAGGATAAACATGGCACAAATAACTTTGGTAGCACAGGTCAGCCACAGGTTTTCTGGACAAGCTCTATTACAACAGCTCAGCTAACCTTGATTTGCATTATAGATGGCAAAAATTTTAAAGGGCTTGTTGATACTGGAGCTGATGTCTCTATTAAAAGCAATGAATGGCTTAGCAATTGGCCCACAATCAGCCCCAAATTGACCCTAATTGGGGTAGGAGGAATGCAGCGCCCTAGACCAAGTGCTCACCTTCAACTTGTCCTTGGCTCTGATAGGCAAACTGCCTGGATTGCCCCATTCATTACCTCTATACCATCCACACTAGGGGAAAGAGATGTTCTGGGACAATTTGGAACAATCATACAAATAGACTCAACCTCACTGGAGAACCTCTTTTCATAGGGGCCATTGATCAACCATTCCAAAATCAAATACTGGACATATGTAAACTCACATGGCGGACTGAAGACCCTGTGTGGATCAACCAATGGCCCCTGCAAAAGGAATGACTACTAAATTTAAAACAGGTTGTGGAAGAGCAATTGTCCTTAAGCAATATCTGCCCATCTTCCAGCTCCTGGAATGCCCCTAAATTCTGTATACCTAAGTAAAATGGCAAGCAGCCATTATTGGAGGATCTACAGGCAGTAAATGCAGTTATTGAACCTATAGGGGCTCTGCAGCCTGGGCTTCCATCACCCACAATGATTCCCCTCAATTGGCCCACATTAATTTTAGACCTAAAAGACTGTTTTTTCACCATCCCTTTACACCCTGATGATGCACCTTGGTTTGCCTGCTCTGTCCCTACCTTGAATCATGCAGAAACAAGAGATTTCACTGGACCACGTTGCCACAAAGCACATGTAACAGTACAACTACATGCCAAACGGTAGTCAATCTTGCCCTACAGCCTGTCCATTGTAAATTTCCTGCTGCAACCATATATATTATATGGATGAGATTTTACTTGCAGCTCACAATCAATCCATCTTATGTTCTATCCAGGTAGCTGTCATGCAGGCAATTCAAAATGCAGGACTCATTGTGGCACTTGAAAAGCTGCAACGTGAGTCCCCGTGGTATCATCTGGGGTGGAAAATTACTCAACAGACTATCAGTCCTAAGCCTTTACGGTTTTGTGTTAAAGACACCCTAACTTTAAATGAACTACAGAAACTCCCAGGTTCCTTGAATTGGTTGCATCCTGTTTTGGGTCTATCTACAGAACTTTTACCCTTTATTTGACTTACTCAGAGGAAACCCCTACCCACATTTGCTACGACAACTGACCCCAGAAGCTAAAACTGCCTTTGCACACTGTGCTCGAGCACTAGAAAACCGACAAAGTTGGAGATGGGATCCTGATTAATCTGTGTACCTCGTTATAACTGCTAGCAAATTTCAACCTTTTGCTCTGTTTTGATGGTTTGTTAATGATAAAGACCCTTTACACGTGTTAGAATAGTTATGCTTACCTCACACAACAAAGACTGTGTGAACTGTTAATGATATGTCTTCTAATTCAATTAAGAAAAGCAAAGAGCGACTACAAACTCTCAACAGCCAAGCTAGATCCACATACCATTTACATAACCTGCAAGTAAAGACACGGCAAGAAATTTTGCATGGTTACTATCAGAAGACACTAACTTTCAAATTGTACTTGCATATTTTTCTGGACAATTATCTATCCATTATCCCATTGTTTATGGACAGAGATAGGTAACCTCCCCTTGCATGCAAAGAGTCGCTGCAGCATGACCCCCTGTCAATGGACCAACTGTTTTTACAGACACATCCAGCAAAACCAACAAAACTCCAGTGATTTGGTGTGGAGGTGACTCTGCTCAGTGGCATAAAAGGGTATTAATGTTAAAAGATGCTTCCATATAAATTTTAGAATTGGCTGCTATCCGATATCACTTTCAGTTATTTCCACAGGAACCACTTAACATCACAACTGATTCCTCATATGCTGCCAATGTTGCATTCCGTTTAGAATCTTCCTATTTAATGCATGTTAATAACCATCTTTTGTTTACTGTGGACTTTGATTATCAGCCAGCAACATGATTTTTATGTGTTACGTGTTTACTCCCACACAGGTTTACCTGGGCCTATTGCAGAAGGTAGTAACTATGCAGATATTACTGTGATGACCGGTGTGGTACCAAATACTTTTGTTCAGGCCAAGTTGTCTCATGGCTTTTTCCACCAGAATGCTCGTTCTCTTTGCAAACAATTTCAATTGACCTCCTCACAGGCTCGTGATACCCCGTTGTCTTGTCCTTCCTGTTGTGGGATTGCTCTTGCTCCTTTAGCAGAAGGTACTAACACCCAAGGTTTAACAGCTAACTCCATTTGGCAAATTGGTATTACCCATATCCCAGAGTTTGGTTATTTGAGATATGTTCATGCTTCTATTGACACTTATTCCCATTTCCTAATGGAACTTCTCATAGCAGAGAGAAGGCCTGTGACACCATCGGGCACTGGCGCACCTGTTTCACCACTCTTGGCCTTCCCAACACCATGAGCGCACCGGCCTAGACCTCAGAGTGAGCTGCTAACTTCTTGCAGCAATGGGGTGTGTTTCACCATAGGGGCATTCCCCACTCTCCCACAGGGCAAGCCCATAGAACCCTAAAAACCATGCTTGAAAACCAAAAAGACAGGGAGCTGGGGTGTCCTCATGGCAGATTAGCTAAAGCCTTATATGTCCTGAATTTTTTTAAATTGGGATGAGACAGGACAAACTGCTTGTGAGAGACAGTATTCCTTCAACACTAAGACTCATCTAAGATCTCCAGTAATGGTAAAGGACTTTGGTAAAATAAAATTTAATGGTAAATTAACTGGACAATGGAAAGGACCCCTGGACTAAATGACATGGGGAAGAGGTTAAGCCTCTGTCTCCACAGGCCACCACATAGAGTGGATTCCATTACAGCGTGTGCGACCTTTTGTTGCACCATTCTGATTCCATGTGCATATAGTTGCTATGTTATAAGCATGTTACAGTTTTTGAAAAGTTTTTATAGTTATTATTGTTGTCACTGTTATTAATGTTTTAGGAGTTGTTTAGGTTTTTTCTTGTAGGTTTTTGTTGGCTAATAAAAAAAAAGAAAACAGGCAGGGAGATGAGGGATACGGGGGTATAACTGTTAAAGTTGCTCAGGTTATGCTCACCAGAAGGCCCTGTGGGAAAGGCACAGCTGCAGGCCGGATGGTGGCAGTTGGTTGAGACCTGAGAGGCAGTAATGGGTGAGGAGAGACACAAGCTGGGAGTGAGGTTGTGATTGGCTGGAGGAACACACGGACAGTTGTGTGAGTGGGAAGCTGATTGGCTGAAGGAACACATGGCCAGTGTATGAGCAGGAAGCTGACTGGCTGAAGGAATGTGTGGACAGTGTATGCACAGGAAACTGATTGGGTGATAGGATGTGCGGACAGCAGCGCTGCCGCTGAGCCAGCCAATGGGTGCCCTCTTTCTGTTAAGTTCTGTTAGGCCTGGGTTTGGTTTCAGTTACGTCAGGTGGAGATTAAAGGTATAAAAAAGGGCGATTTCTACCATAAAGCAATCTCCTTTGGATGCATAAGGGGGTCCATGTCACTTTGTTTCCCACTGCTACAGTCTTTGCAAGCACGATTTACATTAATCAAACCAACACTGAAAAGCATGAAACTTATTCTAATATCTGTCGTACCACACTCTAAAAATAACAGAAGAAAACAAGCTGAGCTAAAAGGCTTTTGCTGTCAAAGACAGGGAAATCCCTTCTGCAAGCCACAGTGTTGGCATCCTCTTAAGAAATGAAACAAGAGTGCAAAAATTAAACCTCCTGGAGATTTCAGATTAAAGAAAGTGTCTCATGTGTTTTGGTTTAGCACATCACCATGGCAGGGTAGTTTGTGACCTGTGAGCTGCAGCCAGTAGGAAAAGCAGGTAATTATTTATAAACCCTGGTCCTGTTAGCTGCTTCTGATCTGCTGCACTCTGAAGGTGCCCTAAAATCGGCATCAGCAGCAAACTTTTGAAAACCTGAACCCTGCCTGAGAGTAATTTATAGCATCTGAGCTATTATTTGCTGATTCCCTGGGAGGACATTCTTGTGGACAATGAGGGCAGAACAGCATCATTTGCTTTCTCCACACCTTGAATCATCTAGGGAAAGCTGGTACAGAGAGACTCACATAGTCTCAGTTCCTGCCTTCAGATCAATGTATTTTAACTCATGGATTGGCACACACCTGAATGACTAGGAAATAGCTGCACAAGATAAGCTGGCCAAGGGATTCATATCAGTGAGCAGTTGCAGAGAAGAGCAGGTTTATCCTTTGTATGCTTGTTGCCAACACAAGAGTACACAAGACAGAGACAAGGTCAGAGCTCTCCTGTTTCATGTGGAAATCCAGAGTATGAGCAAGTAGCTACTCAACTTGCTCAGCTGCTGTAAGACACCATGACCATCTCTTAGAATAAAACCATAAATAATTTTTAAAACGCAGACCAGTAGCATGACACTTAAAGGGCATCTTCTCAAGCCTGTGCTCTTCAACATCCACATTAATGACCTGGATGCAGGACTTGAAGGAATACTTAGGAAGTTTGCTGTCTGCACTGAACTGGGAGGAGCTGTCAAGTCTCTCAGGGGCAGAGAGGGCCTCCAGAGAAACCTTGACAAATCAGAGAAATGGGCATCACCAATTGTGGGAAGTTCAACAGGGGAAGTGCTGGATTCTGCATGTGGGAAGGGGCAAGCCTCGATGTGTGGGTGGACTGGGGAATGAGGCTGAGAGCGGCTGAGGAAGGGACTTGGGAGTCTTGGTCCATGGCAAGTTGAACATGAGTCAGCAGTGTCCTGGCACCAGGAAGGACATCTGTGTCCTGGGGCATTAGGTAAAGCATTCCTGGTCAGGCAGGGGATTGTCCTACTCTGCTTTGGGGCAGCCCCACCTCCAGTGCTGGGGGCAGTTTTGAGCACCACAATATAAAGAAGACATTAGGCCATGAGAGACCATCCAAAGAAGGGCCATGAGAATGGTGAAGGGCCTTGAGGGGAAGCCATATGAGGACTGGCTGAGGGCACTTGGTCTATTCAGCTGGAGGAGACTGAGGTCAGACCTCACTGGGATCTTCAACATTCTCCTGAGGGATAGCAGAGGGGCAGGAACCAATCTCTTCACTCTCCTGACCAGGGATAGGACTTGAGAAAATGGTACAGCTGTGTCCAGGGAGGATTAGGCTGGATATCAGGAAAAGGTTCTTCCCACAAAGGGTGGCTGGGCACTGAACTGGTTCCTCAGGGAATGGGTCACCGCCCAAAGCTTCCAGAACTCAAGGAGTGTTTGGACAATGTGCTCAGGCACAGGGTGGAATTGTTGGGGTGTCTTGTGCAGGGCCAGGAGTTGGACTTGATCTTCACAGGTCCTTCCCAACTCAGTATATTCTGTGATTCTATGACATCTAAAATGCTTGCTCTACTCTCAGGGCATTGATCCTTAGCAAAACTCACTTGAAGTGATGCCAGGCATGGTACAAGGCACTGAGGTCATGGGTGTGCAGAATGGCATCACACACATGTCACCAAGGAGGAGATGAAGAGGCTCCAGCCCACAGTCCACATGCCTCATGGCTGAAGGGTGCTGGGTTTGCAGTACTTGCACTGGATCCACACCCGATACATCGTCATCTGCTTCCCACGGTTCACTTGCAATCGCCGATCAACCAGATTCTGGACTTTTTCCAGCCCAGCTGTGGTGAACAGATGATCTAACTCATCTGGAAGCAAAGAGAAGGAAACTGAGGAGACCATAGCTTTTCTTTAACTGATACCTGCTCACAGGTATCAAACAAGATAAGTACTTTACTAGGGGAGTTTAACATCACAGTTTTTCAAGTTTTCCTTCTAGCAAAGAAGGAAAGAATTATTTGGAGTACATCTAGAACTACAGACTTGACAAAGGAATCAGCAGCAATTTCAAATAAGCATACTGCTTGTAGTAAGTAATTAAGGAGCATCTTCTGGCAAGCTGGGACAGAGCTATTACTTCCCCCTTGCCCAGAGGAATTTCAGAGTCCACAAGACCAAAGAACAGGATCAGACCTATGCTTTTAAATAGTGGCAGTAAGATCTGTGCTGCCTAGGCTGGAGGGGAATGGGATTCATTAAGGTTAAATTTGGGAAAAAAAAATCCCCCACACCCTGTTGGGGCCCAATTAAAGCACTAAGAGCCCTTGAGGCCTCAACAATTCCACTGGCAGATAATCCTGACCAAACAAGTAAGTCTCACAGTGCCCCAGTCCTGCTGAGCAGCAGAGCTTACTCCCAGAGCACGTGGTTTGTCTGGAGTTTCTGTAGGAAAAGTTTGACAGGTTTCAGCTTGTGCTTCTTTATCAGATGCTTTCCATTGTGAAGTATTCACCAAACATGCATTAAACATTCATTTTGTTGTGCCAAATACGAGTTGTGCAGAGGGGAACAGTTCAGTTGTGCCAATGCTCTAGAACTGACTGGGCTCAGAGGCCTGTAGTGGAGGGACTGGAGGTGCAGCTGGTGATAAACAGGAGAATAACAACTGCTGCTAACACCAAGCAGCAGCTGAACTGGAGGGGCTGCCTCAGCTCCATGCTGAACCACACCCTTCTGATTTCCTCACAGGAGAGCAGGAAAATTAAGGGAAGGCCTGCTAAGTGGTGTCCATCTCTCTCCATCATCTGCAGCCAATATACAAGGAGAGCTCCTCCAATCCCACCCCTCCCAGGGTAGCACACACACCAGTTTTCCTCTTAAAGGATTTTCCACTAAGGAAATTGACCATGTCATGCTTGCACCAGAAGCTGAGAAGCCCAGGCCACTGTTTAATTGGGAGATACTTAACATTTCACAGTGCTCCAAGAAAGAGGCTGAAAAGATCTAGCGGCCGATCAGGAGGGCACAGGGACAAGAAGTGGTGAAGAGAGTCAGAAGGATGTTTCTGGCCTCCTACCTTGTGTAAAGAAGTAGACTCTGGTGCCATCACCTCTTACATAGAAGTTATCAGACAGACATTGACCTAAGAGAAGACAGATATAAACATACAGTTACCAGTGATCACTTAAAAATCAACAACTGCCATCCAACAACAGGCCCTTCTCCAGCACACACTGTGCTTTGCAGAGTTAATGAGCTGCCTCCAAACAGGGCAGACACAGCTTTCAGAGAAGCAGAATCTACTAGTGACGGGGCAAGAATTCCCAGGGGAAAGGAAATACCTTTCTTGAACCGAAGCTGGGCAAGATCATAACGGCCGTAATCTCGCAACAAGATCATTCCTCCTGGTTTCAGAAGGCGACTCAGTCTGGTCACAATGCACTGCATTCTGAGAGAAGAACAAACCAGGAGCACTCAACAAGCTGCAAAACTGTGTTTCTTTCCTTCCAAAAAGATGGAATAAAGTTCTTTACATTTCAACTTCATGTGAAGAGCTACCCAAAGCTCAATTCTGAGCTCTCCCAGAGTCAGGTGGGTTCATTTTATTTGGCCTTTATTTTTTGACATTGTCCGATTATGCTTTTTTCCTACAAGGATAACATCCTGCCACAGCAGGGATTAACTGCTCTCTCTTACTGATTACAAAAGGATCTTCACTAGTTTCTGCAAAACAAGTAGTAAGCAAACTTGAAGAGAAGTGTTGTGAAGTAAAACTAAAGGGAACCAAAAAAGAGACTAGTGTAGGTTGCAACAATTATCACACTAAGACTACAGCGCTTTCTTTACATTTTTCCTGAACCTGAACCCTTCTTTCTTGCTGCCTTCCATGTTAGAAATTAATCTACCCCATGAGCCTGAAAATCCAGCAGAATACTTTCCAAAGTGAGTGCTCAGTGTGGCTGGGGCTCAGAACAGTGATCCAAGCAACGATCACCCTGTCCTCTGTCAGAATTGGTTATAACAGCAAATACCTGCAAATTTTGTTGGCTGAGGCTTCGTGGAAAACTGGACCACAAACAGAACAAACTTTAATTTTCCTTGATAGGACATTATTAAAGAACTCCAGTCATAGAAGGATTATCTTCTGCAATCAGAAGGAATTATTAAAACTTACTTCTCTGGGAGAATTGCTGAGAGGACAAAGATAAGAATAACAATGTCAAGACTCTCCTCTGGCATTGGGAAAGGACTTTGGTCATTGCACAGGTCATGGACAAATGCAAAGCAGCGAGAAGAATCATATTCTGCATTGTTCTGTATTTGAGGGAGAGAAATTAAGAATATTAGTAGCAGACCCTGATCTCAGTATTAGCTGGACTATATGGATTATTAGTATTATATGGAGTATTTTAAATTTCACATTATCAAGAGGTCTGTCCAGAGATCTGTTGCAGTCTCACTGGACTTTTGTGTCAGGTATATTCCTTGGTCAGGCAAGGAACAGGTGTGAAGTGTGAAAAAATATTTACACACAGGAGATTTACAAAGAGCTTTGGTCTTGTTACAGTCAATCAAAAAACCCCATAAAACTGGACCAGGGTTGATCACAATTTTAAGGTCAGAATTTCCACTAACAGTGGTAAGAAATGAGAGATTTATACTGATAAATTGGAAACCTTTACATAAGTGAGAGTATCAGGGCACCTCTCTGCATCACTGAAATCAATATTCATTTAATCTACAAACAGATATTCCCTATACCCCAAAAATAAAACTTGATTGACTACAGTTACAGCCTTAAAAAATCAGATTTAGTTGCTGCTACAGATTGCAGAAGCCTCTACAAACAGTGCTTGTGTCACATACAAAAGATGAAATGGATGCTGACTGTGGTGCTATGCTCCCCTGTCATCTCAGGATTGCATTTGATACTTCATATATTCTCAGTACTGCCTTGACCAGAAATTTATCAGTGGTATTTGTCCTTTGACCAAACTCCAACCTCTTGCACCACAAACACGATCCCTCCTCAGGTGCTTGTACAGAAGAAATCAGACCATGTTCCCAGAACTGTGGTGACAGTGACACAAATAAACCAAAACCAGCTTAAGTTCCTGTTAAAAAACAGCCTGAATGTTTTCAAGGTTTGAGTTTTTTTCAAGTTACTCAGCTAAAAGAACACTGCATTGAGAAAAGTACTGCCAACCACAGGGGAAGAAAATCTGTCTGACTTGTTGGCTGCCAATGTGACATTTTGAGAACTTTTACTTCCCTAATTTCCACTATCTTTGATGGCTCACTTTCCAGATTTCCCAGTGCAAGGGTCAGCACCAGGGCTGGCTAAAACCAGAAAGCTGCCAGCACAGCCAGAGAGTCACTGGCAGCTGGTATAGATTTGTGTAAATGGGCAATTGGCCCCAGATACTTCCCACATCTTCGTAAGTCACCCCTGAGATTACCTGGACAAGATCCACAGCTGCTGTAGAAAAATCACAGCAATAAACGAACAAGCCTGGGTCACTGCAATAAATCAAAGAAACTCATCATTTATGTTGAGGAATTAAGGAGTGTTTCAAATGCACAAAGCCCAGAAATCCTAGGCTTCAGTTTTTGTGCAAAATCTGATGGATTCCATTGCTCCTTTATGTCCATTCTTTTCATATGGAACTGACTGCTTCCTTTTTATTTTAAAGCTAAAACCAAGGGCTTCCAAGCTCAAAACACAATAACCTGAAGCTGCAGATGGCAAAGATACCATTAGCATTTGGCTTTTCTCTGAGCTTGTCATGGAACATTTTTCCAATTGTTTTTCAGAGGCTGGTATCTCATGCAGGTAAAAGCCTACTGACAATTACTTCACAGAATCCCAGAATGGTGTGGGCTTGGAGGAATGTTAAAGATCATCCAGTTCCACCCCTGCTATGGGCAGAGACACCTTCCACTAGACCAAGGTGTTCCAAGCCCTGTCCAACCTGGCCTTGGACACTTCTAGGAATGTGGAAGCCACAGCTTTTCTGGACAACCCATGCCAGGGCCTCCCCACCCTCAAAGGGAACAATTCCTTCCTAATATCCCATTTATCTCTGCCCTCTGGCAGTGGGAAGCCATTTCCTCTTGTCTTGTCTCTACTTACTTGTTGGTTTGTAAAATTGGGAAGACTGTATTCCCAGCCCCACAGCCAACCTGCATAAACAGAGCAGATGCATACAGTGAAAATCATTCCTTCAGCATGTACATGCAGATAATTTTCAATCATCTCTCTACAGCCATGTAACGAAGAACTACACATTAGTAAAGCTGAGAATGGCAGTGACTATTCTGAAGTGTCCATGCAAGATCTGAGCCTGTTAAGGTCTGAGGAACAGGATTACATGTGTGGGAAACCACTAAGCAAGCTCTTGTCAAAATCTTAGTAACAAGCTATACATTGTTACTCTTTTGAAAGCTGTTTTTGCTGGAATCCCAAGCATAACAACCTGAATGAGTCACTGAAGCACGGGCAAAGGCCATGGATGAGTTACATACACTTCCATAGAAAATCAGAGCAATGGAGAAGTTAGGTTTGCTTTACTCTAATTACTCCTTCTGCTTGTTCCCATTTGAAGAGATGATGGCTCACACAACTGGGTTTAGGGAATCTGCCTCTGAATGTTTAAAGAATCAGTAAAATTGAAACAGACTGAGCAAAAAACACCATAGAGGGTTTGCAGTGACAGCTGCAAGTTAAAGAGCTCACTCAGGTGAGATAGGAGATGCACGTTGAGAACACTGTAGTCTGAGGAAATCGTAAAAGTGTCAAATTAAATTTAAAAATTCAGGACAGTTCATACTAACTCTCCCTGGAAGGGCAGGACTTTCATATAATGCTAAGTAATAAACAAATCCAGTAATATCTACAGTGAACAACTAGAGGTGACAGAGCAAAAAGGTCACAACCAGCTGTGAGCCGTCCAATACTTAAAATTGCCACAAACTTCTCTGGGACAAAGCCTGTATCAGTTTGGGATTCCCTGTTATCACAAGGGCCCTAAGGAACAAACCCAAGAGCATCTTTACATTCTTGGCTTCGTTGCTTTGTTTCACATCTCCCAAGGCAAATAGGAGTCAACACAAACATGCAGAAGACAATGACAAGGTGTCCTAGGGTGACTAGATGATGCTTGCATCCCTGCTTGTCAGTTCTGTTTATGCTGGATGTTAAGTTCTGCATCTTTAAGACTGGTTCCAAGAGCGAAGGAGGAGAGAAGAAGTGTGCAGTTTGTTTGCAGAAACTGTACTTGCTCCTTCTGCTCTGTGTTCCTTCTCATGGATTGTGTTGTCTGCAAGACAGGCAGTGGGAGAGAACTCTCCTTTACTTTTAGTTATTAGCTAGCTGAGCTAGCGAAGTTCCCCGGACTGTGGTTTATCTTTTCCTTGGAACTGATCGACCCTGCTCTGGGCTAAAACCCCAGAACACTGGGAGCACACATCTGTGGCCCACCAGGGCCCAGGATGCAGCATTCCAGCACTGAGGGACTGATAACAGACTGAGTGAGCCAAGCTACACACCACGACAGGGGTTTTCTGAAGGTGCCATCTCTTCAGAACAGTGAGAGGTTTTATCATTCAGTATTATTCATTTTTATGCCTGTGAATACTTTGCTTGTTAAATAAACAGCTTTTTTCCACTTTTCTCCTGGGAAATATTTTCCTGAACCAGTTGTGGGAGGGGCCACTTGAATCTGCTTTCCAGAGAAACCGCTTTGTAAGTTTCCTCCCAGATTTGCCCTGAATCAGGACAGAAGGGAAAGCTTTATACAGAGTAGAAGAATCAGCTTCTTCAAAAGATGACCTTAAAACACTTGTTTGAACATCTGATAGCAATAGTTTGGCTTTTAAACTTGTAAACTTCTTATGGTTCTTGTGCTCTGCTAATTCTGAACCAAAAGAATCCCAAGAGATTTAGTTCAGTTCTAAACTACCCTCCAATTTTTGCATTTTACTGACTGAAGGCAATCATTCCCTCCCTTGCTGTTTGACAGTGACACACATTTTTATGCCCCAGTCACACTGACACAAGAGAGGCTTTGATGTGTGACTTTGATTTCCAGCTCTTACCTCTAATATCCGGTAAGATGCAGCTGCTCCTGGGTAATGCCCATCACTGCTTTTCTGTGCAGCCAACTCCTCCGTGTGGCCTCCAGGTGGGCTTTTTATCAGGTTTAACTGTCTCTCTGTCCTGGTTTCCAACGAGCAATGGCAAATTTCACAGCTTCCCAGCCCTTCCTTTTTGGATTCTTCTTTGTTACTAAATCCATGCACAGAATCTCCATTTTGGCTTGAGTTCCTGTGAGGTGCCAGCTCAGGAAATTCAGTGAACAGCCAGTGCCTGTCCTTGAAGAAGCCATTTTCGTGGATTTTATAGAAGTCATCCCAGTATTTCTTAGCATTTACCTCATATTCCTCTGTGAACACAAGCAAAAACATCACCAGGCATCAAATCAGAAGGTCTCAGGGTTTAATCAGTTCAGAGAGTGAGGGATCACTGCAGGTACCTATGCACCAACCTGCTGTAATAAGTGACATTATTGACTGAAAATCCTTTATTTAAATTTGCAATCCTACACAAACACTCAGCCTATGTCCTCACAGTCACTTTGTTAAGACTTAAAAAGGGAAAAGAGAGAAGAGGAAACTCTGTCTCCTGGTAGGATTTAAAGGAAGCTGCAACAGAAAAAGGCTCTTTGAAGGAGATTGGATTAAAGAAATCCAGGTTTTACTTCCATCTCTAACACTGACTTGTTCAGCTCACTGGAACAATTAATTTGGAGCCTGGTGACATTAAGTGTAAAGCACAACTCCTAAGGAATTTTCTGAGAGCTGCCTGGAGCTGAAAGCTCCTGTCCAACACACTGCTCTTATTTTCAGGTGGAGAAACCAAAAAATCAACAAAAAATCAAAAGAGTCAACTCTCCCTGCCTGGCAGGAAGCTCAGTTAGAATTTATGCAATCCTGCAGGTAACAGGACAGCATGTTTTCCACATTTTGCTGGAGTCCAGTCCAGATAACTTTACTTTCCATAGTTCTGTGCATGTCAGAGCATCACACATTTATGAACTAAAACAAAAGAGGGGAATCAACAGTGACCACTGCATTAAAGTAGCAGTGGAGAACTAAGGTGGACAAGCTAAAGATGAACAGAATTAATTTGAGCAGCAGCACTTTCACATCAAATGGTTCACTTCAGGAGCAAGAGGTGATTACAGGGAGCTGGAAAAGCTCTTACAAAGCCATGATCAAGTGAAATTTGAGTCACCTACAAACTTATTTCCACACACTTTCACAGATTTCAGATCAAGTACAGTCTGGGGGAACTATTTCTTCCACGGGAAGCTACAAATCCAAGTGACTTTCTATGACTTCATCAATGGGATGAGTTCTTTGTTCTGGGAACTAACCTAATTATAGCATCCTGTGCTTGAAATCACCTACAGACATTAACATCCATGGCCAGAAATCCCAATTGCATGCCAATAATAAGTAACTCCTCAACCATCTTTGGATGGCAACAAATGCATTACTGAATAAAAATGACTGTAGGGTGTTATTAGCTGAACTGCTGTTTATTTGTCTTCCTGAAGAACATAAAACTGTTTCAAAGTGAGATTGTAAAGTGAACTCAGAACACCTGGAAAAATATGTAGCCTCAGCCAAATATAGACAAAAATGGCTTTAACAAAGAAGCACTTAATCAGTCATATGTCTATTTTTAGTAGGATATATCCCTGCAGCACAAAGAGCTATATAAAAAATAATCTCTTTACCTCAACTACAAGGATTTTCTCCTTTTAAGAAGCCTGGTTCTTACACACGAAGATGAAGGAAACTTTAATGTCTGGTATTAGACACAAGCAGTAAGTTTGCACCATGATCTCACTGTAGGTCACAGTGAACAGGGCCAGGTCAGTTCACTGTTTGCATGGAAGGAGTCAGTGACTGCTGATGCTGAAAGAAGCACTGTTGACCCAAACCCTTGCACACTCTACCCTAAACTTTCTTTCTCCCATGTACCAGCAGGAATATGCAAGGCTTCTGAGGCTGAAACTCTCTTTCACCTAACAAAAATACAGATCCTGATTCCTGCTCATCTCCAACAATTCCATGACAGCCTGACTGCTGTGGAATGCTCACCTGAGACACAGGCACATAATTCCAGCCCAGCCATTTTGGATTGCCCATATTTTTGCCACATTACACTGGTGAAGAAGACATTGTACTCTTCCTTTGTTACATTAGCTTGAAATTCTGTTGGATGCTATTGAAGAGCTGTCATACTCCAAACTACATGTGGGGAAGCTTTATTTAAAGCTCATTTACCTTGGAGCCTGCTGTTTTCAAAGCCCTGAATAAATGATCAGTATCAATGTAAATACAAAAAATTAAGGGCCAGCTGACAAAGATCATACAAGAAACAGATTTAAGCAAACATATGACTGTGGCTTCCTGCCAGAAAAGTTCACATCACACTTATTTCAGGCCCTTTTTGGAGTATTAGTTCACAGTGCCATCAGTGTGCAAGCCAGATTCCTCCAGAGACTTCCCTGATAAGGACTCCTGACTTCCTGCTCACCTTTGTAAGAGCATACCCCCAAAGCCAAGCCCATGCTCACCCCTTCACTGTGCAAAAGAAGAGCAAACAAAAGTAACTGTTCAAAAAGACCAGAAGAGAACCAGGGACCTCCTGAATTGCAAGGGGGCTAACCATGGAGCCTGAAAGGAAACCAAGAAACTTGGATTTCTTTCTCTTTCTTTTCCCAGCCAGGAGACACATGTTCCACATAGCCACAGAGCTTCCCTCCTTCTTCAGAACAAATCCTGACATCTCCAAGTAATCCACAGAATAATACAGTCATAATGACCAATATTCTGCCTTTGTTCTCCTCCTTGGACATCCTGATTCTCAAACTACCAGACCCTTCAGGCACATTTGCCTGGGCTGCTTTCCCTGCTTTCCAGCCATCCCATTGTCTCCACATGCTTCCCAGTGAATAGCAACCATCAACATTTGACTGGCCTCCATTGTTCACTCTGGGAAATACATCATGGAGTTCTGACAAACGGTTCCAACAGCAAATTGCTCCACAATTTCCTAGTTGTATATAGGTTCTCAAAGCATGACAGACAGCACCCTTTAATGCTAACCAGATTTTAAAATGAGCTCAACACAATGGGCATCACAATGGAAAACTGCTGGATACCTCTAGGAGTCCAAGAAATTAGGAGGGTTACTCTTTGGTGAATTAAATTTGCTATTGTGAACACAACTGGAAGCTATATGGAAGTGTCTCAATAGTTCCAGTAGTGCTCAGCATCATCTGACCGGTGACACACTCGATTTAATTTGCACAAAAGGAGCAGATACACCCTAGAGCTCAGCAGGGTATAACAAGATCATCATCAGATAAGTTTCTTATCACACCAAAGAACTATTTCACCAACATTTGAGGGACTAGATGATCTCTACCAGGTGTGGAGAAAATGCATTATTAACTATGAATGGCTTCAACCATTACTTAACCAAAGACCTGAGCACCTCGAGCTTGATTCAGAGACAAGTAAGCTCTGCATTTTGGAGTGATAAATATCCTTTAAATCATACAAAATTCAAACTTTGGAATCCCTTTGCTATCTGAGGATAAACAATCAAGATAAAATAATTTTTCTTTCTCTGATTAAATTGTTCTCATGTGGTTTGTTTGCTTTGTAGAGATATGGATATCTCTTTGTAGAGATATGGACACTACATTCTCAGACCCTTTAAAGAGAAAATCAGCTTGGATCAGGGCTCACTCCACAGCAAGTCAGCAAAAACTGCATACTAGCAGTTAAGCTTTAAAGAGCAAAAATAAGTAGAGGCAACAACTCTACACTCAGAGAGGTTTGTTGACAATGAATACTAACAAGTATTTAACACACACATCATGACAGAGAAGCACAACCCAATCTGACTCCTCCCAACCAGCAGGAGTCTCTAGTGAAGGTGGAAGAGTCACAGGGAGATAAATTAAGACCAGAAAGGTTCCTCCTCCTCAATTTCCCATTATCACAGCAGTGTTAATGCCTTCTGAGTGACTGGGAGATGGGGAAGAGAGGAACTGATGATGTTGTGATGTGGCTCTGGCCAGACTGTTCCATTCCTGGCACACATGAGCTGACTCACATGAGGACACTCTCCAAAAGTACCTTGTTTGTCTTGTGGCAATAGTTGTGAGCTGTTTTCTTGAACTTTACTCCTGGCACTGGCTTCCTGCTCTTCTGACCATTCCACATTATCCCTGTTGTGAAAAATAAGATGAACTAGAGCTAAGCATGGTAGGAAAGAGAAAGGTCTGGAGAGCCCTCCAAATGGACAGGGGTGCAGATGTGATCCCCAATTCCAGCCCAGCACCAGCACAACAGCCCAGTCAGCATGTGCAGGTCCTAGTCCTGAAGGAACTCGTGGAATTGCAAACAGGAGGGATCCTAAATCTGTCCCATTTTGGATGCTCACTCAAATTTAAAGAGAATAGATCCTTGCTAAAACCATGAGAGCACTCAGCACAAAACCACATCGTCTTTCTCAAGTTAAAGCAGAAAAGGCAGCTGGGTTATTTGGGAAGGTAACTGTTAAATGAAATCAAATGATGAGAAAATTAGGGGAAGCTTTAAAGAATTAAGAATTATTAATAACTTCAATGCACATACACAGCTATGCAGTCATTAAAGTGATTCACTTGGCCTTTTTTCATTAAAACAAGTCAATGAAAAGCAGAGTACAAGGCTCAAGAAGCAGTACTTGTCTCACAAGGAATCAGTCTTCTGATTTTAACTCACAAAACAAAGGCTTAAATATTAAGTCTGTGAAAAAACAGATTACTGAGAATTTCTACAGGAAAACTAAGGATATGCTTTTGTAACATACCTTTTGTATAGAACAGTCCCAGAAGGAATGACAGGCTGACACATATAAATATTACTTAATTACAAATTAAACACACCCAATTCTTAACATGGTATAGCAGTCAGAGACCAAAAGTGGATCTATTTACCCCAAAAATGCAAAATACCTTCACTTCCCAGCAAATTAGAGAATTTGCATGTTTAACTAACTTAAAACAACTTCTGCATGTACATAAAGAGCTCCTGTTCCAAGCACACACTTGGCACAACCTTACTGAAGGAATGTCAGGTTATGGATATTCCGACAGAAGGTAATTTACCTTTATTAACCACAGCAATAAAACAATTGCTACAACCACAGGAGCCTGAGGAATGCTACTGCTTCAGGAGGGGTTGAGAATGACTCAGAACTCTCTGCTGATCAGTCCTGAAGATTCAGGACACTCCAGGGATCAATCCCAAAGGTTCAGGAGCCCCCAGAGAATCAGTCCCCAAGGCCCAGAACCCCGCAGGGAGCAGTTCCAAGTGCTCAGGACCCCCGGAGAGCAGCACTCCGGACCAGCACCGGGCACACAGGGCAGTGCCCTGCTCGGGGATGCCGGTCCCCGCCCGGCCCGCAGTCGCTGTGCGGCCGCCAGCCCCACACCCACCGCTCCCCCGGCTTGCTCCACGCCCTCAGGGTGTCTCTCGAGGCGCGTCCGGAGCAGAGGGCGGTCACCGCGGTCAGGGCCCCGTGAGGCGGAGCGGGCACGTCGGGACTGGCCCATTACACAGCGCCTGGCCACAGACACCGCAAATCGGAGAGGCGGCGGCGGCGAGCCCGCCCCGGCCACCCCCACCCCACCGCCGGGCGGCACCGCAGGGCAGCAGAACCCCGGGCGGCTCACGGGGGTCTAGAGCGGGCAGCGGCGGCAGCGCTCACGCACCAGGCGTTGTGCTGGAAAAGCCGGGAGGGGTCAGTGAGGAGCCGCCTCCCGAAAGGCCGCCGCTCCCCGGCCTCGCAGGGCGCCGCCATGAGGGGCCGGGCAGCGCCGGAAGCGGAAGCGGCCCCACGCGGTCCGACCCGAAGGAGGACTGCGGGTGGCGGTCACGTGGAGGGGGGGCGGTCAGGTGAGGCGGTGCCGTGAGGGGGGAGGGCCCGCCAATGGCTCTGGGGAGTTTAACTCCATTTATCGCGTTCCAGGGAGTGCCTGAACGGGACAGGGCACCACAGGGCTTCTTCTGCTCCAGCCTTGCTGCTCCAGTGGGGTCATTCCAGAGTACATGCCACAGAATCCCAGAATGGTTTGGGTAGGAAGGGACCTTAGAGACCACCCAGTGCCACCTCTGCCATGGCAGGGACACCTTCCACTGTCCCCGGGTGCTCCAGGTTCTGTCCAGCCTGGCCTTGGACACTTTCAGGTATCCAGGGGCAGCCACAGCTACTTTGGGCACCCTGTGCCAGGGCCTGCCCACCCTCACAGGGAGGAATTTCCTCCCAACATCCCAGCAAATCCTGCTCTTTCAAATTGAACCCATTCCCCCTTGTCCTCTTACAACGAGGTGTAATGGGTTCAAATTCAAAGGATTTGAATGGATTGCCCAGGACTGCCTCCAGACAGTTCTGGAATATCTCCAACAATGAAAGCTTGACACCTCTGGACAATCTCATCCAGTGTTGGTCACTGCACAATGATGAAGTTCTTTTGCATGTTCAGGTGGAACTTCCTGGGCATCAGTTTGTGCCTGTTGCCTCTCGTTCTATTGCACAGCACCTCTGAGCAGAGTCCAGCTCCATCTTCTTGGCACCCTTTTAGATATTTATTTGTTTGGCCTTCTGGGAAGAGGGAGGGAAGATGAAGGAGGAAGGACAGAAATTGAGGAGGCCACCAGGATGATCAGAAGGATAGAACACCTCTTGTACAAGGAAAGACTAAGACAGTTGGGATTGTTCAGCCTGGAGATGAGAAGCTCTGTGGTGACTTGAATGTGGCCCTTTCCAGTACCTGAGGGAAGTCTCCAAAAAAGATGGAGAACAACTATTTACAAGGGCCTGGAGTGACAGGAAATGGCTTCACACTGACAGGGGGCAGGGTTAAATGGGATATTTAAGAAATCCTTCCCTGGGAGGGTGGGCAGGCCCTGGCACAGGGTGCCCAAAGAAGCTGGGGCTTCCCCTGGATCCCTGGCAGTGCCCAAGGCCAGGTTGGACGGGGCTTGGAGCAGCCTGGGATAGTGGAAGGTGTCCCTGCCATGGCAGGGGTGGCACTGGATGGGCTTTAAAGTCCCCTACAAACCATTTTGTGATTCTGTAATTTTGTTCATAGCGTGCAAAGGGAGGCACAGGGTGACTTTCCAAATTTTGGGGGGCATCTTTCTGCAACACTTGAAGGAGTCTCTATCCATCCACACTGGCTAGTGCTGTCTCTGAGCTCCTGTGGGTGGCAACCAGAAGACAAAAGTGAGAGACACTGGCTTGTGAAACAGCCCAGCCCCACTCAGCACCAGCTGCTGTACCCATGGCTTTGGAGGGACCTGGTACCTGGGGAGTTTAAACTGCACAGGGGTGAGACATGCCCCTGGTGGCACTTCCAGCAGTGCCTTTGCAGAGCAGATGGCAGCCATGCAGATGCTTCTGGATGTACAACCAGAGAAAAAGCTTTTCTGGAAATCTCATCTTGGGGCCCCTGTGTTTTGTTTATGTTGTTATATATGGCAGAAGTACCCCAGTAGAGAGGGGCACTTCCTCTGTGTCCCACAGAGGCAACTCCCCTGATAATCTGAAACAATTCTCCTGAGGCAGAGTTGCCAACTCCACCCATTTCCCAAGGACTTTGAGGTGAAGGATTCCTCTGGTAATTGTAGCTGCCCGAGTAATTTTTCCTATGGGCTGAAGAGGAGGAGAGTGGTTGGAGCTGTGACTGAGCCTTGTCCTGCTTTCACAGAGCTCAAAGGGAGCAGAGATCCCAGCAGCCTTGAGAAGATCTGGACAAGTTATGCCATGGGGATCCATCCCTATTTTTCACACTGCTGGTTAGGTATATGGCAGGGAGGACAATTCCTTGCAGTTTATCATTAGCCAGAAGAGGTAAGGTTGACTCTTTCTATGTTCCATCTGCTAAGGGAAGAGCGTGGCCTCTGCTCTTGTAGCCAGGAACATCTGAAACAAACTGGAAAAAGGGAAAAAGTGAGAGTCTGGACTAAATCCAGGGACAGAAATCCCCATCATATCATGATGCCTCTGTGGCACCTGAGGTACAAAAATAAGGCATCAGACCCTGCTGAGACAGGGCAGGATGACTTTCCTGCTGGAGGAGCCATCAGTCCCTCACCACCAAAGACTTGCTTCCATGTTTATCCCATGTGGGTGGGAACCCTGCAATATTTTAAGGGAACCAATGGCCTCATGTTAACATCACATCCTTGTCATCTGACAAGCACCAGTACAGGCATGCAGGAGGCTTTTAACTAATCTGTTGGTTTACAAAGATTTCTAGGTTTCCTCCAAGGAAAAAGACCGTAGATACCTAGCCTTACCTTCCTCTGTCCTAAGGCTTCCAGCTTTCCTGGCTGGGCAGGTGAGCCCTGCTGGCTGTGGAGCCCAGGATGGAGTTGGGGTCCTGGATGTCACCCTTGTGCCCTAGGGAAGTGCCCAGGCAATGACTGAGCAGAGCAGGGAGTGTTGCCAGCACTCCAGGGAGATTTCAGTCTTTGGGAGTGACACCAAAAGGGCAGCTGGAGAGACTCCATCCACAGAATCCAGACCTGACACCTCCCATGGCTCTGGGGTCAAGTGAGCCTCCTCTGTGACCAGATCAAAGCCCAAATTGTCCTCAATGGTTGTGCTCTTTGTAATGAGAAAGTGTTGGAAAACTGCCCTGCCTGCTGGCAGTCAGCACAGAGAGATTTGCCAAAAAGAGGTTAATAATAACAATAATTTTAATAGTGTGTCCTTTGCCTTTCACCCACTCCTTCCATCTCAGGATCTGAAGAAATGTAGCCACAATAATGCAATGAAACTCCCTCCCTCCCAGCAGGGTTGGATGCTGAGGCCAAAGAAGATTAAATTACCTTTCCATGGCCACTCATAACCCATCACTTCCTTCAATGCTCCACCAAGCATACAGACACAGCCCCTTCTCTTATACCCTCCTGAGGGGTGGCACTGCTGAGACACACCGAGTTCACACTGGGCCTCTCTGCCATATAATGCAAAGCAAAAATTCAACCCAAGATGAAGGGGAGTGCAGAAACAGAGAGAATTTAAGCTGTGCTCAGTGCATGGTGTGTCCCACACCAGAGTGACCCAAAGAGAGTTGCAGAGACACAGCAGCCTCCCTGTGTTTGTGTTGCTGGGTAGCTGAAGGAGAGGCCAGGTAGGAGCAGAGAGCAAGGAGGTGAATGCCAGTCCCCTCCTGTGGTGTGTCCTGGGCTTCCTGCAGCTCCCTGCTGGCCAAGGGGATAGCTGGAATCAACATTGTGGGTGTCAGCCACATCCCCGGGACTGTGAGGGAAGGTGGAGTGAGTCAGTGGGGAGATACCACAGTCATGGAATGGTTGGGGTTTGAAGGGATCTTAAAGACCATCTCTTTCTACCCACTGCAATGGGCAGGGACATCTTCCACTCAACCAGGTTACTCCAAGCCCTGCTCAACCTGGCCTTGAACTCTTCCAGGGATGGGGCAGCCACAGCTGTTCTGGGCACTCTGTGCCAGGGCCTCCCCACCCTCACAAGGAGGAATTTATTCCCAATATCCTATCTAACCCTGCCCTCTGGCAGTGGGGAGCCATTCTCCCTTGTCCTGTGACTCTAGGCCCTTGTAAAAAAGTCTCTCTCCATCTTTCCTGTCAGCTTCTTCAGGTAGTGCAAGGTCACAATGAGGTCACTCTGAAGCTTTGTTTCTCCAGGCTGAACAATCCCAATTCTCTCAGAAAATGTGTTTGAGGAAGGGGAGCCCGAAGTACAACAACCTAAATTATTCCATGATTTTGTGCCAAGGAAAATGCAACATTTTGTTTTTTGTTTTTAATTCCAGCTCTTTCTTCTCTTCTCCAAATCTTAAGTTTTCTGCCCAGCAGATGCTCCAGATCCTGAACTATCCTGAAGTGCTGATGTACTCACCATCTACAGTCATGTCCTTCAGTACCTCCTGGAGACTCTGTTCTGGAAAATGGATTTCCACTGAGAGTGTTGGGACTTCAGCACTCCAACATTGACCTGCTTCCCTAGAATTAATGGGGAGATGTGTTTCATTTCAGAAAATTCCCTAGACACGTAGAAAACCACTTTCTGAGTTGTGAATCAGACAAAACGCCCCTTTTGTCATCTTCTGTCTGTATTGGAAGTGCTTTGCTTATTTTTGGGGTTTATTAACAGAAAACAGTTTACAAAAGGAGTTGACGGGGTCCAAGGAAAGAGCACTTCAGCGCTTCCAGGAATTAAAGTAGTAGTAAAAAGAATTCTGGCCTTAAGTGTTGCTGTGTCAGTGGGGTGGGTTTCAGGGTGTCCCCACTCCCTGGAAACCTCCGTGGGGCAAATGTCCCTGTCCAGTGTGGGAGATGATCACTCAGCAGGCCAGAAGGTGGAAGGCTTGGGCCGAACACGTACAGACACCACCATCTAGTGGTGCCGAGCTCCAACAGCCTCCATGCAGCCCGGAATCCGCACGTCCCGCACAGTTGGACCTACTACCGCTCCCAAATGGCTTCTCCCAGGGAGCTGAGAGCAACCACAAAGTCCACACAGCCCTGCCCAAGGAGGGACCTACGGCTGCTCCCTCTCCTCTACTCCGGCCAGCACAGTGACACTGCCTTGACATTTTGGGGGGAAAAGTCACTCCCGACTCCCAACAGCTGCTCCTCGTGGTCATGGGCTTGATGCTGCAAAGAGCTGTGCCCCCTGGCATCAAGGGCAGTGAACTGGGATAAACTGGGGTCTTGCCTCATTCCACAGCTCCATGGAAAATGGAAGTCTCCTGCCTGAATAGCATATGTGGACTCGTTGGAGCTTCTCCTGTGGAAGCAGCCCCAGGCAGCCTGAGGGGAGCTCATCCTGCTTCTTCAGGCTCTGCCTTTGCCTTTGCCTGATCCCACTGGCAGACAAAATGCTCAGCCTGGGGCCAAACCAAGCTGGGCTTAACTCCACTCAAGCCCAGATTCCACTTGGGTGCTGGAAGCACCCACTGAGCTCCTACCTGGCACAGCTGGGGACACTGAACACTGCCCAAGGTTCCTGAATATAGTGTGGGGTGGGAGCACTGGGTAGCATAGGGCATGTATGGGATGTCAGAGACCCAAGCAAACAGGATGTTTCATGCTGGGGTTCACTCCTCTTCCATGGGAGTGAAGTGCTGCCAGTACCATAGTCTGCAGTGGAATTTGGCCCACCTTGTGCCCCCCAACTTGTTATTGACCCTAAGGAGGGAACCAGTAACAGAGCAGAGACCCGCATGGGGATCCCACAGCCCTGTTTGCCCTGGTTCTGCCATCTGTCAACCCATTTCATCTCAAACCAGCTCCCCTAGTTGTGCTGGGGTGTCAGGGGCTGCCCTCAGGGCAGAAACCTGGGCACAGGCTGGGGACCACACTGATAATAGTCCGAGTGGTGTTTGGTTTTTTCACTTGGTTTTTGTTTGTTTGTTATTATTTTTATTTTTGTCATGTGAATCACTGGCACTCTGGTGCTGCCCATCCATCCCTGGCCCCCCTCCAGCGCTCAGCCTCAGATCCCACCCAGCACCAACTGCTGCCCCCTGCTCCCACACTGCTGGGACAGGCCAGCCAGGGAACAGGGACACAGGGCCACCACCAGCTCAGCCAACACACTGCTGGGGCCGTTGGGGCCAACCCCACAATGGGAGCAAGGTCACTGTTGCTTTTTGGGGCAATTGAGGGGAATTGAGCCATGTGCTCTGGCACGACAGGGACCAGGCTGCAGCACTGTTACAGCCCAGCACTGCCCCTGGGACAGCTGCCCCTGGGACCCCTGGAACACACAGCCCCAGGCAGCAGGACATAGCCTGATCCCTGCCTGCTCTTCTGGAACCCTGAGCACACACAAGTCCAGGGGTGGTGCAGTTACACAGTCCAAAAAACACAGTAAGGGGAGAGAGGTGTCATGACCCTCCTGAAGCAGCTGCTTGCACATCCATGTGCACTGTGGCATGGGACAGCGGAGGCAGGCAGGAGGAGCTCAGCACCATGCCGGGGGCTGAGCCAGGCAGCAGCTGGTACCAGCACAGCTGATGCTACACAGAATTGGCAGGTGAATGCTTTGGAGGGAGCTGTGAATGCACTGGAGTGAGGGCACTGTTATGCAGAGCACAGCTTTTTACCACCCTGGGTCACAGCAGCACCAGTGACATATGGCTGCAAGAAGAAAGGAGCTGCTGGGCTGCTCGAGCAGTGTCCTGAGCCCCCAAAGCCAGTGATGGCTCCTGCCTGCTGGTAGCTGCCCAAAGGAGAAGGTCCCTGTGCCCAGAGGGACCGAGGCCAGCGGAGAAGGGGACTCCAAGTGGGCAGAATTTCACCAGCACACACTGTGGAGGAGAGCACAGCTCAGCATGTGGTTCAAGCAGTTGCACCTGAAATGCCCATGGCCTGATGAGCACCAAAGAGTTCACAGACTAACAGAGATCATCCCATTTCTCTGTGTTCAGTGTATGGGGGGCCGGTGGCTTTGCGAGCGACCTGCTGAGGTAAGGACCGAGGTTTGCCATGGAAAGCATGTCCCTGCAGTTACAGTGGGGTGACAGACAATAGGGGTTGGAGGCAGTCAGGGACTTGTTAAATCACATACAGTCATTCACACAGGCAGGCACAAACAAGCTCTTCTGTAAACTGGGTTCCAGGAGATCCCATGGATCATCAGCTGATCCCATGGCCAGTGCTGGATGTGGCATCCTTACATGTTCCCACGATATGTAACGTTGGTGAAGGTAGATGTGGCCTCTTTATATAAAGGATTGTGGGTCTGGAGGAAGAAAGATGAAACAGAGCATCATCACTTTGTGCTTGGCATCAGCATTTGTTCTGCTTAACATCTGGGGTAACTGAGGCACTGTCTCAGCATGGAGTAGTGGATCCCTGTCTCCACCCAAGGCTTGGGATAAGCAGTTTAATGGCTCCCCACAAGGTTTCATGGGGCAGAATAGGGAAAAGCTGCTGTGGAGGAAAGGAAAAGCAGCAGGAGCTCAGGAGGAGAGAGACCTTTTGAAAGAGCCTCCCATCCCATCCCATCCCATCCCATCCCATCCCATCCCATCCCATCCCATCCCATCCCATCCCACACCATCCCTTCACTTTGTGGGGGGTTAGGGGATGGGGGAGAGGTGGGGGACAGGTATCAGTGCTGTCCCAGCCCCCTCCCTTGTGCTCGGGGTTCCTCAGTGCTTTCCAGCATCTTGTGGCAGGAGGGACCTCCTGCCTCACTCATGGGATGGAAACACTGCTGTGAGCAGTGAGTAAGGGGGTCATGCTGCTGACAAGTGCTTTGGATATGCTGGAGGGGTAAAAATAACCTAGGACATCTCCTATCACCTGTGCACAGCCCCTGGGACCGCAGCAGGCTCAGGGAAGGGTTGTCCTGGCTGGCAGTGTCACCTTGAGTCCTGCCTGGGACACTATCCCAGGCTTTGGAGAGGAATGGGACAAGCTGGCCCTTAAGGACCATGTCATGGGACAACAGACAGCAGCTGGGCTCTCATGCCAGGAGCACTGGGATCTGGATCCCTCAAGGCAGAGGCTGTGGGGTTTTGGGACTCCTGCCCAGCACACCCAATCCTGCTCCTCACCGTGTCCCACTTGGCCCTGGCCTTCTCCTCCTCGAAATGTGCGAACTCACGGCGGTCATGGATGGTGATGAGGAGCTTCCAGATGAGCAGAGCAGCAAGGCCGATGAGCAGGATGGCACCTGTCACCGAGAGCAGGACCACCAGGACGTCTGGCCCCTTTGGACAGTCTGGAGCAGAGAGGAGGGCAGGGTTGAGGGGAGCTCAGCACCCCCAGGGCAACTTAAAGCAGCTCTTGGGCTACCTGGCCATGTGTACGTGGAGCTCCTTTGGTCTCAGGAGGGCATCATCCTCCTCTGCCAGCAAGCAGGAGCCTCTACCCTGAGCACAGCATGCTCTGTGAAGGAGGATCCCATCCATGGGGCACCTGTGCCCAAATACTCGAGTACTTGTCTGTGGGGTGGGGGTCTGCACCCAAGCCTGGAGCTAGATCAGAGGCATCACAGGTCCCACCTGCAGTGGGGGATGACACCAGAGACCAAGTCCTTGTGCTCGTGAAGTTTGCCCCAAACCACCAGGCTACTGACACCCTCCCCAGCCTCTGGCTGTGTGTCAACACTGAATTGGCAAATGAGGGCAGGGAGATCCAGTGTGAGCGTCTGCAGCTCCTGCTCCCCCTGCACAGTGCCCTGGGCCATGTGGCCACCCCAGCCTTCGCCCTGCCTCTCCTCTCCCATCTGGCTGTGAGGCTGGGAAGTGTGGGCTGTACCCTGCCCATGGCAGACAGCTGCAGTGAGAGCTGGTGCCTGCCTTCCTGGTCCTGCTTCTGAGGGATCTGCAGCCACACAGCCCCAGGCTCAGCTGAGGTCAGTGGAGACCCCAGGGCTGCTGATGGGAGCCTCCTATCTGCTTCCCAAGAAAGATCACTCCCACAAAGTCAAACACAGGATGAGGGCGGTTGGAAGTTTGAACCCCCATCCTTGGTTTCAATGAGGGGATGAAATAACTTAGGAAATGTGATACCTGAGAGGCAGGAAATCATGGCCTGCTGGCAGTGAGCAGGGGACAAAGAAGTTCTTTAATCCCTCTCAGCCCCCAGCCATGGTGCCCCATGAGACTGGCTGGAGTGGGAGGTACAAAGGGAATGCAACATTCCCCCCCCTCCCCCAATCAGCACAGAAACCCAGCACAGTACATTCTGCAGTCTCCAGCCTAAGCATGGCAGCTGGGTCTTACCAGGCTCCTCGATGACATAGAGGATGGACTTGCCACTGGAGTCCTCGTAGTACTGGAACCTCATCACACAGTCATTCTCATCCTTATAGGTGCAGTTCACAGCATCCTTGCCCCTGTTACCTGCCAGAGGGAGATGCTCAGAGTCCTCATGCTGAGGGGTGCATACACACAGGGAAAGCATGTGGCATATGCAGCCCCCTGGGTTTCCACATATTAGGACAGGGGTTGGGTCTCCTCTTACTCAGTTCCTGCACCGTCTCAATCTCGTCACGGCACATGCGGCTGCAGGACTGCTGCTCTGCCAGCTTTCCTCGCTCAAACTTCTTGCATTCCACACAATCCCTGTGGAAGAGGAGGGAGGTACTATGAGCTTTTCCAGGCTCTCCTCAGGCAACTGTCACACCTTTCAGTTTCAGGTTGTGGAAATCACAGCAGTCCCAACCCTACTGGGCTGCAGATAGTGAGAGCTCCTGCCACCAGTGCTGCCAGCTCCATGATGGGATATGACCCCTCGCAGCTCTCTGCCAGCTCTCCTGCATTCCACTGAGTATGACCTATCCCAGCTGTCTGCCAGCCCACACTGAGGTATGACCTGTCCCAGTCCTCTGCCCTTTCTCACTTTTTGATGGTGCAGGCGTCTGGGCAGGTGGGGCACTTCTCGCAGGTGTCTCCGTAGGAGCCGGGCTGGGTGCACTCGCAGCGGCCACACACACAGGAGCCGTGGCCGCTGCACACCAGCCCGTTGCTGGACATGCAGGTGTCGGTGCGCGTGGTGCAGTTGCAGTAGTCTCCTGTCCAGTCTGAGTTGCACACACAGTCCCCACAGCTGCACTGCCCATGGCCTGGGGACAACCAAAAGGCATCAGAACTCTAAGTATCTCCACAGAGCCTGTTAGCAATTCCCCATATGGATGCCTATGACCCAGAGGTGCAACTCATTCCTCTGTGGGCACTGCAAGGCAGACCGGCCACCTGGGACAACTCCTTTGCACTGTCCTTGGGATGGGAGAGTGCAAGGTGTGAGAAGCTCACACCAAACCCAGACCTTCACCATGTGCCCAACACTCCTTTTATCCCACCCAAGCAAGAACAAACTCCCACATTTCAGGATGAGCTGCCCCAGCTCCAGCAGCAGCAACTGGAGATGCTCTATCAGATCTGTCTCTGAGCAAGTCAAGTTCTTTCTGTGGCTTTGCATTTCAGATTGAATCAAGACATCTGGTCAAAGCCCCCAAGTCTGACTCCTTTCTCAGGCCTGGACCAGACAGGGAAAGCTGACTGCTGGGAAAAGCCCAGCACACGTTCACTGAGACTGGTTTAGTCAGACAGACAGACAGGCATGCTCAAATCCTGCCAAACACTGGAGCTATTTGGATTGTGGTTTATTTCAGCTCAAAGACCAGACACAGCAAGTGGTGGAAACCCTGTGGACCTGCAGGCGCTGACCTGTCCTGAGCCCTGAGCACAGTGGGAGGGACACGCTGGGAATGCTGCTCCCGGCAGGGGATCGGCTGGGCACTGTCCCAGCCATGCCCTTGGAGGCACCGGCATGTGAAATAAATGTATAACCCCATTAATGAGGAACTAGGGGTGAGTCACAGGAAAATAGTGCCACGCTGGGGGACAAGGCATGGAAACAGATGGGTAGGCTGGGGAGAAGTGGCTCAACAGGGTCAGAGAGTTCAGGTTAATTAACAGCCCACCCTGGCCAGGAGCAGCTCTTCATCATTTCCCTTCATCCACCCTGGGGACCTGCAGCCCCTGTTCAAACAGGAAGAGGCTCCTTAAGGACACTGACTACTCAGGGTGGGGGAAACCCAGCGTTTCCACCTCCTTTATCAGCAGGCTGTTAAGATAAAGGATCGGTCTGAGCAGCACAGAGGCAGTGTGAGCCATGAAGTTGGCCTGAGGGGCAGGTGGGATCTCAAAAACTCAATTTTTGGGACATCAGGGAACAAGAATTGAGTGTCATCTGGCCCCAGGTTTCACCTCATCCAGGCTGGGCTCCAGGAGTGGAATCAGCTTTGGCCACTGATGTTTTCCTGGGGATTTTGGGGATTTCAGCAGGGAAGTGGAGTCTTTTTCTGGCACTCTGTTAGTAGTCACCTATCCTGGGCTTACAGAGGGAGGCTAGGGTTAGGAATGGGAATGGCTACCCCTCTCCCATTCCCCCCTTAAATCAGTTTTGCGGTGCTCTGCTCTTGGAGACGATGTGCCACAGTTTCATGCCTCATTCCTATGCACTGTCATCCCTCTCACATCCCTTAAATACATGAGATGAGCAGAGCACTGCAATTCACTCAGACCTTCAGTGTTTACTGGAGATGTGGGCGGAAGGAACCTTAAATGAAGATTCCTGGTGGGTAAGAGGCCCTGGCATATCAGGACATTTGGAACTGCTGTTGGGATGGGGTTTCTGCGGGAGGGCTTCTTCCCTGGGAGAAGAACCAGAGAACCCAAGGACCTGGTCCTCGCTTTCCAGTACTGAGAGCAGCTGGACTGGAGAGGGGGAGTCTGGGAGCTTGTGGCAGAGATGAATATTAAGGAGGGGAGATGTTGTAAGGCCAGCAAGGAAGGAAGATTTGCTTCCCCCACTTTTGCCAATATGAAGTCTCCCAGAACTGGGTGGATGATAAAACCCACCTCTCCCCACCCTTCCCCCTCCACCCTAGGGTTTCCTCCTGCAGAGCAGCACTTCTGATGTGTTTGAGCTGTATGGTTCAAGCAAGGTCCCTGCTCTTTGCACCCCAGAGCTGCTTTGCTTGGTCCCCACCAGGCCTCCTTTTTAACCTTCTAGCCCATCCCCACTCCCCGCTCTCAGGCACAGGAGGTGATATCAGTGGCCAGAAAGGTAATAATTCCCCTTGCATAACTTCAGACCAGGGCTGGTGCAGGGAGATTCACGGCTGAACAAGTCAGAGGTGGGGACAACTCACAGGACAAGCCCCAAAATGACTGGCGTCCCCCTTGCCCAGGATCTCAGGGAGCTTAAACAGCCCCAAGCCCAGCACTCACCCGAGCACATCTGGCCCTTGAAGCGAACGCAGGAGAAGTCATCACACTCGCAGTACTTGCCCGTCACCTTCCCGAAGTCGCTGCTGTGGCACACGCACTGCCCGCAGATGCACTCGCCGCGCTGGCTGCACAGGGGCTGGCCCGGCCGGGGGCTGCAGTTGTCCTGCTGGGAGGGGTTGTACTCCTCCTCCGAGCACTCGCAGTGCGAGCCCAGGCGCCCGGGGTTGCAGCGGCACACGCCGCACTCCAGAGTGCCATTGCCGTGGCTGCAGGAGGGGCTGCTGCTCTCGGCGTGGCTCTCACAGGAGCACTCGCAGTCGAAGTTCACCACCACCGTCAGGCTGTCCTTGAAGCCCACAGGTTTGATGGTGAAGGATTTCTGCTGCTCCTGGGGGCAGCCCCGCACTTTGGCCTCGATGCTGAAGCTCACCTGGAGGGCAAAGGTGTGTCTGGATGTCAGTACCTGCTCCAGTCCATGCCCCAGCTTAAGGAGCTCAGAAATGGGAGCCATCAGGTCTCTCTGGGCTCATCAGAGTTTATCAAAGCTGTCCCAGCACAATGTGGGCTAGATAATGTGCTTGCCACAGTAACCATGAAAATTTTAGGTTCAATATTAGAAAAAATTTCTTCACTTAGAGGTTTGTCAGGTTCTGGCACTGGCTGCCCAGGGAAGAAGTAGAATCACTGTCCCTGGAAGTGTTCAAAAACCTGTAGATATGGTGCTCAGGGACATGGTTTAGTGGTGGACCTGTCAGAGATCAGTTAGTGGCTAGACTTGCTGGTCTCAGAGGGCTTTTCCAACCCAAATGATTCCATGTTTCCATGCCCTGTGGGCAGCAGCCCAGGCTGAGCTAGAGAGATCACAGAGTTTGCATCCAGCAGATTCAAAAAAGCATTCTCCTCCTTGTGCCCACCCTGCTGGACCTCTCTCTCTAGTGCTGAGATTCCAGGGTCCATGTCACCTGGGAGGTCGTGGGACAAGCAGATGGTGCTGGTGCAGAGCAACAGATGACCTGGCAGTGCTGCTACATAGAGGGGAGAAAAGCTAAGCCCATGAGTGGGATCCTCACCGTGTCCCCGATCTTGAGCCCCATGCAGGACTTGAGCCCAGGGATGACCTCGTCGTTGAGGCAGGTGGCATTGAAGGTCAGGGACAGCTCTTCAGGGAGGTCACGCACCTCCAGCTCCACTTTGGAGCGGATTTTCTAGGGAAGGAGAGAGGAATGATGAAGACACAGCACAGGCTGGGCAGGGCAGCACCACAGTGATGCTCCCATGCACATGGGAAAGGAGCCAAGTGCCCCAAGTCTTTCTCAAGCCTCAGCTGTGTCATTCTCTATGGGGAAAAGTTTTCAAGACAGGAAAGGGCAGGCAGTGAACATAGTGATCTCCCACCCTCGGGGTGCCTGCACACATGGGTGGAGGCAGATGCTCACAGCTGTTCCAAGGAGGATGCTTGGGACTGGGGGAGCTGACAAATCTGTGGGTTGTTGGCAGTGGGAAGCAGTGGCTATTTTGTTATGAAGAGTGCTGTTGTGGGGCCATAACACTGCACACTCACCCCATAGGAGTCCACTATGAGCTGCAGGACATTGCTGGAGTCTCTGGACAAGGTGCCCACGGTTGTGCCTGGGATCAGCTCGCTGTAGTTCTGTAGGAGTATCATAAACAAGGTCTGTTTGTTATGGGTAAATGTGCCATGGCTGGGTGAAACCCTGTCCAGGAACATGGGAGCTTTGATAGGACAGACCACCAAGCCATGTCCAGCCACCCATGGCCCACCAGACCCCCAGGAGGGTGGCTTTGCAGCTGGTACCTGGTAGAGGCCAACAACTGTATCTGTCACAGCAAAGATCAAGTTGATGTTCTTCTGTGAGAGTTTCTCAGTCATCAGGCCCAGAGAGGGATAGTCCTGGGGAAGAGGAGAGCTATAGCCTAGGAACATGTACACCCTCCCACCTTGGTCCCCATCATGCTCTCCAACCATGGCTGAAACACCTTTCCCATCCCATAGGGACCCAACAGGTGCTCTGGGCTCCACAACCCCATGCCTGGGTCAGGCTTTACCAGTGTGGTGGTGGCAGAGTAGAAATTATCCTTGTCAATGTGGCACTGGGCATCATTGGGCTGCACGATGCCAGCCAGCCGCCCGTCCAGCGCGATGTGGGTCTTGGCGTCCGTGGTGAAGACGAGCAGATGGGAAGCATCATTCCTCCAGCCAATTTTTTCCTGCAGTGAAAGGCAGGTCCCAGTCATGTGTCAGCATATGCTGAGGGCAGGCCCGTGTGCCAACACCCCACTGCTGCCTTTGTGCCAGGGGGTGACGGCTTGGCTGCAGAAGCCAACCTCTGCGCAGGAAACCAAGGCAATTGCTCTGGCAGGGAAGTGCTGTGGGAGTGTGGAGTCTGGAAGGGGGGCGTGGGCTGCTTGTAGTTGAAAGATGAGTTTAACTGGTTAGAGTGTTAATCACCATGGTTAATGACTCAGGGATTCAAGATCTCCAGCAAAACCAAGGTGAAGGCACAGGAAGTGTTGTCCCTTCTGCACTGGTCACTGCAGGGCTGACATGGGATTGCTCTTGAGCACCTGCTCTGCTCCTCTCCCCTACCATGATCTCATGAGAGTCCTCCTCCTCCCTTGACTATTGGGCTGGAAATGTCTCACTTGAATGTTCACCTTCTCCAGAAATCAGTCATACAACTGTTGCAGTGTGTTGCAATTTCCTGTTTTAGACTTCCCAGTCCCTTCCCAGGTGTGGCAATACCTCTCTTCCCCTTACCCCTTGCCCCCTGCTGGGCTGTCAATCAGTCTTAACATTCCAGCAAGGCCATCGTGTGGTTGGTCAGGTTCAAAGGATGCCCTTCAGGCCTGGGGTCATTGGCCTGTCTATGTGTCCCTCGTCCCCTGAGACCTTCCTCCTCCCACCTGGTTGGTGCTCACCTGTCCCTTCCCCTCCCCCTGTCCCTGGGCTTAAATTGAGCCCCGACCATGTGCTCGAGTATTCTGTTGGAGCTGTTACCAAGATTCAGATGTCTGTGACCATGGAATAAAACTCTGACAGAATCCATCTCCTTTTCCTCTTCACCTTAGCCTTAAGCCCTTCCACCTGAGGTAAACTGAGTTTCTACAAGCCTGGGTTTGTTTCAGTGCCCAGGTGCAACATCCAGCCAGCCAAAGGTGTCTTACAACAACTCAACAAGGCTTATGATCATGTCTGGGAAGGATTGATTGGTCCCTGCCAACCCGCCTGGCCCAGCCTGGTGACCCTGTCCTGACGCCAGCCAGGCCTTCCTGCCCCTTACATCGCACACGGTGGCCTGGATGATGGCATCGAAGCCCCCCTCAGGAGCATCGCGGTTCCGGGAGACACTCTGCTTCCGCACCTCCTCGTTGAAGCGAGTCACCTCATCCGTGAGCGACAGGACGTGTTTGAACCCAAACATGGGCAGGCAGGTTTCCCCGATCCTGTAGGAGGAGAGCGCTCAGGGCACAGGGCTCATCGGGCTCTTCCAGCTCCCATCCCTGCCCTACAGCCATCCCACATCCCATGGTCCTGCCCAGGATGTGCTGGAGGGAACCAATGCTGCCCAGGAGCCTGAGGCTGGTGAAGGAACTTTTAAATAAAATTAATGATGTAGGGATGCTGGGCTCAGGTCAGCTCCCAGCCTCAGTCCTGCTGGGATTTTTAGGAGTCATTTTCTTCCAGCCTCAACATTTCTTTTGAAAACATGATGCAAATTTTTTCCCTCAAGAGCATTCCCTTGATAATGATATTTCTAATTTAGACCTGCTCCTCCTCCCTGTGTCAGCAGAACACAGATTGCACTGAGGTTTAAACACTGTCCAGAATCAGGCACCCACTTTCTCCACTCCCCTCTTTTCCTCCCAGGCTCAATGTCACTTCTCTGCCTACCCCCCTCCTAGTAGCACAGCGGAACAGGGAATGGCAATGAATTCAGTTCCTAATACCTCTGCCATTCCTTCTTCCTCACACTCTTTCCCTTTTCCAGCCTGTTGTCCTTCCCTTGGGAGACAATCTTTCAAGAACCTCTCAAACACAGGTCCTTTCTATGAGTACTTCACCAACTCATGTGGGTTTCCAGCCACATTGTAGTGGTGTCCCATCAACTTCTGGCCCTTACAGGACTCCCTCAACCTGGACTTACTCATAGCAAGGGTTCTTGATGGCTTCTGGAGGAGATATGTACATGTAGGGGGAAATGGGTTTGTCCACAAAGGCCCCAAAGCCGATGCGTAGGTTGCTGGTGAGCTTACGCATCTCACTGGCCAGTTTTGTGCCCAGGTTCTGGATGTTCCTCAGATCATCCTTCATTGAGTTAGACAGGTCCATGAGGTAGTAGATGTCCACAGGGTAATCTTCCACTTGACGCACTTGCACATGAAAGACCTGGGAGTCATCTGCAAAGTCACAGGGCAGTGGAGTGAGATCTCGTCTCCTGGCAGGGGGAGGGGGGCTCACCACAGGATTAGGGGGGAGGGATCAGCAGGAACCCAAGGGGATGGTTAAAGCTTTTAGGAGGAGAACATTACCCTTAGACAGAAGGGCAAAGCCCTTAGTCAGGTGCTTGCATAGGAGATGTGCTGTGTACCCCCTGGAAGTGTCCAAGGCCAGGTTGGATTGAACTTGGAGCAACCTGGGATAGTGGAAAGTGTCCCTGCCCATGGCAGGAAGTGGAACAGCATCATCTTCAAGGTTCCTTCCAATCCCAAAACCGTTCTGGAATTCTATGGCAGATGGGGGTTATGTCTCCTGTTCTCCTAAACTCTCAGTGCTGGGACATGAGCAGATCTTCCTGTCCAGGGTTGACCTCTCAAGATATCCTACAGGAACAGCTGGATGGAGCGAGGGAAACCCCCAGAGTGTGGGCAGCAGGTCTTAAAGGGATCACAAGGCAGGCTGCAAGACTTCTTTGGACTTCTCTGAGCTTCCAAGGACTCTGATCATTTTCTGCTCCCTCCCCCATCCCCGTTCCTTTCCTCTCCTCTTGGCTCTCCCAGCCCCTTCTGAGAAAATTTTGGTGAAACATTTTCCATTGAAACAAAAACCTTCTTAGAAAGAAACTTCTGAGAAACATCCCAGTTTTGATGACTTTTGCACATATTAAAAAAAAAAAAGCTGAAAACACTTAGGGTTGACTTTTTCTTTCTCCCTTTTTAAGAGACACAGGTCCTTTCTTCTGATTTTTGAAAGGGTTTCTTTGAAACACAACCCAGGGCACAGCTGCAGCCTTGTCAGAACACCTCACATGTTGAGAAGAAAAGGCCTTAACCGAGCTTAAATTATTATTGTTTTCACATTTCTGTCTAAATCTGCATGCCATGTTCTTTCAGGATGAAGAAAGTTTCAAAATTTATGACAGCCCGAAAAGCTCCATCCCCTCTCCAGCTGTGCTGGGAGCCAGGGCTCCCATTTTTGTGCTTAGAAAGCAGCTGCTTGTCCTCATTGAGCTGAAACCATGAGGATTCTGAGCTTGTGGAACATGAGCTGTGACCTGACCTGCTTGTATCCTTTGTGATTTGGTATTGGTTCATGAGTCAAGGCAGATGACTTATGCCAAACCTTCTTGGTTTGGCAGAGATGGTATCAAGCTGGGGGTCTCTCCTCTTTATTCCAAGGAACAGGGATTTACAGCACTCAGAGCAGCATACTCACCTTCCTCCTGACAGCAACCTCTAGAACTAGAGAACAAGGGCACTTAGAAGCTCCATGTCCTGATTGTGTGGGGATTCCTCTGCCTGCCGTCCTTACAATGGGGCAGGACTCCAGGGATGTGCACAGAGGCCATGTGCCCTATAGTTTTGTCTCCTGCCTCGCACCCTTGAAACTCCTGGATGCTGGCAAAGGACCAGAGCAGTTAATTGGCTCCAGCCTGCCTGGCTGAGCAGAGCAGAGCCTGGGATATTACAGGGATCTTGTGGCAGCTCCGCGGCTTGTTAGATATGAGCTGACTTCCACTCAGGCATTCTGAGCACAGCAGCAGTGCCTCAGGTCTGAACAGCTTTATGAAATACCCCATTGTTTAAGTCACATCCTATCCTGCCCCTCAAATACCTCAGGACTGAGGCAAGAGAACAAACACAGCTATCAGAGAGCTCAGCTGCCCACCAGAGATGTTCTGGAGGATTCTGTGCCACTGGCATCCTGGCCTTGGCCCTGAAGGACATGAGGCCACCCTGGCCAGTGAGGCAGAGCGATGGCTCACTCAGTGCCTGAGCCCTTTAGGTTATTCCCTTCCTACAGCAATCTGGGGGCTCTTACCTGGCCGCAGGTTCAGCTGTATCCTCTGGGGGCTCATCTGGGTGGTGGCAGAGCCTCCCGAGCCCTTGTTGCTGAGGGGCCGGGCCTCCAGGATGGTGACGCTGCTGCTGGGGAACTCGATGTGCTCCTGCCTGCAGCCGTGGTGCAGGAGGTTGGCGTGCAGGTCACAGCGAGGGCTCGACTGTGCCCAGACCTGTGGGGCAGAGACACATCAGGAGCCTCCCAGGACTCTGCTGGGAGAAGGAGAAAGGCCTCACCTTTTCCCTGGAGAAGCCCTGCTTTGTCACACCTAACTCCAGAAAAGGATCAAAGGCTTCTTGGGGCACATGGTCTCTTGCCTGAGGAAGGCCGCAGACAGATGGGATTTGGGATCAGCAACTCCTGCTGGAGCAGCTCCTGCAGGAGCCCATTAGCCCTTGCCAGGGAATGATGGATAACACAGCCCTGCCAACCTCCTCCTGACTCCTAGCAGCTGGAGCCTTAGGCCTGGGTTTTGGCAGAGCTCAAAGGAAATCCTGTCTCTCTGGGATGGCTAGAGGAGGGTGTGGCAGGATGTGAACATGGCAAGCTGGGTAGAGGCAGTGTGGGACTTTTAAAATTATTTATTACTTTGAAAAAAGACAAATCACCTTTCCCCCCATTTCTCCAACATGGGCCCTTAGAAATCCTGCCATGAGCAAGAAGTGTGTCCACTGTGGGCGAGCTCATTGCACAGAGCAGTGCTCAGTTCCTGTCTGGAAGTGGATCAGACTTATCTCCAGCTCTCCAGCTTCCTAATGGATGGAGCCGACTGGGGAAGGGAGCACCAAAAAAGGAGAGAAAGAGTCCAAAGGCACTGGGGCTGTGGGAGAAGCCTTGAAGAGCCTGTCAGGGGTAGGAAGCACAAAGTGTGGAGTCATGGTGAGCTCCAGCCTTGTCCCTCCTTTCCTAGAAAGCTTCTGGTTCCTTGTCCTTATCACAGAACATTCAGGAGGGTCCTTACTCCTTTGGTTGCTTATGAAGACAAGTATAGGAAGAATTTATCTCCCAGCCCAACACTGCTGTGATCTGCTGCCTCATGCTTCTGCTCAGGGAGCACCCATCCTGCCCTCCAAAGGGATTCTTTATCTCCCTCCCTCAGCCCAAATCTTTCTGTATTAGAGTCTTCCAGCAGAGCACCACCACAGCCTCTTCCTGCAGCAAAGGGAGGTGGCACAAGTCCTGGTGGGGCTGGTTCAGTGCCCTCCCTGCTCCTGGAATGCTGGAATCCACTGCTGAGCTTTCTAGTGCTAGAGGAGTTCCCATGCAGGATATCAACTGCCCTGAATTGGGTTCAGGCTGGTTGAATCCAGGGATGAATTTGTATGCTTTATGCAAACGAGTAGGAAAACACAAATGGTGTCAGGAGGCCCTGGCTGGCCCACAGCCCTCTGGAAACTGTGGCCAAGCAACAGCCAAAAAATACATCAGCAGGCGTGCTCCTACCCTGCTCCGCCTGGGCAGTGTGCTGGCAGAGAGGAGGACGAGTCATCCCTCCAAATCATCTCCCTCACACCCACCCAGCCATAAGCTTACTCCACAGGGCTCCCTCCTGTGGGAAGGGGTGGCTGGTTCACCCCAGATCCCATCAATCATCATGTACATTCCTGTCCCAGTCAGGGAAATCACTGGAAAAATATGTGGGCAAAAATCATGCTGGGCAGGCCATGGTGCTCAGAGATACCTGGGGATCGTAGGGAGCTGCCAGGACCTCAGAGGCCTCATGGTACCTTATGGGATTAGCAGCATCAATCCTGCTGTGAGATTTCCATGGAGAAACTGTTTAACCCCAGGGCTGCACCTTCCCCTTTCTTTGGAGTCCTAAATATAGTGATTGACTGAAGACTTACAGGAGCCTCCCCAACAACAAAAACTACCAAAAAAGTGGGACATTTGGCTACAAGGCCCTGGCAGCCCCCAGTCTGTTTTAGACCCTGGGCTGACACAAAACCTGGAGCACAGCCCTAGTTAGGAGTGACCTGGAGGCAGCCCAAGCTTGCTGGTGACAAGCTCACAGCATAGGGATTTCATCCATGAGAAACCCATTCCCTGTCAGCACAGCCCTGATGGCACCAGCTCCCTACAGGGAGGTGTGTGCACCCTCCCCATCCCAGCCATCCCAGAGATTCTCACCAGCTCTCCCTGCCCTGTCCCACTGCAGAGTGGACATCTGCTCACACTCCCTTCAGAAAGGGAAACCTGATTATTTTATCCCAATCACTGCCTCCAGAGCTGATTAGTGAGGGTGGGGGCAGGCAGGGCTCTGGCAGGGCCAGTTCCATCCCTGAGCTCCCAGGGTGGAAGCCTGTGGGGATTTGCATATTCCCCAGGGCATCTCTGTTTTCATCTTGGACACAACCACATGCAGCATCAGCTTCTCTGCAGGACAGCTCTTGGAAGTGCTCAGAGCTAAAACCTTCCAGCAGCTTTTCTGAAATCCAAATCTGGTCCAGTCTAGCCTCCAAGAGACCCAGAGTGGGTGACATTTTGGGTGGGTGAGACCCTGAAGGATCTGCCACAACAATCTCCAAAGGGATTTTAGAGATTTGTCTCAGTGTTACAGCTTGGCTGGCTTTTTCCAAAAAAGCAGATGAGAACATGTATTTGTTGGTAAGAGTGGTCAAGGTTTCTGAAAAATAAATAAAACTCAACTCTGCTCTGCATCAATGCTCAGCGGGGTCAGTGATCACAAGAAACCACAATGAAATGCTTCTCCAATCCAAAACCAGGACAGAGCAGGAGTAAATCATCACCACAGGCTCCTTGGGAAGGCAGTGTGAGTGGAAAAGGGCTGTAGTGGGAGCAGAAGGAGCACAAATATGGGCACTGTCCCTTTAAAAACGGGGGGGGGGTATCAGAACCCTCCCCCACCCTAGGGAAATTAAACAAACCCACAGAAAAAACCCTCATTTGCTAAATTAAGACAACGTGGTCCAGATGTTGGAGGCAGAGCTGATGAGCACAGAGCACAGCCCAGCTCTCCGGGGGCTGGGTCTAGCAGCAGGACGGCTCCCTCACTTGCCCGGCAGCACAGCTCACAGCAGCACTGGAAATATTTCCTTTTTTGGAAACCTTTGCTGTTCTAGAGGAAAAAAACCCATCACGGCTCCCTCTGCACCATCAAGCCACCAGTGCAGCGCAGGATCAGCGGCTGGGAAGGAAGAGCCCGGCCCATTCCCCTCGGAGGGGGGATGGAGAGGGAAGCCAGGCCCCTTATCAAGCTGCATGTTTCAGCCACTCCTTGCGGGAGATAAGATGGGCACAAACATCTTTATTAACACCACACCCAAGGATCAGATCTGATGGGCACAGCAAGCCAGAGGCCTCCCCTCTGGATTTGCATTGATCCTAAAGCATTAGACAATTGCTGGCATGATCCAGCAGCCCCAGGTCCTTTCCAAGTCCCAGCGGCATTATGGGCACAGCTGCAGCTGATAGAAGTGGGTCTTCAAGGACAGAGAAGGAGAAAGCAAGGAAAGCCTTTAAGGTTTCATCACCTCTCCCCATCCTCATCACCTCCCTTGGCTCTGCCCTGGGGCTCCTCTCCCATCCCCTTGGGAAACTCCCTCCTCTTACCCAATGGATCAACCCCCAGGGCAGCATTTTTGGAGGGCAACGTGGCAGAGCTGCTTGGCTCTCACCTACCCAAACAGGATGATTTGAGAGCCACAGCTCAGCACTCCCATCCACTTCACCTTAGTAACCAAAAACAGGTACCTTGTCTTCTTCCTTTATTTCTAATGAAAAAGGTTTTAAACCCCAGCCTTTAACTTCTGATGAGTATTTTCAGTTCCTCCTTGCAAGCCTTCCAGGCCCCTTCCCTTTTCCCCCCTTCCAGGAATTAGGCTCCTTCAGTCAGTGCTTTACAACAGGTTTCCAAGAAGCAAACCAAAAGTAAAACAAGTTTTCAAATGTACATTATTTGAAAGATAAAGTGAATTCCTAGTGGAAACACCAACATTTCCCAGCCAGCTCAATGTAGCTCCCACCAATACACCCAGAGAAGGGGCATATTTTTGGAGCAGGGCAGAAAGCGGTGCCCACTGACCAAGTGCCTTGAGCTGAGGTTCTGAGCCAGGTGCCACCAAGGGATCTGTTTAGATACAGTGGGAACAGATGGAGACTGAGCTTGTGGCTGTAACCTACACTTATCCCAAAGGTTCCTCCCTTCCTTTAGATCCCCTGCCCTTCTCAGGGCCCTGCTCAGCTCTTACCTCAGCAGAGCACCAGGCACAGAGGGGGCTGACAGCCAGGCACTGCTTGCAGGAGTTCACCCCACGGGTGGTGCAGATGTTGCCCCCTGAAACAGCAAAACAGAGCAATTACAGCCCACAGAACCCAAACTCACACGTGTGCTCAGCCACCAGCTTCTGAGCAGCCAGAGCCCCACCAGGGCCCTTCTCTATCTCTTTTCCCACCTGCAAACCCTGGATGTTGTCTCCTTGCTCTCTCTAGCCTGGCATGAGCTGGGCTTCATCTTGCCCACGGCTGAGCATCATTCCCTACCTGCCAGCTCCTCAACAGGTCCTCTCACCCTTGCAGCATCACATGGGTGTTGGAGTGAAGCCCCCTGGCAGGGAGTTAATGCATCCTTGCAGACACTCCTGCAGATGCTTTGGGGCAGCAGGGGTGGAAAGGATTAATTCCCAAGGGTACACAGTGACACCCATAGCCCTGCCAGGGATTGTCCGCCTCTTCCCATCACCTTGATCCAGGGTGTTGTTGACACCTTGAGCAGACACTAAACTCAGTGGCTGGTTTTGGCTCAGCTTCAAATCCAGGGAAAGGAGGGGAGTGAAAGGGCACAAGTCCAGAAATGTGCTGGTGGTGGTTGGCACTAATGTCCCAGGAAAGCCTGGGCTCTGTCAGTGGCTGTGGGGACTCTGGGAGATACCTGCTGCTACCAGTCCTGAAGGTCAGAGGCTGGTGAGCCTTTGGGGGAGAACCAAAGGCTATAAAATGCCTGTGGAGCCCAGGGGCAGGAGGAGCTCCTCTGACACAGCCCTGCGGTTCCTGCTGCCAACGGCCGGTGTGACAAGTGGCTGGGACAGCGCTGCCTGGTGTCACCCTTGGCTCCTCCTCCCTCTCGGGCACAAACATCTTGGCAGCTTAAGGATTCCCTGGGCAGAGAAAACTGCAGCCAAGTACCCACTTGGCTGGGACATGCTGCAGCCTGGGGAGCCTGGGGGATGCTGGCGGGGAGCAGTGGGCACCAGGGCCTCCCCTCTGCCCTGTGTGCCCCCATGGTTGCCCAAGGCTGTCTGAGAAGTGTCTCACAACCACAGGAAATGGAACACAAAGCAGAAAGAGGAAATGGTGAAACAACATCATCAGATCTTTGAGCAGAACCACAACCACAGCACCGTGCACTCCTGGCATGTAGCCAGGGAGTGTACACACGTGTTCACACCTGTGTGTGTATTTGAGGGTGGTGTCCCAGGCTGTGCCTGTCCCAGGGGCCAGCAGCTGCTTGGGGATGTGCCCCAGAGCATCCCCATCACACCTCTGACACCTGCAGCTCCCACTTGTCCCAGACTAAACTAAAAGCTGAGCCCAAGTGCTTGCTTAGCACCAGTTTTGGGGCAGCACCCACGGCCAGAGCTCTCATCATAACCTGAAATACTCGGCTCCATGTGGGAATGGGACAGATTTTAAATGTAACATTGCCCAGAAGAGTGACAAGTTAGTCTCCAGTGCTTCCTGCACCTCAGCAAGGTGCCAGCAGCAGCGCTGATCCTTGGGTGGACAGGGCTAGGAAGAGGGAAGGCAAAGGGCTTTCTGAAACAACACCACCTCCCTGGCTCCTGCCGTGTCCATGTGAAATCCCTCCTGCCCTGCCAAGTGCCAGTGGCTGCAGCCAGAGCATGTGCCATGGATTTGTGCTGTGCCGTGCAGCTGGGAGCCAGCTCAGCCCGCGGGGAGGCAGGGAGGCACTGCCCAGACAGCCCTGGCAGCTCCAGGTGCTCTGGACTAAATGCTCAGAGCTGCCAACCCCGGGGCCACTTGCCCAAACACAGAAACAGCATCCAAATCTGCAGGGGAGCCCTGGTGCTTTGATATGGCAGCCCTTTGTTCAGGGACAGGGAGAGTGCCAAGGACCCACCTGCCACAAGCCAGGGCTATCCCTGCTTTCCACTCCCACATCCCTCATGTAGTGGCCATGTCCAGCTGCTGGCTTATAACTGTGGTTGTTCAGCTCTGCTCAGGCAGATACAGCACTAAGTGCCACCAGGATCACTCCTGGTCCAGGCTCCTGTTCAGTGCCAGGGTGGGTTTTGTCCCCTCATGGTGCGTTTTATCTGGTTTAGTCACTTGGCCCTGCCCCAGCACCCACCTTGCTGGGGAAGGGCAGAGCTGACAAGGCCTCCATGAGGGCTCTGGGACATGAGACTCACCAGTCCAAATCATTCCTCAAGCAGGTTTTCCCTGTGACTTGACACACTTCCTCAGCCACTCCCTGCCGCAGTTTCCCCTGCCTCTCAATGAGACCAGGTTCCACTAAACTCCATGTGGAGGATTCCAGGGTTATGTCTGCTGGCAAAGCCCCAGGGTGCCTCCTCATGCCATGAAATCTGATCCTGAGGCTAAGGAGCCCCAGGACCCTCTGAGCTCAGCTGCTCCTCACCATTTGGAGCAGTGATTTCCTTTCCTCTTGTTCTGCTGCCACCCCAAAGCCCAGGGGTCCTTTATCTGGCGTCCCCTTTCTTTGCTGGGGATGCAAATCCAGTCTTCTGGTGGATTTTGGAATGAGGGCCACAGACCTAGGCAGAGCACTGTCATGGCTGGGGAGCTGCACACGGGATCAGGTGGAGCTACAGCTGGGAAGTCCCTGTGGGAGGGATGCTGCCATTCCCAAGGCTGCCCTGGGGTCTCATGTCACATCATGCCACCGTGCATTGCTGGTGGCTTTGCCTGGAGGGTCTCTGGAGGTCTGGATCTGCTCCCAGACACACACAGCCCTGTGGTCCCTATGATGTCCAACACTCCATGACCAAGGCACTTTCCTGGGGATGGAGAACCCTTCCCTTCCTTGGAACAAATCTCCAGCACTGTGCAGGGCCATTCTTGGCTGCATTTCCATGGGGCTGGATGGAGCAGGGCCTGGGCAGTTATGACCATCCAAACATGAGGCTGGTCCTGCTGTGAGCAGGCAACTGCACACCCCCACCATGGGAAAATGTTCCTTTTTTGGCATTCCCAGCACTGGCTGCATGGCTGGATGCAGGGATGCAGTGTTGGAAGAGTTTTGTGGGAGCAGGGACCTTGTGAGGATATGGGAACAAAAGCACAGATGGGCGGAAGTGGAGGATGTGGAGGAGGTGAAGAATGTGAAAGATGGGGAGGATGCTGCAGCTGGAGTCCTTCCCAAACTCAGACACTACCTGGCTGTGGGCCGGTCAACACCATCCCAATACAGCCTATACTAACAAATTATGTGGTTTTTAGTGACTTTTTTTTCCATCTTTGGAGCTTTTCTCCCTAGCCATAAAAACTAATAAACCCAAGTACAAAACCTGCATTTTTAAATTATGATAGCAGCTACTCTCACACAATGAGCTGATCCTAAAGACTCCAGTTTATGAAAAAAAAAAAAAGCAGTCCTGAAATAGAAGGAAATGGGAGATAAACTGCTCATGATGATGAGAACCACCACCTGGGGCTGGGCAGAGCCGTGGTCCTGAGAGAGATAAAAGCAGGGAATCCCAGACTGGTTTGGATTGGAAGTGACCTTAAAGCCCATCCAGTTCCACTCCTGCCACCTTCCACTAGACCAGGTCACTCCAAGCACCATCCAGCCTGGGACTGAATTTAGGGAATTCAAGGAAATTCCCAGACGTTCCATGTCTCTGAAACACCCCAGACGTCTGTGGCTCAGCGTCACCCTGTCCTGACGGAAGAAAATTACTCAGTCCCAGTCTGCAACCAGAGTAACCTCCAAGTGGTGCAGGAGCAGCCACGCTTTGTTTTCCCCCTTTGCCAAACTGAGCAAGAATGAGCACAGAGAAAAGCTGATAAAGACATTTGAGGAAACTTGATAAAGGTACAAACCACATCCTCTCCAGCCTTTCCCTTGACTACGTGATAAGGACATGGGTTTTCTTGGCAGATCCCCACCCTACCATTCTGGGGGTGTTTCTTCTTTCAAGCCTCTCCCTTCCTGCCAGCATCTTCCTGGGTATGGGATGCCCCAAACCGAGCACAGGCACCAGAGATATGTGCAAATTGCAGCTCTATGAACTCAAACTCTTGCAGGGGTTATCCCATGTCCTGTACTAATGACAGCTCCATCCGGCAGCAGATCAGAGCCTCAGGCTGTTCCTGGGAATTCAGTAAAGTCTGGAATTTTTTAGACAGAACAATGTTGCCCCAAACCCCAAGTCTGGCTGTGAAAACAATGTGACTGATTTATAAATCACCATACTGCAGTTTCTAGATTTCCCTTGAGGCCTAGTCACTAGGAACACACCTGGGGAGGAGATAATACTTTTCCAGGCTTTTTTGTACTTCTGACATTGGAAAACTTTTTAAAGATACAAACTACATTTATTCTGAGATCATATGATGCCAGAAATCAGATTTCTTAAAGAAAAGCATAAAAAAACCACAAGAAAAATAACACAGGACAGCAATGTTGACATAAATGCCCCCCACCCTTAAAATGTACTGACACAGGAAGGAATTACCTGACGTGATTTCTCCAAGGGAATTTTCTGTTTATAAAGGACGAAGCCCAAGTCACACCCCAGTCCTTGCATTACAAACCAGTAACCAGAGCCAAACACAGAGTAGGTAGATCCAGTAAGATCTACCACATCCAGTACGAATAACCCACAAAAGTATGTACGCCTTGACCCTGTAACATCCCTGAGAAGTTCCCAGCCCCGACCCAGACGAAGCCCGGCCGGCCTGAGCGGCGCTTCCTAAGCGGGAACGCGCTGCAGCTCAGGCTGCCGGCTCCTTTTCCCGTGAAATCACAGACCCTGGGAATGCAGAAAGTCCTGGGGTTTGTAGAAGCAACAGGCAACATCTTCACTAAACGGTTATAAACAGCGACAGAGTGAACCTACCCCAGGTGCCGGCAGCGCAGAGGAGGAGGATGCCGAGGCTCACGGAGCGCGGATCCATCTCTGAGCCCCGGGCTGGGGGCTCTGCTCGGAGCGGCCCCTCAGGAGCGATGGGCAGCGCTCGGGAGTCGCTGCAGGCTTTCGGCGGCTGAGGCGATGAATCACAGGGCTGGGAGAGTGACACACATGGCCGGAGGAAACTGCAGCCTCGTCACTTCGGAGTCCGGAGTGTCCCCGCCCGCTCTGCCGCCAGCTCCTGATGAGGTTTGCACTCTCTCGGCTTAAACAAGGACCTCATAAACCCTGGCAGCGAGTCCTCCCTCGGCGCTGCTGACCTGCAGCCCCGGGGCTCGTAACAGGCTCTTTCCCATAGGCTCTTCCGCCTGGCTTTAATTCCTTACAAAACCTTGCTCGCTCCTTCCTTTTATTAACTCTTGAAAGGCAGCTGGTTTTAAACCCCGTCTGAGCTGCTGGAGTTCAAGGATTTAAGGAGAAATAGAGCAAATGCACACTGTTATGGAAGTGTGTGTTCTCAGTTCCCTCACCAGAGAGGGAATATCCCGGCTAAAGCAGAGCTGGAATTGAGGAAGCAGGAAGCACAGCTGATGGAACCAGCAGTTTGGATACAAACCTGGACATCTCAAAGCGAGGGAAGCTCAGCCTGGGGTCACATAATTTGGACCTGATTTTCTTCTCGCTTGTACTGTTTTTTCTTTTTGTGTCCTCGGGAATTGATCCTGTGCTGAACAAATCCAGGGATTGGGATCTGCATAGGGACTGCACCCACTGAAACATAAGAACTGCCTCTGGGTGTCTCTCAAAGGTGTTTTATAAACCTCTTGTTCCCCTGCAGTACCAGGGTCGTAGTCAGAACTGGGGAAACTGAGGCACTTGGAATTCACATTGGGAGCAAAAGAGAGAGAGGGGCTGGAGTAATTTCCCTGGGATGCTCTCTCCCACTGGGTGACAGGGGTTGGGGACAATAATGACACAGCCCTGGGTCAAGACAACCCAGCACACAGAAATTCCAAGGTGTGGAATACAAGTTTTTGTGAGCACCAAGAGCTGCAGCCACATCCTGGAGATGCTGGAGGCTACAGATGCCCAGAGCTGTACAAGAGCCACAGCCTCATGCTGGGAGATGGGATAACAGCACTTGTCCCAGACCTGGCAGCTGTCCACAAGAGGTAACAGTTTTTGTGAAAATGAGGTAGAATGCAGACTCTTCCTCAGGACCTGGGGACTTTTCCTTGGCTTTAAAAGAAGTTTTGGTGCCTCTTTGCTTCTCCACACTGCCCCACCAATCTTGAGGATCCTGCCGTCCTCCTCTGTGGGGATCATTGTCCACCTGGGATCCAACTCCCTTCCTAGGGCTTGTTAATGAAGATTTGGCAAGGGGCACTAGGAGAAGCCCATCAACCCTCATGCAGTATCAAATAGGGCTGTACCTTAGCTGAGACATCAATACAAACCCCAAACCTGTTTTTGGGCATCTCTAGTCTTGCCCTGCTTCAGATCCTGGAGCCATATCTCACTGCAGATCCCATTAGCCAGTTTTAGGGCATCCAAATTCCTTATTTTCCTGCCTGGACATGCTGCCTATATGGCCTTTCCCATCATGTGGGGCTTTCTGCCCACATGGTTGCCTGTCCCCATGTGCTGCGCTGTGTCATCCTGTGACTGTGTCTGAGTGTTTCATGGAAAGGAAGATTAGTCTTAACTGTCTAGAGAGGACTATGGCATCTGTTTGGCTCTGCACACCCCCAGACCCAACCTGCCATCCATGTCCCAGGCCCTCTTCACCAGGGACACATCCTGCCCAGCTCCTGGCTACCCAAACTGGCAAGTGCTGCTGCACCCAAAGGACATGTTGCTCTGTGTGTCCTGGAATCCCAGGATGGGCTGTGACACTTTCAGCATGGTGCAAAAACGCTAAAGAAAAAGGAAGAAGTCACAAAATTAACTATTTGACCTGCCTTCACCTTCCTTGTCTCAGGACAAGGATGGAATGAACTCAATCCAAGATGTTTAGGTGGAATTTCCTTGCAAACTGCAAGAAGGTGCTGCTTGTCCTAAAAGCATTGCGATGTGAATGTCCCATCCCTGGCAGTGTTCAAGGACAGTTTGGACAGGTCTAGCAGAAGATGTCCTTGCCTGTGACAGGGTGTTAGAATGACTTAAGGTTCTTTCCAACTGAAACCATTCCAAGATTCCACAATGTTACCTCCAGGCACTGCACAACAGCGGGATGCTCCAGATTTTGGGATCCCTGGTGGGATGAAGGCAGAAGCCAGCAGGGGAGTGTTTGGGAGCCCTGGCTGTCCCATCACCACAGGCTGTGACCCAGGAGCAATGGGTGCAGCCCAAATCCATGCTGGGCTGTGCCGGGAGAGGAGATGTTGGAGCTGGAGCCACCAGAGGGAGCAGAAACTCCTTCAGTCTGAGAGCATGCAGGGAGAGGATCCCCAGTGCCAGGCTGGGGCACTGGGGATGCTCTGATTTCCCGCTGGATTGTCCCAGGTTAAACACAAGCAGATGCTCCTTGGATCAGGGTTTTCCTCTCCTTCCTGTGTAACTTCTGCTGCAACTGCTCTACAGAATGGGCAGCAACCCAGAGAGAAATGCCAAATTCAGAACAAGGAAGAAAATGCAACAAGTAAACCCTGAACTGAACAGGTCTGAGCCCCTAAAGGCACAGCAGCAGACCAGAGGATCCCAGCTGCCCAAAAGGAAGATCACTTGACACTGTCCCTGCCAAGCTGCCCGCCACCCTCAGCCACCCACACGTTCCTGACTTGAGCTACAACTCATCAGTCCTCATTTTTGTTTTATTAAAATCGCCTCAAAGGCTGGGCAAAGGAAACAAGCCAGCATGTACGTGGATAAACCAGGGCAAAGTCCTCACATGGTACTTTGGGGGTAATCTGCTACTCTGGGCCATCCAGACAGATTTCCAGGCAAATGCCAGCGGACACAGCCAGGGAGCTTGGACATGGCACTCCTGTGGGCACAGCCCTGGGATGAGCAGAAGTAGGAGTAAGCCTGACAAGCTGGGCACCCTGACTCATGGTGTCCCTTTGGAAGCTTATGCAGACACAGAGAGGGGAGTGATGGTGAAACTTCCCCTGGAATTGCCTTGGTGGGGGCTAAGGGGCCTGTGATGCCCTGGGTGCTGCAGTGATGCTGCTGTGGGACCCAAAGCTGGGGATGGAGCAGAGATCAGGGTGCAGTGCCTCCCTTTGGAGGAGCTAAAGTGAGAAGGGGAGGAAAGGCAGACCACGTGCCCGGAGGAAGAAGCCCCCAGCCAGAGGAACAGGATGCAGAGAGGGGCTGTATGCAGTTCTTCTCTGGAGGCACAGGACAGGCATCACCAAGCAGAGCTGGGGGTGGACTGGCTGGATAGGACCTCACTGCTCAGAGAAGGAGTGGGTGGCACAGAGCAGCAAGAGGAGATCGGTGACAGCAGTGCTGACCTGAGGCTTACAGGAGCCTTTGGGGGAACAGGGACCTGCCAGCAGTCCGGGATGAACACTCACCATGCAGGATGCTTTTGGGAGCAGGTGGGAGGGCTGGAGGGAGGGATGAGCTGGGTACCACCCTGCAGGGCCTTAGGGGTGGGTCAGCCCCCACTTGGGGGTGGCACAGGGGTGGGGGTGGCAGGGCAGAGATGGGTGTGCAGCATGGGAAAGGGGTGGGCAGCGGGTGAACATGAGGGGGAGGAAGGCGGGCCTGGGGGGAGGCTGGAAGGGGGTGGAGTTGCTGTTTTTTCTTTGAGCATAGTGAAGACTTTAGCTTGTAACTTGCATTTGTGGAGCTCCCAGCCGGCAGACACCAGCTCTCCTTCCAGCAGGAAAAACCCGGGGATCTGACAGCACTGCTCCACTGTTTGGGGGCAGGTTGGGAGGGCAGGGGGCATGGGGTGGTCCCTGGCTGCCATCCTCTCCCCCAAATCCCTTTCTCCTTTTCTCTGCCTCTCCTTTTGCTTGTCTGGGGGCTCGTGCTAATGCTCTGCCACGACAGATCTGGGATCCAGACATCTGTCAGCTGCACGGACCGGCTTCCCACCTGCTCACAGCCTTGAGGAAGTTCCCTCTCCATCCTGGGCACTGAGAGAGGAAGCACAGGAGGTTGCTTGGAGCTGCCGAACTCTGGCTTGTGAAGGGTGGACAGGGGCATAACAAGCTTCCCTTTTACCTTTGCTGAAGATTTGGGGTCACACATAGACCATGAATGGATCCTTTTTCAACCAGACTCTCCTGGAGCAGGCAGCTGACCCCAACAGGACTCAGGGCTTGGGGATGCTCCTGGCCTGCTGCAATGGGACCAGCACGGTGCTGGCGACGGATGGCGGCTCCTTGGTCCTGGCACCCGATGAGAGGAGCCTTTTCATCACAAGGGTGGTGCAGATTGCTGTCCTCTGCGTCCTCTCATTGACTGTGATGTTTGGTGTCTTCTTTTTGGGCTGCAACCTGCTCATCAAGTCGGAGAGCATGATTAACTTTCTGGTGAAAGACCGAAGACCTTCCAAGGACGTGGGCGCTGCAATCATGGGACTTTACTGAAGCTACCGGGCTCTTGTAGGCAAGTGAACTGTATGGACCTGGTGCTGAGATGCACATTCCCATGTGTTTGGGGCGACTGGGTGGAGTGAGAAGTGAGGGAGGGGTCTTTTAGTCTGTCTGTGTCCATGGGAAAGCAAATTTTTTTTCCCTAGTCAACAAAATGTGGTGGCAAATGGGAAAACCACCCTAGAGCTATGTGAAGCACAATGAATGACCAGCATTGTGTTGCACGCAGAAATGGCTTAAGTTTTGCATGAAACTTGCAGAAACAGTGATAGTATGGAGATCTGGACTCCTTACTGCTGTTACCTTGGATACCGCTACCTGGGATTTAGGGCTAAAAAAAAAAGGCAAATAAGTCGTTACAAAAAGAAAACAAAAGAACAAACTAATGGGAGAGCAAAATACAGGGCACAGACCTCATCTTTGAGAGGGGCAGAGGAAGGGAAGTGCGGGTCATAAAACAAAGTCTGCATGTTAAAAAATGTCAGTCTGTTGTGTTTTGGACCTTGAGCATGCATCTTCTGGTAGTTTTGTAACAGGGAAAGCATGTTGTTCCTTTTTTCCTGACCTATCCTGTTAAATAAACTGGTACTTTCTTCTTTTGCTGTATGGTGGAGGAAGAAAAGAACACGGATAAATATAAACCCCTTTCCACCCTTAAAACAAAAGCATGCTTGTTTTTGTACATACTAGCCTCTTTTTCCAAGTGCTACGTTGTTACAGTCTGAGGTTTTGTAATTTTTGAAAACTGGTGAACATTCAGGAAAAAAACAACCTGTTTCAAAAGAATTTTGTGCTGTCTTTATTACTTCTCTGTGTGCGTGTAGTTCAGGAATTTCAATCCTAGTTCCAGGTATAATCCTCTCACCTTGAAGTGTAATTAGAGGTATTTCTTTAAAGCAGAAACAACTATCATTTTTTGCAGGCAAGTATCACTTTCCACAAGCAAATGAATTAATCAAGAACTGTGTATTCTGGGCTCGTGTTGAATACCTGCACAGTGCTGAAACACAGACTCATAAAAATGCTCTGAGTGCCTCTTGCCAAGCAAGATTTCAGCCTTTGAGTTAAAACATCTAGCTGATGACCTGTCAAAGTTGAATTATGTGAGAGAAGGAAGACTCCTGACCTTTGTTCTGTTATGGAATTACAGCTCTGGCTGTGGGTGTGAGGTAGAAATAATTTGTGTTTTGTTGCACCAACAATATTCCTGCTGAGTTCACTTCTGTAGTGGGAAAGCAATCCTGGATACTGGAGGAGCTGATGAGCTGAGCCACTTGGATGTAAATCTAGAGGAACAGATCTGTGCCTTTCCCAGAGGGAAAAACATGATTAGAGAATGTTTTGTAATTAATCATTATTTGCTGAGTACCTCCTCAAGGTTCCCGCACGATGCAGAGCAGGACCAGTGTGGTGCTGTCTCTGATTGCTGCCACTGACCTGTTGCGTGTGTCAGCCTTAGGAGCACAGTGACAACGTGGCAGCAGGGGCAGAATTTGTGATTCAAAACTTTGAAATGTCCTCTTGGTGCCAGTGGAACAGCTGAATAGGCAGCTCTGGTTTTTACAAGCAGTTGCAGGTCTGCAGACCTGAGCCACCTTCTCAGTGAGAGGGTCTGCTGCCCTGCTGTCACGTGTAAAGGGGCCTCACACAGCAGCCTGGAAGGGGATTTTGGTCCATGCTGCTGTGAGGGGTGTTGTGGCCATTGATCTCCTGGAACAGGCTGCTCAGAGTGATGCCTTGGATGCAAACTGGCACAAGGTGCCCAGAGCAGCTGGGGCTGCCCCTGCATCCCTGGCAGTGTCCAAGGCCAGGCTGGACGGGGATTGGAGCAACCTAGGATGGTGGAAAGTGTCCCTGCCCACAGCAGGGGTTGGAACTGGATGAGCTTTTAAGATCCCTCCCAACCCAAACCATTCTGGGATTCCATGATTCCATGGTCTCTTTGCTAGAGGGCAGATCACTCCCATTGTGGGAGCACAGCCTGGTCAGACATCAGGGTAAGACATGAAAAACCCCAAAGCATGCAATGACCCAGCTCTGCACATTCTTGGGCTGTACTTGTGTTTGTAACCTAAACATGTATCTGCATCTCCAGGCTGCTGTGCTGTCATAGGATAACCCAGATGCACCCCCTGAACTCCCATCCCATCCTGCTTTCAGCTGGCATTTGGTCCCTCTTGCCAATCCAGATGGAGGTCCTCAGAGGAAGCAGTTGGTGGCACCATCCACCTTTGCCATATTACAGCACATCCTCGTATGCTTCTGCCTTCCTTGTGCAGGGTTGAGACGCTTAAAACACTTGCACACATCCTTATCCAATTAGATTCCCAATAAAAGGCTGATTACCCTACTGAGGAGGAATTATTTGTGGAAAAGAAGGCTGGCATAATGAAGGAACCCCTTGGGTCAGAGGTTATGGGTCTAAAGACCATCATGGTTGCTTAAGGGAAGGCACTGAGGGTACCACAATGCTCCCCAGATCTCAGGGGAAGAGCTGTGATCTCAGATTCTGAAAACCCAGCTGTCCTGCCCCAGAGACATGAGTTCTGCAGCTAGAGGATGAGGTTGCTACTGAAGGGCTACTATAAAAGCTCTTTCTGCTGTCTCTCCCCACAAGCTGTAGTTTTTCATGTAACACCTCCTCATTTAGCATAAGCTCACAAGTGCCTACCAGCTCCCAAGAAAATTCATAGTTTTTTTGTAACTGTTATTTATGACTATATTTTTGATTTTTGTTGGCAATTGTTACTTGTAGCACAATAACTTCCAGAGTGCCACTGGGGTGCCAGGAGCTGTTCAAGCATGACTGAGAGATGCTGCTGGAGGGACAGGGAGAGAAGGGATGTGCTTAGATGGATCATTCACATCAGTGGCAGACTGAGGACCAGCCATCAAGTCTCATCTAAGATCTCCTCCAGGCAGTGGAACACAAGCCCATGGGACTGGTTACACTGGTCTGAGTCACTGATCCATCTAGTCTTCATCTCTTCTCTGAAAACATCCATGACTTTAGGCACTACATGGTCCCGGGGGGTTCTTCCCAACCTTAATGATTCTTTGACTCTATGACTCTGTGGTCAGTCAAGCTGTCCTGCCGACCAAGAGCAACCTGCCCTGGATCTTCACCATCCTCCTCCAGGCACAGCTGCCGGTCTCTGGGCTGGTCCCCACTTGCTGTGATTCTGTTGCAGCTGGAATTTTTTCTTTCTAGACAGGCAGTAGGGAGACAGCAGAGAAAGGCAAGTGATAGCATTTTCCCCTGCTGAACTGCCTGCAAAGGGAAATCCTCTGATTATGGAATCACCAGCTGTACAACTGCAGAAATAGAGGTGGCTTGACCCACCTGGAAAACGATGGCCATACAGATGTCACTGTGGTGGGGAAAGCACCAAAGTCCCAGATGACACCCACCTCTTTCCCCTGCCTTGGCAGTCTGGACTGAGGGAATGGAAGAGTTAAACATGATGAGACAGACAGACAGATTGTGGGGGGAAGAAGGATCCCAACCTGAGCCTGGCATCAGATGCACCAGAGCACCTGCACCAAACATGCACAGTATTTAATAATTCCTGAGAATCGCCATGGTAATAAAGCACAAAGTCAGGTTGCTATGGTAACAGTTTGGGTGTTTTTTAGGCAGGGAGGCATTACTCAGGTTGTAATCTCAATCCAGACTAAACACATTTCTGAGAGCTCAGAAAATAAAAAAGAAGTAAATGAAATCAAATTAGATAAGTGGCAGTTTCCTGTCTCTTTTCTGGCAGTCCTGGGTTTGTTCTGTAGATAGATGGAGTGAACCAGGTTGTTCCAGACACATGTTGCCCTGCAAAGCCTGAGGAATAGCTGGAGTGCATCTCTGCAGGTTTAAACTGGATGCTAGAGGGGGTGAGGGGCTGAACCCCTCTCATGGTCTGGGATGATGGCCTTGGCTCCTTGCCACACCTCTGGCTAGGTCCAGGTGTGTCCCCAGCTGGCTGAAGGGAAGGACACTCTTGTCCTTGCAGGTGTGACACACCAGGGAGCAGTGATGGACAATCGCTGGTCCTGGCTGGGCCCACAGCAGGGTGCTGTGCTCCTGGGTAGCATCCTCCTCACATCCCAAGTGATGGATGTCCCAGAGCTGGTCTCCAAGACAGGACAGGCATTTGGGGGCTGGAAAGGGGTAACAGACCACTTTTATAAATCCTCATGACAGACCTTAGAAGAGAACACATTTCCTGGGCTCTGGCAAGGTCTCCAGGCTGCTGTGCTCCCCAAAGGGGCGTCTATTAAGCAAGACAGAAATTTCCTGTGTCTCTCTTCTGCCCTCCCAGCTGTGGGCAAAAAGGCACTCCCACCTTCCCTCCCAAGCCAAAGAGTGGCTCCAGCCACCAGCAAGTGTATGAGGTCTGTCCAGCTGATGCTCATATGGAGTTTAAATTCAGTCCTGGTTAAAGCAGCAGCTTTGTGACCCTGTTTTCTCTGGAAGAAGCTGAAGCAGTGCATGTTGGGTTCACTTAGCTGAGACATGGCTTGAAATCTGCAGTGCCTTTACTCAGGAGCATCACTCCATAAATCCACTTCCCTCAGCATGGATCTCTTGTATCGACTGTGCAAGAGCCATTAGCCTCCAGATAAAGCCTTTGTAGTCCTTTAGCTCTGCCAGAGAGGGACAAGTTGATGCCATCAGAGTCAGGGACTCAAGGGAGACTGAGGCCAAACAATGACAGAGTTCAGAGCCAGCTTTGCCTTGTTGGAAACTTTGCCTGACAGCTTCTCTGTTTGAAAGGGAAATGTTTCCCTCTTTCTGTGTCTTCCAGCTGCTTTGCTGCTGAGGCTGCTGAAGACGTTTTGGTGTGTATTTCCTCAGACTCTCTGCCCCCATCCTTGAGCCTGACTGGAGCTGCCAGCTTGGCACTGGGCTTGCTCTCCACTCAGGTTTGCAGAGCACCTGGTACCCATCAAAAACCTGGGGCAAAGAAAGCTGATTACTTCCAAATACATGTGATTTTGCCAAACCAGAGAAGTTTTGGGATGGTGTGAGCATTTAAAGCCATCCTTGGAATAAAATGGATCTTACAGCTCCATCTGTGCCAGAGAGATGGAGAACACCAGGAACATTTCTGGGCATGGGAACTTGACTGCTGAAACTGTTAATGTGTGAGAATGGTTCTGGTATGGTTCAGGCCTGTGCCAACAACCCGACCTGAACAGTCCCTGGCCAGTGGCAAAATGACAGAAGTAAAAGACCACAGAGGACTCGGGGACATTGCTCTGGGCTTTGCTGTCTGTGCACAGGGAGTGTCTCATGAGATTTTGCAAGTGTAGATGCCTTTAAAGCAGTTATTTGGCTTCCTGAATCCAACTTAGTGTTCCTAAGTATGAATGGGGGATTGAAAACCTCATTTAATTTTAGTCTGGAGAATATGTCTTTGTAAAACAGTGAACACAGGGAAGAACAAAACCTCAACAGCCTTGAAAACTGCTTGATCCAGCTTTCTGTTGGAAACACCTTTGGCTTTACACTAGTTCTGCCATTAGGATGACTTAGCCAAGCATTTCCCATCAATCTGGCAAAATTTGTGCTCCTCTGATTTTAGAGACAGACATTTTCTCGGACTTGTTTGTTCCATGAGCACAGGGTTATGGAAACTTGAGTTAAGAGAAAATCAGAACATTGCCAGCAAAGAGTATGGTTTGGCACATCCCTGAAACTGTCACTGTCAGTGTGCTGGGAAGTGGTGGAGGCACTGGCAACACTCAGAGACATAAACATGTATCTGAAGTGACTGTCTCCAATCTGAAAGATGCTGCTCATCTACATGTATTTCAGGCTGTACGTGAAACACAAGTCTTGCTTCAGAGAGGCCTTTGCTGCTCTCTTCCCTGCCAGAAGCTCATTGGTGGGGATGACATTTTCATAGCAATAATTTAAGGCAGGTTAATCAACAACAAAGCAAAAATGTCTTTCTGAGAAATGGGTCTGCATGGCAATCTTGGCTGTAGGTCACAGGTGCCTTCAAGGTGAAAGCAGCAGTTTTGTCACTCTTTGTCAGCCCATGGCATTCAGCTGGGAATGAGCACGGTAAAGTGTTCTGTGCTGGGGTGCAGTCAGGGACCAGCTTTTAAATCAAATTGATATCCTTTTTCTGAATTAATAAGACCTGCCTGAACATGTCATCTCAGAGGAATGGGGCTCTCCTGCCCCAGTGACAGCCTTTGAAGACACCACCTCTGTAGCTGAATTTATTCTCCTAGCAGGGAGCTGTGAGACCAGAGGACTCAGAACCAGAATCCACAGTTGGATCTGCTTTTTCCTTCCATGTGGGCTCAATGGCTGTTTATGAATTTCAGCAGCTCCAGCTGTGCCAGCTGACATGTGCTTTCAGAGAACACCACTACTTCTGGTTTTTGGAATGACTCTAGAGGAAAAGGAGATGAGATCAGCCTTCCTGTGATGCTCCACTTCTTCTGAAAGGATCAATATTGTGAGACCATGAGTTATGACTTCCATCTAACTGCATGTGGGACACTGGAAATGATGGGCAAGATAATAAGCAAGGAAATGAGAAGAAAAATAAACACGGAGAAACATCTACCCCTGTGGTATCAGGCAACAGGAGTGGCCTTTCTGGAAAAGGGGCTGGAATTGCAGAGTCAGACAACTCTGGTTCTCCAGAAAGAGCCAGTTTTGTTGCCTTGGTGTGTGTTGGTTTTGGAAGCTAATACACATGGGTGTGAGGGTGGACGCAGGTGCTCGTGCATCTTCCAGGAAAACAAGGTGTGCATGAAGTAAGCCCAGAGCACTGTTGCCTTTCCATGGCAGCTGCCTGATTGGTGCTGGATGCTGACTCTCTGCTCTGGCATGGCTCAAGCTGTCACACATGCAGAGTTAAATCCAGAGTCATCCTTTTTGGCAAGCCCCACAAGCATTCTCATCTTACAGGTTTCCAGGCAGCTGTGAGTGCTCCCCTCCTGCTTGCATCCCCAAATGCAGGTTTAATAGGACAAGACAGATGAAGAACTAGTCAAAATGTAATTAGACTTTAATAAGCTAAGTTCTTTCTCTCAGATAATTGAAAATCAGACTAATTGGTTGCAATGAATTCCCAGAGCAGCCATTCACACAGCTTGGTGTGTGCTCTGCCAGCTGCTATGAGGACCAGCCTGGAAGCAGAGCACTGCTCTGCCATGCTCTGCAGGGCCCAGCTCCTCAGCCCCAGAGAGGTGTTAAAGGCCTCAAACCCCTCAGGCTGAAGCCAGGGAGGTTACTGACCCATGGAAACAGCAAGACTCATCCTGCCTCATCCTGCATTTCACAAACCAGGGAGCACACGGGCCACTAAATCTCACGCCCCCGGCAGGACATGCCAACACTCCCGTGTGACAGGACATACCCTTGGACATCTGCAGCAAGCCAGTGGGTCACAGCTGGAAAGGACAAGAGACTTAATCTCCTCTTGCCCCCATCATGACCACAGTGTGCAGGCAGCTGACTGATCTCAGAGTCTGGCTGTGAGCAGTCATTGCTGAACCAGCTGTGCATCTACACTCTGCCCAGCTGGGGGGTGTTCCAGAAGCTCTGGTTCCAGTGGTAGCTGCCCCCCTCACTAGGCTTCCAGTTGGAGGTGGCAGTGACACTTCTAGATCAGCCCTGGCAATGATGTCTGGTAGCAACCCACAGATTTAATATAGAATCACAGATTTGTTCAGGCTGGAGAGAGCTCCAAGATAACCAAGTCCAACCATCTACCAGCACCACCATCATGTTCATCACTAAACCATGTCCTCAAGTACCTCATCCACATGTTTTCTGAACACTTTCAGGCACAGTGACTCCACCACTGTCTTGGGTAACCTGTTCCAGTACTTGGCCACCGTTTCCATGGAAAATTTTTCCCTTGTCTCCAATATTTTCCCTAATTTTCCTTGGTCTGCCTGCCACAACCTGAGCCTTCTGGCTCTACTGGAGCTCCCTTTCACATGAATGAAACTAAAAATCTCCACCATAAATGTTGATTAGACAAAGTGAAGCACTTTCTGGCTGGGGAGCTTCAAGAAATAGGTTGCTTTGCCCAGGTGCACACAATTTTTCGACCAAGTCCGTTTGAGACTCCACATCAGTTTCTTGGAGCAAAGGTCTCTGGTACAGATGGCAATTCCCAGTGGCCAGGAATGGTTCAGGGAGGATGCAAAGGCAGGAAAAACATCATGACATTATTTTCATTGCAGCGCTTGCAAGATCATGCCTAGAAAAATGCTGGACTTGCTCTGCATCCTTGGCTCAAGTTTCCCTTCTCTCTTGGCAGTGTGCTGTGTGCCAGGTGGTTGCATTTCATTACTTAGTTTATAAAGTTCCTGGGGAAACAAGGAATGAGGAGATGAAAAATCTGTACAGAAATGTGATGGTCCCTGAGCTGGGCAAAGGTGCAGAAGGGGAGCACTGATCACATTTACATTCCTATAGGTCATGGCTTTTTTTTTTTCCACACCTCCTTCTGCCTGAGCTGCATGACTAGGGATATTTCTTTTGATTTGGGGTTAAAACAGCTTCTAGTTTTTGTGCTTCCCACATGACTGGGAAGGAAAAAAAAAGAAGGCAGCTCTGCCTAGATAATTCTATTTTCAAGCCAAGACCTGACATCTGATTTTTCCTTTGGGTTGCAAAGCAATTTCAAAGAACTCCCCTCCACTGATCACAATTCACAGAGGTAGAGGTGGCTCTGCCCAGTCATCCTCATTTGTTTGAGGTGCTGATTTCAAAGCACTTTACTCTGGAGCTGGATTTTTCCAGCATGGCTGGACGACCCACAACAAATATTGTTTGGATGAAAAATAGTGTGGCAGCAGGACCAGGGCAGTGAGTGTTCCCCTGTGCTGGGCACTGCTGAGGTCACACCTCAAGTTCTGTGTTCAGTGCTGGGCTCCTCACGGTGAGAGAGACATTGAGGGGCTGGGAAGGGAACAGAACTTGGAAGGGTGTGGAGCCCCAGGAGCAGCTGAGGGAGCTGGGAAGGGGCTCAGCCTGGAGAAAAGGAGGCTCAGGGGGGCCCTTCTGGCTCTGCACAATTCCATGGTAGGAGGGTACCACCAGGTGGGGTACCAGGGAACAACAGAACAAGAGGAAAAGGCCTCCAAAGGAGGTTTAAGTAGGACATTAGGAAGAATTTCTTCATGGAAAGGGTGGTCAGGCCTTGGGAGGGGCTGCCCAGGGAGGTGATAGAGTTCCCCTCCCGGAAGGTGTCCCAGGAAGGCCTGGACATGACACTCAGGGCTCTGGGCTGGGTAACAAGGTGGGGATTGGTTACAGGCTGGACTCAGTGACTTTGGAGGTCTCTTCCAACCTGGATGATTCTGTGATTCTCTGAAACCCAGGCTCCTTCTCCTTGGCTCAGCAAAGGCTGATGGAATGGAGAAGTTAGTAAGAATCTCATCTTCATAGGAATTTCCACAGGTCCAGTTACTGCAAAAGGCTTGGGCTCTGCCTGCAGGTGCCTTATTTCAGGGCTTTGGGATGACTAATGGCTCCAGTTATTTTCTGCCAGGTATTTACTGGATTACCCTTTAACAGAAAGAAGGCAAAAAACACTTGGCACCAAGACACAAAGAAACCCAGCTGCCCACTGGATGCAGTGGGCCAAAGGCCCTTTTCATAGCTCCCTCCTCATGTGAGGGGGTTGTGAGATGAAAGAATAGAAGAACAGTGAAAGCAAAGCTCAGCCTCAGCACTGCCCTCCAAATTGTGATGGGAATGCCCAGCTGAGCCCCACAGTTATGGACACTCCTGGAGGAAGGGATTGTTTAGGACTGGGCTTTATCTCCTAAAGTGTCGGATTGATGGGGGGTTTCACGGTCGGGATGGATGGAGATGAGAGATCTCTGCAGCCAGGTTATGGAACTTGTGGTTTATTGCAAAGGGCCTGGGTGCAGGGCCCTGCTGGGAGCTGCAGCCACAGCTCAGAGCAGGCTGAGAGAAGAGAGGGGGAGAGAGGATGAGAGGGTGAGAGAGTAAAAGGGTAAGAGCGTCAAAGGCAAGAGCTAAGAGACAAAAGGGTAAGAGAGCGAAGTTCCGTTCCAATACCATAAATCTTCTTCTGTGTTGAATATTCTAATTCTCACTAACCAATCTAGTACAAGATACAAATCCTATAGCATTTACATACAGCCTATAAGAACCACTACATTACCATACTGTGTTACATTTTAACCCTAAACCCTAAAAACTCCTCTTTGGGCCCCTTCTGCCAAGCTGTAGGGTCTGCTCTGACCCTTGGGCCTGTCTGCAAGAAGAGGGTGTTGTTCTATCAAAAGGGGATTACCTTCAGCTGGCCACACCATTGTTTTCCAGTTGTTCAGTAACTGAGGTATCTCAAAGCTTGCTTTCATTTCAATCTGGCTTATAGTTTCCATATTCTCAAAATCTTTTGCCAGGCAATCATATTTGTAAGGCTTTCCTGTTTCATCTTCCCCAACACTAAAGCTCTTGACATGAACAGCTTAGAGCATCCCCAGCTTTCTGCATCCTTGCTGCCAGCCTGGCAATCCCACACAAAGGGGAGCCATGCTGTGACCCAGAATAGGGAACCTGAAAATATCCCAACAGAGTAAACTAACACTAAACATCATTTCCATGTTGCTCAGGTTATTCCCTTGGTTCACCAAGCAGCCCCCAGGCATCACTTCTGGCATAAGAAACAGGCTGCTTAGGAATTTGCCATGTGCACAGTTAATTTAAATGTCTCAGGCTTCCTGCCTGCTGTAGGGAAGAGGAGGGAAAGGCTTTAACTTTGTGAAAGGTATTTCTCAAACTCCCCAAGAAATATCTTTAGAAGAGTTCTCTTAGAGATTGGATCCAGTAAAACCCCAGGATCATTCCTGTGCCTAGCTCGCTGTTCCTCACCCACAATACATGGAGCTGGTAACCATGGCAGGTTTGTAGAGCTCTGCCTTTGCTCCTAGTGAACCCCATTCCAGGGCTAATTCAGGCGCATTTCTGGGCTATTTCTCTGTTTTTCTGGGCTCATTTCAAACTCTTATCCTGTCTCTCATCTTGTCTTGCATTTCTCACACCTCTCCTCCCAGTGCAGGGGTGTGCAAACATGTTACACATCCTGGAGCAGATGAACCCCCTGTGATCCCTTCCAACCTTGCAGTCTGTGATTTTGTGATTTTGTAATTCTGGTCTCCTTTGCCCAAACCATCAAACAATCCTTGTGCAGAAGTCCCCTGAATTCTGTCAGGTTCTCCCTCACTCTTCTTTTCTGGGTGCAATGGGATACTTTTGGGAAGCACAGGCAGCATGGCACAAATCTGCCACCTTCAAGTCAAAAATGCCTTGCTAAAAGCACCTTCCATGAGACCTGTTGCTCCCTTACTCAAAGCTGTCTTCAGTGTAGCTCAGCTCACTGCTGAGATCATTGGATCTGGGAAATCTCACTCCCACTTTGAATTTGGATGACAATGCAGAGATGGTGGGAGTATGTGGCATTGGTTTCCTGCTGATGGATTATTTTGGAGCTTGGGAAATAAACAGAAAGAGACAAAACATTAAATTCTCGTGATAAAACTTGGCTTGCTTTGCCATAGTTCAGCTGCCACATGGTGTTGCCATTTCTCAGGCTTTTTCTCCCTTCTTTTAGTCCCCATTCATTTCACTATGACAGGGAAATAAGTTTCTATTACAGAATTGGCCCTTGTCACTTTGTTTATGTCAAAATGCTCTTCTTCCCCCAACCTCATGTTTTTTTCCCATTTTCCTTCAAATTTGCTCCCTTTGTCCCTGGGACAATCTTCCTGTGAATCCAGACAACTTCAAGGAGATGATTCCACTTAAAAATATCCCAGAGGAACTAATTCTAAGCTTTTTTTGTCATAGACTGTTTTGTGTGGGTCTTCTGCAAGTTATTCCAAACTCAACAGAATAAAATTACCTGTCTCGTTCCCTGAGGAATAATTTCAGCTGGGTAATGAATTGCCTGGGAAATGACTATGGAAGGTTCCTCCAAAGGCCTCCAACAGAACAGCCTCCAGTTCTGTGCTATTAATGCTCCTCCTGAAATGTGTCAAAACTCCACCAGCCCTTGCTGTGTCTGCTCTGGGGATGCTGCCTCGTGACCAGGAGAATGTGAAGGCGGTGCAGAAAGAGCAGGGCTGGAGGGAGACATCTCCCAAAGGCCAGGGAGCTCTGGCAGAGCTCCTGGGCTCACACAGGGAGCTCTTTGCACTGTGCTGGGGTGAAAGTGGCCCTCAGCACCTCAGGCTGTGTCTGCAGAACCCGCCAGGCTCTGAGTGTGCCGCAGTCCCCGGGGCAAAGACTCCCTCAGCTGCATCATTCCCTGCACTGACTGTGGGCTCAGCCAGCTGGAATCCCAGAGCTGTCCCCTGGAGTGATCCTTCTGAACTGAGCATTGCTGAGACAAGCTGGATGCTGCAGTCAGTTCTGGGCACCTTGTGACAATACAGACATTGAGGGGGTGGAGTGTGTCTGGGGAAGGGAACGGAGCTGGGGAAGGGTCTGGAGCCACAGGAGCAGCTGAGGGAGCTGGCGGGGCTCAGCCTGGAGAAAAGAAGGCTCAGAGGGGCCTTCTGGCTCTCCAAAATTCCATGACAAGAGGGTGCAGCCAGGTGGGGATCAGGCTCTGCTCCCAGAGAATAAAGAACAGGACAAGTGGAAACAACTTCAAGTTGTGCCAGGGACTTTTAGGTTGGATATTAGGGAAAATTTCTTCACCAAAAGGGTTGTCTAAACCTGGCACAGGCTGTCCAGGGCAGTGATGGAATCCCTGTCCTTGAAATGTTAGCAAAATATGTGGATGTGGCACTTGGGAATATGGTTTAGGGGTGGATCTGGCAGTGCTGTGTTAATGATGGGACTCACTGGTCTTAGAGGGCCTTTCCAACCTGAATGATTCTGTGAAGCAGGATCCCACACTGGTACAGAAAGTGGATACTGGGTTTCCTTCTCCCATCCCCTCTCCTGTGTCCATCAGCGAGGCAGATCAGGGAGCTGATCTGGCTGGATAGTGAGGGTTTTTTTGTCCTCATTTGTCTGGATCTGCTCCCTGCCCTGACTCACAGAGAGCATCCACTTGTTGCCAGTTCCATCACAGGGAGGCAAGTGAGGACATGGGATCCTCCCCTGGCAGTGCCCCATGTCTGCCTGCCCACTGCACCCAGACCATGGTCAAACCTTCCAACCATCCAACTTTACACCACGACGGGTGGTGAGGCAGAGGAGGGGCCCTGCAGCTGCAGGTGCTGGACATGGAACAGTAAAGATCTCAGAATCACAGAATTAGAGCTGAGTTGGAAGAGACCCACAAAGATCATGGAGTCAAACTCCTGCTGGTGGCTACAGCAGTGACTGAACCCCAGGGTGGCTTGGGGTGCATGGGGCACCTGCATCCTGTGCTGTGTCCCATTGATGAAGCCAGTGGTCCCCGTGCAACACCGAACATGCCTGTGCTCTGTGGGATCTGCTCCTGCTGGATGCTGCTGAACCAAAATAACTCCCTGTTTTTCCCAGCTGGTGCTGAGCTGGGATGAATTGGGAGGGGGGCTGCGACACTGTGACAGATGGCCAAGAAAGCAAATGCTGTTTTTTATGTCACCTCCATGTTTCCTCCTCTGCTGTCTCCTGCACTGGGGGTGGTGTTTGGAGATGGGTTGTGCTGCCAGCACACACCAGAGCTGAGGAGACAGCAGAAGGTGGAGCAAGGTGCTGGCCACCTCACACACATTTCTCCCCCAGCTTTCTGATGCTTTCTGACCTTCATCAAAGCTTCTCCTACAGAGATTTATGCCAAAGGGGGCTCAGAAGTGGGCTGCTGCTTGAGCGGAGTGTTTGCTCTTGCAGAGCTCCCTCATTGTGAGCCCTGTTCCAAACCTCCTGCAGTGGTGCTGGCCCAGGCTGGGTTTTTTTTTTTCCCCAAAGAGCCAGATAAGCCAGGAAAGCTTGGCCAGGAGATTCTCCTGCCAGCTGGTGACCAGTCCTGGCTCTTCTTCTGTGGGCTCAATGCCAGCTGCATGTAGAGAGGACCCTGAGCAAGTCAGAGCTTCAATAAAAGTCTTTCTGAAATAAGGCTGGGTTGGACAGGGCCTAGAGCAACCTAGTGGAAGGTGACCCTACCCATGGCATGGAACTGGATGGATTTTCAGGTCCTTTCCTATGCAAACCATCCCATGATTCCATTAAACTTCTTGATGTGCTGCAGCCTCTCCTCCCCCTCTGAACTCAGGATCTTTGGGCAAGAGACCTCTCCTCCCCTCCTGGGGCACAAACATCATGGCAGTGTTATGGAGGCCTGGACTAGTGAGAGATGGAGCCCTGGACCCCTGACATGCAGTGAGAATTCAGCAGGAAGAGCACACTCAGCACGACACGGGAGCACAGGGAAGCTGATGACTGTGAACTGCTGTCCCTTGGGTTGTACCTTGGAGGAAGCAGAAATAGCCAGCCCAGGGACACAGGCATGAACCCACCAGCCCATGTGGGTGGCTGCTGCCCCACGCTTGGGCTCTGGCAGGAGGAGACACTTCTGCCACCATCTCAGCTGCCAGGATCCAGCTCCTTTCTCAGCCTGTCTGGTGCAGAAGGAGTGATGGACATCGCTGTTGGCACGGCCTCTATCTGCCCCCTGTTCTGCCATGTTGCACTTGGCAATTCTCCCGATTCTCCCTCTGTTTTTCCAGTAGGAGAGCTCACAGTCCTCTGCCTTAGCCGTGGGCAGACAAACAAGAGGGGCTGGATGGACACATGGTCTCAGAGGCTCTCCTGTCTATCCCTGCCTGTCATGAATGGAGCCTCCGTGAGTTCAAGGATCCCTGAATTCAGGGACATGGCATTTAGTAGCGGGGATCACTGGTGTTTGAGGCACTTTTCCTAAGTGTCTTGGTTTGAAAAGCCAGATGTCTGCTCAGGAAGGCAGGAGCCTCCCTTGAAATGGAAAATGTAAACTCCCTCCCTCCAAATTTTGAAATGAAAAGGCTCTTGGGCAAAGATATGGGAGTAGGAATAACAGTTCTTTATTAGGAAAAAAAAAATGCAGTAAAACAAAACAATCCCGCCAGAGTCAGACCATGCCCTGACCCCCTGTGTGTCAGGCTGGTAGCACAGCCCCATCCCATGGGGGCTCAGCCCTCCTGCAGTGCCAGCTGTGGCTCTGCTGCAGCAGGGATCCTGCACAAGGGGGGAGTTTTCCTCTGCAGCTCCAGGGCTGCTGGAGATGGGCCTGGGCTCCCTCTGGCCATGCAGGGCAGCAGAAAGCTGCTCCTCTGGCAATGCAGTGGGCAAAGGCTGCTGTGGTGTTCCAAACCTCAGACTGGACCCAGGTAGGAATGCTTGGCTCCTCCCCTGGGCGGAGCATCTCCCCATGGGATGGTGGAATTTGATCAGCTGTGCAGGGACACTCACTGGCCATGGACAGAAGAGATCTCCTGGAGGGAGAATGGGTTGTGGAAGAGATAAAGAAAACTGCCCCATCTGGGTTTAACAGGCGGCCTAATTAACAGAAGATAACTGCCCCACTTCTAACAGATGGCAATGGAATACACACCCTCAGCCACATCTTGCATTTCTACCCTAAGACACTAAGATAAGAGAAACTGAATTCTGAGAGGTTGGTGAAAAATCAGTGTCACACAGTGACACAGTTATGAACTAGTCTAATTTCCATTGTGGGCTGGGAGTCCCTGGGGGCTTAGGGAGCCCCAAAGGGCTCAGTGCAGCAGCTTCCAGGTTTCCAGCCCTGAGGAGCAGAGACCACAAGTGAAGGGTGAGCAGCTCTGCTTTGGACTGGTGTGCTGGGCTGTGCTTGCTGCCTCCTTAAAACCCTGCAGGAGAAACCCAAGCCCCATTTAGAGACAGTTTGGGAGAATAAAGCAATAGAGACAGTGGTGGGCAGATAGGGAGGTGACACAGGACAGATGTAATGACAGGAAAATTCTGTGGAGAAGCAGCCCAAAGTATGTAGAGGCAGAGAGGGGCTGGTCTGCACCCACACACCCAGGTCCATCCTGGTGCAGGAGCATTGAAATGGAAATGACTTTCTATTTACAGTTCCAACATCCTCCCTGCTCCCCCCAGGAGTGACTGGGACCTTCCCTGCCTGTCTTGGGTGACTCTGTGGAGGGAGCAGAAGGATGCTGGCACTCTGTGCCACAGACAGGTGTGTGGGGGGAACAGGGATGCTCTGGGGCTTTGGGAAGCAGGCTCAGCTCCCTCATCCCCTCTGGACAGCAGACACCTGGAACAGTGGGCAGCACGCTCATGGTTAAACACACACTCTGCCCTCACCACCTCCCTGGGTCACTCCAGTCATGCAGGGGCTCAGGAACAAGGCAAGGTGGGACACACAGGGGCTGGGCAGATTCACAGCTCCCTCCAAATAGCAGAAGAGCCCAGGAGGTATTTCAGACCTCCCTAGAAGAGCCTGATCATTATTCTGCAACATTATTCTGCTGTGCAGGAAGACATATGTGGGAGTGCATAAAAGCAATGCCAGCCCACGTCCGTGCTTCTTTTACCCACAGAGGCAGCACTGGCAGCAGAAAAGAAACTTGTTCCTGTGCTGTACCCACCTGGCCCCAGGGAAATGACTCTGTGCTGCAAGAGCCAGGCCCCAGCATCTGCAACAGGTGCCAGGGAGCAGGAGCTGAGGCTGAGCTGGGCCTGGAGCCAAAACCCTCCCTTGAGCTGTACAGCAGCTGTGGAGGCCTCCCAGCCTTCAGTGGGCCCTGAAGCTCAGCCTCCTGCACACAGAGCATGGAGCAATATCAGGGATCGCTGCCCCCAGGGGATGGGTCCTTGAGAGCAGGGGTGTGAGGACACAGAGCCTGGAGACAGCACCCAGATCTTCATCTTTCTCCACACTGCCACAGACAAAAGGCCCCAGGCCTAGAAGAGGTAAATACCACTTATGCTTCACTCTTCAAGAACTAGAAAGGTGGAACTGAAAGGAGATGATGGATTAGCAGGTGTGACAGGGATACATGCCAGTATTTTTGCATCCTTCAGTACCCTTGTTGGTTTGTGGAATCCAAGCCATTGGCAGACTCTATGTGGGGTGAGAGGCCCTCACTAAGATCCCCTCACCAGCACTTTTCAGCTGTAAAACAATCCCATGTCATCTTTTCCTGCTGAAGGAACTTGCACAAGCAGAGCTGGGCCATCCATCTCTGCCCTGTTACTCGTGTGCTTCAGTAAGCAGCAGTGCCACAGGCAGTGCTGAGCCCCAAACCCTTGAGCTGGATCCTATCTGCCCATTCTTACCCCTGTGTGTTGCTCAGCTCTGCGTGAGGAAGAAGAGGCAAATTCCACACCTGTCTGCTCACCTTGGTTGGTGCAGGGCAAGCTTTTTAGGACAAGATTTCCTTGAATAACTCTTCTCATCTGCTGAGCTCAAATTAAAATTTGCTGCCAACAGTCATGAGCCTTCTCCCTCTCCTTCCTTCTTCTCCTCTGTTTTTTTGGATAATTTTTTTTATTAAGATAAATGAGTGATAATATCATGTTGTGCATTTAACACTGGTCCTTGCAGTCTGTGAAACAAAGAGCGTGATGGAACTCTGAGATTCCAGCTGTTGCTAGTTCGTTATATTTAGGCAAGTCAGATTTTAAAGAAATTTCTCAGAACAATTCTTTCAGATTTCCTAAGGAGCCTATAACATGAAACTTGGTGAAAAAACACTATCACAGAATCACACTATCATAGAATGGTTTGGGTTGGAAGGGATCTTATAGATCATCCCAGCCATGGTCAGAGACACATGGTCAGATTCTTCCACTATCCCAATTTCCTCCAAGCCCCATCCAACCCAGCCTTGGACACTTGCAGGGATTCAGGGGCAGCCACAGCTTCTCTGGGCACCCTGTGCCAGGGCCTCACTGCTCTTAAAGAATTGCTTCCAAACAGCCAATCTAAGCCTACCCTTCAGCTTAAGGCCATTTTCCCTTGTTCTGCAGCTCCACACCCTTGTCCAAAGTCCCTCTCCAGCACTCCTGGAGCCTCTCTAGGTACTGGAAGGGTCTCTAAGGCCTCTCCAGAGCAGCCTGAATTACCCCAACTCTTTCAGCCTGCAAGCTGTGAGCCCCAGACCCAGAGAAATCCTGGAGGGCCTGCTGCTGATGCCTTTTTTGTGCAGGGAAGCAGGCTGGTTCTGGACTGGAAAAAGCTATGTGGGTGAGTGCCACCCAGCTCTGCATGATGCTGTTAGGGTACCTGCAGTGGGATCATCAATTTTTGACCATCTTTAAGATGATGCCAGTCTGCTTTCCAGGGTAAAATGTCCTACTTTTCTGTACCCATACCTGGCACTTAGTTCAGTGTGCTGGGTTCCCCAGGAAGAAAATTCCTGCAAAAAATGGTCTGGTGGTTTATCTGGCAGATTTTCCTGTTGCTTGGAAATCTACAGGAGTCCTGGGTGCAGTGACACAAACCTACTTCTTCTGCAACAAAGGTGTTCTACAGTTATGGAAAAGTGAAAGGAATGGCTCAATGGGTGGCTTCCACTGGGGCGTTAGCGTGGGCTTTCATCCAGCAGCAATATGCTCACAAAGCCAACAGTTCCCTCTTTCCCTCATGGAAGCAGCCACAGAGCAGATCAGTGGAGTGTGAAACTTCCCAGCAGCTGGGTTTGCTGAAGCTCAGACAACCCTTTGGCTCCCAGAGTAGCTGTGTGTGGATGAGTGTCTGCAGAGCACAGGAGTGATGGGAAGGGCCCCACTGAGGCACCAAGCAGGAGAGGAGACCCTGCTGAGTGGCCCAGCCCCACCACTCGTGGGCATCATGCGCACCCTGCCCTGGCAGCCCTGCTAGGAGCAGACCCAGATCTGTTGCAGTGTGATGTCAGGGTTTACCTCAGAACCCCGGGTTCCTCCCCTGAAGATTCCTTCCCCAGGTATGTCAATCATCCCTCCTTTCTCCACCCTGACCCCTCCCAGCACTGTCTGTCAATCCTGGAATTCCAGAAGAGTGTCAAGTGATTGGCAGATCCAAAGGATGCCCTCTGCCCCTGGGAGGCATTGGGCCATCCAGGTGTCCTTTGTCCCTTTGTCCCTCCCCTCCTGTCCCTGGTTGGTGGCTCCCTACCCCTGCCCTGCCCCTCTTCCCGGGGTTCAAAGGAACAGCAACCATGGGCTCAGGGAGTTCTGTTGGAGCTGGTGCTGCATTCAGAGACCTGTGGGCCAAAATAAAGCTCTGGATCCAAACCCTCCATCAGAACCGACTCCTTTCCTTCACCATCACCTTAAAGCTTCTCCACCATAGGGAAACCTGAGGAGCAGACCCTGTTATGGGGGGAAGCTCCATCCCAGCACCACCAGAGCTCCTGCAGGCCTGGATTTGTCTGCACAGGCCCAGCTGCAGCACCCAGCCAGCCAAAAGTGTCTGTGGGGTGAAACACCACACACCCAGCTGGCCCAAAGTGTCTGTGGGGTGAAACACCACACACCCAGCCAGCCAAAAGTGTCTGTGGGGTGAAACACCACACTGCTGCTGTTTGGCTCAGCTGCAGGACCAGACAAGCCAAGGCACGTCCCATCCCCAATATTGGTAATACCAATACAGATCCATGGCTTCATTTCCCATCACCTCTAACTGGTCTATTCCAAGAGAGTCTGCCTAGAATTCATCCACCCAAAGCATCACACTTCACAGCTTCCTTCCCACACAGAGCTTGGTTCCTTGCTCTGAATAAACATCGCTTCCCTGCCTGCGTCCCCACAGCCAGGCTGCTGCCTGCCTCCCCCTGTCCCCTAGGGAGGTGTGGCATGTCTAATCCATACCTTGGGAGCTGTGTGCTGCTTCCCACCACGTGCAAGGAAAAGGAATAGGGATAAAAACTACACCAGCCTCCTTGGTTTCCATTTCCAGTCAGGGCAGGCAGAGTACCAGGTACTCCTGGTACTCCCAGATGGCAGCACCAAAAGGGTCAGGGCTCAGGGATCTGATCTCAGGCAGGTTCCAATCCACTTCCCAGTGAGCAAATGCCAGTTTTAAGGACAGCAGATGGTTTGTGGTTCCTGAAGGGTTCCCTTCCTTGAGACAGAAAGGGCTGGCACTGCTCAAAAGCTCCTGAATGATGTCCAGAGGATGGTTCCAGACTCTTTTTGGTGGTGCCCAGCACCAGGAAAAGGAGAAATGGCCATAAACTAAAACACAAGTTCCACCCTCAACATTAGGAAGAACTTCTTTCCATGGTGGCCAGCAGAGCCCTGGAACAGCTGCCTAGGGAGGGTGTGGAGTCTCCCTCTGGAGACATTCCAAACCCCCCTGGAAAAATTCCTGTGTCACCTGCTCCAGGTGACCCTGCTTGGGCAAGGGTTTGGTTTGGAAGGTCCCTTTCAGCCCTAATGAGTCTGTGATTCTATCATGTGGGTTTTATCCCAGGTGATACGCATTTTGTCCCAGTCCTTGCTACAACAGAAACAACTAATTTGTGTGAATGCTCCCTGTCAGCTGCATTGCAGCACCAGTTCAAGAGACTCAGACAACCTCTTGAGGCATCTCAGATGTTACCACAGCCAGAACCTAAGGGCAGGTTCAGAATCCTGCTTTTAGGACTCAGGGTAATGCTCAGTAATGAAAGTGTACTGACCCTGAACACAGAATACCATCCAACTCTGGAAAGACATTCCAGCAAGCAAAGATTTTGTGACAGTGGTTCATCTGTGACATATGCAGAACAAGTTTTTCAGGAAAGAGATCAAGAACTGGTTCTGTGAGGACTGATGGGATGTGAAAATCCAGGGAAAAAACAAAGAGAGATTTGGCCACTTTGGGAATGTATTTGGGGAGAGCCCAGCAAGCCCAGACACTGGAGATGACAGATCAAGATGGATGAAAGGACTTAGTCTTAAGCTACACCAGAGAAAGTTCAGGTTGGACATCAGGAGAGATTTATTCATGGAAAGGGTGGTCAGGCTTTGCAGGGGCTGCCCAGGGAGGCAGTGAAGTCCCCATCCCCAGAGGTGTCCAAGGAAGGACTGGACATGGCCCTCAGTGCTCTGGTCTGGGTGACAACGTGAGGATTGGACACAGGTTGGACTCAATGGTCTTGAAGGTCTTTTCCAACCTGACTGATTCTGTGATATCACCACAACCAGAACCATTAAACAGTGAAACTGAATATTTCTATCCTATTCCAATCTCTCACAGGGATAGCTGGCAATACATGAAAGCTCCAACAAACCCCATGTTGCAGCCTTACAAACATAATCATCCAACACATTGTATTATCCCAGGGCTTCAGTTATGAAAAAATCAGGGAGAACTAAATTCACCATTTTACCACTTATTGCAGCTATTAGCTCAATGTCAGGCCAACCAGGGCAGGCAGTGGCTCATATCTCTATAAATCTGCTATTTTTATGTCATTTAAGCCCTGAAATTTTAGCCCACTTTGGCCTGAGTAGACTTCAGTGTCCCCAGGCTGAAACCTGAATAACTAAGGGCAACTCTTTTCTCCTCCTGCCCCTCAGTTTTGGCTCCAAAGGACTTTCTGCCACTGTTGCATTAAAAAACCCCCAAACCCAAAAAATAACCACCATAGTCTGGTAGATGGTCTGATCCAAGGCTTTTAGCAGGTGTTCCTTGAGGCAGCTGTAATCACTCATTTAAATCTCATTTATTTTTATTTTAGAGAGCTTCCTAACAGCACAAAAGATTTCTTTCCTGCATCCACACATTGGAATTGTGTGCACATTGCCATGGCAACACATGCCTGAGATTTTTGTGGTCCAGGACCCATCTTATTAGTTATTAACTATCTGTACAACAACAACAACAACAACAAAAATTTAAAATATATATATATAGCTTTGTTCTCCCATCTGTCTGTTCCATCTGTTTATTTCCCATTGAAATACAATCATTTGGCTCAGCCACAGCTTTCTCCCTTTCCTCATGGGACTGGCTGAAGGAAACAGAGATGCATCTAATGGTGGTCATGGAAGTGGTGGAGGGGAGGAAGAGGAATGGAAGACATTGATGTGGACACCAACCTGACCATCACACACACAGAAAATCCTTTAACTGATGATAACACCTTGTAGTCTGAATTGCTGCCCTTTCCCAGTTATCTCCCAGGTGGGAAGGGGAAGAGAAGCTCAAGAGGACTCCAGCCAACATATTCCCCATCTGCTGCTGGTGGAGCAGCAGTGTCCTGGCTGCAGCTCAACCACAGCACGTTTGTTTCCTGCCACAGGTCACTGGAGAAGTGGAGTCAAACTTGTGTTGCTGGTCAGCAACAGGAAACATTACAAGTCAGCTGCTTCCACTGAGAGTCCTTTTTACCTTCCCGAAAGATAAGGACCAAAGTGTCACTCCATCCCAGTACACACTGTTCTGTGGAATGGAAAAGCATCAGTAAAAAGATCTCTGTGCTGAACTGATTGTGTTCTTCCCAATAGACTCTCTGTGCCACACTGACTGTGCTCCTCCTGACAGGCTCCTCCATGCTGAACTGACCCTGTTTGTCCAGCAACCCCCTGTGCCAAAGTGGCTCCCGACAGTTCCTGCCTGGCTCAGAACCCGTGCTGACAGCTGTGTGACATCCCCCCTCCCAGGCACTAATTCCTGCCGGCAGTGTTTGCCTTGCCTGCCCACCCCCACAGCTCTGCTGGGAGAGAGGATGTGTTCCCAGCTTCCCAGCTCCCTCTCATTATTTAAGCTGTCAGTTGTTAATTATAGTGCTGCATTTCAACTTGATACTTCCCAGGGGGCCAAACCATGCCAAAAGACCAAAATCGCTTCCCAGTGGAATATTTTTGGAGACTCAGCTAGATGTGAGCCGGTGCCTCTATCAGCCAGGGTGAGACATTGCTGGCTGCTCTCAGGAGACTGGAACTGCACTCGCTGCTCTAAGACCCACAGCTGCACTCGTTACCCTTCAGAGCCAACATTCCCACTCCAGAGATGGGAGTCATGGCTTTCTTAAGGATATGAATATAAGGATATGTTGCTTGTAATGATACAAAGCTATTAAAAAAGTGTCCAAAGGAGGACTATGAAGATGGGGAAGGGTCTGGAGGGGCCACACAAGGAGCAGCTGAAGTAATTTGGCTTGTTCAGCTGGAGGAGACTGAGGGGACACTCACTGGGGTCTGCAGCTCCTCCTAAGGGGCAGCTCTGATCTCTGCTCCCTGGGACAGGGACAGGACCCAGGGAATGGCTGGAGCTGGGCCAGGGTAATTGGGATGGATCTCAGGGAAAGGCTCTTCCCTCAGAGGTGCTGGCACTGCCCAGGCTCCCCAAGGGATGATCCCGACCCCAAGGCTGCCAGAGCTCCAGGAGGGTTTGGACAGCACTGCCAGGGATGCCCAGGATGGGATTGTTGGGGGTCTGTGTAGGGTGAGGAGTTGGACCTGATGATCCTGTGTGTTGCTTCCAGTTCAGGATATTCTGGGATTCTCTGAATCACACAACCATGACCACCAGGCCTGTGGGACCCACACATTCCTCTCAGTGAGGAAGGTAATCCCATGAAGCTGCCAATCGAGTGGTCAAGTGAGAGCAAACACCTAGGAGACAGATGTGATGCTGATATTCTCTACCTCGTAGAAACATTACCCAGCCAAGTTTTCCCTTTGCCTCGTGTGACCACAGAAACCTCTGCTTCAAATGCAGAAACAAGTGCAAACCATCAACCTGCCCAGGGGAAGGGCATGGGGAGGGGGGAAAGGAGTAGACTGCACTACTGTGAAAGGCTTGAATCTTGACAGAAGAGCGCCTGTCTCCCTTGACTGTGTTAAATGAGACATTGCTTTGTGGGGATTCTTTTCCAGGAGAATCAGATGCGATGGGTCAGATGGGCTAGGGGAAACTTATGGGCTGGATGAAGAGTGCTGCAGAAAGTACCTGCTGCTGGCACCACCTACCAGTTGTGGTCACTCAAGGCCAGCTGAGCACCACATAACACAGCCCAGCCAGGAGAGTCCAGCTGCATCTCTGCCTCTCTCATCTGGCCAAAAGCATTTTACTCAACACTTACAGAGAAATCACTGTAAGAGAGTTCACAGCATGCTTAACAGGATGCAACTCATCCTAAAAACAACAAAAAGCAGAAAAGAGGCAATAAATGAAAAGAACTAAAATAGAAACATGAAAATTGTATTGCATTGAGCTGTAACTATAGTTGAGAACAGCCTTTGCACCAGGAGATTCAGGGCGGCTGTTCAGCTCCTCAGTGCTTTGCCAAATTTGCATAAAACCACCTCAGTAATTATAATTTTGTCTTGAATAGGTATTGTTTTAATTGTGACTGCTTTGCCTGCTCTGCGTTAACTGCAGGAATCACAAAAGTGCAGCAGGAGGGCTATGGATGACTTTGGCTTCTTCCTCCAGCCACCTCAGTGACCCATCGAGATCCTTGCTCTGACCCTCCCAAAGTCTGTGCAATGCAAAACAAGCCCTACAGTGTTGAAATAATCACAGCCCCTAATTACAGCCCCAGAGGGACTGTGCAAAGAAACCCAGTACCTTCCTACCCAGGATGATACAGCTCCAGCAAAGCTGCCTCAGAACATGATGCCAAGCACTGAACCACTGTGGCGCTTCGTGGTGAGGTCAGCAACTTGAGCTCCAGGTGGTTTCAATTAAAATCAACTCCTCTGACAAGCCACTGGCTCTCAGAGAGCTCAAACCCACAGCAAACCCTCTGAGAAACCCCTTTAAGGTATCACTCCCTGTCATCTGAGTTCAGTAATTTAATTCTCATTGCATGATAACCTAATATCCATCCAAAAACCTTGGAACAGTCTGGTCTACTGGAAGGTGTCCCTGCCCATGCAGGATGGTTTTTAAGTCCCAACCTAACCCATTAATCTATGATTCTATAAATTATGCTCATTTGCTCACTTGTGTTTCTGTGTATGTGAACAGTCATTTATAAAATATCATCTCTGGGACTGATAACCCCTACCCCCTTAACCTTTTCTGACCTGACCTGACCACACTTGACCTCACAGTTCTATGGAGGGAGTGGTTCAGGCAGGGACCCCTCTAATTTGTTATCTTTTAAGGCATGATACAAAAAAAAAAGACAGTGTCCAGCTGAGAACTCCTCAGCAGTGAGCAAAGTGCATTAATTGTCTCCTTCATCTTGCAAATGACAGTAAGTGCTGTATCCTTGGAGGAGGAAGAGCAGACTAAGTAGTTCATGGTCCTTTTGAGCTTGAAAGAAAAGATATGCAAAATTACCCAGGAACACTTTTAATTAATTGCTGCCTACTGACAGTGTGGGCAGAGGAGCCCTTTGCCCATCAGCATTCAGACAATTAACACTGTCCACTTGAGATGGTGGAGCAGCTCTGGGTTCATATTTTGGGTGAGTTCAAAGTGAATTGCTTCTGTGATTTATTGTCTGCACAAGAATCTCTACATCTCATTTCTTCAAAGAGTGCTGTCTCCAGCTGAGGGATCAAAGCACTGCCAAAGAGACATTCTCCTCTGGGGAGGGTCAGCAATGAGTTTTCCACTTTGCTGGTACCTTTCAGCAGGTCTGTGACAGTGACAGTGAACCTGTCCTTAGAATCATAAAATGGTTTGGGCTGGAAAGGGCCTTGAAGATCATCTCATTTCACCCCCTGCCACTTTCTGCTGGACCAAATTGCTTCAACGCCTCACCCTCTGGAATGTCTGTGCATCACCACTGATACCAGAATGCTGAAGACACTATGTAGGTTTTCCTCTGGAGAATCTCACCTGTGTGCCACCCCTGGCTCATCCTACGTGTCTTCAGGACATGCACTACAGCCCTTTGGCCCCCTCAGAGCCCCAGCAAGGGGGGCTCTGGTGCAGGAGGATGGTTTGAACAATTCCTGAGAGCACAGAAAGCAGCAGTTGTCATGGATACCAACATGCAATGGGAGGGTCCAATTCAGCTCTGCTCTGCTGGTCCTCCCTTGGCCTGTCATGTGAATCTGTGGAGTATCCATTCCACAGCATGGAGGTAAAGAAAACCGAAAATTAAAATCTGCATGGGAGCAAAACTGCAATAGTTAAGGGCAGAGTCCCCTTCCTTTCCAACCAGGACAGCTATTCCCACATACACAAAGCCAGGACATACTTTGGGGTATACAGTTGCTGCTGGTGGAAAGGAAAATGAGGGAAGAGGTACTTGCAAGGAAAGGTGTTTGGCATCTTGGGGAGATTTAAATCCTGAACTTACTGAGGAGATAAACCTTTTCTCAGCTGGGTTCAGGCCTCTGCAGAACACAAGGCATCAGCTGTACTTGGCACTTTCCCCCTGGCTGTGTGCCCTTGGCACTTTCTGACTCTGTGACCTCCAGAAATTTGAGAAATTTCACCATGTTTTCATTTTCAGAGGAAAACCTCTCCCCAGCTATATAGCTGACTGGTCTGATTATTTTATGCTGAAATGTTTTGTGTTTCCCATTTGAAATTAGTATTTCTATTAATCCCATACATTTTGTTTGTCTTTCGTTCTGGCTAATCAAATTTTCTCATTGCCTTTTCCCAGAGAGTTCATCACAGTGTTCTGGTTGGATTTTAGGCATAAAATAAATTCTGGACCAAACGACTTTTTGTTGTTGTTGGTGTTTGTTTGTTTGTTTGTTTTAAATGGCATTTATTGTGGGACATGGGAAGGATGAAACTTTGGTTCCTGAATTACTTCTGAAATGGTTTTATTATATGCACACACATGCACAGAATTGCTCTAACGACAGACATTTTTGGATCCAGCAGGACTGAAATCTAACATAAATTAGAATATTTTCAAGATGATTGCTTGCAAACATAAGCATCAATTAGTTATCTCAGTCTGGTTAAGCAAAAGCGTGGGCAGATGATTACAAGTAGTTATGTTGCTGCCACTTTCTGCCTTATCACCCCACAACAAACCCTCTGGTTTTCCTAATGATCTTGGTCTTTTTCTTAGATCCCAGTCCAGGCAAGCATCTAAACCAACATTGACACAAACAACCCCAGATGCTGAAAGTAACGTGGGTGCTTAACAGGCTTTTGAATTAAACCCAAACAAGAGCAGCCTTTGTTTATCACATTCACTAGGAACAGCAGCCCCAGGATGGCAGGGGGGTTTAAACTATCACATGGTTTAGGGAAGCACCAGAAATTCACAAAACTTGGTGAACCAAAAGAGGTTTTTCATGAATCCTAGGACAGAACATTCACAGACCTGTGTGCCAGACCTGGGCTTGTTTCAGCCACACTGGACATCTGCCCATCTCCGGGCCACCAATCCTGCTTGGCTCAAACCTCTTGCATGGCCTGGTTCTTTGAACCCTCCAGGAGGAGACTGTCTTGGGTACTGGAAATTTCACTGCCAGGCTTTTTGCTCAGCCCTCACTGTGGGGGTGAACCAGCTTGTATTGAGAACCATCCATTCCTTCCCCATCACCTTGTACTCAATGATCCTTATGGGTCCCTTCCAACTCGGAATATTGTGTGATCTGTGAGCTCCCAGTCCAGCCCACCCAGCTGGGGACAGGCGAGTGTCGCAGACATCTTTTCATTAAAATCCTTTCTTAAGATTTTTCCTGCTAGAGCTGAGAAGTTTCAGCAACAAATGCAAACAATGGTCATCTGCTGCTGTGGAATGCAACAGGTCCACCTGTGACTGGCCCATCTTGGATGTTTACAATTAATGGCCAATCAAGGACTGACCTTTCGAGGACAGAGTTGGAGAGAGCTCCTTTGTTATCATTCTTTTCTATTCCGTTCTTAGCTAGCCTTCTGAGAACTTTGCTTTCTATTCCTTTTAGTATAGTTATAATGTAATATATATATATATATATATATATATATATCATAAAATGATAAATCAAGCCTTCTGATCATGAAGTCAACATTCTTGTCTCTCTCATCCTGAAAACCCCTGTGACCACAGTCACAGGCGAGAGCCCCTGCCCCCAGCCCCTGCCACAGACCTGCTAACTACACTTGTCTCAAGATTAGTCAGAAGGAATCTGTTCCCTGCAAGCTGAGTTGAGTTTGGGAGCAGCTGCCACTGTCTCCTCATGCCACACAGTGCCAAGCTGGCCTCGTGACACTCTGCTGGGTTCCTGGCACTGGCTCAGCCTCCTCAAGGCAGCAGAGGGGCATTAGCTGTGCCTCCTTAGCATGGTGGTGGTTTGGGCTGCAGCTCTGCAGGGTCATTCCAAAGGGGTTTCATAGAATCCCAGAATATCCTGAGTATGAAGGGACCCACAGGATCATCAAGTGCAACTCCTCGCCCTGCGCAGACCCCCTAACAATCCCACCCTGGTCATCCCTGGCAGTGCTCTCCAAACACTCCTGGAGCTCTGACACCCTCAGGGCCAGGACCATTCCCTGGGGAACCTGGGCAGTGCCAGCACCCTCTATAGTTGCAGCCTCCTTCAGGATTTTGCAGAGGGGAGAAGCTGGGAGTGAGTGAGGAGGTTGAGCACATCCAGACTCCACAGCAGAGAAGGAGCCCCAGTGCTTCTCTGTCCCAGTGTCTCAGGAAATGCAAATATTTCCTCTGGGGGCTTCACCTCCAGCCCAGCAGAGAAATTTAGGGGACAGACCCAGAACTGATTCACCTCTTCCCCCATCTCCTTTTGTCAAGGTCTCCCCTCTCCCTGACTCAGAGATCCTGGAAGCTAGCACTCTCTTTTTCTATACCTTCAGCCTGCTGATGCCAAAGTTGTGTTTAAACCCCTTCTGCAGCCCCACAGACTGAAGAGCTGTGAGGAGCAGCAGAACTGTGGAGTTTTATAGGGAAGCACAGGCCCTCCTGCAAACTCCTTCCTGCAGCTCCCACCTGAAGCCTCACAGTCCTGCCCTCGCACAACCACACACTCATCCCCTACTCCACCTCCACTCCATAGAATTGTTCAGGTTGCAACAGCCCTCCAAGATCAAGGCCAGCCATTCCCCCAGCATTGCCAAGCCCACCAAAACCCATACCTACTAGTGCCATATCTGCAGGTGTTTTGAACGGTTCCAGGGATGTTGATTTACCACTTCTCTGGGCAGCTGTGGGAACTCAGCACATCACTCCGGATGTCCAGAGTTACCGCGGCAACCCTTGGGGGGCTCAGAAACCCTGGGGTGTTGCCAGAAGTACCTGATGGCTTGACTTTGACCCTTCGAGGGATGTGCCACCTGTTGGAGGACATGAGAGTCACTTGGGAATGGATGGTGTAAGAATGATGTATTTACAGGGTGAAATATAGATTTTAGGGTTTTGGTACAGGGGGGTTATGGAGACAAGATGGAGGGATCAGGGCATGTCTTGTCCTTCTTCTTTCTTCTTCTTGTCATTCATTTTCTGTGGTGATGTTGGCACTTTGGGATTGGTCCTTGGTGAAGGTGCACTTGCTAATATGGGTGAAAGGTATTGGGAAATAAAGGTAAATATGATGTGTTGCTGGGTTTGCATGGGTCTTTCAGGGTGAAGAGAGAGGCGAGAATCTTGACTCCATGATCAGAAAGTTGGATTTATTAATTTATGATATATATTACATTAAGACTATACTAAAAGGAATAGAGAGAAAAGTTCAGAAGCTGCTAAGCTAAGAATAGAATAGGAATGAATCAACAAAGGAGCTCTCTCTGATTCTGTCTCAGAGAGCTTGGCCCCTGATTGGCCCTTAATTGTAAACATGCAACATGGGCCAATCACGAGTGCACCTATTGCATTCCACAGCAGCAGATAACCATTGTTTACATTCTTTTTCTGGGGCCTCAGCTTCTTAGAAGAGGGAAAAATCCTAAGAAAAGATTTTTTCACAAAAGATGTCTATGACAATGATGTCTACTACAATGATGTAGTTTTTAGTATAAAAAGAGACGACTGTCTGGTTGGAGGTCAGAGTGCCCTTGGCTGCCTTGCTGATCATACCTGTGTCGGGCTGAAAGAAAATTTTATAGATAAGAAATAATAAACAATTTGAAGACTGAAAATCTGAAGAGTCCAGACTCGTTCTTTGAAGCGCGGGCTGTCCCAGAGCCATCCTACGCGTGTGGGCAGAGACAAACAGCAGAACCGGACAGGCAGCTTGTGAGAGTGCCTGACCACCTTCTCAGTGAAGGAAGGCTGGCCAAGACTTGAAACACTTTGCTCCTCTCCCTCCAGGAAGCTCCTGGCATTCCTGCCCAGGATGCTGTGGAGGAATTGTCCTGGTTTCTTTGCTGAACCTCAGTTGCCAGCCCAGACTTCCTCTGAAATTTCTTTGGCCAGCTTCATGCCCTGAAACTACTGAGCACAAGCCTGGAGCTAGGCCAATGCCCCTACTCTGAGTTGCATTCTATGCTAAAAAGCAGAACAAGCCTCTCCTGCTGCATTTTAGATCCAGAATATCTTTTCTCCAAAAGGACCCAATTTCTGTTAAAAGTGCCAGCTTCCTGCACAGTATTGCTGCCCTCTTCTGGGCTCTCTGGCAGCCACTGGGCTCAGCAAAATTCCAGCTACATACACCAGTCCTTGAGGTCAAGAAGGTGGGAATCGTTTCTAAAGCCTTGTGTCCCCACATGACAAGACCTGGCTCTGAAAACGAAGATATTTGAGGTGGTGCTTTCTCTTGCTCTGTCCTATGATCCTTGACCCTAGTAAATGCTCTGGCTTTAGCTCTTCACTGGGGCTGCTTTTTCAGTGGTGTGTAAAAAGTGGTATGGGAAAGAAACTGAGTGCAAGACTGACTGGGAATGTGGCTTTCTCTCACCTCGTTTAACCTCTATGTGTCTCCCACTAACTCCCAAATCCCACTGTGTCTGGAGCAGCCAGTGTTACAGAGATCAATTAGAAGCCAATCTTTATTAGCAAAAAAAGTGGTTGTAGTCCGAGCTATTTGGGATGAATAATTTAGAGAGAAGGGTGCTCCTCTTCTCCCTTGCTGGATATTTCAGCTATTGTGACGTGGTTGGTGAGACAAACAAAATGGACAGTGGTGGCTGGAGGGATGCCGGTCTCATGAGAGCCTTTATGTGCCCCTTACCTGCTCCACACACCTGCTCTTCCTTGGGGGCTGTTTCCCCTCCTGCCCCTTTCTTTTCTCATGGGAGCAGAGCCCATCACAGCTGAGAGGAGCCAGGACCCCACTGCCTTGCCTTTTCCCGCCCAGCAGCAGGTGGGAGCAGCCACCTCCAGCCCAACAGGGTTGTGGCAGTAAGTCCAGCCTGCTCTCCCTGTGGAAGAAAACATGGCCCAGGACAGAGAGGAACGCACACGAATGCTGGGGACACATCTGAGGAATTCCAAGGCATTGCAGAGAGCAGGCCTGGAGCCAAGGGGAGAGGAGAGCTGGGAATTCACTGAGGCAAGATGGAAACCTCTGTGGCATGTGGATGGATGCAGCCCCACACAGGACCATCCTGCAGGCAGACTTGAGGCAGTTTATGAGCTTAGAGGAGGAAAATGTTGAAATAAATGTCAGGAAGTGAGTCTGTGGTTACAGAGCTGTAGAGACCAGAGTCAGACTGGGACACCTCTGCTCATGTTGGCTGTGACTGGGAAGTCACATCCTCTGCCCAGGTCATTGGCAGAGTGGGCAGAGAGGGGAGAGTCCTGTCAGCATCACCTGGACACAGGCTGGATGTAGAGAGCTCCAGGAGAGAGGAGCTGTGGGTAAGGGAGGTGTCACAGGGCTTGCAAGGGTCTTCAGGGTGAAGAGAGAGGAGAGAATCTTGACCTCATGTTCAGAAGGCTTGATTTATTATTTTATGATATATATATATTACATTATAACTATACTAAAAGAAATAGAAAGTTCTCAGAAGCTAGCTAAGCTAAGAATAGAAAAATGAATGAATAACAAAGTTCTGTGTCCAAGCAGAAAGCAAGAACAGCTCTGCCCTGAGTGCTCAGTAAATCCAAACATCCACAGGAGACCAATCAGGATCCACCTGTTACATTCCACAGCAGCAGATAACCATTGTTTACATTTTTTGCTGAGGCCACAGCTTCTCAGAAGGGAGAAAAATCCTAAAGAAAGGATTTTTCACAGAAGATGTCTGTTACAGGGAGGTCCAGCAGGAGAGCCCTGCAGCTCTCACCTCTTGGGGTTCCAGGTGGAGATGGGAAGGTGCTGGCAGGCAGGCACAGTGGCTTGGGAGGTCCCAAGGCAAGAACAAGAACAGAGGATCCCCAAGGGGAAAAGCAGAGGGCCATTGCTCAGGCCCAGCTCAGGGAGTGCTCACCTCACTCTAGATCCTCTCCATGGCTCCAGTCAGTCTTCCAAGGAGTCAGAGTAGATTATACCCACCTCCACACTGATCTTTTACCTGAGCAATTCCGAAGCACCACAGTCAGCATCCCTAGGGTGTCACAGACATCTTTTATGAAAAATCCTTTCTTTAGGATTTTCCCCCTTTCTGAGAAGCTGTGGCCTCAGCAACAAAATGTAAACAATGGTTATCTGCTGCTGTAGAATGCAACAGGGAGATGCGTGATTGGTCTTGAGTGAATGTTTGGATTTACTGACCACTCATGGCAGAGCTGGGTCTCACTCTGTACTGGGACACAGACCTTTGTTTATTCATTCCTTTTCTATTCTTAGTTTAGATAGCATTCTGAGAACTTTCTCTCTATTTCTTTTTAGTATAGTTATAATGTAATATATACAATAAAATAATAAATCAAGCCTTCTGAACATGAATTCAACATTCTTGTCTCTCTCTTTACCCTGAAAAACCCTTGGAAGCCCTGTAATACTAGGGTCCCCAACACCTTGGGTCCCATGGGTAGACACGTGGAGCACAGGGCATTCTGCCTGCTGGGCATTGTGGAGCATCCAGTTACCATGGCAACAAGGAATCTGCTGCATCTCCCTGTCACCTTGGTGATGCCTCACAAGCTGGGCAGCCTCATCTTCCTGCCCACCTTGCTGACATTCACCAGGTCTGGCCTTTATGGGAAAAATGGCCCTCGGAGGAATCTCGGAAGAGGAAATACAGCTGGAACATCCTAGAAGGAGAGGATGTTAGGAGGTATGATCAGAGGGATGGAGAAGTATGAGAGTGCAGTTGAAGGCTTTTTTTGGTGGCAATTGTATCAGAGCAAGAGGCAGGGAAAACCCAGAAATCCAGACTGAAGGTGAATTTGCCTCGCACTTCGTGAGGAAAACTCTGGGTCTCCATCTGTGCAGGGTACCTAGAACCGGCTCTGGAGTGGCTGAAAAAAATAAGACTATATTGAAGAAAATAGGGAATGGTGGTTTTGAGGGAAAATTATATTTACAGAAGTTTCAGGGGAAGAAAGGACAGAAGTTGCTGAGCAAAGTTTGAGGTGTGGCCACACACTAGGGAGGACTTCCTGCCAGCTTGGGTCATCCTAAAAAGCACATCAGCAGCTTCCAATAGGAAGCTTGGATTTAAGCCTGGGATACTTGAGGCAATCTCTTGGTTTGGATTGGAATCTCTTTTAAGAAGGGTGTGTTTTCTCAATGTTGCAGTTTGTTCTGGAAACTAAGTTTAGATTCCTATGATTGTCTATTGAGATCTACAAGTGAAAAGTTTAAATATACGGACAGCCAGAAACTTGGGAAGAGTAAAGCTAAAAACGCCTTCTCATTTGTACCAGGGTTTCTGGAAGTGGGATGTTGGGGGAGGGAGAAGTGTTTTTAGGGTAAATATGTTCAGATCATCCTGCTGGCTTGTGAAAAAAATGTGTCTATAAGAAAACAGCACAAGGTAAAGAAAAAAAGAGAAATATGAAAACACCCACCACTTCATTTAAGATCCAACAGAAATAAAATGCACACAACAGCTCAGGGAAGCACAAGGCACCAGCAATTATTCTTGGGGAAAATCTTGCGAGGCTAAAATGTCCCTCCCTGTCCTCTCAGAATGACAAAATAATGAGAAAATCCATTAAAAACTTACACTTCCCAGCCCCATGGCTGGGCGGGGTGGGGAGCAGACACAGCAGGAGCAGCCTCACCCCTCATCCTGGCTGGAGCCAAAGGAAAGGGCAGGGCTGGGGAAGCGTGTTTGTTTCCAGCCTGTGCCTATGGAGAAAACTTCACCCTAATGAACAATGGGATGAGCAAATCCTTAATGTTTCTTTTAAAAAAAGAATAAAAAATCACACTACACCCTGGATCTAAGATTTCACCCACCCCCAACAGTTGTAGCATAAATAAAGTCTGGTCTGAAATCATTTGTGATAAAATCAAGCAGGAGAAGAAATGAAGATTTCCTTGTGGTTTGTGGTGTGGAGCTGTGATCCCTCCTGCCTGGTGTGGGCTGAACCACGGGGATCTCCCTGATCACCTTTTTTCCTGAACATGCTGGTACTTGATAGTTAGTACCTCTGATATCTCCACTTCATCAAATCAGAGCGAAACACATGTTCAGAAGTTATTACAAAGAAGGCAGGCAGCCAGGCCAGACTCTGAATGACTCAATGGATCTCATTTCCTGGGGGAACCAGGCTAAAAATAGAAATGATCTAAGGCAGGTGCCACATTTCTGAAATTCCCTGGTTTTGCATTTATTTTAACTCATCAGCTCATTAAGGGACTTGTTCGTGAGTTCTCAGATGAGTTTAGCAGTCACTGAACATGTGCTGTGGTGGCAGGAGGAGGGATACCCTTCCTACACAGCAAAGAAATTCCTGCTTGAAATACAGAATTCCAGCTCACATGCAAAACTGAACTTGGCTCATCCATAGGTGTGCTGGTTTGACCAGGAAGAAGTGGGAATTCTGGGAGGCTGTGGTCAAACCAATGGATGCTTGGAGTTTGATATTGGCACCTGGTGTGACCAGTGGGGTTTGGACACACCTCCGAGAATACACAGGGGTTAAAAACCAGAGCTTCAGCCCTGAGAGGCCTCTTGGGACGTCGAGGCGAAGAGGTCAGATCTCCCTCCCCTGTCCAGCCGCTGCTGCTGGGCGGGGGAGGGGCAGCCATTCGGTAGGCCGGGGCCTGGACAGAGATGGGGGTGAGAAGGCCCTCGAGGATGGAAGGGTGGAGGAGCAGCCCCAAGAGACAGCCATCGGGCAGCCATTCCCCCCCCGCGGAGCGAGAGAGAGGGAGAGTCGGCGTCTGAATGTGATAGCAGCCAGCCCAGGAGGAGAAAGGGGGGGGAAGGGTGCAGCCCGGCCGGCCGCAGCAGCAGCACCTGTGGGAGTACCGGTATTCCGGGACAGACAGAGACTGAAATTTTTAACCCTTTCTTACATGACTGGGGCCTTGCAAAAATGCTGATCCTCCTCGGAGCTGAATAAGAAGGGAGATAGGAGATGAGATGAGACAAGGACCAGGCCCGAAGGATGTGGAGATGACTGAGTGGAGAGAGATGATTGGAGTGGCCTTTTGGCTGGACTTTTCTTGTAGCCATGGACTCAGTTTGTTCCTGTGACACAGAGACTGCACTTGGGGGGGAAGCAGTGCCTCAGAACCAGGAGGGTTCCTCGTGGGGACCCCTCGGCCCCAGAGAGTTGGAAAAATATGGGGGGACAGATGTCCCAAAGCAGAGACTGTGCCTTTTTGGAGTGAGACAAGGCATCCTTAAAAGACAGCCCTAGAAGCAGCTCTGGTCCATGCACAGTGGTGAGAGCACTGAGCATGGAAGGAAGATGTCACAAGCGGCAAAAGGACTTTCCGGGCGGTGCTGAGTGACATGGAAGCACACGAGGTTTCAGCGTGTTTCCAGACGAAGCCTATGGAACAAGAAAGACTCCTCTCCTCTTCATGGACTGAAGTTTGAGTATTCTAAAGGGTGGTGCCAGGCTGGTCAGTTGGTGATTTGGGAGACTGTATCGGATTGGGAAATTCTGGTGATGGGGAGGAGGAAAGTGGTTTTTTGTAAGGTTTTCAATTTTTTTTTCCTTATAGTTTTTCCTATTTTCCCGTAGATTAGGTAATAAAGTTTTCTTTATGTTTAAGCTGAAGCCTGTTTTGCTTATTCCTGGTCACATCTCACAGCAGACACCAGGGTGAGGGCATTTTCATGGGGGCACTGGCTCTGTGCCAGGCTCAAACCATGACAATAGGAAAATGCCAAGAATATGGATTCACTTTCTTACCACCTTGGAGTGTTTGTTATTCCTGTGCTTATCTTGCAAAGGGAACAACCTCAGTGCCTCAGTAAGTACATAGAAAAACCATCCCATGTTCTCCTGAGTAGAAATTAACCTCCCTCCCTCCAAAGGGGCAAAGCAAGTTACCTCCACATGCTAACTCCATTTATAAATAAGAATTGAGAGTAGTTTCTACACCCCTCCAGGGCTGGAAACGAGGGATCTGGGATTGGTGGACATTTTGCATTATCCCTCAGCTTGCTTTACCCTGTGAAAGGCTAAGGGTTGTTAATAAAGGCAGGAGCTGCCCAGATACCACTCAGGATTAACCCTGGTGCTGCCAGGCCATTCTCTGGGACCTGAGAAGGGCTTTCAGTGCTCAGGAGAGTCCAGCTCTCCCATGAGCTGTTCAGTATTTGTGAGCAATGCCAAGGGAGATGCAGGGTAGAGACAGGAACAGGGAGACCAGCTGGGAGCAGAAAGAAGAATGTGGAAGAGCAGGATAGGGAAGAAAAGAAGCACAGCTACTCTGTATTTTGGATATTATAATATCTGGGACACGGCTCTGGGTGGTCTGGGGGAGCAGAGGGTTGAGGGGACAGGAGGCTCAGCCTGAAGAGACTCAGGTGCGGGATTTGCAGGATGATGCTGCTGGTGTGGCAAGTGGCACAGGGACAATGGAGGGAGGAAAATAGTGGTGGCCTCTGCCAGAGGGAGGTGAGATAGCAGGAAAAGGACAGCAGAGGGTAGCAAATGCCTGGATTCCTCTCCGGGGCTCTTGTGAGCCGTGGGCTCAGCAGTGTGTGCAGCCTGGTGCAGATGCACAGCACTCATCTGGGCAGGTTTTGTTTAAAGATAAGAGGGGGAACAAGGCATTGTGATAAGGTAGATATGTTCTCACCACAAAGGCTTGTTCTGAAAGACATTTCCTTTAGAAATTTTCTGCCAAGATATCCCCAGTGACCCCACTACTGCGAGGGAGAAAGCAAGGCAGAATGTGAGGCTTTGATTAGAATCAGAGGAGAAGGTTTTGACCAAATGAAAAGAAACTTCTCTGTGTGGGGATTTAATTTCCCAGGAACAGCACAACATTGGTTGCTATTTGGGCAGCTTCTTCTTAAATTTTAAGGTCTGAGCTTTGCTGGGGTGTTGTGCCTGTGGATTGCAAAGATGGAGATTCTCACCCCAGCTACCCTCCACATGCCACACTGCTCTCACTCTCTCAGAGGGGAAGCAGGCTTCCTTGCAAACATACCCAGGTACAAACCAAAAGCCCAGCAGGGCTTTGCACTCATATTTTAGGACCTGAGGCCATCCCTGGGCCTGAATCCCTCTCACTATACCTGCACACCAGCCCAGCTGTTCCTGCTGAGGTTTCGCCCCTGGCATGCCCGAGTCTCCTGCTGCTCTTTGCATGTTCCCTGTTTAATGTGGGGAGGGGTTGGGGGGATGATTATGAATGCTCTAAGTAATTACCAGCCCAGGGCTGATCATTAGGCAGCCTCCTTCTCTCTCCCCCTTCAGATGCAGATTATCCATGTCAGGCTCAGTGCTTGCCTTTGCCCCTAAAGCAGCTGGGAGATGGCCTCAGCTGCTGGCTGTGTCATCACATCAAATGGGATCATTCATCTTCATGAGAGCTGGCTGAGCAGGGCTGTGTGTGCACACCACTCCCTGCCCTCTAGCTGGGGGGGGATTAGGATTTTTAGGTGGTGAAGGGCACAGAGGCCTGGTAGGGAATAACTGCAGTGGTCAGTCCTGGGGTATCACCAGGTATCCCAGGGCAGAGTTAAATCTGGTCCCTGCTCTTCAGTGATAATAATTTCAATCCTCACTGAGTAATTTCTATGACTGTAGGTGCTTCTACCAAACACAAAGGAATTAAGCTTTCTCCTTGAGGCATATTAAGCTTGATTAAATCAGTTTTCAGGATCATGTCATTTGCCAAAGAGGCTCTTGCAGAGAGACAGGAGCAGCACCTTCTGTGTTCTTAGGAGGCACTTAAAGTGATCCCCACTGCTCATTTCTGTGATGAGTCTTGAGTACAGTAAGTGGGTTACACACGGGACAGGAGCATTTGGGAGGAAGCCTCTTACAAGACTGCTTGGATTCACAGGGCCTGGCATGTCAGGCACATAGAGCAGGAGAGAAATCAAGAATCAGAGAGCAAATGGGAGATGCATTTTTGGGTTTGCAGGGTCAATAGTCCCCATTTAGGCTTGAGTCTTACCATCCTGTCCTCCTAGCATGGAAATCCGCAGCCAAACACAATCCCCTGGCCATGGGATACTGGAAAAGTGGCAGCTTGAAACATCAGCCTGCATCCCTGACATGGCTGGGAGTACCTCTTCCTTTCCAGCTGGTTTCCCCTGTGTTGATGGCTGAAGAAGCCATGGTTCCTCTCATTTCAGCTGTAATTAGGGGTAATTTAGCCTCTCTCTGAAAGTGACAGCAAACAAAAATGCAGTGCTTGGCAAACAGGGTGGGATGTTTGGTCTGTGGAATGGGTTATTTGCTGAGGGCTGGAAAGTGAGATTTTCCATGTCTGCTCTGCTTTAGATGATTTGGATGAATGCATCCAAGTTACTTTGCTGCATCTCAGTGCCTCCTTCTATGGGAGAAAAAGATTCTGTCTTCTGCCAAAGTGTCGTGGTTTCACACTGGCCAAACACCAGGCATTTACAAAAAACCATTCCTTTTTCTCTGCTATAGCTGAGGAGGGGGAAAAAAACCCCTAAAGGCTCATGAACTGAGATAAGGATTAGGAGAGAACACTCTAAGGGTAAAATAGGCTTAAACTTAAAGGTACAAATCTATTATTAACAGAGTTAGAGGAAGATAAGAAATTAAATAAGCCTCTAAAACACCTTTCCCCCCGAGCCCCTCCCTCCTTCCCACCAACAGCACAGAGAGACAGGGTGTGGGAAGTTTGGTCAGTTCTTCACTCAAAATCTTTTTTCAGTTTGCTTGGGGAGAGGAGTCTCTTCTGCTGTGCCACGGGGTCCTTCCCACGGGAGACAGCTCCCTGTGAACTTCTCCAACGTGGTTCTTATTGTCATGAGCAGCAGTCCTGCTCAACCTGTGGTAATGTGAGTTCCCATGGGCAAAGCAATCTTTCCAAAACTGCATGGCATGGGTCACTTTAGTCCATGGCCTGTAGTCTTTTAACTATAAGCTGCTCTAGTGTGGAAGCAAGGGCCCTCTTCCTTTATCTCTGGAAGCAAAGGCCCTCTCTATCTCTGGAAGCCAGGGCCCTCTTGCCCTCCTTGTTTGGGTCTCCCACAAGATGATAGCTTTTTAGCATCCACTCACTCCAGCACAAGCACCTTTTCTCCTGGGCTGTGAGTGGATCTCTGTACCCCCCCCATGGAGTTAATGAATTGCAGAGGGACTGTTGTGTTACAGTCCTCACCACAGTCTGCAGAGAGACCTCAACTCGGACACTTGGAGCACCTCCTCTCCCTCCTCCTTCCATTGACTGTGGTGTCGCTATGTTGTCTTCAACCACTTGTCCTCACTTTCTCCTCTTTCTCTAAAGGAAAAAAAACCCTTCTGCCTGTATGCACCAACAAACTCCACCAGTTCAAAGATTTCTGCAGGATTTTGCAGTGCTGAGAAGTTGACCTCACCCAGGCTCCGTGTCGGGGAATTGCTCGCCAGTCCCATGGCTGCCAGCCCTGCCCTTTCCTGCCCGCAGTGTGGCTGGCCAGAGGCAGCCCGGCAGGCAAAGCTGGCTGCAGGCTGTGCTGGGCTGGCTGCTGGTCACACTGAGCTGGCTGCTGGCTGTGCCAGACTGGCTGCTGGCCATGCCAAACTGGCTGCTGGCCGTGCCACACTGATCTGTCTGCCAGCCATGCCAGACTGGCTGCTGGCTGTGCCGACCTGGCTGCTGGCCCTGCTGGGCTGGCTGCATCCGCATGGCAACAGCACAGCCCCAGCTGCAGCAGCTCCACACCCCTCAGAAGAACGTTTTCATTTCCTTCTTAAATATGTCATCACAGAGGCATTAGCAACTTCTCTAATTGGGCCAGCAGCATGTCCATCATCAGAGCCATTGGAGATTGGCTCTATCTGACACGGTGGAGGTTTCTAGCAGCTTTTCACAGAAGCCCCCTCTGTGGCTCCTGCCCTCCTCCTGCCCCCACCACCAAAAAAAAACCAAACAAAAAACCCAACAGCCTGTGATAAACTAACACACAAAGCCAGGTACAAAATCCTAGCCTTGGTGCTGGTACTTTGTGCATGCAGCAGCCTCAGGGAGTGTGGAGGGAGGAAGACTTTAGATGCAGCAGACTCTACAGGTGCAGATATTTGTGGCATCGATGCCATCAGTTCTTAGATCTTCCTCAATCCAAAAGAGGGACATGAAGATGCAGAATGGTCTGGAGGGGCCACACGAGGAGCAGCTGAGGGCACTGGAATGTTCAGCTGGAGCAGAGAGGGCTGAGCTCAGTGGCTGCAGCTCCTCCCCAAGGGCAGCTCTGATCTCTGCTCTGGGACACGGACAAGACCAGGGAATGGGGTGAGCTGGGCCAGGGCAGGCTCAGGTGGGAGATCAGGGAAAGGTTCTTCCTCCAGAGGGTCCTGAGCACTTTCCAGGTGTGATAAATGAATATGATTCTTGCTAACAATTGTAACTATATTAATATTTTACAAAATATTTGTTAAAAAGTAATGGAAGGAAATCTTTGTTAAAAAGTAGAGGGAAAGGATATGTAATTAGTGTCACAAAACAGATGTTTACAGATGTTAATGAGAAAATAGGATGTAGTTTGAGATAAGTGAAATCCCAAAAACAGAATAGGCCTTGAAATGGACGAAATCAAAATGATTCCAGTATCTATGAAATAATAAAACTTATTTTTGGAATGTAATGCTGGCTTCTATAACACAAGACTTGGGGCACATATGCAACCTGTGGGGTTGTTCACAGGACAGTGGTGATGAGGAGAAGCCTTCATTGGGGGCAACCACCAAAAGCCAAAAGACCCCTTAGAAACAAGTGGAGCATGCGCTGTGCAGCAGAGTGATGTAGATTTCAAGAATTGAAAACAGGAAGAGATTTACCGAGAAATATTAATGAATATGTATCAGCATACAGTATGCGAGTTGTGTTTGGATCATTTTGTACGTGAGGCAGGGTGGGAAGCCCTCCCCTTACCCCAATTGTGCCCCAGTCGGTTTTGCTTCTGCTTTATCCATTTTTTTTGTGCCAATTTTTTTTGTCTCTGCTTGATTATATTTGATTGTATTATTTTATATAAAATTGCTGCTCAGTTAAAATTGATGCTAAATTGAACTTTTTTGTGTATTGAATTAGACATACAGAACCTCATTCATAACACAGGGAATGGTCCCAGCCCCGAGGCTGCCAGAGCATTGCCGGAGCATTTGGACAGCACTGCCAGGGATGCCCAGGGTGGGATTGTTGGGGTGTCTGTGCATGGCCAGGAGTTGGACTGGTTGAGTCTTTGTGTCCTTGCAGCTTGAGGTATTCCATGATCCCATGATCACTCCCACATTACACCCACAAAGTAGCACCCAAAATCCTGTCTCCAGCCACAGTAGCAAGGTGGCACAGCTATCCTGGATACAAAGGAACAGCTGGAGGGTGCAGAGAGCATGGTGCAGCCTGGGGCTATCGAGGATGGGCAGAAGTCACACTGCAGAGGCAGCAGGATGGTATAGCACAGAAAGGGCCAGCAGCCTCTACTTTTCACAGGAGAGTGGGTCTGGGAGGAGTCTGAGCTCTGCCCATCTCAGCAGTGGCAATGAAGCTTTCTTCTCTCTATTACTTTTTCAGGAAATAATCTGGCCCAGCAAAGGGCACCTTCTCCTCTGTTGCTCATTGCAGACCCACCAGTCAGGAGCTAAGGCTCTACTTTATCTTCCTTTGAAGGCATTTCTTCTACAAAGATTTGTCACATCTGGCAATGTCCAACTTTGCCAGCCTCCATGCTGCTCACCCCAGAATGTTTCAGTCCTTGAACTGCTCAGAGCAAGCCTTTGGGATTATTTCCTGTTGTATTTCATATTTCTAGAGTCCCATACTGTCGCAACCGTATTTCTAAAGTCCCGTACCTTCTCGGTGATATTTCTTGGGGGCAGTTCTTCACACCACAGACTTCTCCTTCTTAGTCAGGGCTCCTTCCAGGCTCTCCCTAACTGGCCAAGCCCAGCTCCTTTTACCCCTGTTATCTTCACTAGCTACAGCTGCAGCCCAATTAAGGACATCGCAGCTGCAGCCCAGGAACAACCAGGGCTTATCAGGGCAAGGCCTATACACAGATATTCAAATACAATACAGATATTAAAGTACAGTACATACATTTCCCCATGACTCAAAGGCCATTTACAACACACACAGCTCCTTGCTCAAGGGTCATATTCTCACAGCTCCTCAACTCAAAAGCCATGTTCCTCCACAACTCTTGGCTGTCCTATCCCTGCTACATTCTCCACAGCTCTTAGGCTGCCCATCTCCATCACATCAGGATCACCACTGGCTGTATTTCATATTTCTAGAGTCCCATACTGTCACAATCATATTTCTAAAGTCCTATACCTTCTCAGTGATATTTTTGAGGGGCAATTCTTCACAGCACAGACTTCTTCTTAGTCAGGGCTCCTTCCAGGCTGTCCCTCAGTGGCCAAGCCCACCCCCTTTTATCCCAGTTATCTTCACTAGCTACAGCTGCAGCCCAATTAAGGACATCGCAGCTGCAGCTCATTTAGAACAACTGGGGCTTATCAGGGCAAGGCCTACATACAGATATTCAAATACAATACAGATATTTTTCTAGGACTCCTACTATAATTTCCTGGCTCCTCTGGGGACCTCTGGCTCTTCCTTTCCTGCTCTTTTATATCTATTCCTCAATAACACAGAGGTGCCAGGACAAGGGTGGGGACAAACAGCATCCCTTGTCCTCAGCTGGCTGTGGTGGGGCAATGTGGTGACAGAGGCGACAAAGGATGGGGCTGTGCACCCAAATTCCCTCCATAGAGAGGTCACACATCCCCTGGGAAACAGCCCCCACCTGCCTGACAGGGCCTCTTGGCTGGGAATTGTAGAACTTGCAGTTCTGAATAAAAGGAGATATTGTGGGACTGCTGGGGACAGGGATCTAATAATTTCCTTACTGATACCTGCATTTATATGATAAAATGTTGTGAAGAGCAGAGTGGGGGAGGCTAGAGAGCTCTGGATCAGCTGGTGCATGATTGGTTCCTGAGGGGAATCCACTCAGATGTTGTTTGGTGTAATTCTGAGCATCCCAAATAATGGAGTTTCTAACTTTTCCACTTTTAAAGGCTGATACTTTTTCTGACCACTCGGCCTGGATCATCCTACCTCTGCTTTCACACAGGCAGCTCAGTCATGCTCCCTTTGAACTTTCTCCCACCGTAAAATATTTCCTTTCCTTCCTTGGTAGTGACATTCCTTGATACTTGGAGATTGCAATTATCTCCCTGAAGCTGAATCATCACAACTCCAGCTGGTTCTGCCTCCCTGGAGCCTTGATGTGGCTCCAGCACAGGGATTTTCCCTCCTCTCATTTTTAAGCTCCATCCACTGTGTCAGTAACTGACACTTAAACTCTTGCAGTCCTATAACAGCATTGCGGGCTGTTCATCCACTGCTCCTAGGATGGAGGAGTTCCATCACCTACAGTTTCTCCTCCACATAACAGCTGAGTAAAACACTGTAGGTGCAGTGGAAATCATTGTGCATGACAGCAATGAGATTATTCCAAGGCTGGATGGAAAACAGTTGGCCAGTTTGGACTGGTAAAGTGTTTAAGTGCTTCAAATGGGAAGGGAAAAATTTCCCAAATGGGAAAAAAAATCAGGCCAAAGTGTTCAGTGATTCATGATGTTGCATTTGCCTCAGACCATTTGCATCTAAATATGTAATTTATTTTACCAACATTAGTAATTACAGCCAAAATATGTTTTGAACCAGAAAACTGGCTTTTTACCTCAAAGCAGCCAAAATCAAAATCTAGGATGATTTTAAAGCTTTGCCAAATCTTTCCTTGAGGTGAGGAATACCTGGAGGAGCCATGAACTGCTGAGGATAGCTTCAATTTATAGGGAGAAACATCACTCTTGGGAAGAACAGGAAAGAACGGACACTGGATGAAGCCAGTGGTCTGGCATGGTTCACATCCATCCTGGCAGGTTCACATCCCATCCTGTGGCCGTGAACTGTCTGGGCCATTAGGGGAGGATCTTGCTGCAGCTCTGAGATTATACCAGAGACACCTTTCAGCATCACAGCAGTAAGAATACTCCAAATAAAGAGAAAAATATTGAGATGGGAGATGTGGAGATACATCCCAGCAAGTTCTGAAATCTGTGTGGGTGCCATGGTGTTTCTCTGGCATTTACTGGCTCTGAGCTCCGGGCAGAAGTGCTGCTAATTTTCCTTGCTCTTTCATTATTGACCAAAGGAGTATTTATTATGGATCTCTGTGAAGGCATGAGCAAAACTGCTGTTTGGAAAAGCCAGATGGCATTGTTCAGTGAGTCAAAGCAGAAAAGAGAGGAAAAACAAACCCAGGTACACCTTCCCAGACAGTGCCAGTGTCCCTGCCTGTGGCAGAGGATTGGAACAAGATGAGCTTATTATATGTCCATCCACACATCCAAGGCTGCCCCATCCCAGGTGCAGAATCCAGCACTTTCCCTTGTTGAACCTCACACAGTTGGTGATTGTTCATTTCTCTGATTTGTTGAGGTCTCTGCAGGCCCATCTGCCTCATGGAGTCAACAGCTCCTCCCAGTGTAGTTTCATCTGTGAACTTGTTCAGTATCTCTTCCAGTCCTGCATCCCAAACATTTATGAAGATGCTGAAGCCCACAGGACTGAGGATGGAGCCCTGCTGGACCCAACTAGTGACTGGTGCCAGTCTGATGTGTCAGCCCCTGTCACCCTTTGGGCCTGACATGTGAGAGCACTGCCCACCCACCACATGATGCACTTAGAGCCCAGCACCAGCACAACCCCCTCTGGGTGACAATTTTTCACTTGGCATAACCTTCACAGGTGCTTTGAAGCACTTTGATGCCACCGTGCAGCAGTTTCACAGTGCAGCACAGCAAGATACTGGAAATCTTCCTCAGTTTTGTTTGTTTTATTTCAACCAGTGCAGCTGGTGAGCACTTGTCAGCCCCATTGCCAGGGGTGACAAGGAGCAGGTTAATTGTGCACGGGGTATTTTTAGCTTGTAGACACCCAAACAATGGCAAAACTGGCAGCTGGGATGCTTCCAGTGGGATGAAGAGGCAAACTCCCTCAGGGATATTTTCTCCCTGGAGAACAGTGGCAAGAAAAAATCCCCTCCTTGGAGGATTTGTTTGCTAAAAATAAGTTTAAATAACATTCAGCTCAGCGTTTACACAGAAAGTCATATCTGCAAGCTGCAGTTGCTGGTCGTGAAGCAGCAGGACACCTGAGTTCTCTGATGAGCTCCAGTAATAAGCTGGTCTCCAATGCAGGGAGTCAGCTAGGATAAAAACACCTCTAATATCCTGGTTCTCATGTCTTTTGTTGGTGGGATGAGGCGAAGGAGCAACTCCACCCCCTCCATAAGGGCTGGTCCAAGTCACTGTCCTGGTTTAGCCCAACAGAGCAGTTATTGCTTGCCAAGGATCCTCAGGCTCACACTTCCTGCATCTCTGGCTGTGGTTGAGAAGCTGCTGGAAGGATGAAGAGATGCTGTGTGGCTCTATAGGGCATCATTACTCAGCTTTGCCTGCCCCACACTCACACCCATCAGCCCCCTTTGCTTCTCAGGCTGTGGCTCACATCCAACCAGGAGCTAAAGTTTTTAGAAGCTTGAGGGAAAGCTGAAAACTTTTAGTGAAGTTTGTGCTTATTTTTTTCCTGCAGAACCAATAAAGGCAGAGAAAGAGAGCCCTGTTCTTGAAGAAAACCTCACCTAATATGACATAATCTTCAGTACATTTTTGTAACCTTTTCCAGTAAAAAAGATTGAATCCTCTTCAGTTTGGGAGGTAGGGAAAGGTTATCCTCAGGCAATCTGCTTGTGCTGCTGAATATCTGGACACGTCCAGGGGATACCAGCAGTGGTGGGGAGGGCAGAGCTACATTCACACCACCCTGCTGCAAAAAGCACTGAATCCAGAACACAAATTTTGTAACACTACAACAGGAGCAGAGTCTGCCTTAAAACCCCTTTTGGGGATGGGTGAAAGATGAGGACACAGGCAATGACAAACAATGGATGGCTGGAATCAGCACCAGCTCATTGCCAGCCTCTGAGACACCTCCAGTAGGGACATGCAGTCTTTGACTGCCTCACTGTGTGCAATTTCTGCCTTTAAGTCCAAGCTGAGCAGTGAGGAACAGTCCAGATTCAGCCTCATCTAGGCCAACAGCGACAGGAAGTTATTGCCACCTGCCAATGCCTTCTGACCTGCACAAAATGGGTTTGTTGGAGCTCAGTGCCCTTTTAAATGAATCCCTGGACAGCACACAAGGAACCACTGTAGCATTTGGCCTTGGGCAGCACTGGGTGACAGCTAGTGGGGGCGATCTGGGGGTAGCAGGGTGTGCCCCATGTGTTGGGTGCTCTCTGCTCAGACTTGCTCCACAACAGTTCCTGGCTGCAGAGCTGAGCAGAGAACAGGTCTCAGGCTGCTGCTCTCAGCCTCCCAGGCAGCTGCCCCCTCTCACACTTGGTCTGTGATTCATGAGCCCCTCCTGCTCTCCTCCTCCCTGCTGCTTTGTCACCACCACCAAACTATTTCTGTGCATATTTGATTGATGTCAAAGGCAGGCTCAGGATCTTTCTGTTCCTGCTTTTCACCATTTCCAGCAAGAGAAGAAAGATTATTCCTGTCTGTCTGAGTTATACCCTGATGCCTGAAGGCCTATTTACAGTGGGAGGAGGACGCTGCCCTCATCCCTGAGTGTCTACGTTGCTGTCAGAGATGCTCCTGCATCACCTTGCTCCAGCAAACACAGGCTGTGGACTCCTGCAGCAGCACAGCTCCAGCCTGGCCCTGGGATGGAGCTGAGCCACAGCCTCAGGTCCCCGTAGTCGTAGTCCTGCCCAGCATAGGAGCATCCTCATGGGTCACAGTGGAAGTTCTTCTCACACTGCACATCATCAATGGCCAAAACCAAGTGCTGGGGTAAGAGCAGAAGCACACTGAGGTGTGTTCCTCACCTCCAGCTATTTGTGGCTTTGGGAATTGGTGAGGCTGAAGTGGTTTGTTTGTGCCCTCTGTGCTCTGACCCCTCTGAATTTCCCTCCTACGTGGTTATCTGGTCTCACTCATACTCCCACAGATGCAGCTGGATCTCCTTGAGCAACCCCCGGGGACACCAAGCACCATCCTGACCTCCTCCACACCAACAGACTGCATGACACAGATTTATTAGATAAGGGTGAGTTCAGTCTCTGTATGACCCTTGGCTTTGGCCCCAGGGGCACCAGTTTCCTATTTGGGAATACTTGGATTTTCCATCAGAAGAAACGAGCAAAACCCTCCCTCCCTCCTGGCTTCTCTGCTCCCACCCCTTGGCAGCAGCTGAGCTGGATGCCTTTGCTGAACAGACAGCAGAGCAGCAGGCTCTGGTCAGTCAGCCTGTAAGGCAATAACTGCAGGCAGGGTCTGGGTTAGGCAAGGATTTAGCCAGGATTAGCTGTGTTAACAGAATGTTCAATTCAGCCCTGCAGCAGATTCCCTGCAGCTGTGATGGCCAGAGGTGCCAGCCCGGCACGGAGCGAGAATGCGGCTGGCTGGGCCCACACTGTGTTTGGGCCTGCCTGGCGTTTTGAGAGGCTTTTTATGATACTGAATTGTATCACCACTCCTCTGTTTAGTCCAGAAATAAGCTTAGTGCCTTTAAAACTAGATCTGAGGATGGAGGGGGGAGAAGGAAAAGCGGTGGAATTTTTTTGTGGCCCACCAGGGCCTGGGACACTGCATTCCAGCACTGGAGGGACTGACAGAGACAGAGACTGAGTGAGCAGAGAAACACCCACAGGCAACTCTCTCTGCACTACAGAAGGACTGTAGCCCCACATTTCTCTTCACAGAGAAAAGGAAGGCACAATTCTTCCCAAGAATATTTCTGGGTTTCGCATTCTCTGAACCTCAGAGAAAGAAAACACAATTGTTATCACTTGTTGTGTCTGTGTTGTGCAAAAGTAGAATGCAACATGGAGATTGTTTAACCAAAGTGATGGAGTTTTGTTTCCTTGGCCTGTCAGGGCCAGGTATGTGTTGGGACTGTCACTGACAGTCATGAGATTCAGTGCAGTTTTGTGCAGGTTTGAGTGCTTGGCAGGTTCAGTTTTAGATGTATAGTATAGTATACTATACTATACTGTACATCTAAATAATACAGTATAATAAAGTAATTAGTTAGCCTTCTGATATCAATGGTCATGATATGATATCAGTGAATGATATAATGAATTGATACCATGAATGATATCAATTGATCATTCTCTCCCCTTCGTTGGAGTTCCCAGAGCAGCTATAAAGGACTTTCTGAATTTGTCATCTCTTAAAAAGAGCAAGAGGTTTTATTGTTTGATATTATTAATTTCTTATGCTTGTAAATACTTTGCTTGTTAAATAAACAGCTTTTTTCATTTTTCTTGAAGGAGGTTTACCTCCTGAACAGGTCAGGGGAAGGGCTGCTGAATTTTGCCATTCAGGGAACCATCCCTTTGGAAGTTCCCTTCCAAATTTGTCCCAAACCAGGACATGAGCAAAGTCACCTCTCCCTTCAGTGCTGTTTTCCTGTGCCAATGTTGTTCTGGGAAGAGGAGAGCTGAACTATGGATTAAGCCTTAACAGGGTGGACTAAATGTTCCCATAAAGGAGAACAGGGGGCTGGAAAGCCCTGGGGGTGCAGGTAAGAGTGTGGCTGCCAGGGCTGGGAGGTGATCCAGCCTCCAAAGAGCATGTCCTTAATGCAGAGGGAAAGGCAGGTTTTCGGAAGCAGTTGGTAGATTCTGGAGCTGAGCTCCGGGAATTGGAGCTGTTCTCAGAGGCAAGTCCCAGAACTTTGAAATCAATTCCCACTGAGATTCACAGAATATTGGGAAATGAGCCAGGCAGCTGTTTGGAATCAAACACCTGCAGGTGTGACTCTTGTCTGGAGTAAGATATTTTGGTGTAATTAGAAACAGCCCCTGCAAGCTCAGCCCTCTGTCCACGTGTTAGGGGCTGATGCCTCATCCCATGGACCAGGGGAAGGCTCTGTGCCAGCGCCCAAGGGTACAATCACTGCCCTGTGGCAAAGGCATCCCTGTGTCCTTCTCACCTCAGCTTTTGTATGGATTTTAAATTAATTTTTTTTCTGGAGTTACACCAATCCCACTTAAGGGAACTGGTAGCATGACTGGAGCTCTGTCTTCAAGCAGCAACTTCCTTTGGAAAATCACCATGGAAAAATGGTGAATAAATTGGGACAGTCCTGGAGAAATCTTGGAAGCATCACACCTCTTATAGAGTGTCAGCATGGATATGTACCCATGTGCTATGAACTACTGGGCATTTACTGCTGCAGGATTCTACGAAAGAGGAATTCTTCAAGGAAAAGTGGAGTAAAAAAAGGAGCAGGAAGAAAAGAGAAGGAAGACAGGGAGAAGTTGTTGGATTTGATTATCTTATTGTTCTTTTCCAACCTAAAGAATTCTATGATTACACTTGTGGAATCAATTCCAGTTCAATCCAATTTGTGAGCAGCTGGTGGACTCTTAGTGAAAAATAGGTAAGAGGACAAAAATTAGGTAGGGAAAGTTATTGTAACTAAACACATATAGTATAGCCAGGGAAGCATTCTCCTGATAGAGAAGAAGATAAAGATAAGTTAAATCTCTGCAACCTGCTGCTGCTTTTCACCTTGAAAAAGGCACTGCATTAAACACATTTGGCATTTGTAGCAGGTGAAGATTTTTTGGTGGGTTTATAGCTGTGAACAAGGAATCAAAGGATAAGCGAATTCTCATGGGAGCATGTGAGTCAACAAATGTTCATGCTTGGATCTAAATCTCATCCCTGGCAGTGTCCAAGGCCAGGTTGGATGGGGCTTGGAGCAACCTGGGATAGTGGAAGGTGTCCTGACCCATGGCAGGGGGGTGGAACTGAATGAGCTTTAAGGTCCCTGCCAACCTAAAGCATTTTGGGAATTGCTAATTCTAAATCATTTCCATCCCAGGCAGAAGAAGTGTAGCAGCCTTGGGAAGAACATTCCTCTGGTCACGATAGGATGGCCCAGAGTTCCTGCTTCTTTTCTTTCCTGCATTACCATCTGCCTGAACAGGCTGGTTCCGCAGGTTTTAGACATAAACTTCATCTGTAAGGAATGGAGAATGGGGAATTGGAAATGCGCAGGAGTAATGTTGGATTGGAAGGCTCGTGGGGTTCAGTTTGGCTAGCTCTGGATCTGGTTAGTACCAACAAGGACAAAAGCAAAAAATGAGAAGCGCTCTTTCTCCTTGGAAACCAAAAGTCCCACAGTTTTATTGTGGAGCCTCTCCAGGGACATCCAGGAAAAGAAAGAGAAAGGATGGCTCATGGTGGGAGATTTTAAACCCAGGGGAAGGGGAGTGGAGGCGAGGGGCCACAGCCAATGGGATACAACTGATGGGAAGGGGCAAGGGGAGGAAGTTACCTGGGTGAAGACCACCACCACAAGACTCGAATGAGAGAGGGGGAACAGGACAAACCATGTGATACAAACAAACCACTTTGTGCAATATAAAAACTACTCAGTGCAAAATTCTAATCACCCAGTGCAAAATAATAACTAAATAAACTACTTAGTGCAATACAACAGGGTAGCAAGTTAATAAATCTGTATTTCCACCCTGTGAACACCTAATTCTTACACCATTTATCCCCAAGTGATTCTTTTGTCCTCAAACAGGTGGCACATCCCGTGCAGGGTCAAAATCCAACCACCAGGCACTCCTGGCAACATTCCAGGATTTCCAAGCCCCCCAAGGGTTGTCTCGGTAACTCTGGACATCCGGAGTGATGTGCTGAGTTCCCACAGACAATGAAGCTTCTAGGTAAATGGGTGCAGCAATTTATGACAGACAAGCTGCACGGGCAGGATTTTGGAGGATAGACAGGGAAGGATCTGGAATTATCATAACTGCCTAGGAGAAAAGGTGGGAAGACAGGTGGTAAACAACTTTAGGTAGAGACAAAACATGTTATCTTCAGAACCCCACTGCCACACTCCAGCTCCTATTTATCACCCAACCAAGAAGTGTTTAAATGTTCTGTCACACTCACCTATATCTCTCTGCAGACCAAGAAATCTTCTACCCATAAAGCATAAATTCTCAAAAGGCTTTAACAGGTTCAGTTCACGCTGCCATGTGGCTGGGGTGGTAATGCTCCAGCTCCGCTCCAGGGACCAGGCTGGTCTTTCTCAGAGGCACCATCCTCAGGGAGCCACCACTGAGAGCAAACCAAGCGGCCAGGAGTGATGCTGCTGATGTAGAGGGTCTTGCATTGCTCAGGGCTGGACGTGGGTGTGAGCATCCGATGCCCTCCCCAGCAGTCAGAATGTTGAATTAATGTGATGCCTTTAATTTTACAGGTGGGCAGGCAGGGCTCTCCCAGGAGCTTCCTACCAAGCTGGAGTGACTTCATGGAAATGGTCTTTGCATCTTAATGAAGATAGAAAACCTGATTATTCCACAGAGAGTAAATGGATTACCCAGGATGCAGCTGGTCGCAATCCTATAGGGAAATCCCATCTGATCCCACTCCAGCTCTCCAAAAGTCTCCTTGCTGACTCCTTTTCAGCCCCTCTGAAATTTCTGTCATCTCTGAGTTCCCCCTGGCTTTGCTGCTGCCTCTCCTAAGTTTCCATCCCATCACAGGCCTCCGTGAGTCACCCAGGCATTCCCAAATGTAGCGTTGTGACGAAGGATGGTCCACACAGAGCCCAGCTAGCTCTGACAGCAATAAATACTCCAGACATTCATTTCCATCAATGAGTGCTCATCCTGCTGTGTGATGGAATTACAGTGCAGTGAAAGCCTCCAGGACTGGGATTCTCCTTTATCTGTGCCCTTCTCTCCCCAGAACAGTGAGAGGAGCTGTCTGAGCTGCCTAAAATCACTGAGATGTGTCAATGTATCCCATGCCTTGAAAAACGAGCAGGTGCCTGGCTCCTCTGGCAGGAGTCCAGCTGTTGGTGTTTGGCTGCTGCAGGTCAGCAGCCAGCCTGGCCTCTTGTTTCTCATTTTGAGCCTGACACCAGTTTTGTGTCTCTCAGAGGCAGCCCTGGAGATAAAAGTGACACAGTGCTGTGGTTTTTCTGTGTATCCATCTCCCTGGAGCTGTCACAGCCAGGAGAGCCTGGCAACACAGGTACTTCCACCCAGGATGAGCAGCTTTGCACTGGGAAGGTGTTTTCTCCTATTTATTCCTTTATCTTCAAGCAGCTGCCTGTACTGGGGCACATCATCCCTGTGCAATCCTGGCTGCTGCTCTTTCAGTGGGAGCTTGGTCTTGGAGCTGTGTCAGGGGAAGTTTAGGCTGGATATCAGGAAAAGGTTCTTCCTTTTCCTGCCAGGGAGCTCCAGGAGCCTTTGGCCCCAGGGATGCTCAGGGAGCCATTATTAGGATGCCTGTGCAGGGCCAGGTGTTGGACTCGATGATCCTTTTGGGTTCCTTCCAGTTCAGGGTATTTAATGATTCTGTGATATCTGGTGATGCTGCAGGATCATCCAGAAGCTGCATTTCCCCTCCTCCCCATTGCAGCTGAAGCTGCTGCAATGACACAGGACAATGAGTGACACAGGACACTGCAGAGCTGCCAGTCTCTTATCAATGCAGATGTGCATTGGTGGGGCATGAATATGCCCCAGAAAAGAGAACAGCATGCCTTGAGTCTCCCTCCAACTTTTCTTACATGAATGAGAAGCTTCCCCAGCAATTTTCCTTCAATTGAAAGGACCAGAAGGGAATTTTCCAGATGAATTAAACCCCCTAGTTTTGTAAGAATTTTAATGGAGGTGAAAGCAATTTAATAGAGAAAATGAATGGGGTCACATCTCCATGAATTTCTCAGCATTCAGTATTTGCTGAGAAATTCCTTTCATGGAAAGCAACACAATGAGAAGCCCCTTGAAAATCAATTTTCTCCAGGATCTGTGTGAGCAAACCTCACCTTGCCTCTCCTTTTTAGTTTTGAGTAAATGAGAAGAAAATCTCTCCAGCTCTGAGACACTGAGGTTCAGTCATTAATTTTCGATTTGAAGGTGATTGAGGTTCTCACAGCTGCTGTGGCCCATTTTCCCATGCCAAGCTGTCTGTGCTATGCATGCCAAGCCTGGTGCCAACAGTGGTTTCCATCTCCTGCTTTATTTTTGGGAGGGATTGGAGACATGGAGAGGATCAATGAATGAGGCTGTTTAAATCAAGTAATTCTTCACAAGAAATCAGCAGCTCCACAGGTTAAGTCCACTCTTGGGCCGTGAATGAATGAAGAAAGAGAGAAAGACGATCCAGATGTGGCTAGGAATATCCAGGACTTCAAAACATTATCAGGAACCATGGGGGAAAGGCAGGTCCAGCTGAGCTGCAGGCAGAAGACACTCCAGTCTCTGCAAACTACGGCCCTTTTCCCTGGAAGTAAAACTGACCTGCCCATCTTCTACCTGGCAGATTGCAGGAGCCACTTGCCTCTATCAAACCAGCCTGACTTGGCACTGGTGCCACCTTTCATCTGGGAACCATCCTGCGTATCGTGGATTTTCAGGAGCCAGCCGGCCACTCCCAGCCACAGGCCCCCAACACAAACCACGGCCCTTTTCCCTGGCAAACAAAACTCACCCGCCCCGCTTCTGGCTGGCAGAATTTTTTTTTTTTTTTAAATTTTTAAAATTTTTTTTTACTGCTGCTGTGGAGAGATGCCACATTAGGAAGCTGCCTCCACTCATGCATTACTGCTACCCAAAACAGATGCCTTGCCAATATGTCCCATCTTGAGATCCCTTCTTGGGCTAAGGGAAGGTGAAACCAGCTCAGAGCTTCAAATTAACGCGTAAGTCACTATGCAGGAGGAGCTGGGATATGGAAGAACGTGCCAGGGATCCTCAGCTCTCGCCCTGCCACAGCCATGAGAGCACACGACCTGTAGACAGAGGTGATGAATGCACAGCTCCCTCCCAGACTACATCTGCTCTAGGACTTGTAAAAAATAAATCTTAACTGAAAACATTAAATACTAAGAAGAGTTTTGAGGTTTTAAAATACTCCTTGGAAATACTTTCATGATTTTGGTTCCAGGCCAAAACTTCACAGGTTTTCAACAACTGAAAGCTGGACATTTTGCCAGTAAAGTATTGCTTGGGCTTTTGATCTTCCAGTGGGAAAGAAAAACAAGAAAGAAATACTTTATTAAGGAAAAAATCAGTCAGTAATCAATCCCAAAATGCAAAAAAATATGTATTTGACTGAGTGTTTTTTATGAGCCCTGACTAATTTTTTCCTTTTATTGTAGAAAAAAGATGATGGTGAAAAGAGAAACACCATCAAGCTGGCCATAGTATCCAAGGATATGGTTGTATAATATTATATTGTACATGAATATTATTGAACTGCTAAAAAAGCTCTACTCTCTTGGGTAAAGGAAGCAGTGCAGAGGCTTTTTAAAGTGCATCTCTTTGGAAACAGGATTGGCTATTTAGTGGAGCAGGGAGAGCCTGCAGAGCAGGGGGTATTACAGACAGACAGACAGAGAACATCAGCTCTGCTCCAAAGTCCCCATTAATAAAGGCTCATACATAAATACAGATGACAGGTATTGATTTTCCTTTGCAAGCTGAGTGCTTTCCGCTGGCTAATGAAATGCAGCCCCTTCCTTAAAGAGAGGTCACAGTGTGGTATACACACAAAGATTTAATGGGATGGGAAAATAATTAATGCTCCTCTGAGGGAAAATGCAGCTGATCTGCCCAGGTTGTGCCCGCTGGAAAATGTCTGTCCCAGCCTGGAAATAGGAATTCAGACAAAAGAATTTTGTGTTATGAGCAGTGCTGGCACACACTGATGTATGTAGGCCTTCTGGTGGAATTTGTAAGTCTTCCCTAAAATCCATAATGACTTTTATTTTGTCCTTAAAGCTTGAAATATCTTGCTGTGATATTTCAAAATTGCATGATGTGGATCCTTCCCAGAAGATTGATTTGGATGGAAATTTACTTTTGAAAGGAATGAGAGGGAAGTGTCTTTACAAACAAAATGTGGGCCTGCTGGTAGATAAACCCAGATACTGATAGGTGAGAAAAGCAATGGGTGAAACCATACATTTCATAGGAATTCCACTAACTGACACAGACTGTTGCTTACCCAAGACCATGCTGAATTCCTGGAGTTAAAGAACCGAGATACAAAGAAAAAGATGGGTGTGTCTGCATTCGAAAGCAGTCTTTATCAGGCCATTTGGGAATTCTGTACCTCTCAAGTACCTCAGGTAGTGGGGAACGAGAGAGGGAAATGTGACCGGGAAGTTAGGATAAAAAGGAGGCTGCATACTCTAGCAATTTGAAAGACCCTATGGGAAATGCCCTATGACCTCTCCCTTTATTCAAATAAAGTTACAGAACTCCTCTCTCTCCTTTTTGAACATAAATGTCTGGTGTTTGTGGATTAATTTTCTTGCCACTTTCAAAGCCTTTTTTTTGGTTGGGTTTGTTTTGCATTTTCTTGGACTGTCATCAGCTCTCATCCACTAAGGAATTCCTAACCCAAGAATAGAGTAAGTGATGGGGAAGGGGGTAAAGAAACGCTTTTACTTGACTGAGAAATTTAGTCTAATGCAAGTTGTCTTGGTTTAAAAGACAGGTGTCTTCCAAGGAAGGTGGGAACCTCCCTTGGAATAGAGAATATGACCCCTCTCCCTCTGAATTATTCTAACTTTGAATTTAAGGGGCATTCAGGCAAAGATATAGGAAAAGGAATAACAATTCTCCAGTAGTGTGTATATGTATAACAAGGCAAACAAACAACAACAATGGCAGCAACAACAAGAAAAAGAAAAATACAAAACCAGAAAACCCAAGAGTCTGTTCTCTGCACTTCCAGCATTTCCCCTCTGGTGCAGTTCCGGGAACAGCCAGCAGGGGCGCTGCTGGCTCCCGGCCAGGCAGCTGCGCTGATTCCCCCGGGGCTGCAGGGGGCGCTGTGGCCCACACAGCGACGGCAGCCTGGCCACGACGGGAATGGATGGGAAAAGGGCTTGCTTTACAAATGTCTCGGTTTTGAGACAATTTTAGGAGGGAAATTCTCTGGAATGAACATCTTCTGTACAGAAGGTAGGTTTTGGCATTCTGTCCCCAGCTGATATGAAAGGAATCTTGGAGGGAAGTGAAAAATCTGTTTATTGAACAGAGTGCCCACAGGACATGTGGAAAAAAATGAAGAGTGTTGAACCTCCTCGCTGCAGAGAAAGCTGGTGGATTCAGAGTTCTTTCTTTAGCCAGCTTCCCCTGAGGTCCAGAGCTGGGATGCGGTGTCCCGCAGTCCACAGAGTCAGGGGTTTTGTATTGGGGTTTTTCATGAACGAGATGGGACTGCTAGGATACGTTCCTTGACCTTTATTGCTGTCAGAAATGACTGCTCACTTAAAAAAATTAAAGGGTTTATTAGTACTTAACAAAAATACAACAAAAGGACTAAATAAGGAAAAACAGGCCTGGAAGCTGCCCTCGCAGCTACCTACCACGTGGCTGGCTCGACTTCAAGATGGATGATTGGCCTTTTATACCCCTGGGGGTTGCATCAGCAAACCCTGGCCTCTCCCAAGGTCTGTCAGTCAGCTCTTCTTTGCCATTTATCGATGGAGACTGCTTTCTTGTAACTGGATTGGAGGTCAGGTGTTGCCATGCCCACCCCCTAAGCACCCCCAAGCTTTTCCATTCCCAGCTGTCCCATGCAAGGGGCACATGTGCAGCCTGCTTTGTACCTGTCCTAGACGGCCCAGGCTGTCTGATGGCAACAACACAGGGGGAAAGGGAACTGTGGGGAGAACAGAGGACATCCAAACTATAATCACATAACTATACATCAATAAAGCTCCTCTTAATATTCACACAATATTCATCCCTTAATGGCGAGAGCCAATAATCTCATTATGCATCTATAACAATTGCAGCACCAGTCTCATTACATTGTTGAGACAATCAAAAGATTGCAAAAGCTCACGTCCTGCCAGCAGCAGCCAAAGATTTCTTTGTTACAGTGCATTTAAAAACTTTCTAGCCAATAGCATATTGCTAAAGCTTACAGACCGTTGTTCTAACCAATCACTAAAAGCACACGTATACTTGCTTCACACAGTGCCTTCACACAGGGTCTGTTTTCTATTAACAATACACAATACTTCATTATTAAGTTTAAAACCTTCTACTATCTTGCTAAGCATATTTTTCTGCAGCCCTAAGGTCTATCTTAGCCAAGTCTGAAACTCAAACTATTGTTTCATGTCCTTGCTTGCTATACTATTGTAACTTTTCTACTTTCAGACTTTGCAGCTACAGCTAGCTCTAAGTTTTCTGTTCTTTCTGTTTCCAAAGTCTACTTTTACAGCTTTCTGGAATATTTTTACCTTTACTATTTCCCACAAGGCTCCCACTTATGGTCTGGTTTTCAGACCGAAGCTAAGGTGAACAGTTCCAGAAGAAGCCACAGAAGTCATTGGAGGATTGCAGTATGCAGTCCAGGAAAATGTGCTGCCTCAGCTAACAAGAAGCTAGCTAAAAGCAAACAATGTAACTCCCTCTCTGCTGCAAGGCTGAGCATGGGAGAGTATGAGAACTTGAACACAAACTGTGCCAGCTCCATCCCACTTCCAGACCTAGCTTAAAGCTACAGGACCCATTTCTGGGCATAAAGCAAATGGTAGGGGAATACAGTGTTATCATAAAATCACCTCAAGACAACAAACCTCCCAGGGGCAGCCGATCCTGGTGCCCCAGCAGGACCCTCGGAAGCAGCAAGATGGAACGGCAGGAATGAGCAAACGTCCCAGGCTGGTAGACGAGAGGTATCAGAACCTCTGCAGCTCTAGCTGGAATGGTGAGGGGAGTGTCCCCAGTGGCAAAGTGTGAAAAATGGGTATTTTATGATTGGCTTTTTGCAAATAGTGCGTTAAATATAGTTTTAGGTTACAACAAAATGTTAAAATAGAAACTATGCTATGTAAGATACTTTTTTTTTTAAAGACGGGACTCGCACTGAGATAACAGCCACAGGACACCTGAATCTTTCAGAGAAAAAAATTTTTTTGCTCCATTATCAGAAGAAACAAACTTCTTCCCACCTTGCTTAGCCCTGGAGATGCAGTCAGGATTAAGAGGAAGAAGCTGACACTGACCAGACAGAATCCTATGTTAGAATGCAATTTATGCATCATGTATGAGATGTATGAATACGCAACAGGTTATTGCTTTTAAGGGTTAATCCTCTGTTAAAAAGTGTGTCCTTTTTCAAGCTTATGTTGTCCAGAAAAGGTACCTGGATGTCCGTAACTCTTTGTTTCTGTTGTCTCATATTGTCCTAATCCAAATTGTCCAAATTATTATTACTGTGATTAGATTGCTATTTTTATAACCATTTTATTATCATTAAACTTTCAAAAATTTTAAAAACAAGTGATTGGTGTTTTTCACAAAAGCAAGGAAGGGCTGGGTGGTGGCAGCCCGGTTCCCAAAAGTGGCAGAGAGAGGCTCCCTAGGACAGGAAAGAGGCTCTGGGATCCCGGGGTTTCCCTGAGACACTCCAGCAGATGATGAAGAGTCCTCTGTTTGTTTGGTGAGGTGACACGGCCACTGCTCACGGCAGAAGAAAGGCAGCAGGTAGTTGTATTCATATTGTTGTTATCATATTTCTAGAGTCCCATACCTTCTGAGTGATTTTCTCACACGCAGCTCTTCACAGCAGTATTACTCCTGCTTCCTCATCAGGACTCCCCCAACACTCTCCCTGACTGGCCAACCCACCCCATTTTATCCTAGTTATCTTCATTAGCCACAGCTGCCACCCAATTAAGGACATCACAGCTGCAGCCCATTTAGAACAACTAGGATTGGGGCAAGGCCGCTTATACAATACATATATTTTACTAGGACTCCTAGTAAAATATATGTATTTTATATGTATATATTTTATACATATATACATAATGCAATACATTTATTTGTAGTACTAAAATATATGTATTTTATATGTATATATTTTATACATATGTACATAATACAATACATATATTTTACTAGGACTCCTAGTAAGATAAAAAAATTTACGTCTCCTCCTATAGCAGGAGATGGAACCCGCAGTGGTAGCGAATTCTCCCCACAGCGACCGCAGGTCTTCCCCTGAATGCCAGGAGCACAGGATGCCTCGGGGCTGTGCCGAGCCTCTTTCTCCCCAGCCCATCTCTCGTGGCTTTGTCCTTCCCAGAGAAGCTCCTCAGCCCCCACAGTGAAGCCGGCTGCACGGCTTCCCCTTCTCTGGAGTTACTTCTTTTGTGTCTCTTAAATACCGATCGTTATTGTTTCTTAGCAACAAAAATGGGAGAAAATTCCCCGAGAAAACAAAAGGAGGAAATCCTAAACTCCGGACCGTGGTGTCCCTTCCCATGGCCGGGGTATGGAACTGGGTGGGCCCTTCCAACCCAGTAACATTCCGGTATTCTAGGATTCTATGACTTCCTCCTCCACGAATTGATTCCCAGGTATGTTTTTAACTTGTGCAGTTGGGCAACTCTGGACTGTAGCTTCTGTGGCCAAATTTGCCAAATCACTGTTGTGAGATGCAAAGCTGTGTTTCGTGTCAGGTACAAACAGGCGACGTGTGTACTTGTGAATGCGAAATGTGTGGACGTCGACAATGGGATTGTTGCGAATTCTAGTAATAACTGAGGAGAATAAAGCATGGACAAAGGCCTTTGAACCTATCTTTTGTTTATCAACCCTGGTTGATTTAGGAGCATTGGAATTAAGGTGTTAAAGATGTTGGTTTTTGCTTGCATTTAATCCATAAAAAACTCTGCAATAATAACCCTTTGAAGTATAATTTTAGAATATTACTTGTATCCTTGAAACTATAGCTTTGGAATATATATATAAAGGAAATATGCTTTTCTCACACCTTATTGAAGCAGAGAAAAACAGCTTGAGAAAGGAAGATGAACATCACCTCAAGGGTTTATGGTTTCGACCAAAGGGAAGCTGGACATCACTGTTATGAGATTTATAGTCTCTGCAATTAAAAGGTGGACACACATCTGGGGAGCTGGACCCCACCAGATGGGATTCGTCTTTCTTCTTTCGGAAACTGGACCGTCACCATCTGGGAATACTTCTTTGAGATACATCCTGAGAAATTAAAATCACAATAGCATATAGAAATGTGATGTAATAATTTGGAATAAAAATTGCAGATGAGTAAAAGATTAAAAATAGAAACTGCTGAAAAAAACCTGATGAGTACCCCTATAAATACCTGTAACCATCAACTATCGCTGTGCAGTTGGAGGAAAAACTTCCCCCACTGTACCCAGCGCTGTATTGCTCATACTTTAGCATATTAAATAATAAATTGATTGCTGCTTGAATATTGGCCTAGTCAAGCTTCTTATTCATAACACAGATTGTTAAAAATAGGTTAAAAACTGTAGAAAAATAGTTGATAGATTGTAAAGCATGTACTGTTATTTTGTTGTTATATTGTCAAAGGGGTTAAAGGTGTAGTTATAAGAAATACAGTATTCAATGTACCATAATACACCTAAGTAAAGTGCATACTCGCAAAGCAGAACCGGCCAACCTGGACAGAACTGTAATGAGCCACTCAAGCACCTAAAACCTTCATGCAAATGAAGGATCCAAAAAGAAACCAATCCAAAAGGACATAAAACAGGATTAAAAGGGGCTTCTAACCCACTGGATCTCTGCCGTTCCACCTGGAACATCGGGGCCATTGCTGCTGAGCAGCCCCAGCATCCTCGACAGGAGCGCTCCTGCTCAGCTCGTGGGGCCCCTAGCTTTAGGCCTTTCTTTTATTATAATAAATGCTGAAATCACTTTAGTACCGGCAGCCTGCTCTTGTTTTTAATACAGATGATTATCCTCCTCCTGCTCCTGTTTGATATAATACATTGCAATCTTTATTGTGCCACATGCCCTGGGAAGAGATTTGTCGAGTCCCTCCCTCTATGCATCTTTGCCTCCTGAAGATTTTAGCCTACCTGCTGAACAGGCTCTCCAATTAACTGAAAAATTTTATTTCTAAATCCTAAATTCTAATTTCTAAAGCTTTTGCCTCCTTCTCCAACACATTTTACTTTGTGAAAAACGCAAGTCACTTGTTTTTAAAATTTTTAAAAGTTTAATAGTAATAAAATGGTTAAAAAGAATAGTAACACAATTAGAGTAATAACAATTTGGACAAATTGAATTAGGACAATATGAGACAATAAAAGACAAAGAGTTATGGACGTCTGGGTATCATGAGCTGGAAAGAGGACACCCGTTAACAGAGGATTAACCCTTAAGAACAATAGCCCGTTGCATATTCATACACTTGATACATGATGCATAAATTCCATTCAAACACAGGATTCAGTCTGGTCATCGTCAACTTCTTCTCTCTAATCCTAACAGCACCTTCGAGGCGGGAAGAAGTTTGTTTCTTCTGATAAGAGGGCAATTAATTTCTTTTTCTCTGAAAGATTTAGGTGTCCTGTGGCTGCTATCTCGCTGCAAGTCCTTTCTTTTAAACAAAGTATCTTACATAGCATAGTTTCTATTTTAACAATTTTTATAACTTAAAACTATATTTAACACAGTACTTAAGAAAATTAATACAGCATTGCTTTCTAACACAACACATATAATATTAATTTTTATATTTGCAAAAAGCCAATCATAAAATACATGCATTTTTCACAACTTTCTCAAAGACTGTGGTCCTGAACAGCGTCAGGGGCAGAGTTAAGGGTATTTAAGTTAAGAGGAGTGCTCTGCTTTGGTGGACTGTAACAAGAGACAGCCCCTGAGTGACCTGCCCCTTGTTAGTGCAGTGCCGTGGTTAGAGAAACGGGTTTAAACCCATCCCAAACGCTGCGAGGGTGACTGAACTGCTTGAGGCTGGGTTTTGAAGCCAGGACACCCAGCTGCATCCTGCTCCTGCTCTGCTGCCCTCGCTGTGCCACTGCTGCTGTAGTTTGTCACACGAGCAAGCCAAGAAGCATTAATTGCCCTCTAGCAAGGAGCAGAAGGCCACAGAGCCTGCGAGGAAGGCACCTGCGTGTCCTTCTTGCTTAGCACCAGGCTGTGATACCTCTTGGGAAGAGGAGCTGTGGTTGAGGCTGTGAGAAATTCCAGCTCAATTTCCATGTGCCAGAGGCAGGGAGCTGGGGGGGCTGAGGGATGGGTGTTAACAAGTGGCTGTGAAGTGCAGGGAGCATGGGGCCAGCCATGAGAAATAGGAAAACAGTACAAAACCAGTCCATGCAGCACCTGAGCAGCCCCTTGGCAGGGCCAGTGCCTTCCCCAGCTCCTGCTTGCTTCTTCCAGGCAGGAATAACCCATTTCCTGCCCTCTTGCCAGGCATACTGTGTGTCCTGTCAAAAATGCATATTTTATAATTGGCTTTTTGCAAATATTAAAATGAATATTACATATGTTATGTTAGAAAGTTATGCTGTATTAATTTTCTTAAGTAGTGTGTTAAATATAGTTTTAAGTTATAAAAAAAATGTTAAAATAGAAACTATGCAATGTAAGATACATTTTGGAGAAAGGACTCACACCGAGGTAGCAGCCACAGGACACTTGAATCTTTCAGAGAAAGAGAATTTATTGCTCCATTATCAGAAGAAATGAACTTCTTCCCACCTTGCTCAGCCCTGGAGCTGCCTGAATTTATGCATCATGTATGAGATGTATGAATATGCAACAGGTTTGCTTTTGAGGGTTAATCCTCTGTTAAAATGTGGATCCTTTTCCAGGCTTATGTTGCCCAGAAGGAGGTACTCGGACATCCATAACTCTTTGTTCCTCATATTGTCCTAATCCAAATTGTCCAGATTATTATTACTCTAACTGTATTGGTATTCTTATAACCATTTTATTGTCATTAAACTTTTAAAATTTTAAAAACAAATGATTGGTGTTTTTCACACCCACATATACCCTGTCTTCCCTTTACAGACAGTTGGCACAGTAAAATGCAGCAAATACTAAACTATATTTTATCTAAATATCTGTTATAAATTATCAGCCAGAAATCCAAATTAATAAATGCAAAAGGTTTTATTTTTGTGACCAAAATACTGTCCTCCAAAGCCACAGCCAAAGAGACAGCGTTGAGCCCGGGATGGCGCTGGGTGAACACAGATCCAATCTCTATTGCATGGGATCTCCCTCTCTTCACGAAGGCGTTTCCAGTGGGGCTGTTTTATACATTTTTTTATGCCTGAGGCAGAGGTGCCCTGATTTCTTTTGTAACCCTGCATATGTATGAAGGTTTCTTTCACTGTGCAGGGTTGGACAATCGCTGTTTCCTGAGTGTGGCAGGCGCTGATCATGTCAGGGGAAGTCGCATATTCAGATGTATGTTCCTTGGCAACTTTGGTTATCTTGATTGATGGTATCTACCAAGGGATGATCACCCTTGGGTGCTCCCTGGTGGCTTGGAGGAAGCCCATCTCCATGCTGGCCACGTTCTTTTTTTAGGCATTGTTCTCCTGCTGCCACCAGGAGTTTCATAATTCCAATGTAGTAATCTGTCTCCAGGTTGCTTGCGGTCAGAGGCTTGCTGGATATTAGATGTCACAGACATCTTTTCATTAAAATCCTTTCTTTAGGATTTCTCCCCCTTCTGAGAAGCTGTGGCCTCTGCAACAAAATGTAAACAATGGTTATATGCTGCTGTAGAATACAACAGGTAGATCTGTGATTGGTCTCAGGTGGATGTTTGGATTTACTGACCATTCATGACAGAGCTGGGTCTCACTCTCTGCTGAGACACAGACATTTGTTATTCATTCTTTTCCATTGTTAGCTAACCTTCTGAGAACTTTCTCTTCTATTTCTTTTTAGTATAGTTATAATGTAATATATATCATAAAATAATAAATCAAACCTTCTGAACATGAAGTCAACATTCTTGTCTCTCTCTTCATCCTGCAACCGTTGCAAGCCCTGTGACAATTAGATTCTTTTTACAATTTTTATTTTATACATTCTCCCCTTAAGCATGAATTACTTTTAAACATATATTACAATATCTATTTCTAATCAATGCCTCTCTAATTCCTAACCCCATGTCTCAGCCACTCTGTGTCCAGCACTGCTCACCTGGTGCTGGGGCTCAGGCACTGGGAGAGCCCTGTGGCTGTCGACTGAACGTTGCTGGGAGCAGCAGGATGCTTGCAGGAACAGCTGCTCTTTGCAGGGATGGACAGCTCTGCATGAAGCACGGTGTCACTGTAGAGCTATTAGCTCCCGTTTATATGCGTTAGGTGTGTGATTAGTGTTCCATTAATGCAATTAGCACGGTGGCATTAGCAAAAGTATGTAATTGGCACCGAGGCAGCTGCAGCTCAGCAGCTGGGCATCACATGGCGCCTGTTTCAGGGTTTATCTGAGCTCAGTGAAAGGAGACAGCTCGTAGCCTTCTCCCCAGGCACTGGACAGGCTGGTTTCTATGTGCAGCCCTGGCTGTGCACCCCCACCTGCTCCTTGCTCACTTTAGCTGCAATAGAAAGCAATTTCCCACTCTCCATTCTTGCTTCAAACTCGCAGAGCTGTTCCAGGGAGCTGACGAGGGGTGTCCCAGCTGCTTCCCAGAGCTGGAGGATGCGGAGCTGGGGTTTATCCTTTTAGGAGGTCAGAGGACCAAATCTGACCTTGGTTGGACACAGGTTCTTTTCTAAGCCTTGTATTCTCCTTGTGACTGTCCATGTGGTCACTGCCAGGGGGATGAGGGTGGACAAGGAAAGGAATCACGTCTGCCCACTGCCAGCCATACCCTAGCCCCATCCCACCTTGGCAAGGTATCAGCCCATGTCACAGCTTGGAGCTTGGCTTTCAGAATCTTGACAAACTCCTCCCCACAGCACCAACAGCATTGGTGTGATAGATGAGTAATGTGATGATTGACTCTCACAATTAACAGACAAATATCATATACAGGCTAGGAAAAGTTTTATAGGTTTATAGTTATGTTGTACCCCCTCACGCTATCAAGGGGCAGCTGGATTTGGGACATTTGGGAGGGTTGGCTTGTTTCTATGGCAATAGCTGACCTCCAATGAAGATTTAAGGCAGTGATCTCCATCCACCACTGGACAGCGAAGGAGGAGTCAATGGACAGAACTTTGGGAGGCGTTAAAGGGTTACAAGCAACCTCCATTGTGGGGTCAAGCACATGGTGGGAAAAATCCTTTGCGCCCAGTGCCATAACATTTTGTCTATTCAGTCTTCTGTTGTATTATTGATAAGGTTTAATAAACCTTTCTAAATTTCTGAAAGTGAGTAGCATTTTCTCACAGTTGGTCTTTCAGGATGTCAGGGAAGAAGGGCTGTGTGGGATGGGAACAGGCTGTGGAGGGTCCATTTCCTTCCAGCTCCACCAGGGATGCCACCTTCCCAACCACCAGTGTGAAATCCCCAGCCCTTTTCTGATAAGGCCAACAAGCCACTCGCCTCTTCTGGCCAGCACATTCACAGGTGAGGGCTGAGCAGAGGAAGCTGTGGAACATCAAAGTTCCCTGCCAGCCCTTGCTTCAGTGAAGATGTTTGGTTTTGGGAGAGCTTCTGACAATCCTGATTAACAACCTTTTCATCTAATTCATGCTGGTGATAAGTCATGGGAGCTCTGGGCCTTTGCAGCCCTATAATCAAGATGGTTTGAAAGAAGCAATTTTCTCCCCCTGCAGCCTGGTTAATTCTCTTTTAATTGCTTTCCATTTTGCATAGATTTCCCTTTTTTGCCATGGCACTGGCTCCACACTTGCTCTTCTCCAGCAGTGCTTGACTCACATCTTGTTTTGCCAGGTTGGGATTTATGATGATTTGGGCTATGCCAGGGCCTTCAAAGCTCCCCACACAATTTAGGTGTACCATGCCTGAGTTGCAACTTCTATAGGAGAAAATCTCCAGGGACTGGGCTAGGTTTTGTTCTTTGCTATCACATTATGGGGGAGGCACTGCTTTTGGAAAAAGAAATGGAAAATATGGGAATTACACATAGGTGGGAAATTTAGCAGCAGGAAATAGATCTCCTTTGGAAAAAGCAAACCCAACCAAGCAGAATTAATTATTTAAGACTAAAGTTTTACCCTGGGGGTCAAAAGAGATGAATGAAGCCTTTGTAAACTGATCTGAATAAAAATATGTAGAATTTATCCTTTTTAAAGTTGGGTTTGTGTGCAAGGGCTAACAAGGAGGAAAGGAGTTAGAACCCTCCTGAACAAAGAAACAAGGAAGCTGATGAAAGTTTTGCCAAGAAGCTGCAAACCAGCATCAAGGTGGACTCAGTTATGTTGGGAGCACCCAGTCCTGGGTGGAAGCAGTGGGACTGCTTCTGAAGTGGGTGAGATGCACTTTGATCCAGTTTGTGATTTATGTGTCAAACTTCAATTCTGACAGTGGAAAGCCATTCCGCCTTTTCCTGGTACTCCAGGCCCTTGTCCAAAGTCCCTCTCCAGCTCTCTTGGAGCCTCTTTGGGCACCTGAAGGGGTTCTAAAGTCTCCCTAGAGCCTCCTCCAGATGAACAACCACAGTTCTTCTTGCGTGTCTCCAGAGTAGAGGAGCATCTCTATGGCCTCTGGAATCACTGCAGAAGGTTCCATGTCCTTTCTTTCTTGGGGTCTCCAGAGCTGGACACAGCACTCCCTGCATGGAAAGCACTCCCTGCATACAAATGGACATTCCCCAGAGGAAAATGCCAGTCTACTTTATGTGCTTATTTATTATTATTCAATGTGCAGCCTCTAAACACACCTTAACCACATTAACACATTAAATATAGCTCCCTTTAGCCACCCAAATAATTTTAATCAGAAACATGAGCAGTTCTATTACTCTGGCTTGAGTGGATGGAGTGTCACTCAAACTCCAGCCAGGATGCAATTTTTCTTGCCTATAATCCAAGGCTTTTCCTGAATATCTCATCCTGTTTTCCTTTTGAATTAGCTGGCAGAGTCACCCTGCTTTTTCCTGACTTGTACTAAGATCCTGCTTCTGTGCTCGTGTTTCATTCTTAGGCTGCAGTTTCCCCTGTTTGTGTTTCTCCAGCTCTCTGGCCCCTGCTGTGCCAATAATTGTTCCTCTGCTTTTGGGATTACTGGAAGTGCTTAACCCAGGGCTCCCCTTTTTGCCCCATATTTCACATCCCCACAGGATTCTTCAGAGCCACCAGCTCCTTGGGACTCTCCAGCCATCCCACAGCAGGAAGAGCTTCATCCACCCTCCAAGACCTCACCTGGCATGTCCAGAGCTGCAAGCACAGGGCAGGAGACCCTACTGTTTGCAGCATCACTGGATCATCTGCTCTTCCAAACGCTGGTTTCATCCCAAACAAAGCTGACATCCTTCTGGAAGGAGAGAGATGTTAATAGTTCCTGGCAGTCAGAGAAGATCCTTTGGGACTGAGCCAGGGGCTCTGACATCTCGTGTTTGGAGGTCAGCCACACTCAGCACACAAACCCCAAAGACTTTTTGCTGGCTGGGCTTTGACAGCCATGTCACCAACACCATGTGCTGAGAAGGGCAGGTGGGGACAGGTACTTGGTGATTTGCCTCCATGAAAAATGGGGAGGCAGTAGGTGAAGCAGCCAAGGACTGCACATGGACATCTGGATCTCAGGCATCTGCATTGGGCCCATGGGGTACTGGCCCTGTGGGAACAGTGCTGAGGGAAGGAAGTTGTGACCCTTCTCCTGCTGCACCCAAAATCAAGGTCTGGCAGCGCACCTGGATACATCAGCCAGCTGGCTGGAAGTGGAAGCTCAGAACTGACAGCAATCATGTTTGGTGGGGTTGGCTGGGTCAGGGTGGGGTGCTGGGGACATTTCCTTGGGGCAGAAGGAGGCTCTGGGCTGCTGAGGAGGGTCCCAAGCCTGCTTCACACTGAAACAGGTCTCAGACCTGGACGGAGGATGCTCTGCAGCAGAGGTGTCTGTCAGGATGGAGCTCAGCCAGCAGAGCTCAACATTTCCCAAAATCTATTGCAAATCTGTGCCTCAGTTTCCACACTAAGTAGGAGGCTCAACAACAGATTTCAGCAGCCTAAACGTAACTTTCCCATGGAAAATTTTGCCTGACAGGGAGGAGGGCAGGGCCAGGGATCTCATCCATGGTGCTTGCAGAGGCTCTCCTGGGAGCAGGTGGTTGGGGACTGCAACTATTTCCAAGCAAACCTGGAAAACCTGGACAGTCCTTGTTGCAAATCCCTGGATGAGGTCACCAGCTGGGAGGATGGACTCAGCTGTGGGTGAGCACACCAATTCCTGGTTGTGGGACTGACCCATCCCTGCTCTGTGCAGGTGCCAATTCAGCAGGCTGTGTGATCACACACCTCTGCTGCCTTCAGTGTGGCCCAGGGGCTCCTCAAGGATTCTCTCAGTGGCTGATCAGATGAGCTCTCCCATGGAATCACTTGTGTCTCTGATCTTTAGTTTTCCTCCAAACTGGAAAAATATGTCCCTTTGAAATTTTCACGAGGGTGGCAGAGCTGCCTGTCTCCTACCACCACCACGTGTGTCTGAGAGCCATTGAACTCCAACCGTGGTGACAAATAGCGTGAGGCTCAAGGCTGGAGAGAGCAGTGAAGGAGGGGGGCATCGGAATTAAAGGATGAAATATTTATTTGGGAGTTTGGCAGTGCTCACAGGACAACATTCCCAGATGAAGGGCATTCTAGGGCACACAGTGATGAAAGCCACAACTGAACTCACTGGACTGTAAAACTGCCACGAGATTTCCTCTCCCTCCCAACCTCCTACCCTTTCCAGAGTCCTTACCTGCCTGGGAAGGTACAGCAGGGCTCAACATCCAGGAATGGTCCAAAGCTGTGGACCACCAGATATGTGTTGTGTGAGGAAGGGGAATGACAGCCCCGCTTTGCCATTAACCCAGTGATTTACATGCCATGGAACTGAGAGGTCCTGCCTCTGGCAGTGGGCATATTTGCCTAGTTGGAAGGTGGAATGAAGGCACAGATCCTCCACAGGGAATCAGGATCATGAGCTTCCCTCTGCCTCCATTCAGGCTCTGGAGGGCAGGCTTTCTCCATTGCTGGGGTTTGCTGGGGATGTATCTCAGGGCACCCAAACTCTGATCCCAGGCAGTGAGCCTGAGGGTGGGAAGTGACTCAGGATTGTCAACAACTTCCATGGTGAGTTTAACATGTCAACCAAATAAACAAGCTAAAGAAAAATCCATCTCACTGTGCTGGAGAAGCTCCTGTGCATCATCCCACTGGGATATCCCACAGCACCATGAGATCCCATCCTTGGAGTGCTCTTTTGCTTTTCCCAGCCCTGAAAGGTACCAGGATAACATAAAGGGTTAACACAGGAAGATCCCAAGAGGCTTCAGTCTTGTCAAGGGCACTGGATTGGCAGGTCATTAATTTCAGAGTTACTTGATAAGTTTAAATACAATCATGCAATCAGCAGGAACCCGTAATTATTATTTATGTGCATGGTGCTTACTAAATTACAGTGCTCTCCAAGGCTCTGTGTGATGAACAAATTAATTCTGCATCAGAAGAGCTTGACCAGAAATCTGTTTCTGTCTGAATTTCACTTGTAAACATTGATGTGTGAAATGAAAGTCGAGTTTAATTGGCCCTCCCTCCTGCTGTGAAGCATGTTACATTTTTATTCTGTATTAGCTCACCTGGCAAAGGGGAAAACGTGGAGGACTTTCTCCAGCCCTGATGGTACTTGTCTGGAAAACCTGTGTGGGATTCTCTTGGTGTAGATACCTTTGTGGAGAGCCACCTCCATGGTCTAGGCACATGGAGTTGGGGTAGAAAGGAGACAAAGGAGCCTCTGAACCAGTGGGATGCTGAGCCCACTGCAGTGTGAGAATGATCCCATGGAAGCTGGGGAGGGACCATGCCAGGGTTGTCTTTTCCAAAAGATAAACATGCTCCAAAAGTCCTCGTAAGAGGAATTGAAGTATTTTTAATCAAACAAGACTGAGAATACACACTCCAGCTACAGAAAGCAAAGTCACATCAGTTGGAGCAGACCACCAAGAGGAGAGGGGAAAAACAGTGATGTGAACACAGATGCTTCTGTTTGGGTTTCTTTCTTTGGTTTTTCAGTTTCCAGCTTCTTTCCACCAAAAGACCCCACTTTAGAAAAATCCAAGTCGAACATGTAGCACATCATTTTTTGGCAACATCACTTACAGGGATGAGGAAAAAAGCTCTCTGGGACATTTCCCCTTCTCTGTTGCCAGCAGATCATCATTAGCTCCTGCTGAAGTACCCAACAGAGAAACCAAGACACAGAAGACACAAGTCTACTCCTTGTAGGGCACCAGCAGAAAGTGTCCATAGAGCTGGAAGCTGCCACACTTTTACCACTGCATAACTTCAGGGTACTTTTCCACACCCATATTTTGAAGAAGGGGCACTTTTGAAGGCTGTTGCCAGTGGCAGAACTTGAACAAAGACTGAAATGTGCTCTATGTGTATGGTCCTTGTTGTGGTCATTGTGTCATACTGGGAACTGATGCTGCTTCCAGCAGATTATTGGAGTCAATGGGATATTTCCAGTTTTGCTGCACTGCAGACATGCAGGTAGAAAATCAAAATGGGAGGGAAGTGGGAGGAATTTGCTCTAAACTACTGAATTTCACAAATGTTTGAAGAAAGAACCCAGAGGATTTTCCCTATGCTTCTCTTTAAATAAAAAGATGCAAGATTTTATTCCTTTCTGGTGGTATATCCTGAGGAAATCACAAAATACTGCAATTTCAAAGATGCTTAAATCTCCCCATGGCAGGAAACATTTATGCCTGGTCTTTATATTGGGAAAACTGAGGCACACAAGTGTGAAGGGGCTCATACCAGACCCTGCATGGCCCCAGTGGCAAAATCCCTGGGATGCAGAGGGCAGGCAGCCCATGAACCTGCTGTAATCTGTGTCCTGCCTGGGCATCCCCAGACCTTGTATGGGACAAGTAAAAGGTGGCTCCAAAGAGGTCAGGGCAAATCCACTCCTCTGCTCAGCTGCTTTTGGTGACCACATGGAAGAGGGCAAAGAGAGAGGGGGAACTGGGGACAATCTGGAGTCCCAGAATGGGGAGGGAGATAGGAAGGGAGGGAAGGAGGCTGCTGCTCCTCCAAGGCACTTAACCCCAGCGTGGGGATGGTTTGGTCCCATCCTCTGCACAAGAGCAAGGAGCAGCTTTGGCACTGGGCCCACCTGCCCAGGTAAAAGCAGGGCAAGGAGGAGGGGATAGAGCCAGGCCTTGTCCCCCTGCCTTTGGGGACCTCAGCCACTGCAGGGCTCCCTCACCTTTCCACCCTCTGAGCAGGGACATGGAGTCAGCCTGAGGTCCAGGGCTTTGCAGAGACCTGTGGATCCATCTGGGCTGAACCAGAGAATGCAACTAATTCCTGTGCTTCCCTTCAGATCAAACCAACTCTATGTGACTGTTCAGAGCCTCTAGGACCCATCCCCATGGGAGGGGGAGTTACCTCCCCTCTCCCACCCCACTGCTTTACCCCACCTTTGGTGTCAAGATGAGAAATGACCTAGTCAGACCAAGCAGCAGTTACAGGACACCAGGAGACACAGCAAGAGACAGGAGAAGGACTCAACCCCAGTGCTACAAAAACACAGCCACGTGAAGCAATGTCTACAATCACTCTGGGGCTCTCCATCCATTCCCTTCCAACACATAGGACTTTGGCTCCTCTAGAGGGTTCCCCAGCCACCAGCAACATTCTAGCATGTGCTCACTGGAACTCTGACCCAGCTTCCCAGGGAATTAGCCCCATAAGCTGTCCCAGCATTGTCCTGGTTTCCTGTCACCTCAAAGCAGACAAACCTGATAAATCATGCCCAAACCCCGAGACATTATGCCCAGGATGGAGCTGGCAGAAAGCTGCTGCAACCTCTCCAGGTCCTTGTGGCTCTTTCTGCCATACCAGCAGGTCACACAGCTGCCAGGGAGATGACAAAGCAGCATCTCAGCTGTCCTGTCCTGTCCTCCAGGCCTGCCCAGCCCATGGGGCAAGAGCTGTGCAGGTGTCCCATGACCGAGTGAGTTCATGCTCTCCTTGGGGCTGCCGGCAGGACCTGCTCCTGTGCCGTGCCCCCCTCCAGGGGCTCCCCACAGCAGTGGGGACGTCGGCTCCTGTGCAGCCTCTCGCTCCTGGCTCAGACAGCCGTGGATTGCTTGATGCTGTGGAAGCTGACACGGGTGGGGGAGGTGGGGATGGACATGGCCCTTGCCACGCGGGCACGGATGGAGTGCTTGTCCTGCCACCGGTGCCAGCGCTTCCGCACGGCCGATCGCACCTGGGTGAAATCAATGAGGGACATTGGTCATCACACAGAGGCACCAGGGGCACCAGCCATCCTCCTCCTCACTCTTCCAGCCAGAAATGGATTAATGATATGTGATTTGCTAACAAAACAGATTCATGCAGGGTAAACTTTCCGGAGTCAGCAAAGGTGTGGGAGCATTTGGAGGAGGCAGAGGAAAGAACTGCCCAAATATCTGGCCCCAGGATTCACTTCTACTCTCCTTTGCTTTCTGCTTTGTGTTTTGGGGTAGAGCCTGGGAGATATCCTCATCCATGTGCAATCCACATGTGTATGGGGCTCACCCTGGGGAAGGATTTCCCTGGGACGGGGAGGGCCCTTGGCTCTGCTGCACCAAATCACACAGGTGCACCATGAGAGCATCTGTTCTTGGGGGTGGATTTTCCTCCTCCATAGAAGGAGACAGACAGCAGCCATTCCTGTCTGGGCAAAATCTGGGGCTGCAGATGTACCTGGGGCTGGAGGTGAAGCACCAATTTTGATCACCAAAGACCTTTAGATGGGGAATTAGGGACTAGCACCCTCCAAGCCCTGGGCAGCAATAGAGCCTTTTGCTGAATTTGTCTGCTTGCAAGGAAGGGTGTAGACCCCCACAAAAACCCCAGCCTATTGTGCTCACCTCACTGTTCAGGAAGCAGTAGAAGACAGAGACGAAGAAGCCCTGGAAGGAGACAAGCAGCAGAGTCACAGCAAACAGGTGCCCTCGAGCCCGGAGCTTTGGAACAGCTCTGGGGTTTGGGGAGGGGCAGAAGCGGAATGAGGCATCAGCCACGATGGGCTCCTCCTTGGTGAGAGGACTGGGGTGGGAGCCAGTGTGAAGGACCATTACCTGGAAAGACTCCAGAAAGGAGTTGAAGTAGATGAAGACTATCCTGGAGATCTCATCCTCCCCAGGGTTGACAAAGAACAGCATGTAGGTGATCCCCAGCAAGGGCAGCAGCACCAGTGTGGCCTTGACTGCTTTCCTAGGGAGAAAACAGGGACCTGAGCTGCTATAGTGCAGCCTCTGCCCATCCACTCCCAGCACCAGCGTGGCTTGGACTGGTCTGCTGGGACTTGAAAACCAGTGAGTAGGGGAGGATGGAGCCAAGCTGGGCTCCATCCATTGGTTTTCCAGCACAGCTCCCAAGGAACTGGGCTGGTTTGAGCACTTGGCCCCTGCTCTGCTTCTCCACCCAGAAAAGAGCAGTGGAGTGCAGAGGCCTGACCTTGAGCTGGCATGGAATGACTGCTTGGCTGATCTACAGCTCAATTAAAAAGGAATTAAGGAGGGTATAATAAATCACACCTTTCAACATGAGTTTGTGAACACCGTATCTCAGGTAATTAATTTGATATCTTGATGAAATTACAAGTACAGTTTGTGAAAAGTCATAGTGCTGATACAGAGAGTGTGGGAAGGATTAGGGCTTGGAACCTCATTCCTTTGGATCAGGGGACAAGAACAATGCCAAGTCATCACTTTTTTGCTTAAAAATACTGTTAATGGACAGATTCCAACAGTAGATGGTCATCCTTGGAGGGTCTGAGCTGGACAGGGAGGGGGGCTGGGACCTGTTTTGCATCTCTGATTTAGAGGGGAGAATAGTCCCTGGCACAAATGGGTTGATGACATGGAGGAGCTGGAGGGAACCAAGGACAGGAGATGGAAAACTACAGTGCAGCACATTTACTGGTGTAGCTTTCTCAATAACAGAACCAGAATTTTTCCTTTCTCAGCTGAAAAAGCCACCCTCCACCTCAAAACAGCTTCTCTTGACCCAGCACACCATGAGATTCCCCAATTCCTGCCCACAAAATGATCCAGACAGAGGCAATGATGAAGCCCAAAGTGTCTTCTATCCCAGGTACTCTGGGGAGCTGCTCTGACCATGCACCTCTTACTGCAAAATATTCCCCAACAGGCAAGGAGGAGTTAAATCTTCCTGCCTTGTGCTGTGGGAGTACTGTCTTCTTCTTTACAAGGAGGTGTTGGGGTGGCATCGATTCATCAGCTTCCTCAGCTTTTGCTTTTCTGTCAAGCAGTGATTTAATTCTCACCTCCATGCCAGGATTTGCAGCTCCCAGCCTGGAGAGCTCATCAGGTCCCACCAGAAAAGGCTTTTGCAAAGATACTCAAATCCCAAGAGTTCACTTCAAAGGCAGAAACAGCCATCCACACTCCACATCACAAGGCTCTCCCTGGCCAGATTTAATGACCATGTGCCTCCAAAGAGCATTTGAGGTGCTCTCAGGTGTCTCTCCATGTTCCCATCCCCTTGCTACCTGGCTAATGGGGCTCTCCCCATCCCCACTAATCATGAGAGAACCCAGTTCCTAGGTTGGCTTCCAGCAGGGTCGCTCATGCTCTTACCTGTACTGGATTGTCTCTGACGTGGTTGAAGCTCGGAGCTTCGTCATGAGGATTCGGACAATGTTGAATAGAAAGATGAAGTTGATCTGGAGGAACAGGGCCACTGCTTAGTGTCTGCTCCCTCAGTATTTCCTCCGCAATGGTGGGGGGGAAGAGGGACCAGGGCAAATGGGAAAGTTTCCTCTTGAACCTGATCTATTGCCTTCCATGCACCATGAGAGGATGTTTGCCTTTTTAAAAAACACTTCAATAATAAGATTTAGGAATTTGGTTAGGGGATCAGGGAAGCAGGGCATGCCAGGAGATTGCCAAGGAAGGACAAGTGCTAGAGGAATGGCTGAAGGTGAAAAAGCAGAGGGAGAGGAAGAATCTAAGGTAGAGAGCGGCTGCCATTACATCCAGGGTCCGCCTGGTTGCTCTCTTGGCTGCCGAATTCCTAATGAGGGAATGGGAAGGAGTCTTTGGAGCTGAGCACAATTGACAGGACTTAGTAGTGGCCTGGCTGCCTGTCAGGCTAAGAAATGGGAAACAGGATCAATTATTCCATCATTCTAGTGATTTTTACTCCCTTGAGCTTTCTCAGCATTGGCCAAGGAGGAGGAAATAGTTTTGGACTTTGTGCATGGCTTTCTCCCTGCACACACAGGTTGGACCCCCAGCTTGTGACCTGCCCCCTCTGCTCTTCTTTGTCCCTCCCCAAAAGACAAAGCCCCATCCATGTGACTCTTGGATCAAGCACAACTACTCAGCTGGTGACCAGGAACTGAGAGGTGGAATCAGGATCAGGTAATGGAGTCAAGGATCCCAAGCTTCTGCAAATACTTGGCAAAGCATCCACCCACACCCAAACAGTGCCATGGGAAGGATGGAGGGACCTACTGATGCATGTTGGAGGCTGGTGATGGGTCACCCCTGTCAGAGTGAGGTTTCCAGGCTCCTTCTGCAGCCCCCAAGACCAAAATTGCTCAAGGGGCAGTTTGTATGAGGGGCAGTGCTGCTGTGGGGCAGCAGAACCAGCCCCAGCAGAGTGAAGCTAAAGAAGGCGGCAATACCTTGTACAGAAGCAGCTGTGACCCAGCTGCACACAGAAGGTCTCTATTTAGCACAGAAAAGGTGAAGTTCCTCTTACCAGAAGCACCAGGATCATGGGGCCTTGGTAAATGTAGTCAGTATAAACACCTGCTCGCTTCCCAAACCAGCACCTGCAAGGCAAGGACAAGCCTGACATGGGAGTGACCTGGATAGACTCCTGTCCTTGCACAATCTCTGTAAGTTGCTGTCTGTGAGGTGAAAGCACTGAAACTCAAACTGCTGCAGCCATTGTGAAATAGCTTTCATGGAAACTCAGTAAAAGGAGGTGCATGTGACTTGTGGGAGTGTTTATGTGCCCCATATGGCTGTGGGAGCTGGTTACTGCAGGACAAGCAGGGACACCCTCCTCACAAAGGAGGTGACTGTCCCCACTCTGTTCTGCATGGGGGCAGCCTCGCCTTGCATCCTGGGGGCAGTTTTGGGCACAACAATGTAAGAAAGATCTGAAGCCATTAGAGAACATCCAAAGGAGGGACATGAAGATGGGGAGCAGTCTGGAGGGGCCACATGAGAAGCAACTGAGGACACTTGGAATGTTCAGCTGGGGCAGAGGTGAATGAGTTTAGACTTCATCAGGGCCTGCAGCTCCTCCCCAGGGGGAGCCCCCATCTCTGCTCCCTGTGACAGGGGCAGGACCCAAGGAAATGGTCTGAGGTGGTGTCACAGGAGAATTTGGGATGGATATCAGGAAAAGTTCTTCCCCCAGAGGGTGCTTGGGCAGTGAACAGGATCCCCAGGAAATGGTTACAGCCCCGATGCTGCCAGAGCTCCAGGAGCTTCTGAGCAATGTTCTCAGGGATGCACTGGGTGGGATTGTTAGGGTGTCTGTGCAGAGCCAGGACTCAGACTTGATGTTTCTTGTGGGCTCCTTCCAGCTCAGGATATTCCATGATTCCCCATAACCTCTCACACAGGTCTGGGTCAGCTCTGTCCTCAGCAAACCCTGCAGGAGCTCACTCAGGTGTATCCCTGTCCTGGGAGCACCTTGTCAGGGTTGTTCAATCAGTGCCTGTGTGAGCAGCGCGGGACTTCTGCAGTCGATAGGGAAAATTACCTCTGAAAAACAGAACAAGCTGCCATTTATCTCAACGGGCTCCTTTCAACTTCCCACTCTGGGATGAACTCTCAGGTACCTGTTAAGACCTTCATCAGCAAGTGTCTGTGAAAATGGCTCAGGTGGGGGTAAATAAGATCTCTGCTGGTTAAAACCCAGCTCCCTTTAGCAAACCTATTGTAGGAAATCTGGTATAATATCTTTTTCCCTTTAAAAATCACATTTGCCTTTTGAGGGGAAACCAGCAGAGGCAGGGCTTGTGCTACAGAGAGGTGAAAGGTGGGATAAAAGAAAGAATGGAAGAACATTATCCTTTTTTTTCTTCCCTGACAGAATTCCTGACACAACTGATCCCTGAGGATTTGGGATAGAAAGAAGAATAGAGGATAAGAGCAATCGGGCTCACTTTTCATTGTCGTAGTAGAGCTTCCCAATGGCCCAGGCAACGATGATGGGAAAGGGGATACCTGCAGGGGAACACACAGGTGAGTCTCAGAGGTGCAAGGTCACCACAAAACCACACCATGAGAGGGGTTTTCTCACACAAAAACCACCCAGTGAGATGAGGTGTCCATGCAAATCAAGTGTCCATCCTCCTGCCCCTGGCACCGTTTTTGCAGCTCTTTGAGTGCAAGCAGAGCTGGAGCAGAGGGTGGAGGGGGCACCAGCCATCACTACAGCCTGGGTACCCCTGGGTGAGGGAAGGCTGGCACTCACACCAGCCGATGCAGATGAACATCCACTTGCGGAGCTTGTCCGTGGAGTACGTGAGCACGATGGCCGTGTGCAGGTAGCAACCCTCGCCGAACATCCAGAAAAAGTTGGTGACATGGAAGTAATTGTAGGCAGCAGTGACCAAGCGACACCAAACCTGTCAGATGTGGAGCCTGTTGAGCAATCGATGCACAGAGCAGCACAGACCCGGCAGAGCAATCAAACCCATGTTTCTCATACACAGGGGGTGCCTGCCAGTCACTAGCCAGCCCTATTTGTTCTCTGAAATTGCTTTTGTAGCCACATTTTAGTGACTTCAGCCTGAAGGAGGGTAGGTTTAGGGAAGAAATTCTTCCCTGGCAAGGTGGTGAGGCCCTGGAACAGGCTGCCTAGAGAAGCTGTGGCTGCTTCATCCCTGGAGGTGTCCAAGGCCAGGTTGGATGGGGCTTGGAGCAACCTGGGATAGTGAAGGTGTCCCATGGCAGGGGGGTTGGAACTAAATGATCCTTAAGGTCCCTTCAGCCCCAAACCACTTTGCATTTCTGTAATCTCCAAGGTCTCACACCCCCCAGCTGCTCAGGACTGGGCTCAGCCTGGAAGAGCTGCACCTACCACGTTGCTCTCGTGCACCTCTGGGTTCATGGTGAGCTGCACCACGAACCACGTGGCATTGCGTAGGATGAAGGCTGTGATCAGGTTCCAGTGAATGATGTTTCTCAGGCACCGGATGCTCCTGGAGAGGGGTGGAACAAGGCACCATCAGAGCGGGGGGATTGGGGACAGTGCTGTCTGTGCAGCTGAGTGTCTCTGTTGGGACCCCAAGGGTGACCTGCTGGGACCATGCCCTGGGTGAGGGGGGCAGGGAGAAGAGCAGGAGGTGGAAGGCACCAAGGAGGACCCTCTGCCTCTGTAACTAGATGCTTTCAAAAAGCAGCAAAAGAAAAACAACCCTGAGATAGGCAGGATCCCTCCAGCCTGGAGGGCAATGGCTGTGGCAGAGTAGATGGCAAAGCAGAGGAGCTGGGTCCATCCCTGCCTGAGATGACCTTGCAGGAACACGGCAGCAGGTTTGTCACTCACCGCAGGCGCATGAAGAGGACAAAGGCCACGAGGAGGGCCCCCAGCGAAACGCAGTGGCCCAGGTAGTTGATGATGACAGCGATGTGGTAGTGCAGCTTGCTCTTCTTCTGGGAGGGGGGGAGATAGGCAGAGGGTCAACATCAGCCCTGGTACTAGCACAAACCCACCTCCTCCACCACATCACCTTTGGCAGCTGCACCTCAAATTCTGGGCCCTTTTTCAGGAAGCAATTGGAGCTCACCCTGGGACAGGACAGTGGGAATGGAAGGAGATGGGGCTAATGTGGGAAGGAGAGGCACCAGCCTGGTTTCACATCTCACTTGTACCAGAGGAGCTCACAGGACAGCTCAATGCTGCGACTTCCCAACCCCTCCTCTGGGGAAACTGCTGGAACTCAATTGAGCTCATTGGAATCTTATATCTCAGTTCATCCCCCACTGCCCTGGGGGCAACTGAGAGGCTTGGATGAATTTGGACAGAGGAAAGTGTGAGTGATAATTGAATTAATTGATCACTCCTGCTCTTAGGCACTCATCCAATCAGTAAATAAGCAATTAAGTGAGTGAAAAAACAATTCATGGCAAGAGATATCAGCATTTTAAATATCAGAGTTGATATCAACTGCAAATGAAAAGCTCATATCTCTTCTCTGTTTCAAGGGGTGGCTTGATCTGCTCAGGGGCTTGATCCCCATTTTTGTATGTCTTTCATCGTCCTAAATATCTCCTTTCTTTCACTGCCAGCAGGGAAGGATGGGGTTTTCACTGAGTGTCAGGAGGGAGCTGCAGGAAAGTGACAGGGCTGATCTGTACCCAGAGGCCCTGGGGACCTCACCCTGCCAATCCTCTTGGATTTTTAATGGGGATGGAAACAGGCATGGCTTTATTTCTGATGGGGAATAAAAATGCAAATCAAGAAGGGGTCATAATTGCCACATGCCAACTTTATCACTTGAATGTTGCTGCATGCTCAGCCCTCAGCTCCCATGGGCCATTCCTGGCCTGGATGCTGTTGCCTTTCAAAACTCCATCATTTGTCTCTTGCACTCCTGCCAAGAGCCCAGGGACTCCCAAGCTCCTACCTCTTCACTGAGGATCTCCTGGCACTGGGAGTAGTTGACACGTGCTGCCCAGCTCCCGTTCGCAAGGCATTCCCTGTACCCATTATCTGAAAGAGAGGATGCCCATCCAAGGGTTAACAGAGCATGGGGATGGGCACAGGCATGTGACCTGACTGTCAGTAATGCAGGGCACTGGCATCAGGCCAGGCCTGGCATCTTCTGCTTTGAAGGCAGCTCAGCTACTGCCTTGGTCACAGCTGCAGTACCAAAATCCTTGGAGTATTTCAGACCCGCTCAAGAGCTTTGGGTCTGCAGCAGCCCTGCCCTTGGCACTGGGGGACCCCAACACCTCCTCACCACACACAGGGGTGCAGTGGAAGCAGCACCAGTTCTTCTCCAGTTCTTCTCTTTCACTCTGCTGTTTGCTTGGGTGATCATGTGCCAGTCCAGGCTCTCTGCTGAGATGGCAGCATGAAGTTTCACTTCTCTCCCTGAATTAGGAGCTTTTTTTGCCACCCAGGAAGGACAGTAGGTGTCAAGGCTGACTAGGAAGGAATGGCCCAGGCACCCCAGAGAGTCTGTCATTGGTGTCAGCAGTGGGGCAATGCCAGCACTGGGGTGAGACCAGGCTACCATTACAGGAGGCTGTGAGCCTCATCAAGGGGCTGGGATTAATGCACAGAGGCTCCTACAGCGGCACCACAAAGCCAGAGCTGTGTGTCGGTGCCATCCTCCATGCCTGCAAGAATGTGCAGGATGGAAAAATCTATGTTTTTTGTGAGAAGCAAGGTGTTTCTTTCATCAAAAGCAGCACTTGGGTGGTCAGAAACTCAACTTTATGCTAGGCATGACTTTGGGCACTTTTCATATTGCTACATCCTCTACTCCCAGCATGTCCCTGGCAGTGACAGTGCAACCACCTGTGCCAGGAAGGGAGGGTGTTCAAAGTCCCCCAGTCTTTGCTCAGCTGGAAGCTTCAGGCCCCTGTACCACCTCCAAGGGCAAGGCAGGATTACTTCTCTGCCTGTGTCCCCAGGATGGGGACATCAACCCTCTCCTCCTCCCAGGACCTGCTTATAAACCTGCGTCTCTGAAACAACCCTCCCTGAAATCCAGGGCCTGAGGCACTGTTTTCTAATTGGTTGATGAGCTTTGTCCCCAGAGGTGTATATTGTCTCTTGTGTCCCAGCACCCTCAGTGCTGCCCCTCTTACTGGTGGTGTTGTACCGCACGCCATAGAAGTACTCGGGGCAGGGCCGAGCCACCAGCTGTCCCACGGCGCTGCGGGGCCAGCATGTGCCGATCAGGTCCACCGAGGCGTTGCACTGGGGACCTGCAAGGACAAAGTGCACAGGGTTAGCAGAGCTCTCTGGGCCACCATGGGCTGCTTCCAGGCTGTTGAAAGGTCAGGATTTGCCTGGAGAGCTGGGGCTGTGGAAACAGCTGGTGGGTCACCACAAGCTCAGCCCCCAGGAAACCCTCATGGCAGACACCAGATGGACCCTGTGCAAGACTTGCAAGGTTGAATCATCATGACCATGACTTGTAGCAGTGGGAACAAAGCAACACAGACCCTCTTATCAAAGGAGATGGCCTTATTGCAAAAATTGGCCCCTTTTTATACCTTTATTCTCCACTTGACATGACTGAAACCAAACCGAGGCCTAACAGAAAGAGGGCACCCATTGGCTGGTTTAGCAGTAGCTGCTGTCCACACATCCCATCACCCAATCAGCTTCCTGTGCATACACTGTCCATGTGTTCTTTCAGCCAATCAGCTTCCTTCTCATACCCGGTCCACGTGTTCTTTCAGCCAATCAGCTTCCCACTCATACACTGCCCATGTGTTCCTCCAGCCAATCACAACCTCACTCCCAGCTTGACTCTCCTCACTCATAACTGCCTCTCACCCCTCAGCCAACCGTCCGGCCTGCAGCTGTGCCTTTCCCACAGGGCCTTCTGGTGAGCATAACCTGAGCAACTTTAACAATTGTAACCTCATATTCTACAATAACTATTACTCTGGTCCTGTCTAAAACTACTGGCTAAGCCAGTAAAGTACTAAACTACTGGCTAAGCTCAGTTCTGGCACAAACTTAGTTTTAGACCTGGCTTCCAAGTCCCCTGGCTCTGGTTTCCCAGCCCTGCTCCTTCCTTCAGCCATGATGTTGGCATCCAGCCCCACAACAGGCAATAAGCCAGACTTGCTCTTCCTCAGTGGTGTGTCCAGTCTGGTTGTAAGTCTCTCCAAACATCTCACACCTCCTGGCTGCAAAATCTCCTTCCCAGCCATTCCCGTTGGTCTCTTCCAGTCTTTCCCAAGTAGAAAACTCCAAAGCTGCTTCTATTTCAGATTTCAAGGATTTGTGTGCTTTTCCCAGCTACACAAGTGTGCTAACGTAGGCATTAGGTATGCCAGATTGCAGGCTTTTTAATGTATAATTTGTGTATATTTAGAACAACATGTACTGTAGCTAAATATGTCCCAGCCTGATCTCACAGTGAGGTCGGAAGCACAATGGCTACAATATCCATGTACTACAATCTAGGGTAAGCAGAAAATGGGTGAGCAGGAGATGCTGGAAGAGGCAGAGTTTAGTCCAAAACACTCCTGGGTACCAGAGACGTTTGTGCTGCTTGCACAGAGACAGAAATTGCCACTTCCTAATACAAAACACCCCAATTCACAGCTCCTTGGGTGCGAAAACACAGCGTTTCCCCTCCCCCTGGATTTGTAGTTGTTATTTGAATGCCTTTCCCAAAAATTCCTATGGATAGAGCTGGCTAAAGAGTGACCAAAGGAAAAAGAAGCAAAATACTGTTGATGATGATGATGAAGGTTTTTATGGAGGAATATTTGTTTTCATCAATTATCGGAAAAATTGACTCCTTGTTATTTTGTGATGTTCTCTGAGAAAATTTTCAGGGCTTTCAGAGTCTTCAAATATCTTAACAAGGGAAAACAGCTTCCAAGCATGTGAGCTGGGGAAGTATCAGAGCATGGTGAGTGTTACCTTCTGCCTCCCATAGCTTGTAGGAAGAAATTAATTTTAACAATGACCTTTGTTTTAAGCTTTGCTAATGTGTAGGGTTGCTGTGGCAACGTTCCCTTTACGTTAACTGTTTTAAGCCTGTATTTTGTAGGAAACAAGGTGCCTTTTATCACATGTATGTCTGTGCCTTTCTGCATCCATTTGAATTTATTGAGCTCCTTTGTTGTTTAGACCCAAATTTGACAGAGAAATAGAGGGTCACAGTTAAAAATTTTATGGTAGCATTCATCCTTGTAAGGAAAAAACATCCAGTAATTACTTGAATTAAGGACAAAGGTAAATTACAAGTGCTCTCCCTGTTAGCCACTGAGGTGTGTATGAATGTCTGGAACAGGAAAAGCTTCACTTGGAACAATATAACACAGGAAAATGGGGCTTGCACAGTACTAACGGGCACGGCAGCTCATGCAGCTATCACAGCCCCTCAAGGGGACTGGTAGGGCTGGGCACAAACTCCATTTTCTTGGAGGTTTTTTTTGCCTCAGTTCCCCTCCTGCGTTTCAGGGTCTGTTCTGGGGGCAAACAGAAATTGCTCAAGGAGGACAAACAGGAAGAGTGAGTAATTAAAACTCAGCAGGGCCAGAGAGCAACAACGATGATACTCTCCACCAGTAAAACAAACCCACAGCAATGCCATTAAAAACCAACCAAGAGACTCATGGAAATGATGTAGCCAGACAGAGGTACATCATTCTGTGATACATCTGCTCGAGGCTGGATTGAATATCTTCACCTTTCTCCAAGGCACTTGGGGGGATGCTGCTTGGCACTCCCATTAGAGCATGACAGGATCCCACCAGACACCAAATCCAGTGGGTCCCACTGGTCCCACCACAGGGAAGGTGCACCAGCATCACCAGGAGCTTAGCCCTGTTTGTCCCATGGGTCGGGCTGGTGCTGTGGTGTGACATTGGGGGCTGCAGTCAGATGAGGAGATGCTCAGCCAGGCTGTTGGATGCTCCTGGACCTCTCCCTGTGCTTCACCCCCATGCTGCCACTGGCAGCATTTGGAGCTCTGTCCCACCAGGTTTTCATCTAGTGGGTGGCCACAATATTTTCCCAGGCTCACACTGAGAAAGGTTTGATGAAGGAAGCAGATGCTGCTCTTTCTGCTCTCTCCAGCATACAGAAAAGAGAGAAAAAACCTCTCCTGATGGGGAAGTGATAAGTAAAACAGTGAAGACAAAGAGTGCCATGAGGGCTGCAACATCCCCTTTTGTCACAGACATCCTTTTCACTAAAAATCCTTTCTTTAGGATTTTCCCTTCTGGGAACCTGAGGCCCCAGAACAAGAATGTAAACAATGGTTATCTGCTGCTGTGGAATGCAACAGGTGCATCTGTCATTGGCCCATCTTGGATGTTTACAATTAATGGCCAATCAAGGACTGAGCTCTCTTGGACAGAGTTGGAGAGAGCTCCTTTGTTATCATTCTTTTCTATTCTATTCTTAGCTTAGCTAGCCTTCTGAGAACTTTTCTTTCTATTTTTTTAGTACAGTCCTTGAGACAGAATATCCATCCTGAACTAAGTAAAATGTCTAAGAGAAGTAAAGGGTCTGTAGAGCTAAAGCTGAAGGAAAAGCCGTGTTCCAGAGACAGCGAAGAGACAGAGAAAGAAAAACAGAAAAACCACGAAGTCAATCTGCCCCCGACCTAGGAATTCCTCCGATAAAAAGAATTAGTGCTAAGTGTCATGCAAGATGAATATGTATGAACTTATTGTGAGACTGTATGCATATGCATTTAGAAGGGAGATAAAAAGAGGTCTGAAATCTTCAGGGGTACGCATGCCCTTTCGGGAAGTCTTGCGTCCGGCGCGCGTCGTAATAAAGCATACCGGGCTTTACAACTTTTACAAGTTGTGAGGTTTCTTCTTTTCTCCGCAAAACATTTTGGCGAGCCAGGCAGGAGTTCTCTGTCCCCGCGGGGCAGGGGAGATAGACGGACCTCCATGGCGCGCCCCAGAATTTTTTCCTGGTGGGGCTCCGCTTGTCTCAACTTGCCACCTGCGAAGACAGACAACGACCCGCTGGCCTGCAGAAGAGAATACGGTATGTATGAGGCCCCAGGGAGAAGAAAGAAAGAAAGAAAGAGAGTAAACCACCCAGAAACGTCTGAGTTCATGAGTTCAGCTGATAGAGCAGCTGTATTAGAGATAGAGTTCAGCTGATAGAGCAGCTGTATTAGAAACAGAGTTCAGCTGATAGAGCAGCTGTATTAGAGGCCGGGTTCGTCGTTCTGATAGAGCAGACCGCTAGCGGCTTTGAGAGTAAGCCAGGTGAACCCGTGTATGTGTGTATTGAAGATTCATAGTTCTGATAGAGCAGAACTGGTGAGCCCGTGTGTTTTGTTTGTGTGTGTGTGATGTCCAGACACTGTGTTGCTGTATAGTTAATGTGTGTGGCCAGTGCACTGTGTTTGTGATCGTGCAAGTGATATGTGTATAGTGTATAAAAAAGAGTAAATCTACAGTGCCCTACAGTGCGGAGATGGGTCAGTACTCCCCGTGTTTGAAGCAGCCGAGTGAAGCCAGAGGCGCCGGCTGCAGCAGGCTGCGGGGGCAAGGAGAGAAGTGCCCGCAGAAAAGCGAGTAGAAGAATGTCAGTGATAGTATTTATCGTGTTTAAATGTAGTGATTTGTGTAGATTTAGTACATTTTAACCGTGAGTATGAGCTCAGAGAGTTCCTTTGCCTTAGATGTTTAGACTTGATCTCTAGACTGTGTGCTGTTATTTTGATTGTGTCCAGGAAAATTGATTTGAGTAAATGCCGAATTATGGTGTGCTGTGTTGTGTTGAGAAAAGTGAGCACTTTGAGAAATAAGCCCTTTCCCAGTGATTTTGTGTAGTGATTTTTTTCCGCTGCATTGTAGTAATTTGATTCTCAGATTGTATAGTAGTGTTTGTAAAGATTTTAAGATTTTGTTGCAACAAGAGTAGCATTTTACATAAGAGAACTATAGTACGGTGATTTATGTTTAACTTCGATAAAGCGAGTTAAAAGAATTCCAAGAATTCTCCCCCTCATAGTAATTCAAGCCATGGCTCTAGTGAATTTGAGATAAGGGAGAGAGGGAGAGTGAGTGCGTGTGTCTGTGTCTGCAAGTATATCAGAGTTTTGGCTGTGACTAGCACAGCCTTTTTGCAAAGCAGCAAAACAAGTGTAAGTAGACACAGTGCTTAATTAGATTGTGCAAGAAGAGAACTAGAAAAGACTGATATTTTGTAAAACAGAGTTTATATAAAAGAAGTGAATGAGATGAATTAGTTAATGAGACTTATGAGATTTATGAGACTTCAGTTAGTACTGCAGTAAGTCTTTACTAGAAACAATCTGCTGTAGAGATTTAAGGTTCTCTGTAACAAACCGAATAGCCTGCCTTTGTGAGCAATTTCGGAGAGCCTTTGGTACATCAAGAGGCTAGCAGGCTGTGTGAAGTGACAGTGGCTGCGCCCTGGGCACAGGGACAGCTCTGGCTGCCCTGTCTCCCCAGAGAACACGAGAATGGCCTGTGAGCAAAAGCTAGATGTGCAAGTATTATTGCAGTGCAGTGTTTATGAGAAACACTAGTATTGCTATTTTGCTGTTCCAATAAGTGTCAGAGTACACGCCCCGAGTGTAAATTAAAAGTTTCTAGTCAAGCAGATTCAGAACCTAAGGTCTTAGAGCTTGTGTGTAAGAATCACATCTGATACCTGCCACCTAGAGCTGTGTGTATAAAAAGAAAACTAAGAAACTACTGTGAAAGTCTGTAAAAAAGTTTGAATAGAAGCAAGATAAAGCAAGAAGAAATAAATAATAAGAACTGACCAGAGCAAACAAGTTCCTAAATTAGCCCCTTTTGAGAGGGGCTCATTGGAAAGAAGTTGCCAGTAAGAGCAGCTCAGAAATAAAAAGATTTATAGTGCTTCATTGCTGTTAGTACTGTTTTATAATAAGAAGATAAATGAGATAGTTTTTGTATGCTGAAATGTCTTTTGTTTTAAGAAATCACCCAGAATGACAAAGAGACTGTGAGATCAGACTGCTCTCTGGTCTTAGCCCCTGAAAAAAAAACAAAGCAAAGAGAAAGCAAATCAAACATGTTGTTCAGCATGCAGCATAAGATAGCAACGTATGAAATCAGGCAAAGATTATCACGCTGAAATGCGAAGCAATCACAGTTCGCAAAATGAGTACATATGATTTGTAAAGGCTTCCTCCCAAGGTAAGGGAGGAGGAGTAAAAGTAACCTTCCCAAAAGAGAAGAATTTTTGTCAGCACAAGAGTCATGTGTTCAGTTTTAAATAAAGCTTTAGTACCTGTAGAGAATGTTTATGTTGTAGTGTAGAGAATGAACAACTAGCCAGTCTGAAAAGGCATACTTTTGCAAACCTTTAAAGTAACATGTGTACTATGTGTACCTAAAAGCTTTTGTACAATTCGCTCAATTTGCTAAACATTCTCAAATGAGAAAAGTTACTCTGAAGGCAAATAATATAAAGATGTTAAGCTTAATATTAACAGACACTGAAATTAAGAAAGACATTAGTAAGGAGATATTAAAATAAGTAAATAAGTGTTTTCAAGAGTATGAGCCTCTGCTGCACCAGAGAGAGTGAAAGATGCTCCCCCATGAGATGCTCCCCCATCAAGCTTAATGAAAGAACACAACCAGTGAGAACTGAGTAGTACCCTCAAAAGGAAAGTAAGGAAAGAATCAGTCCAATAACTAGTAGTACTAGATTAAGGGCTGTCAATAAGATAACACAGAATTTGTACCCTGTGGTAGCAAATCCATAGACCTTACTAACTTGTTTAACACCTGAGCTAACCTGGTTCACTGTTTTAAGTCTAAGAGATGCCTTCTTTTGCCTCCCTATCCATGAAGCCAGCCAGAACATTTTTGCATTCAAACACAAGCTCACACAGTCCATGTGCCTGAAGGCTTCAAAATTCTCCACTCCGATTGGAGAACAGCTTGCAAAGACCCAGAATCCCAGGAAGCTCCACAAGAAGAAAAGAGGCTGTTGCAGTACATAGATAGTCTTCTAGTAGCCACTCGGACGAGAGAAGCAAGAGAAGCCTGGACGGTAAGCCTTTTGAATTTCCTAAGACTCCAAGGACGCAGAGTCTCAAAGAAAAAGGCACAGGTAGTGAAACAGAAAGTAATCTACCTAGAGTAAGAAGTGAGTGCTGAGCAGCAGACTTTAAGGCAGGGAAGCCCTATGCCAAACCCTGAACCCCAGACAACGAAAGAACTCCAAACCTTCTTAAGCATGGCAGTGTAGTGCCAGCTATAAATTCATAATTGTAGACTGTTCTCCAGACCCCTCTATGCTCTTATTGCCAATGAGAACTGAGATCTCCAGTGGACAAGAGACACCACACGGGCCTTTCGCCAGCTAGAGAGTCCCCTCATGTCAGCTCCAGCTTTGAAACTTCCAGATGTAAGTAAAGCATTCTTTCTATTTTTCCATGCAAGGAATTGCTCTAGGAATATTGGCTCAAGACTTAGGTCCATACCGGAGGGCAGTTGCTTACCTCTCTAAGCAACTAGATGCAACAGCCAAAAGATAGCCAAGTTGCCTCAGAGCTGTAGCAGCAGTTGTGCTGAACATTCAAGAAGCACACAAGTTTATCCTGAGACAAAAATGACTGTGCTAGTGTCCCACACAGTGTCTGTAGTACTAGAAGTAAAGGGTGGCCACTGGCTTTTCACCAGAGAAGTTTCTGAAATACCAGGCCATCATAGTAGAGCAAGATGATAGAGAGATAGTAGTGACTAATATTGTCAACCCAGCTTCTTTTCTCAGTAGAATCAAGGAGAAGCAGTACACCATGATTGCCTAGAGACCACTGAAGCTACCTACTCCAGCCGCCCAGACTTAAAGGACACTCCTCCAGACGATGCAGAGACCTGGTTCACTGACAAGAAAGCGACATTGCAAAGTTCACAGTGACTACCTGCAGAGAGGTAATAGAGTGTAGACCCTTACCAACAAGTACCTCTGCACAGGATGCTGAGATAAATGCATAGACCCATGCCTTAGAAACAGCAAAAGGCATTCAGAGTTGTGCATGCACATGGAGCCATCTAGAAGGAGAGAGAACTGCAGACCTCACAGGGAAAGAAGAGACAATCCGGCTGCTGGAAGCAGTTCAGCTACCTGAAAAAGCATATTAAGGCACACCAGAGAGTGAGCTTAAAATTAGAGGAAAGAAATGAGCTGGCGGATAGAGAGGCAAAGAAAGCAGCAAAGAGTGAGGTACAGATTTTCCTCGAAGGTAAGCCATAATACAATAATACTAATCAAAAGAGACGTACAACTGCAAGGGGTGAGCTACCATTGAAAGAGAGCTAGTAATCCCTTCCCATTTTCGTGGTTACTAGTAAAAGAAGAGCACTAGAAAACACACTAGGGCCTAATTACTTAAAGCCTTTTATAGAGTGTGGCTCCTTTCTCGAAATGACCAAGGCTGCGAGTGATACAGAGTACATTGAAATGAAGTGTTGACTTTGAAGTAGTAATTCCCACAGGCTTTCTAGAACACACATCTGATTGAAACAATCGTTGTATCGTTGTCAAGAATCTATATGCCACTATCACTCAGGTGAGCTGATAATGTGATCCTTGCCTCCAGACTAACCTCAAAATACCCCCGGGCCAAAACTCAGTCAGACTGAGAGAGACCATGGGCCTGTACAGCAGTGGCAAATCAACTTTTCAGAACTCCCAAGGAAAGGGGGGTATCAGTATTTACTAGTATTAATAGATACATTTTCAGAGTAGCCAGAAACATTCCCCACCAGAACTGTCAAAGCTCAAGAAGTGACCAGATCATTTTTACAAGAAATAATACCACGCTTCAGAGTTCCAGCCACAATATCCTCAGATAAAGAATCACCTTTCATTTCCAAAATAGTGCAACAGATTAGTAGCCATCTGAGCATAGATTAAGAACTTCACACCCCATACTGCCCCCAATCAAGCAGCCAGAGAGAGAGAATGAATCATTTGATTAAGCAGCAAATCGTAAGACTGGGGCAAGAAGCTCTTCCACTAGCACTATTGCAAATTCAAACTAAACCTTTTGAGCTAAAAGAATGCTGAATCCTTTTAGAATGCCTTATAGAAGACAATAGAATACAAGGAGAATGTCCAGAATGTCCACTTACATAGTGGCATTAAGCAAACAGCTCAGAGTAATTGAGAAACTTGTGGCTGGAACTCGGAGCAGAGAGTTAGATAGCCTGAAGTTGATGTATATGTTAAGTCTCTTACAGAGAAGACTTCGGAACCACAGTGAGAGAGACCACTGCAAGTACCTCTCACCACCTTCACTGCAATCAAAATCAAAGAGCAGAATGCTAGATCCATCACTCTCGGGTGAAGAAGGCCCAGAAGCCCCTTCAAGAGTGACACCAAGAGACAATGAACTGAGACTAAAACTTATTCGAGCAAAATGAGTATATTGCGGTCAGGAGTAGCTCATACTTTAGTGTACAGAATTATTTTGTATGAAATTATAACTGAAGTTTTAGAACTAGAGAGTACCTCTACCCAAAGCAATGCTGAATAGCCTTGGTCCCTGGCATTTAATCAGTATACTAGATCCATAAGAAAACCTTTTGAGATAAAGAAAGTTTATATTAAACATATCTACTGTAGTAATCCACGAGAATCAAGTATGTGAGCAGTAAAAATAGCAAGAACAAGAGCTGTAAACACTTCAAAGAATCTGAAGAGAAGAAATCAAAGTAAAGTGCTTAGTCATCAATAAGATAGCTTATGAGAGACCAGATGTAATTAGTGTCTGAACCTCCCCTGGTGTATATGAGCACCAAGAAGTCTGTGATGACCTAAGTGAATCAGACTGTTAGTGTAATTTCACCCTGACACAGCCTGTAGAAGTGACCTACCTTTGAGCTCAAGTTACTGTCAAACTTTCATTTGAATTCAAAGTGGACACTGCACTTTTTACCACAGCGGGGCCTTATAAAGTGATTTTCCTTATTTATAGCTATCCCTTTTCCTACTGAGATTTAGATCAGTGATTGTCCCAGTCTGAAGTAGTTAGATTCTGCTTAAAAGAAGTAGAGAGAGAGAGACCCCCTCAGAGCTCAGCAGCAGGCTGTAAGATTTTGAGCATCACTTTTGTGCTGAGTGTTTCAAATAGCAGAAACCTGATCCCAGTTTCTTCTGAAGCACTGCAATGAATTTAGGCTTTTCTCTCAAGATTTCCCCTCCATTATCTTCTGCCCTGAACACAGTCCACAGCTTGATCTTAGCTAAGGGCAAAGTAAGTGACCAGGAGAGACATTCCTGCTTGCCACACATCTGAGAAATCAAGTGCTTTAGAGGGAGAGAGAGAAGTTAAGATTCCCTGAAGTCTCTACATTTCAGAACAAACATCTGTCTCAAGTATGACCTAAACCTCTGTCAGATACACTTGTGAAGTGTGTCTGAATTTGTAGTAAGAGCCCAGCACATCCCTCTGGCAGAGAGGGATGATCATAGACAGAAAGCAGTTCCTGTTCCCCATAACAAACATCTAACTGGCATATTAGAGACAAGATTAAGAGTTTTAAATAGAATTGATTCAGAAATACTGATGAATAAACTGGCTGCTGCAGCAAGTAGCCTAACAAAATTAAAGCAGCCTTTATAGTAATCTCTACTGGCATTAAGAACTAGCCAGTGACAGATTTCAAAAGTACTGCCAAAGTAAAGAAGTATGAACAAGCCGAAGACCAAGACCACAAATTGATAGTAGAAGCACTTAGTATAGTTCAAGATAATGTGTCTTTAGCTTTCAGTTGTATACAAGCACGGTTATGAATACAAGCAACAGCAGCTCTGATCATATAAGAAAGGAGTGAAAGTAATTTTCCAGCTGAAATTCAGAAAATTGAATGAGATAATGCAATTGATTTTGAAAAGAAGTTTTAATCCTGGTAGATTATAGTGAATTTCACCTATAATCCTATTTCTAATGTAGCCACTGCCTTTGTGCTTACCATATGTAATGCCACTGTTTATGTTATCCATCCCATCATTGCCCTAAGATTAAACCATGAAGAAACAACACTCTATCCTTCAGAACATAGAGTGTGGGCACAAAAAGATGAATGAAAAGTGACAAGTAGTAAACTTAGAATCCTGCATTACTAGAGAACAAATGAGATTCATTTGTGAAAGCAATACTGCTAATGCCCAGGATGTGTTTAGACACTGAACAGAGTATTTGTCACTTTGAAATTCATCCAGTCACTGACCAGAAAACTGTGCTCGTATATACTAGAAAAGGGTGTATGTTTGAAAACTGCTTGTACTGCTGTACAAATTAATAGCAATGATGTTATTCTGTCTAGTAGAAACCATTCTAATCTCTGTATTTGTATTTGTAATTTTGTTAAGATTATTGAGTGTGATTTTTTGTATTTGGTACCAGTAACATCCCACCAGCTGATTACAGCCAATTACACAATGTATCACAGACTACCACCTACCCCTATCGGAGTGAACCTTACATTAGTAAAACAATTAATTAAGCACCAAGACCTATTAGAAGTCTTGAAAGAAATCCGAGAAAGTAGAAAGAAAACCTTAATTACTGTCCAACATAGTACAAAAGAAATAACCAGAGTTCTACAAAGAATAAAATACAGATAATCACTGGTGAGATGTGATCTTTGAGTGATCACCAACTGCAAATAGAATCTTTGATAAGTTGTGCCACCCTATTCTAGTTTTACTAATATTAGTTGAGATAAGCTTAAGATTATGTATTACGTTGTTAATTTAGAACTGGAGAATGCTACAACGAATAGCTGTACTAACCTCTTTGTCAAATGTACATAGTAAAGCGCTAAAAGACACTTATAGTCGTAGAAATTTTCCTTAAGTAAAAGAATTTACTTATTTCCTAGGAAAGGGGGGAATGAGACAGAATATCCATCCTGAACTAAGTAAAGTGTCTAAGAGAAGTAAAAAGTCTGTAGAGCTAAAGCTGAAGGAGAGGCCGCGTTCCAGAGACAGCGAAGAGACAGAGAAAGAAAAACAGAAAAACCACGAAGTCAATCTGCCCCCGACCTAAGAATTCCTCCGATAAAGAAGAATTAGTGCTAAGTGTCATGCAAGATGAATATGTATGAACTTATTGTGAAACTGTATGCATATGCATTTAGAAAGGAGATAAAAAGAAGTCTGAAATCTTCAGGGGTACGCATGCCCTTTTAAGAAGTCTTGCGTCTGGCGCGCGTCGTAATAAAGCATACCGGGCTTTACAACTTTTACAAGTTGTGAAGTTTCTTCTTTTCTCCGCAAAACAGTCCTAATGTTATATATATATCATAAAATAATAAATCAAGCCTTCTGATCATGGAGTCAACATTTTCATCTCTCTCTCATCCTGAAAACCCTTGTGACCATGATCACACCCTTTGCCCAGCACAACTCCCTGCTCCAGCTCCCCCTGAATGGCACCTGCCTCCCAGCATTTAGGGCACTGTTTAGCATGGAAATATGTGTGAGTACTAAAGGCTTCCTTGCATGCTCGATGGCCCATCCATGTCTGCAGGGGGACTGTTCTCCAGGTTCTGCACCCGCGTGCTCCAGCTTCTCAGCTCCATTGGCAGCACAGGTTTGGTCTTTGTAGATTTACAGCATGAAAGGTCAGTGAATTTCCTACCTGCACTCAATTCTCCTAATTTGGCTTCTTCCCACACAGAAACATGGTGTTTGGAGGAGGTAGGAGCAGGCCCTACTTCGAGACAGGGAATGTGGCACAGGGGAAGTCGCTCCAATCCCTTCTCACCCTATTGCCTTTGTGTTGTGCTGCTCTGAAGCATAAAGCTTCTTCTGAAGAAAGAAGTGTCTGTCCAGGGACTTACACTGAGACAACTATATCACAATAACTGTCTCAGGATAACTGTAGCAATATCCCATCTGTTTCAAGAAAACATGCTTCTCCAGCCTGCTCCCACCACTCACAGAGACCTTCAGGATGGCTCTGAGCTAAAGCCACGGAACCGTGTGACACCTGGCAGGGTAAAGCTCTCCACTCCCAGCTAATCTGCCAAGAGATTTTGACCAAATGGAGTATGGAGCATATTTACCCTGGTCCAGCAGTACCAGACGTGTCGCCACAGTGCTCTTGAGTTGGTGCCAGGAGGTCTGAAGTATTATCATACCATCAAGCCATTGCTGGGATGCTCTGGAGAGGAGTAAAGCAAAGCACATAACTGTGCTGGTAAACACATCCTGCTTTACACTGGGCAGAACTGTGCACCAGCACAATGTCCCAGTTTGCTGCCATGCACAGACACTCTGAGGGGTGGAAGGATGAAGCCTCTGTCCCCTTCTACAATGCAAAGGGGCCAGGAGAGATGATGGAAATCTGAACTACAGGCTCATTCCTGTGGCTGGGAGTGATAGGGTTATTTATCTAAGGTGTCTCAAGAGCCTAAGAGCTGAAAGTTGCTAACTCATACCACTACCTGTCCTGAGCTCTTCTTCAACCACAGTTATCTCTGTCCAGCCCTGATGTCCTCTGTGACTGCATTGCTGCTGCTGCCTCGAGCCTCTGGCTCCCTGAGAGTGTCCCCTGTGTCTCTGCTGCAATATTTGCATTTGGCAATCAGGGCTTAATCTCCACATCTAATCAAAATACAACTCACTGTGATGTCTGGTGCATCAACTGCGAAATTGCACAAAAATCTCTTTGTGCCTCCCAGGCAGCTCCACCAGAGTGGTGAAGAAGAAAGACCCATTTCACACCTTATTGCCCCAAAACAGGGGCTGCCTTTGGGGGATGCTTTTACTTCCAGGTGCAGAAGTGCCAGGGAGGGGTGGCTGGGTCGAGCTGCAGAGTCACTCAGATGTTAAATGCTTGAGTAGCACCTTGAGGCATTGAGGGAAATGGCACTGGGGGAGAATTAATATTAACCTGGGGTAGAAATTGGGGTGGTGGAGCTGTTTGCCTTCACTGTGAGCAGGGGGTCGGTGCTCAGGATGGCTGGGAGCAGCTGTGGCTGCCTCAAAGTAGATCCTTGCTTACACTCTGCCTCCAGCACTGCTTTCAATGGCATTGGGGGCTTTTATTTACCTTTGTAAGACTCCAGTCCTTAAAAATCCTCCCAGGCACACACTCCTTGATGTAAAATAATTGCTCAGGCTAATTAAGCATTATGATAGCTATGGGCCGTTGTAATGAATTTTTGACTTGTTGCTATTCACCATCACTGACTGTCCCCTCGGGTCTTTGCTGCTGCTCTGGAGAAAAAGAAATAAAAGGCACCAAACCTAGCTTGTGCTGTTGGTATCTGATGCATCTGCTCAATGCTGTCACTTATGATGATCCATGTACAGATTTACAGCATATATATATATGTGTGTGCGTGTATATACATATATATGTGTGTGTGTGTGCGCGCGTGTGTGTATATGTATATATATGTATATATATGTATGTAATATATATGTTTGTAATATATCTAATGTATATAATGCATATAATGTATAAATTTTGTAATGTATATAATATAGTGGGTTGTGTTTGGGGCTTATCTTGGTCTCCTGACATGAACCACAGAGTGTTTGGAGTTGTTTTATAACTAAGTGTGGCAGGAAGTTCTTTATTCCCTGGGGTTGGCTGGGATCTGGTGGTGGGTGAGTGAAACATCAAAACCCTTCCCTGGCAGTTTTCCCAGCAGAGCCTTCTAGTTTGGCTACAACTGAACAGTCTCTGGCAGTAACTTCACTGCATCCAGTCCAAAGTACAGTTTAACTGCTGTAGTTGCTACTCACACTGGGATGTGCCAGGACACAGTTTCCTACTGGAGAACCTCTTCATTTTCCCTCTTCCACTACAGTAAAATCTATGAATATCAGCGAGTTGCTGTTAGCATCCCTGTTTCCCAGATAATCGAGCAGAATGGCTTTACCGACACCAGTATATGTTTAAATCCTCTAGGATTTTCCATATAAAAGAGAGTTTTGTTTCCCAAAACTACCCAGTGCCATGTCTCTCCCTCAAGTCCCTGCCTAGATTGCATCTTTAACTCTTTCTCAGCTCCTTGTTAATATTTCTGCCTCGGTGGGAGAGATGCCAACAAGACTGAAAAGAGTCACTGATGTGAATTTGACCTTTATGAATTTAAATTCCAGACTCACCCCCAGGGAGTCAGTGAGTGAATGAAAGAGCAGAGGGATGAGGGCTGCTGGAGCAGCGTCAGTGCTTTGGGAGCTGAGCTGGAGTGGGTGGAAAGGCTCTTGGTCAAATTGTCACCTGCTGTGAAAGGTGTTACCAAACTTATCTGATAGTGCCTGTGAAGGATATGTTCTCATCACTCACTGCTTCTTAGCCTAAGGATTTTGCTCTATCTGGAACAATTAGATTTGCCTTATTTAATGCAAAGCTACACTCCCTTCCCCCCTTGAAAAAAACTTCAGTTAAAAACCCACAGACATTTCTTTTTTTCTGCTTAGCTTTGGTGTCATTTTTCTTTGCTTTAGGTGAACTGGCATGAAATGTTTCTTTCCTGACAAGGAATTTTCTGTGCTCCCCTCTCTCTCCTGAGCACACACACAGGATTGAGGATAAGAATTCATCATGATAACAAGATTAAAGGAGTGGATCGTACAGTCAGGACCAGAGGGGGATGAGAGCAATTGGGTGGCAACTCCTTGGGCTGATCCAGGCTTGAGAGCTACGAATGGCAAAACAACCCTTTGAGAGTGCTCTGAGCTTGTTCTGCTTGAGTGCTTTCTGCTGAGCTGCTTTGGAAAAGCCTCATTGTTAATTAAGAAGAGGCTTTCCCATCTTCTCAAATTGTCCTTTCCCTCCCCAGGGAAGCAGTCCTGAAGCTATAGGAAATGCTTTGCCCCAGTGGATGAAATGACTTTGCCCCTCCCTGATGGACTTCATGACAGGCCGAGAAGCAGCTGCACACAGACCGTGAGGAGTTGAAATCATCAGCCAGAGAAATCCATGGTCTGAGTCAGTCCATGGACTGGGAGCCTTTGGGACAGCACCTGTCCACATCAGACAAGGGATGCTGATCCTCACTGTGCTCCTTTTCAAGCCTAATCTGAGACTTTCATGGCTTGCAGATGTTTGGGGGTGCAGCTGACCTGACTTCCTGAATGCACCACACTGACCTCAAGTCCAGCCTGATATTCCTTCTTCACTGCAGCTGTGGGAGGCAGCTTTCTGATGGAGCATTCAGCTGTGCCCCTGTGTCCGAGTCCCAGCCAAAATCAGGGGCTCAGTGACAGGAATTTTTGATGGATACCTAGACTGTCAAGTTGGAGCATCGCACTGAGCCTGAATTCCCAGGGATATTACCCTGCACTGGGGGCTTGAAGGAAGATGGGTAAAACTATGGTGATAAGATGTCAGTGCAAAGGGGCCCCCAGCCATGTAATAATTAGCATAGACTCCATGCATTTACAGAAGGCTGATCAATTATTCTTTATTAAGAAACCCATTGCTTTTTTATACCCTAGTTCTCTACAGATGGACCTAATTGGTCCTTCAATCTAAACACCATCACCATTGGCTAATTAAGAAACCACCCTTTGGTGAAGAAATGGCCACAACACATTCCACATGTTCACAACACCAGGTGCAGCAAGTGAAGATAAGAATTGTTTCTCATCATTTTCTCTGATCTTCTCACAGCCTTTCCCAGAATGATGCCTGTTTTTCTCTGTGGCCAGAGAGCTGCTGCCACAATAAGAGGGCAGGACAGGAGAGCTCTGTGAGGCTCAGGTGCTCCATGCCCTGGAATGACAGTTTGCACCACCTGCACCCCCTGAGCCTGGACAGAACAATCCTATGGGCTCCCCCTCCACACCACTGCTGTGGCAGAGATTTTCCAGCTCAGTGCACATGCTGGAGAGTGCTGGCACCCTGGTGACATCACTGTCCAGCTATATATCATCTTTAAAATGGAGAGATTAAGGGACTGGTGACCCAGGAGAGGAGGAGAGCCCATGGTGGGCTGTGTTTTGGAGGAGGGATGCTGCACACAGGCATGAGGCTGTGTACCTGTCCATGCATCCAGCAGATCCCCTGATGAGCCACGTGCTGGGGGACTGCTGGGCTTGTGTTATCAGCATGTGTCATTTCCCAAGGGTTGTGAAGACATTAACAAATTAAGTCTCAGGGCCCTGCTGCAATTCTCATTAGCATCATCGTAACAACTCTTCATGTTAAATAGCTCAAATCAAAGTTTCCAGTTTAGTAAATATCCCTCCATAGGAATCACTGTCTCCATCACGCAGGGCTTAAATGGACCCCAAGGACCAGGACTGGTGCTGAATTCCACTTCCCAGGCAGACATAAGACAATTAGTTTCACTTCTGCCTCTTGTTCTAAGTCCCCTCCTCCAGCTGGAAATGGCTCTCACATATGCCAGCCCCATCCAAATGAGTTGCTCAGGAATTGCAGGTTGCCTGTGTAGAAACAATGGACAATTTGCACATCTGACGCCTCATGTTCTCCCCCCTGACAGGGGACATGGACACTGAGGTGCACTAAATCCTTCTTGTAATCATGTGGATAAATCCCCACTGAGCAAAGTCCAATCCTTGCAGAAAGCAGCACTCAGTGCTTGAGGATGGTGGTGATTCCAGGGCAATCAATCAGCAAACCACAGCAGAAATTCTCCCCCCTTTCTGACCTCTCCCTTGGGCTTGGGAGGTTTCAGCAGTGGGTGGGAAAGGCCATGAGCTGGGCATGAGGATTCTCTGGGACCTGCCTGCTGCCCTGGGTCAGGATTTATCACAGCTAAACTCGGCCAAGGACAGGCCCTCGCTGAGCAGAGTGATGAAACCTTCAAGGGAGCAAAGCACATGAGTGACAACTAAGTTTCTTCTCTGACCAGACATCCAATCATTGCCATTCCACAGGCAGCTTTTGCTGTTCCCTGGCTTTCCCTGGCTTTCTGCCTCCACCTCGTGGGCTTGGGAAGCTTCTTGCAGGGCAAGGTAGCCTGGATTTGGTCAGACACTGGATCAGCTGGTGCCAAGATGGGATTTGTTAAAAAGGAGCTGTTAATGCTGCTATTAATAGGTAGTGAGCAGCCATCCTTCAGCTCTGGGTCCCCATGGCCATCCCTCAGTGCCCAGTCCTGTGGCCGTCCATCACCCTGACAGAGAGTTCCTTGGTGCCTGCTCTGATTCTCATTCAGTCATGGAAAATCAACACTGCAGCATCCGAGAGCTGGGGAGAACTTTTCTCCTTGTCCCTGTGAGCTCCACTTCTTCTCACCCTTCTCCTCCCCCAAAACTTGTCACTGAACCAGACCTGTCACTGCTGAGGTGACATCCAAGTCACATCCTGAATATAGGCTAAAAGCCAGTTTTGGCACAAGCTCTGACCTGATTGGATCAAACCCATGTACAATGTTGAGTAGCAGTGGGCTGTCCATGACCCTGCTGCTCCCACCCATCAGGGCTGAGCCAGCCCTGGCCATAGCTGTGTCCCCAGAGGCTCTTTGTGACTGTTGGCCTCCCAAAGTGCTCAATGACACCTGTGTAGGAGTGCTGGGGGGCAAAATTTGGCTGAGCCCAGAGCCATGGTGGCCACACTGCACTGGTGGCGTGGTCTCCACAAAAAGTCAAAACCTCCAGTCATCATCCCTGGGCAGAGGGATGGTAGAGGAAGGTGGACATAGGGGCCAAAGTCCTGGCGTCCCTGGGCATGGCATAGAACAGGCAGCCAGCCCTGATGTCTCTTTTTCCATCTCTGCCTCTGCCCAACAGACATTTCTCTGTTTTCATCTCCTGAGATCTGCACCTTCTACTTGCCACTACTGTCACTCTGCAAGGAGGCTGCAGCAGCACCAGCAGAGGGTTGTGATGCAGCATCTGCACGTCCCACCTCCCCACAAAGGATCCATGCAGCAGCAGATGAGCCCAGAGACAGCCCTGACACCCTCCTGCAAGCACTGGCTCCCCGGGGTGGCTCAGCTGGGCTGGGGGACACTCACCAGTGAGGTTGGTGGCGGGCGGCAGGCTCTCGCAGTACTGCTCCTGGATGGAGGCTGCGACCGGGCTGTCCCACAGCAGAAACGCCTGCATGGACAGAGCAGACAGGCTGGGGTTATCTGTGCAATATGCTGGTTCCCCTTCCCCAAATGTCCCCTTGGGTCAGACCTGAGCTTGCCCATGTCTGGGTGGGTACCACCCCAAAAGCTTGCATGATGGACATGCACCATTTACAGGATGGCATCCTGGGGGAACTGTGCTTATCTCAGCTGAAGGCTGGGGGACAGCTCTCTGTTTCCCACCCAGTTGTCACAGACATCTTTTGTGAAAAGTCCTTTCTTTGGGATTTTTTCCTCTTCTGAGAAGCTGAGGCCCCAGAAAAAGAATGTAAACAATGGTTATCTGCTGCTGTGGAATGCAACAGGTGCACCTGTGATTGGCCCATGTTGGATGTTTACAATTAAGGGCCAATCAAAGACCGAGCTCTCTCTGGGACAGAATCAGAGAGAGCTCCTTTGTTCATTCATTCTTTTTCTATTCTTAGCTTAGCAGCTTCTGAGACTTTTCTCTCTATTCCTTTTAGTATAGCCTTAATGTAATATATGTCATAAAATAATAAATCAAGCCTTCTGATCATGGAGTCAAGATTGTCACCTCTCTCTTCATTCTGCAACCCTTGCAAGCCCAGCAACACCCAGTGATCCTCTCCTGCCTGGAATACCCCCCTCAGCAAACCCTTCTGCAGCTCCTGCTGAATCATGGAACCTCTGCTATTTATCATTTTAATCAACACTTTTGGGTTTACCATCTTTCAATCCTGAGAGCAGACAGGGGAAACATGATGAGCCTGACACCACGCTTGGATTTTCAATCCCTTACTGAAATCACAGCCTTGTAAGCTGTCAGTGGGAAGATATTCATATACATCCTTAAGGAGATCTGATCCACACACAACCAGTATTTTTTTTAGGAGAATTGTCAAGCAAACACCAACATTCCCATTGAGTTGAAAAGCACTGACCACTACTACCCAGCTCTGCAAAAACTCTGCACAAGGAGCTATTTCGGAAAAATGATTATTGAATTATTGTGACTTTGCAGGAGTTTGGGGAAACTAAAAGTGAGAAAGGTAATAGCCAGAGTGAAGGGATTGCAGAGATGGCAGAGGGATGGTGCTGTTGGTCTCACAACTCACCACAGTGCCAGGTAAGGGGAGGAGGGGACCTGATATTTTGCAGAAAAGGGTGACACAGGCTCATCCCCTCTCTAATGGTGGATGAGACTCAACTCCACTTCTTTCACCTTCAGCGAGTGACCAAACCCCCAGGAGAAAAGTCACTGATTAAATGACAGAGCTGCACCCCCCCAAAAGACATCAAACACAGATCCCTTGGGGAACAACCCTGAGTGTTCCTGAAGGCAGGAAGGGCTCTACCTCCCCTGCTTGCAGGAAAGCTCCCAGCTCCTCGGGGGCAACCACCTCTGCCTTCCCCATCAGCCAGGCTGATTCCTAGTGCCTGACCCCCTTCCTGAGTGCCATTTACCTTCCAAACTGCTCTGAACACGGAGAAGACATTCCTCCTCTTGTCCTTGAGCCATAGAAACACTGTCTGCCCTTGCTGGCATACCCAGCCATCCTCGTGCCTTACCAAGGCATTAACAGGATTTATTCAGACACAGAGACAAGCTCAGCACCCACTTGCTCTTTTCCAAACAACTGTTTACTGCCTTGGGAAGCTGGTTTTGACAGCAAGAAAGATGTCAGGCAGACGTATAAATGGAGCAGAGAATAGCTGCCTTGTGTGACTGCTCCAGATGGCACAGAGGATCCGGTAGCTCAACCCTGCCCTGGTGTGAGAGCTGTTTGGAGCTCCTGGGTGCTGGTCCTGCAGGAGCCCAGCACCTCCTGAGTCTCCTTTCAGAACCTGAGACCACACAAACTCCAGACAGGGAGGAATCAAGGTGTAGGGAGTCTTCTCCCCTCTGTGTTGATGCCCACAGCTGGTGCCCACCACACCTGGTGGCTCTTGGCATTGGCAGGTGGGACAGAAAGGTTCTACCCAAAAGATGCCTGAGTTTGTCTATCTGAATAGGCTTTCAAGTGTTAATTGGATGTGTTTCTCCTAATCCCAGCCTGCTCCAGCCTGGTAGTGCCCATTTTCCTTCCAGACACAGGGAGAGGTCTTGGCACTGAGCAGCACATGGACCAAGCCACAGCCAGAGAGGGGTGTGGATGGAGCAGTAACACTGGCTCTTTGCAGGCTTTGTAAATGAGCTGAAACAGCTGCAGAAGGAAAAAAGAAAGGAAAAAAACGATCCCCAAAACAGAACTAATACTAAGAGTTTTTTACCAGGCTCTGAGTCTTGTCTTACTGCAGTGTGGCCAAAGCTCTTGACAGAGGCAGAGTTTTGCCCCACTCCTGTCAGCACTTTGAGGGGAATAAGCAGGGGTGGTGGCAGATGCAGGGAGATTTGCCCCAGTGAAAAAAATTCTTATTGCTGGTTGCTGTCTTACCTGTTTTGCTCTTTGTGGGCTAGTGCAACCCTCCCTGTGCTTTTTCAGAGAGAACAGGTCAGAGCTCTGTCCTTGAGGAGCTGCTCGTGCCAGAGCATTGCTGCTCTGTAAGATGCCACATGGTGCCCAGCAGGGCCCAGCCTGGCCGGGCTGCAGCCAAGCTCACCTCAAGAGCCCCGACACGGCAGTGGGTCGTGCTTGGGCCAGAGAAGGGCTGTGTTCCTCCACCCTCCTGACCCTACCTTCACACAGCCATGGCAGATCCTGCTCTGCAGGCAGGAACACTCTGTGACCTCCCTCAGCCTGCCAAAATCCTGGGGAGCCTCAGCTGAGCTCTCAGCTGTCCGGGAAGGAAGGCAATCTGCTCCTCTGGAAGCAGCCGCTTTGCACAGAGCTCACAGTTCGCCAGGGGAGCTGCTCCCACAGGGATGGATGATGGTTCTGCCAGGAGCTGCATGGACCCCGTGGGTGCCAGCAGCTTCTTCTCCATCAGGAGCCACCACTGTCTCCCCTGGTGTTGCCTTAGCATCCGCCCAGCTCCCTTCCAGGCTCTGTAACATCTGTGTTTTATACACAGACGTGTGTCACAGCGTTGCAGGATGAAGAGAGAGACGAGAATGTTGACCTCGTGTTCAGAAGGCTTGATTTATTATCTTATGATATATATTACATTAAGACTATACTAAAAAGAATAGAGAGAAAGTTCTCAGAATGCTAGCTAAGATAAGAATAGAAAAGGAATGAATAACAAAGGTCTGGGTCTCAACAGAGAGACTCAGCTCTGCTGTGAGTGGTCAGTAAATCCAAACATCCACCTGAAACCAATCACGGATCCACCTGTTACATTCCACATCAGCAGATAACCATTGTTTACATTTTGTTGCTGAGGCCACAGCTTCTCAGAAGGGAGAAAAATCCTAAAGAAAGGATTTTAATGAAAAGATGTCTGTGACAGACGTGGTTCTGGTTTAGTATTGGACCTCACGGAGCACCAGCTCCTTCCTTTCATCCCCACATTTTCTGTAGCATGAACAGCCCCCCCAGTCCTCACTGTACAGCTCAGACACAAAACCCTGACACTGCTCCCGTGTTTCCTGCATCCCACACAGAGCAAACATCTGCTGTGGTTGGTGTCCCACCACCCACCGTGCCAGGGCTGTCCCAGAGGGGAAACTGAGGCACTGAGGACCACCTGCCTCAGGTCACTCAAGCTGTGGAGCATCATGTGGGACAGATTTCTCCAATCTGGACACACCAACCATGTCCTGGTGCCCCCAGGGCTCCAAAAAAACCCCAGCTGTTCCTGTGCCTGTGACGATGGCAGGTCCCCTGGGCCAGGAGATGCAGCACTGTGGACTAGGACAGTGTCAGCTCATCAGCACTGGGAGTCTGGCTGTTGCTGTGGGGGTGAGCAGCACAATCACACACACATGGTGTCAGTCTCTGTGACCTGCCACTGACCTGGCAGAAAAATTCAATTAATAACAATTAGGAATTAATGTCCCCTTGTGGTGCTTTTGCTCTCCAAAGCAATCCACGGACACTAATTAATACATTCACATCCAACTGCAATATCACCCCCTGCACTGTGCTACCCAGAGACAAGCGTGTGTGTCATTGTCGTCCCTCCCCACCACTATAGTGTTGCCTCAGAAAAGAGGGGATGTGCATGGCAGGAAGGGCTGACAGCTCTGAGCATGAGATAGATGCCTTGTAGCCTAATTAGCAATCTAGGAGGTCCAGTGCCGAGGGGCTTAATTGGAGAGCAGAGCGATTAGCAGGATTGATGCCTGGCATGCAGCCGTGGGAGACAGGGGCTTTGCACAGAGCTGGGCAGGGCAGTGGGAGCAGTGGACAGTGGTGGCCACCGTGATCTTCCTGGGAGGGGGGCCAACTCCATCCACTCTGGAGTTGTCCTTGTGTCCTTGCTGTAGGGACCTCTCTGACCCATCAGTGCTGCTCCCTGGCTTGGCTGGGCTTGCTGCCCACTACAACACTTGATGTGGAAGAGGAAAGACCTCCTGGAACACATGGGCAGGGAAGGGCTGAGCAGCTGCTGCCCTGGACCTTTGCTGAGGCTCCCCGGAGCATTAGGCTGGGATGGAGCCTGTTCTTGGCTCTGAGCCTGCAGCAAAAGGTGCCAGACGTTGGTTGTTAAATACAGTGATGTTAACAGAGCTGGATGCCAACTTCGGGTGGCAGAGCAGCATCAGTGGTGTGGGGAGGGAGCGGCATGTCCTGCCAGGACCGCAGCTGGAGGCTGAAGGTGGCCTGCAACAACCTGAAAGACTGAAAGAGCTGCCCCTCAAATGTGCCTGGAGGTGCCTCCAACCCCCCCATGTCTCCTGCCTTCACTGCAAGGGATCTCTTTGCCTTTGTCTCCTCTGGCTTCCAGGCACTGTTTTCTGCATCTGGGGAGCTCCTTACCTGCTCCACCTTGAGGGCTTTTGCTTGGAAGTATTTTGCTTGGAAACATTTGGAACAGTTTCCAAATGAAACCTCCAAGCAGCATCTGGTCCATGAAGAACCCTCTTTACCCCTCTTAGACCTGGCAGAAACCTGCTTTGCCAGCCATGACCTCAGGGCTCCTCCAAGCCCCTTCACTGCCCTACCAAGCCCCCACTGCTCCTTCATTTCTCTTCCAAAGCCCATCCCCAGCCCTGCCATCATCGAGACATCAAGGCAAAGCTCAGGCAATGGAACAAGGCTCAAAGCAAGACTCGTGTGGGGATTTTCCATGGCTGGTGTTACTCAGGGGGAGAGCAGACAGTGAGAACATCTCCCTGCTCCATCTGGCATTAAAAGCTGCGAGTTTATTAATTAATCTGTATTAGAGGGCCAGTCCCTGTGGTGTGTAAACAGGAGCTTTGGTGAGTGTTTTCTTTGGGTTCAAAAACTGTTCTCACAGACAAACAGTTTATCCTGTTTGGAGTCTCTCTCCAAGTGTGCTGGATGCAGATCCTAACAAAAGAATATCAATCAGGGCTAAATGAATGCCCTGTAAAAACTGATTTATGAGCAATTAAAGGTTTTCCTGGATTAAGCTCAGGTCTCCCTCGCATGCCATAAATAATTCTGATTTTATTTATCTGTCAAGAGAGACATGAATTTTTGGGGACAGGTGAAAAAATGACTAATGGCATTTGGGTGTTGGAAGCTAAAGGCATCATCAAGCTGGGGAAGGGCACGCAATCCATGCAGCTCCTATGGGATATGGATTTGCAGGGGCAAAGGCTGCTGAGGAAGATTGGAGTGATGGACACAAGCCTGGGGAGGGCTGTTTTTCTAAAGCAATTTTATTAAACTGTCCTACAGATTGTACATGTTGAACTCCTGTGAATTGACAGATATTTTCAGTTTGGGATTGGACATTTTTCCTTCCAGTTCTGTCCCAACACCCTCATCTTGACTGCTCCAAACCTCCTCCTTCACCCATCACCTTTTTAGGGTTGAACATCCACAGTTAAATTTCCCATAATTTTTTTTTCTGGTTTATTCACATTCACAGCTCAGGAAAGCTTGGCCACACCAAAGCTGCATCTGCCACTGCTTTTCCACGGTGGATAGTGCAGATTTCAGGGTGGAAGAGGGACTATGATCTGCAAAATACCAACACAGTTTGCCCTTGGCCATTGGAATGGAGGCGACTGCTCCTAGGAGGGTGACTTTAGATAAAGCAGAGAAGGAGGGTCTCCTCATAGCTCAGAATACAGTTAGGGAAAAAAGGAAAAACAACAGATGGGCCCTGGGTATGTTATTCCATCTTCAGAAAGAGCCACCCTCTCCTGAGTGACAGCTCTGAGTATCGGACAATGGCTCCTGGGCTCTGCTTGGTGGGGGAACTCCGGGGTTTGGGGGTTGATTTGGGCTTTCTCTGGGTTCAAGAACTGTTCTCACAGACAAAGCCATGGATGCAGCCTCTCTAAACACTGCAGACTCAATTGCAGCTTGAGCTTGTCACTCACAGTGAACTTCTAGGCTAACCCTGTGCAGGATTTTGGGTGAGCAGAGCTGGATTTCAGGGCAGGGTTGAGCTGGTGATGCAGGATATTGTGATTGTATTCCTATATATCCTATGGTGACAGTGCAGCTATTCTGGGAACAGGCTGTGCCTTTTCCATTCACTTCTTTGCTGGAGATATGAAACCACAGGGATGATTTCATACACACTGAATCAAGCCCAGCTTTTAAGGAAAGCGAGGACTGGAAGAGATCCCCAGGGTCAGCACGTCCTGCAACTGCAGCTCTGCATCTTATGCAAGGATTCGAGTATGGAAGGGGCAGGGGCTGCCTTTTGGGCTTATTGCTGCTGGAGGTGGTCAAGTGAGAGGAGAGGGGAAGGAAACTATCACACCCTCATCATCAATCCCTGATTTTTCATAAAATGCTTTTGCAGTTTTACAAGCCCTAGAAATATAACTGGCTCCTGACAGAGCTGCAGGTGGACTGGTTTAGTTTTAATCACATTTTTTAGTTTGTTTTAATGACTTGCAGGGTGCTAGGGAGCACTTGGCAGCAAGTTTGGCTGCCTGTCTCCTAGTTTGTCTGTCCGACCTCCTGAGGCATGTCTGTTCAGTAAAGCAACATGAGCAAACCCATGCTGAAGTGGAGGTGCAAGCCAGGTGCATGGGGAACACCTAAACTGTGCCAACCCAGAATCTGCAGGGGAGGTTTGTCCCTGCTGAGCTCTGGGCTGGAGCTGGGCTGCTGCAGGTCTCTGCCCTCACAGGCAGGATGCTGCTGCATCCAGGTACACCTGTTTGCAGGGATGCACTCACAGCTGGAGTTTCATGGTCCTTTAGCCCATGCTGCCCCCAGGAGAGGGCTGGGACTCTTCTGGAAAAGTATCTGAGTTTTGAATGCATATGTTTATAAGGAAAAATGGACAGCTTGACTGCAAAGGGGGGGATGGTTGTAGATTGGCTGTTTCTTTTTGAAGCCAGCTGGGAGAGGCTTCTCTTTGTCTGGTCTGGTTTTTGTGACCCCCCCACTCCTGGTCCCAGCCCCAGCACAGGGGTGGTCTTGTCTCAAACTCTGGAAGGTTTGTGAGGACTTGTTGCTCCACCTTCACAAGGAGAATATCCTTGGGGAACACCTGGGGATGGCACGAGAGTCCCCTGAGCCTAAGGAGCTTTGACAGAGGATGGGAGCTGTGTCTCACACCTTTGGGCATCTTTTGGACCACTTTTTGCTGACTGAGGGTATTAGGAGCTGTCATGCTCAGTGGCTGTACCACCAGGACATGACCCAGTACTGCACTGGGTCTGTGCTGTAGAAGGACCTGGGCTGGGGGAAAAGATCCTGCCCTGTCTCATCTTTATTTCTTATATCAGAGCCAAAGAAAGCCTGAACCAGGGGATGTAACAGCAAGAGAGCTCCCATAAATCCTATCAATCAGGCTTAGTGGGTTGCAGCAATAAGAGAGAGCAGCTGCTCAGAAGAAGAGTTTTTAGAAGCAATACCAACTAGGCAGGGGGTATCTTGGTGCACATCAGCTCTTCTCATCATTTAGTGAGAACTTTCCTGGACCAGAGGAGCAGCAGATGTGTGAGGTGCACAGTGGGGTGCACAGTGGGGCGCATGACCCGCAGGGTACGAGCCATAGTGGTGCCAGTGGGGAGGGCTCTCCCTCTGCTTTACCTGCTGTTTTAACTCTGCAGTCCCAGCTGGGCCACTGAGACACCATTCTGCAGCCAGCCAGGCAGATTTGCTCTTTTACCCCTCCCTGACACAGAGGTTGTATCAAAAACCTGATCATTTTGTTTAACTGCCACTATAAGCTTGTTCAAATAAAATTCAAGATTTCACTGGAAATCCCTTCATCTCATTTGCCCAGAGTTTGGGATTCAAACAAGCTTTGGGCTGTTTCCCTCCTTGATGAGCCCTCAAGGAGAAGGAATATTGCTTCTGACAAAGCATTTGCATATTGTGCAGAGCTGCAAAATTAGCAGTGGCTACAGTTCCACAGCGAGCAAATTAGAGAGAAAGTCTTGTGCTTTGCAGGTGCAGGGTGGTAAAAGAGAGGGTTCCTTACAAAATTAATTATGGGAGGTATGGCTGGACTCTGTATTTGCATTGTCCACATCCATCACACCCCCAGAGTGGCCACCCCCTCCCAGCAGCCTGGGGAACTGGTGGCAGCTGGTTTCACTGGGAGGTGCAAGGCTGGGAGTTACTGGGAGCCCTGGGCTGAGCTCAGGAGGACCTGGCTGCAATTTCCCCCCTTTAAATGATCCTTTCACTCACTTCAGCCCCCCTCCCCGATAGTTTCTGAGCATCACGAGCTCTTGCCAAGCCCCAGTGCCTTGACTGGAGGAATTCTCCCGAGGGCCCTTTGTGTTGCGGTTTCTCTTTTTACTTTTCCCTTCAAAGAAATTGAAAAGTCACTGCGGAGAACGCGGGCGATGCACGGCGCAGGGGTGATGGGGAGGGGGCAGAAGGGCCCTTATGGGAGAAGAGGACTTAAAGCATCTTACCTGCAGGAGGAGGAGGAGGGCAAGACGCAGGCTGGGCACCATCCTCAGCTGCCCCTGCGCCCAGCTCCGCGGGGCATGGCTGGCAGCGTCCCCGCTCCTGCTGGGCTGCTTCTGCCGTCGGGGCGAGAATCCTCCGGGCTTGCAGCGAAAGAGCCTGGCGGGTCCCCGCGGGGCTGCGCAGAGGCTGCGGCTCCTTCTGCGTCCCGCTCCTGCCTTTTATAACCTCCCCGGAGCCGGTGCTCCGGCTGCCCACCTTCCAGCTCGCCCGGCGATGGGCTGCATCCCTCCTCGCCAGCCTCCCACTCCCCCTTCCCTCCCTCCTCCTCTCCCTCCTCCCCTTTTCCTTTCTCCACCTCCCTGGTGCCTTCCAACTCGGTTTGATTTTTCCCCCTTTCTCCTTCCCTCGCTCAGCATCCTCAGCAGCAGAAACTTCCCACCGGCCCAGGGACCGCCCTCGCGGCTCTCCCGGGGGGTTTTTCCTCTCCACCCCTCTCACTCCCATCGTGCAGACGCTGTGGGGTCTCTCCTGCGGAGCCTGGGGGCTTCCCTTGTGTCCGCAAAGGGTTTGGGGCTGCAGCGTGCCGGGGATGAAGATGAGGATGGGTGGGCGTTGTGCATTCGGGGATCTCGCTCCAGGGCTGTATCGCAGGAACTGGGACAAGTTTCCCAGTTTCCCCCAGGTTTCCCCCGTCAGCTCTTGCAGCCCCTTTGCAAAACGGATAGTGAACACGAAGGGAGGGCAGAGGCCTTTTTCTCCTCCACAGGGATGGGGTGGAAGGGGTTTCAGCCCTGCCTTGTGAGGGAAATGCTCCCGAGGGAAGGACGGGGATATGGGGCAGGTGGATGCAGGTCTTTAACACAGCAGGGCTGTGCGGGGGTGTTTGACCACAAGGGCGGACCCGGAGGAGCTGGGGGTGCTTCTGGCACCGCGCTCTGTCCCGCAGGCTGGGAGGGGCAGAGGTGATGGGGCAGGAGCAGGGGGGCTTAACTGGTAGAGAAGGGGGAGGATAAGTGTCCTGGGGAGGGTGGGGGACAGTGATGTGGGATAGCCTCGATGATGCTCCTGAGGTCTTGGACATTTCCCTTCTCCCCCAGCATAACCCTTAGGCTTTAAAGGGTCTCCTGTCATATCTCTGTGTCTCAGCTCCTGCAGTCCCCTGGCAGCCATCCCCTGGGGAGGGATTCCCCACACCCCTGTCTCTTAGGGTTGCCATGGTCAGGATTGGGTCCATCCCTGAGTTGGAAGAGTTTCTGGCTGGGTGAAACCTGCTCCCCCATGCCAGGGCAGTTTCAGAACATGCCTTCTGTACTCACTGAGGTTTGGGGGCTGCCCCAGCTGTGGGTGCTGTGCCTGTCCAGGTAGTGAGTCAAGCTCCATCAGCCTGAGGTGAGCCAGGGCAGACAGCCAGACAACACACTGTACTTCCTTCTTTTCTTGAGGAAATAGGGATCAATGAGGTCTACTGCTGGGAGGGGGTGCTGGAAAACATGGGACCACCATCCAGGGGTGGAATATTTCCCTTAGGTGCTGATGGTTCATCCACCACCAGCCTCTCACAGGGTGCTGGATCATGCTCCCAGTGGCAGCCTCTGCCTCGGGGAATGGCTGCAGACCACAGCAGGTTGCAGATGGATCAATAGGAGGGCAGTGTCCCTTGATGAATTCACAGCCACAGCCTCCATCCATCTTCACTGAGCTGCTCTTTGTCTCTGGAGCACCTGAGAGGGCAGGAGGGGATCAAGGTCCTCCCTGAGCTGCAGGACCAAGGCACAAGGACTGGCCAAGGCTGTGCCCCAGCATGTGGGGGCCCCCAAAGGGTAAATATTCCTAGCCCAGTAAGTAAGGAGAATAAACAGCACAGACATAAATCTTCTGGCATTAGCTGGGTTAAATTAATTATGTCACTGCTTTGGCAAAGAAATCTGAAAATATATAAAGCTCTGGTAAATTCAGGAAACTTTTTGTTTCTGAGATCTCTTAGCATCCCTCCCATGACAGGTATGGAATGAGGCAGACTCCAGAGCCACCCTTGAGTTACCTCTCACTTCAATAAGCCCATGGAAAATGCAGAATTTTCTAAAAATGGCTTGAGAAAGCTTGCTCCCAATAACTTTGAGCATCCTGGATTCAGCTGAGTGCATCATAGGATTCTGGAATGGTTTGAGTTGGAAGATCATGTACTCCCAACCCCCTGCCATGGGACAGCTTCTACCATCGCAGGTCTAGGGCACAGCTCCTGGTCACAAAACACACTCTGGTTTTGGGGGCTGCTCAGGGCTTTGTGCACCCAGGGGACAGAAGGAACCTTGCAATGGGAAGCACCAGAGACCTCATTCCCACACCAAGATCAGGGAATGTCTTTCACCATCTCAGCTTGCCCATGGCCACCAAGTGGGACATGTGAGATGGCCATGCTCTGCTCAGGTTCCCTAAGTGTGAGGTGATACAGGGAAGGCAGAAATGAACGCTAAGTATTTTTAGTTAAGGAATTGGTTGCCAGGGACATGAAGATAATTCCTTCCCCATATATCAGGGAAAAGGCTGCAGTGCTGTTTGAAGCACCTAATTGAGGGGATTTATAGTAAAATGCAACTTGTCAGATGTGGCAAAGGAATAATAGAACAGTCCCTGAGACATGGAAATCAGTCCATTCGTCATGGTTAATCTCAAACTTCTCGGTGTGGCGCGGAGACAAACGTGGGACACGGGTATTAGGGATGGAGACAATGAAAAGAAATATCAGCTCTCCAGGAAGGAGGAAGGGAAGAGGTTTAGTCTGACTTATCTGCCTTTGGTAAATTATTATTTCATGTAACTGCATGTGGTTTGATGGTCCTGTGTCTAAGCAGCTCCATGACAGCTGCACTTATAGGCTGTTTGTGGGACTTACAGCACTGCCCTGCTCCTACCCTGTCCCTACAGCCAACCCTCCCCTGGCTTGGGGAAACTCCATGTGTCCCTCCTGCACTGCAGGGATGAGACTGGTCCGTGCACTGAAAGGGTGCAGGGAAACGCATCCCTGCTTCTCGCATGGAGCATTGGTAGCAGATCTTTGCTTCCAGCTGGGACATCTGTAGGAGAAAATAATCCTCAGTGTCCTGGACATTTAGGTCAGGTTGCTGGAAGGGTGAGGTTTGGCTTTTCAGCTGAAATCCCAGCTGAGATCAGCAGTGTGCCTCGATTTCCTCACCTGTGTGTTGGGACTGTTCCTTCCCAGGAGAGGAGCTGGGAATGCAGCTTGGGGGAGGACAGGCTGTCAGCACGTGGGGCTGTGTTAGCAGCTGCAGGCTGAGAAAAAATCCAACCCAACACATTAAGTTTCTCCCAGGGGACTTGTTTTTTGCCCTGCTTTTAAAATTAGTTTCCAGGTTTTCTGTCCTGTGTCCTTTTCCCTCCTCCTAGACCTGCAATGAGGGGAAAACACTCTCAAACTCCACCTGACAAAAGAAAGTGGCTGGTGGGACTGAGTTTCCCTCATTCCTGCCCACCACGTAGTATAATCATGCCTCACATGTGGGTATCCCTGTTGTATTGGACCACTCTATCACCTGCTTCAACCCTGCAAGTCTCACAGCTGCTCTGAGACGAAGAGCAGGAAAGCTGAAGCCACAGCCTCACTGGTAACATTGCAGGGAAGGAAATCAAAGATTTTTTCCAACCTAATTTAGTGAGTATTACCTTAGAGCTGTGCTGGCAGATTTTCTTGGTCTTGAAGGCCTTACAAAATGCTTGGGTGGCCTCTGGACACTTCAGACCCCTGTTTGTCCCATCAAACTCTGCTGGAGATGCAGAAGTTGGCCATGCAGGAAGACAAAGTAGCGTCCTGCTGGGAGAAGGAAAGCTCAGACACATGGAGCTGGGTTCACTCTGAATTATTGCTCCATGCAGCAAGTGACTGATTCCTTCATTTACAGATAATTCCCTCCTGCCATTTCTTCTTCCCACACTGTGTGCATTGATAGGAGATCCCACATTTACAAAAACATGGCAACTGCAAACTAAAACAAGCAAACTCAAGGAAACCCACAAAGATCTGGGATCAAACTGAATTTCTCATTTGCTTTCCAAGTTTCTCAAAAGCATTTGCCATGTTTTTCAAATTGCTTTTGGGAGGATGTGTTAATTTTGAATAGAACAGAAACACAAAAGCTTTTGTTCTTCAGCTAATTAAACCTCAAGGCAGAATGCTAAACTGATCATAATAAAAGTCATAATTATTATTTTTCTCATTCAAAGTAAAGTCAACTGAAATTTTCCAATCAGCAGTTGGCATTTCCCATCAAACAGATCACAGTGGTTTGTGGTTGGGAAAAACTCCATGGTTTTATTCTGGAAACTGATCCCACCAAAGTCCCAGCAGAAAGTGGCTCTGTCCTCACACAGTGTGTGACAGAAAGATGCACAGCCCTGTCAGCTTTGAGCCTCTTTGTGGCTGTGTCTGGAAGCACAGGGACCCATCACCATTCTGCTGTGTTGTACAGATGTATGTGAGTTCCATGCATGCACAAGGATGTACAGAGGCTCTTGCATGGATAATGGAATCATAACATTGGAAAATACCTCCCAGACCACAGAGTCCAACCTGTGCCCCATCCTCACCTTTTTACCAAACCCAGAGCACTGAGTGCCATGTCCTGGTGTTCCTTGGACACCTCCAGGGAAAGGGACTCCCAACCTCCCTGGGCAGTCCCTTGCAATGCCTAATAGTTCTTTCCATGAGGAAATTCCTCCTGATGTCAAACCTGGACCTCCCCTAGCAGAGCTTGAGGCCATTTTCTCTTATCCTGTCTCTTGTTCCCTGGGAGAAGAGCCTGACCCCACCAGCTGCCCCCTCCTGTCAGATTTGTGGAGAGCCATAAGGTCCCCCCTGAGCCTCCTTTTGTCCAGGCTGAGCCCTCCCTCTGTCCCACAGAGGAATGGGCATCTCCAGAGTGTTGCACTCACACCTTTTGGCATAACCCCACAGCACCATGGACATGGACATGGAATGGGTGGTGGAAATGTCCTGCAGAGATTGTGGCAGGGATTGGGATGTCCTCAGAAATAGCTTGTGGTAAAAATACCTCCCTGCTCCTCAGGTCTGCAAATGCCCATCAAGGCAGGAAAGGTTCTGGATGTCTTTCAAATCTGGTTATTTATTCCCTGTATGTTTGATGAAATATTAATCTCCTCATCTCCAAAAGGCAATCAAATAAAACTGAGACGAGATGACGCACAGGGCCTCAACACAGACAACAAAAAGCAGCAAAATAAAAATGAAATAAAATTCCAAATGCAATGTAGAATTCTATAAAAGACATCTCTGCGCTGGCACAAAGGGCAGAGATGAAGTGACCTGGTGTCCTCAGGACTTGGCAGGCCAAGCAGGACCATGCACGGAAGGGGATGAAGAGGACTTGGATCAGGCAATTGGTCAGGTTGGTCTGAACCTTTTCTGTGAGAGCTGTTGCTGGGATTTCTTTGAAGGTTTCTCCTTCCTTGTGCATTAATTGGAGGGTTGGTGGGTGCGAAGGCACCAGCCAGCTCGAGCCATTGTGCTGGGAATGGAGGAAAGGCAGGCGGTGGATGGGTTGGAGGTGGCTGGCACTGGGAGCAGCCGTTCAGTGTGATGGAGACTGGCAGCCTGCTGGTCTCCCGGCAGAGCTCCTACAAGGCCCCAGTTCCATCTGCTTTCATGGTGACGCAGCCTCAAACTGGACTCAGCCACTGTCTGAGGAGAGATGCTGCTCTATCTTCCTGAAATGGCCTTTGGAAAACATTCACTGCTGCTGGGATGGTGCTGGCACTAAAGGGATTGCCCATGCAGCCAAGAGTCTGGCAAAGGATGGCAAAGTCTTGTTCACTTTGTGACCTCTTAGCTCATTTTCTTTATGTGTTTGGGTCACATCTTCTCTGTAAAATAATCTCACAGATAATCTCCTGACATTTGATGAGACCAAAAGCTTTCCATGATCTCTGTTTCTCTGGCTGTTACCAGTGTGCAGGTAATGTGGGAAGTGGTGTGAGTACCTTGTTTAATAGTTGCAGTCATAAAATAATTTGGTCACATAGGTAAAAATCCTTTTTCAAATGTTTTTCTCCAGGCACATGTTAACTGTGATCCTGTAAGGCCTCAGTGCTTCAGCTGGGGACAAAGGGCAGTCATTTATTTAGGATGTCTTTGGGTTTGCCCTCTTCTTCTATAAAGTCTCTTAGTCTATGAAAAGACCAGATATTATTAATATATATATATGTAATGTTTTATCCCAGAGAGTTTAAGCTTTTAGCAGTTTGCTAACTGTATTCCTCATGCATATTTTACTCCAACATTGCTCAGTCAGGACTTTTCCTTCTTTAGGAATAATTAACCACTAAGTAAGGGCCAGCCAAAGGGCTGCAGTTTATTACAGGGGAAAGATGAAATCACAAAACTGCTCTGCTGAAAGGGATCTATTTCACCTTTCCTTACATGTCCTTGGCTGTGTTGTGGTGGCACCATGTGTGAATGGGGAGTTTGTGCATGGCAGCTCATGGTCCCTGCAGGCACAGGGAGCATTGCTGTGACACTGCCTGGGTCACTGCTGTGGAGCACCAGGGACAGGGCCCAGCTGCCCACAGAGCAGGGCAGGTCCCTTGTGGGATGTAGAAGAAAAAATGAGAAAAGAAGAGGGGAGGAGAAAAATCCTGCTTTTCCTCCTTTCCTATCTCACTGAACAGCAGCACCTCCCTCTTCTCAATCTCTCCTCCTTGCTGCCTGACTCCTCCAATTCCCCTGTGTAGGTCCCAAGCTGTCTGGGATGGGAAGCCAGAGGCATCTCCCACATTCAAGCTTCTGTTTGACCTCACGCTACCAGGGAATTCCTGCTGGCAGAAATGATTTCCACTGGACTCATGCATGCTGATGCAGGGCTGCAGGAAGGCCTGATTTCCCAGTTATTCAGGGCCAGCTCCAGACTATGTGAGGTCACTAGTCCCTGCCATGACTGGGCTCTGCACTGGGCAAGGACAGTCCTCACCATATCCCAGCCACCTGGCATTAGCCGTGCTGCACTGGGAGATGGAACACCATCCCAGAACCTCCCAGCACTGCAATTGCATCTGCCAGCAGAGCCCTCTGGGCTGCACTGACAGATTGCTGCAGCTCATTCTTCCCTCCCATCCTTCTCCCCTGATTTTTCCTGCCTGCTGCACAGCTGACAGGCTCCAGGGTTTTGGGACCCTGGAGCAGAGCTGGGATATGCAGCTTCAGCCACAGCATCTAATTCAATCCCACCATCAATCTTGCTGCTTGTGTTTTGCCAGTTATCCAGAAAGGCAGCTCAGAAAGCAGCCCCACAGAAAATGGCAGGGTTACACCTTCCATGCAGGAAGGGAAGGGGAAACAGCTGCAGTCACCTCTGTTCCTGTGCCAGAGGAAGGTGCATTGGCAGCACTTTCACCTGGGAGCAGATGAAAGGCACAGTCAGCTCTGCCAGGCTCAGTCTGCCAGCCCAGCCCAGCTCAGGAGCTTCCCAACACAGCCACATCCACTCCAGAGCAGGGACACGGCCTCGTGGGTCTTTTCCTACTTGAATTTTGTTGCTGCACAGGATGACTCAACACAGCTAAAGCCTCCACATTCCAATTAACTCGAGAATAAGCATCTAAATTAATTAATTTGACAAGGTTTGGCTCCAGCTTGGCACATCAGTGCTCTGGTCTGCCCAGAGCTGCCTCTGGCTGGAGGGTGTGCTCAGCAAAGGCACTGAGCAGAATTTGTCCATCTAAGGCTGAGTGAGCTGCTTGCCTTTGAAAGCTTGGCTGCTGCTATGAGAGGTGTCCTGTGCCTGTGAATTCCCCCTACATAGGAAGGAACTGGCTCTATTTGCTTTCTTGGCACGGAGGTTTACTCTGGGTATACTCTGAGTCCCAAAATACTGGTCTGTGTTCACGCTCCAGCTCCTGACCCTGCATGAATGGTCACTGTCCATTCACACAGGAAATTCAGGCCCAAAGTGACCCAAAGACACCCAACGTAAGAGGCCAAAAAACCCCAAAGTGCATTTTTTTTTTCCTTTTAATAAATCACATGGAAATGTAGACTTTTTAATAACTGGGGCCTTCTAGTCAGTGGGGGTGATGCATTGAGCATCAGGTGAGAGGCTCCCCTGAAGCTAAAGGTGCCAAAACAGGTTGAATGAGGCACAGAAATAACCTTTGAGAAGTTCTGGTCCAGGAGATATTTTCCTTGGTACTTCCAAGGGCAGATCACAGGAGCTATGGCTGCTTCATGGGAAGCTGTCACTTCTGCCACCCTCAAAACCTCCCAAATATTTCCTTCCAGGAAGCCACGGGGAGCAACTCAGTTCTTATAGAGTGCCTGGAGCATTCTGAGGCTTGTCAGCTGATAAAAGGCCTTTAAACCAAAATGAGCTGTGTGGCCCAGGCAGGAGAGAGGGTGGGGAGGCAGCTCAGGCTGGGAGTGCAGTGGCTGCTCAGGACACTCACCAGAGTCTCGAGGAAGGTTATTTGTGCTTCTCCTCCATTCCTGGGGTTACTGGTGCTGGCTTATTTTTCTCACAGCTAATCCCAGACAGACAATGCCAGCTCTGATAACATCACCCACTCAGCACCTTGTACAGGTTCAGGATTGAGTGAATTGTGGCTTTGCCAAGAGGCCTCTTTTCCCCCCAAGGACAAGGTCAGGTCAGGGTGTCCTCTACAAGTTCATTTTGCTCCTCTGCACCAGAAGGATGCAAGGATGAGCATAAAAGCCACTCTGGGATGCTGGGGTTTATATGGGAGCCTAGTCCACCCTCTGAGCGATGCTCTAAGGTCCTGGTGTCCTCAGACGCTGGGTAAAGGATCTAAAATATGCCTTAGCAAAGGAAAACTTCTTGAAAGAGGAGGGCTGTGTCCTTGTCCTTGAACGAATTATGTCAGAATGGCTTCCACCAGGGCCGAATCCTCAGCTCCTCCATGTGCAAGGAGGTCAAGACAAAAGGAGTCTCCAATCTGTCAGTGTCTCTGGGCATAGAGCAGAGGTTCATTATCCCGTGGTACAAGCACAGGGAATGTGTGTCCTGCACTCCCAGCACACAGAGCAGCAAGGGCAGCAGAAGTGATGATTTATGTCATGCTGCCAACATGCTGAGCCAGCGCTGGTCCTGCTGCATGCCCAGGGCACTGAACTGCCTCCCCAGCTGAATCCTGTGTGTGCTCCAGGGGCTGCAGTCCCAGAGAACACCCTGCTCTCTGCTGAAGGGAGGTAGGTTGTTACAGTGGTCACAAGGGTTGCAGGATGAAGAGAGAGGCGAGAATGTTGATTCCATGTTCAGAAGGCTTGATTTATTATTTTATGATATATATTACATTTTGGCTATACTAAAAAGAATAGAAGGAAAAGTTCTCAGAAGGCTAGCTAAGCTAAGAATAGAAAAAGAATGAATAAACAAAGAAGCTCTCTCCGACTCTGTCCCAGGGAGAGCTCGGTCCTTGATTGGCCATTAATTGTACACATCCAAGATGGGCCAATCACAGATGCACCTGTTGCATTCCACAGCAGCAGACAGCCATTGTTTACATTCTTCTTCTGGGGCCTCAGCTTCCCAGAAAGGAAAATCCTAAAGAAAGGATTTTTATGAAAAGAGGTCGGTGACAGTAGGTCAGGGAGCTGCTTCTCTGAAGCACCTCCATCCCTCCCCACATGGGGGAGAGGACAAATTACAGAGTTATTTGTAAGGCTCTGCAATCTATTCACACAATCACAGAATGGTTTTGGGTTGGAAGGGACCTTCAAAGGTTGTCTCATCCAACCCCCATGCTCAGAGGATAAACCATGATACTCTGTTAGCCAGGGATCAGTAGCACTTGGCTTCAGTGGTGGGAAAAAGGGTTCTGTGCATCTTGATTGTGATCAGCCCTTCTTCCCCATGGTGTCGTCTGGGTGCTGCTCTGGTCCCTCCAGGTTGCTTTTATTTCATGGGAATCTCCATTAGCACTCGACTGTGTCTAAGTTTTACTCTGCCATGAGCTTTCTAGGGCTGCAGTTCTTGTCATGGATTGGGAAGGGAAACCCTGCTTAATGCAGACCAGGGTATGACTGTGGGATTCTGGGCAATGGCTCAACCAGTTTCCATCCCTAAATCCATGTCAGGAAGCTAAAATCATCCTGTTTCCCAACAGCAGGACAAGCCCAGAGCCTGGATCTCCCCCATGCCACGCCCAGGGGAGTCTCTGCTGTGCGTGTGCTACTGTGCTGAAGCTGAGGGGGGAGCCTAAGCCACCAAAGCAATCATGGGGAAAGGAGGTTGTGTGATTAACCTCATTATTCCAGCCAAAGGACCTGGAGCAGCCCCAGACAGCCTAATAGCTGCTCTGTGGATATTACCCAGCCCATCCATCTTCCACGTAATCACCGGGCTGTAGGGATGAGACAGAGTGATCTATGGATATCTGCTGCCATTTAACCAGCCTAGAACTGGGAATATTTAACACAAAATGATTTGGGGGCTGGAAAACACCATTCAACAGCAAAGGAAATGGGTTCACAGTGGAAAGGGCCTAAAGGTATCCTGGTACTGAGCATGGGAGAGGTTTCTAAAGACACTGATATATTTCGTATAGTGAAATGACATATTTTACCTTTTCATTCAGTTCATTTTGTTTTAACTTTTGTATTCCTTTGTGGGGAAAGGTTGCAATTTTTCACTATGGAGGTGTCCTCACTGGGACTGGTCACCTTAAACTCCTTCCCATCCCAAACAACATCTGTTAGATCAGATAAATCAAACCCTCAGTGAGCTGTAGACAGAAGAAGAAAGAAAGTTATCAGATATAGGGGAGAAAAATCGGCTTAAGGAATGGACCAAAAGCAGAGTAAAGGACTGGCTGGGCTGTGAGAAAGCTCTGCTGTGAGAAAGCTCTGCTGTCAGAAAGTCAGAATTATTTTCTGGATAAGACATATAAAAATTTCCTAAAACCTTGCTGAAAAATGAGATCTAGTTGAGCTGATGGAAGGGAATTATCCAGACATACTCTGCTAATGTGTTGTGACAAGGTCCCCGCTGCAATGTGTTAAGTTCCCACTTAAAAGCAGTGGACAGAGAGAGCGTGAATGAGTGAAAGCTGGAGTGAGATTCCTGTGCTCAGCTGTGACACCAGGACACCTCAGACAGGGGCAAAACCAGCCAGAGACACTGGCACTGATCCATGGCAGGAGACAGCCTGGCTGTGTCAACAAATACTTTGGATTATCATTGGCTCTGAAATTTGGGGTGGATGGTAGTGTTGGGTTTCCAGCTTTGCTGCTTCAATCAAAGAAGCACTGGAGATTAAGAAAGCCAACCAGGGATCAAACCCTGGTCTGGGGAATGCTGGGGAGCCACAGTACATCTCTGGACTCTTCAGTATTACCTGGTGGTCAATAAATCTCAGTCAGATCCTACCAGCAAAAAAGGTGATCTTAAAGAAGTAACTTGATGCCTTTGCTGCTCTCTGTCCATATCTCAGTATGTAGGAATTCATTTCTCTATTTCTGCTCTTTCAATACCAGCTTTTTCTGGGGGATTCTGGTGTTGGTACCTTTTCTCCAGCATCAGGAGAAAGGAGGCTCACCCATGCGAACTGGGAAGCAGCAGCTTTTGTTCCAGAGTGATTTGCAGAGGTTTTCTGACTGTGAGGGTCTGCAGGACCATGGAGTGTTTGCAGGGAAGATGCAACCAGCAGGTCATTGGGACCAACAGACCAAGGAGGGGGCATCCTTCATCCACCTGGACTGGCTGGATTTGGACAACACCAGAGGGCCCAAGGAATCACAGAATCAGTTATGTTGGAAGAGACCACAGTGGGTCATCTGGTCCAGCCCAAGGAAATTCAGAACATGTGGCTCAGGATTGGCACAGAGGGTTCTGGAATGTCTCTGGTGAGGGAGACTCCACACCCTCCCTGGGTGACTTGCTCCAGCCTGTGGTCACCCACACAGCAAAGTTCTTACTTGAGTTCAGGGTCAATGACTTTAGTTCAGTGGCTGAAGGCAGTTCTGCTCCAGACAGAGTATCTGAAATGCAGAGTCTGAGCCACCTCCTCAAAGCAGAGCTGGACACAGCTGAGTGTGTCCCCTCCTCCCCCCGACACTGCAGAGCAGGTGAGGATGGGACAGGTGCCTAACAGGTAAAATCCACAGCTGACTTTTCCAGTGTCCACTGCACACAGTGGCTGCTGGATGTCTCATTGCAAACCAGCCAACACCACTGGATGCCCAACACTGCCCTGGTGGTGATGGGGGAGCTTCCACTCACAGGGCTGTCCCCCAGGGTACACTGGGACAGAGGTCCTTCTCCCTTGCGAGCAGAGTGGAGACCTGTGAGGTGAGGGTCCCTAGTGATGCAGAGTCCCCAGGCAGGTGCCCAAGGAGAGCTGCTTTATTCCAAAAACTCAGTCTTTTTAAGCCATTAGTCAGTTATCAGCTACATACTTTTAAATAATGACAAACATAATTCAACCAGCCACCATACACCACGATGTGAACGTGTGATGGTTATGTAACATGTTTTTCCATCCCGGATTCAGCTGAGTCTCTTTCCCATAGTCCTTTTTTACTTAGCCAAAGTAACAAGTCTGAACCACGATTTTACAAGGCCTCTCTTTTATAAAACCCTACTTATCAGTAACAGAGACCCCTTTGCCTCAGGCAGGCTGCTGGTGGTTTCCTTCCTGGTAGAGGGAATTGCCAGAGGCAAAGATCAAATCCAAAGGATCAGATGAGAGCAGTGCTGGGGGGAACAGGTGGAGTGCCAGGTCCAAACCAGAGCAGAGCCCCGCAGCTGGGACCAGCTGTGACAACTGCTCTGCTCCACAGGAAGCTGCCTCCAGGACCTTTGCTGCATTAGAAAGTGTATTTCTGCCCCTAATTGACTTGACAAAAGCACTCCCTGCCAGAGACAGCAGGCGGTCCCAGGAGGAGGCTCACAAGTGCCATCACTCGTGCCCTGGCCACTGACTGCAGAGTTTTCAGCCAAGCAGCTCCTGATGGCCAAACCTGTGTGTCCAGATAGCCCCCACACGCTTCCTTTCCAATGCTCTCCCTTGTCATCTCTGAAAGGATGTGAGGGTCAGCTGAGTGACAGAGATAACCAAATTTCCGTCCCCCTGAGTTCTCCCTCTTCACCTGCCCTTGCTCACCCTCCTGCACCCTCCTCTTGCTCTCAGCTCCCTGGTCATCTGCCATGGATCTGGGTAGATGCCAACACTTCTTTCTTTCCTTGACTCTCCCAGCTGACGTTGGACTTCCAAAGTCTTGCAGATGCCTTTTGTAGAATGGGTAAATACTCATTCTATGTCTTCGAGACAGACACTTTGCAATGATTCTACAGCCTCAGTGGAATCAGCACAATTTTCTGCAGATTTCCAAGCTGAGTGCCAGTCAAATACAGGAATGTTCTGCCTTCTAATTCCTCCAAAGTATCACACTGAAGTCAGAACTGTGACTCCTTCCCATGGGAATCTATTAAGTCCTAATATTATGAGCAATGTTCATTTAAAAATGTTCCTACTTACTCAATATGCCATGAGTGTGTGAAGGGCGATGATCCAGCACAGCTCCTAGGTTAGTGCCCCAGAAATTTAGAAGTATATTGAATTTTATTTTTTCTGCACGTGCCCTGTGCTGTGAGAGCACTGCATGAGGGTGCTGCAAGGGGGGTGGAGAAAGAAGCCATAAGCTTTATCAGAGAAGTTGTAATTGAAATTAAATTGCATTTGATGTACCATGCTTAGCAATTCCAGAGTGAATGTGAGACAGGTAAAATGATAGTGCTCATGTGAAATGCTTTGTTCAATCACTTCTCCACATTAAAGTAATTTGGAGGCATCACTCCTTGCCATTGGCATAGTCTTGCCTAATCCAGGAAATGTGAACTCTGAGTATGTCATTCATGGCCCAAAAAGCTGAGAGGGTGGGAAGTGCTTTGCTCTCTGAAGTGTGTGGCACATCCAGGGTTGCTCTGTACAGACAGTGGAATGACAGGCTGGAGAGCAGCTCTGGGAAAGGGACCTGGGGCTCCTGGTCAATGGCAAGGTCATTGAGTCAGCAGTGCCCTGGAGCCAGGAGGGAAATCCATGTCCTGGGAGGCATCAGGGAGGCCAGGCCAGGGAGGGGATTGTCCTGCTCTGCTCTGGGCTGTGGGGGCCCCACCTTGAGTGCTAGGGGAAGTTTTGGGCACAACAATGTAAGAAAGATCTAAAACTGTTGGAGAGGGTCTGTCTTGGTTTAAAAAGCCAGGTGTCTGCTAAGGAAGGCAGGAGCCTCCCCTGAAATGGAAAATGTAAACCCTCTCCCTCTGAATTGTTATGATTTTGAAATTAGGGGCTCTCAGGCAAAGACATGGGAGTAGCAATAAAAGTTCTTTATTAGGAAAAATAAAATACAAATGCAATAGTACAAAAAAACCCCACAGCCATGGACAGAGTCAGACCATGCCCTGACCCCCTGTGTGTCAGGCTGGTAGCACAGCCCCAGCCCATGGGGCCTCAGCCCTCCTGCAGTGCCAGCTGTGGCTCTGCTGCAGCAGGGATCCTGCACAAGGGGGGAGTTTTCCTCTGCAGCTCCAGCGCTGCTGGAGATGGGCCTGGGCTCCCTCTGGCCATGCAGGGCAGCAGAAAGCTGCTCCTCTGGCAATGCAGGGGGCAAAGGCTGCTGGGGTGTCCCAAACCTCAGACTGGACCCAGGTAGGAATGCTTGGCTCCTCCCCTGGGCAGAGCATCTCCCCATGGGATGATGGAATTTGATCAGCTGTGCAGGGACACTCACTGGCCATGGACAGAAGAGATCTCAGATCTTCAGAGCTCTTCACCCAGTCTCTCACAGATTGGGTGTGGAAGAGATAAAGAAAACTGCCCAATGAATAGAAGATAACTGCCCCACCTCTGAGAGGTGGCAAATAGAATACACACATTATCTTTCAATCCAGGGCAGGGTCCAAAGGAGGGACACAAGGGTGGGGAAGGGTCTGGAGGGGCCACACGAGGAGCAGCTGAGGGCACTTGGTCTGTTCAGCTGGAGCAGAGGGGGCTGAGGGCTGAGCTCAGGGGCTGCAGCTCCTCCCCAAGGGCAGCTCTGATCTCTGCTCTGGGGCAGGGACAGGACCAGGGAATGGTGTGAGCTGGGCCAGGGGGATCTGGGATGGAGCTCAGGGAAAGGTTCTTCACCCCCCAGAGGTGCTGGCACTGCCCAGGCTCCCCAGGGAATGGTCCCAGAGCTCCAGGAGGGTTTGGAGATGCCAGGGACACCATTGCGTGGTACCAATGACACCATCACACAGCTGCAGCTGTGGCTGGACTTCAGACCTCCAAACTCATCTTCCTGGGGGCTTTAGCCAGCCCTGGCTGTTGTCAGTGTCCTTCTGTACTCAACCTTCTAAATTGTGGAAGTGCAGCTGGAGAAGCAGTAGAGACCAACCTGGGAACCTCATGGAGCAGTTTAGCAGAGGCTTTCCATGTTCAGTTGTGCAGATACACCCTGCAAGCCTCCAGATCTGTCTCTGGTGGCCCACTGGGTTGTGATGCCACAGTTACTTTGCATGGTGGCAATGCCTAATAAAACATCTGCTTCCTCCTCACCCTGTTCATCACCCTCAGTCCCTTATGAGGCTCTTCATTATGCTATAAAACTTCTGAGTCTGCTTAGTCAGGTTGGCCAGGCTGGATGGGATTCTAAACACCCTGGTCTAGGTGTCCTTGCCCTTGGCAGGGGGCTGGAACTGGGTGATCCTTAAGGTCCCTTCCAACTCAAACCATTCTAGGATCCAACTGAACCATTGAGTTTATCCCTTCTCTCATTTTATCTGATGCACTTCTACCAGCACAAATGTAGGAAAGATGTCCCTAAAGACTCTGTCTCACTGTTTTTCAGGACCAGGTGCAGGTCCCACTGAAGGAAGTTTTCTGAATGCAGAGCAACAGCATTTCTGTGTTTGTTTATTATTCAAAGGAGGTTCCTCAGATGCTTAAGGGTTTTCACCACACGGAACTTGCAGTAATGCAACACCAAAACAATCATTTTGAATCCTGAGAGAATGACTCTTAAATAATTCAGTCAGTGAGAAAAGCAATTCCAGGATGTTTATGAGATGGATGAAGGGTTTTTAATTAGTCAGCAAGACTTCATTTAAACACACGTAACTCCAGAAGGGGGATATCAACTCCTTTGTGGAGTTTTATGCTGTTTCCAGCATGTATCTGATGAACTGACTTTCATCAGAAGCAGAATGCAGCTTTTTTTAACCATGATGAGGAGAAGCTGCTGGCAGGTCCTGGGTGTGCAGCAGGCAGCGCCAGGGAAGGGCTGCTGGAGGACAATGAGGTTTCCCTTGGAACAGCAGGAAACTGCTGCTGTCTGGCAGCCTGCCCAGGCAGGGACTGCAGGAATTTCTCTGCCATTGGAGATGCCACTTCAGAAATGTGACAGGAAACACCGTGGGGAGCAGCCACACCCCCAGCTGCAGCAGCTGGAACGAGCTAAATCAGCATTTCAGAATGCTCTGACGAGACGGGGCTTCAACGTCCGGGTACTTCAGACCTGGCTGCTTTTACTTTTCGTTAAGGATGGGAAAGGTAAAGTTTTGCTGGAGTTACATCACCCGGGGAAGGCGAATTCCTCTGCTGCCTCCAGCCCTGCAGACACCCCCTTGTGAGTCATCCCCAGTGCCTTCAGTGCCTTCTCCCACTCAGGCTGAGTCACTCCCAGCTAGCGGGGTCCCCCCAGGATGGCACCAGCAGCAGGAGATAATCTGGAATCTGTGTTATTGGGGTGTAAATCTGGGAATCACCCCATGGTTCTGGGAGGAGGGAGCTAAAGGAAGGAGCTGGGGTTTGTTTTGAGTTTTTGGAGCAGGGGCACCATCTACATCTAGTTCCCCATTCCTGGACTGTTGCATGCAGGTTCATGGAGTGATCTGTGACTGCTGCTCTCCTGGAGGATGCAGTCCCACTGGAACCCCTTAGACAGGACTGCAGAGTCACTACTCAGTTTTCACATCACTGCTGCTGGACACAGGCTGTTTGCTGGAACAGCACCCAGCTTTGCTCTGGAAACAGCACAAGGATGGCTAGTCTGTGTTGCATGGATTAGTCATGCTCAGTGCAGAAAAACCTTGTGCCTCATTTCCAATGCAAAGCTGCCATGGTTCAGATCCTCACCACTGCTTCTGTCTCTGCATTCAAGAGCACTTGAGTACCTTGTATTTTCTCTGCAGGGAGACACTTATTCACTGCGTTCAAATCACTTCTCAAGCTGCCTTCTTTACATTTTTCTTCCCTTTCTGAGCAGCAAACCAGACTGAGCTCTGTATGTCTCCCATGGTGTGGCATTTTCTGCAGCTCTCCAATCACACCTGGTCTCTGCTTTCAGTCCCCTCTGAATTTCCTCCTTCTTTTCAAGACCACAAATGCTGAGAGCACCTGAGCTGTCCATGTGGGCAGGGCCAGGGCAGCACATCTGCATTAGCTGGGCATTTCTGGTTCTTTGCCTCCAGCCCTTTTGGCAAGGCTGGTGTTTGGGGCTCATGTAGGTTCATTTTCTGAGCTGTCACATTTCCCCCATAGGTAAGCCTGGCTTGTCCTTAACTGATTTAGGAATGATGAAGGCAAGGAAGAGGCATAAAGAGACGGATTACAACAGGCTTGTTGTATAGGAGACTTGTAATCACGGGCCTGTCTTCTCTTCTTTGATATCCCCTAAATAATTTTGAGCTTTGCACATGACTTGGCTGCATGTGATTTTCCATCTGCTTCAACAGTGCTGATGAATCAGCAGAGAAGCATCTCCTAGTGGAAGGTGTCCATGGCAGGGGGTTGGAACCAGATGGTTTTTTAGGCCCCTCCTAACCTATTCTGGGATTCCATGATTCCATGACCTGGTTGTGGTTCTGCAGCTCTCCACCAGAAGCATCTCTCCCAAAGACGGTTCCTTTTGGCAGCTCTTTATTCATCTGCTTCATCAGCACTTGCAAACCTGGGTTTGCCAGGACAGGTGATATTTTTTCTCAGTCCAGCTGGGCTGGTAAAGCCATTTTTGGTTCAGTGCTGATCTTTTAACTGGTGCTAAGCCAAAGGTCTTTCAGAAATCAAAATCTACCAACTGTAAATTGAGTCTAAAAATCCTCTTGAACAAAGACAGCCTCAGTCAATGAATGACAGCCTCAGTGAACACTCCCAACCTTCAGTTCCCAATTTGCTAAATCCCAAGATCAATTTTCCCATTATGTTTCCCTTGACAGACCCCTGTTAGTGACTGTGGTCTGTGACAGCCTGCTTTTCCTCTCTGCACAAAGCTGCATTAGTTTCTGCAGTTCCCCAAAGGAAGGATTTCCCACTCATTAGTATTTAATCTCAGTGTGCTGGACAACACCCTGACCATCTTTTTGAAGACTCAGGAATAAAAATGATGTAAAATTACTGATTTGAAATGATATGAATACAGTTTTTTTCCCATCTGAAGTTGCCTAACAACCTCCTTAGTTACTAATGGACCAAAAAGTAGTTTATTTCTCTGATGCCATACAAGCCTATTTTTCTGCTCCTTCACTAATACAAAATATAAATATTATTTGAAATCTTTTCTAGACTGCCAGCATCAGAGATTTACAGCAGAATGAAACCTCATGAAAGGATGAGTCTGGAAATAACCCAGTTAGTGTTCACAGGGAAAAATATGACCGGTGTTTTTGTGAGAGAGGAAGCTATTTCTTAAAATACTTTGAAAAAAAAGCAAAGGCAACCTCTGACTCTTGATCTGCAAATTATACAGTTACACAGAGCACATTAAAGCCCCAAACAATCATTTATAGCACACAGTGTGAGAAACTGAAGTTTCCAGAAAAAGCTAAATGAAAAAGAAGAAGGGCATAGAAACAATGGACTAAGTGTCCCACTATTCCCTCACTGCTGCTGGGGGACACTGCACATTTCAGACACCCACCAGCTGCTCTCTGTCCCTCCCCAGCGAGGAAATGAGTGTTGGAAGGGCAGAGCCTTCCTCCTATCTAAGGCTGCCAAAGAAATTCCCATGCCCTGGAGAGTGACACTTGCCTTGTGGTCAGAGACAGGATGGAGCTGAGCTGCAGCACCTGCAGGAGCACATGGGAGCACAAAGAAGCACATGGCAGCACAGAGAGGCTTGTCTCTGCCTGACCTTGGGGTGGGATGGGTGAACAGCCGTGACCACCCCTGTCAGAACCCAGGACATTGCTCTGGCTGCCCTGGAGGACTCCAGACCCTGGCAGGGGGCTCAGAGACCTTGGCCCGGAGTCACAGACACCTGTGCCTTTGATTTTAGCCCATGGAGACAATTACCAACTTTGTGTGAGGAGTTACAAGAGTTTGAGTAGAATGACAGTGAATTTGTCACGGGGTGAAAAAGCAGAATTTTGGGGACTTAGAATGGGGGTTCAGGAGGCAAGATGGAGGAATCTGGGCGTGTCTTCTTCTTCTTCTTCTTCTTCTTCTTCTTCTTCTTCTTCTTCTTCTTCTTCTTCTTCTCCTTCTTCTCCTTCTCCTTCTCCTTCTCCTTCTTCTTCTTCTTCTTCTTCTTCTTCTTCTTCTTCTTCTTCTTCTTCTTCTCCTTCTTCTTCTTCTTCTTCTCCTTCTTCTTCTTGTCCTCCATCTTCTGCTGTGATGGTGGCACTTTTGGATTGGTTTAGAGTAGAGACAGACTGTCTAACATAGGTGATAGGCATTGGAAAATTATTGTAAAAAAGTACACGTAGTTTTTAGTATAAAAAGATAACACCACCCCAAGGGCAGTCAGTGTGCCTGAACCCAAAGTGTTGGACAGATCTCAGCAGGTCAGGGAAAGAATGTTATCGATAACAGAAAATAAACAACCTTGAGAACCAGAGCCAAGGAACCCTGTCTGCTTCTTTGGTCTTGGGGCTGGGACAAAGAGACTTTCCAACACCTCGGGGTCATCTGGACACCAAAGACCCCGTCACACCACAGCAGGATTTTAAGAAAGCGCGTTGCTGACATGGCGATGGGTGATAGGTTGCTCAGTGAGAATTACCATATAAGGAAATAATGTGTCTTGAGGAAGTCTATAAAACCAGCTTGTTTCTTTGAATAAACTGTTCTGATTCCTTGCTGGTGTGAGTCCATGCCTCAGTTGTTACATTGCCTCACCCCGATACATTTTTAACCTGAAAAAGTCTTTGAAATAGGAGGCTGAGTTTTGCAGGCACCTCAGAGGTTTCGTGCTGCCTCCACTGCTGGCTGCAGTCACGGTCAGGGGCTGAGGGTGTGAGTACAGCCACGCTGCTGGGTGTCTCAGGGTGGCCTGGTGGAAGTGCTTTGCTGAGGGCCAGCAGAGCCAGTGCTGGGGCTCCTGTGCTGTCACTACAGAGCACGACACCGCGCAAAGCACTGAGACTCCAGCAGAAGGGTGTATCAGAGAGATTTATTATAGCAACATGTTGCCTTTGCAGTTTTTCAAGATATTTACATTTACTTAACAGACACATTCCCTGCCCATTGATCATAAGAAAGAAACAAAGTTCTCTGTAGGTGAACAAGGAGCCACCTCACTCTGTGAGCCAGCTAGTGTCTGTATCTTTGAACTTTCTCTCTTGTCATGGGGATAGCCTTGGTGTCTTCCTCAAAAGAGATACAGGGCTTTCCTTCTCTTCAGGAAGCCTTCACTCGCTCACAAGAACAGCATAAAATGTCTTTCCTACACTGTGCTGTAGTGCATACTATGCTGATTAACTTGGAAAAAAACATTCTGTTTTCTTTCTATTGACAGGGGCTTCATGGTCATCCAAACAGAATCTTTCCCACCACTCCATCTGAGCCAACTCTTCTGTTGCAAGCCCTTACGCAGAATCCCAGTGCCCACAAGGAGGGGTGAAGGATTTGTGGAGTGGTGTGGGAGCTGGGGGGAGCAAGGCCCGTGCACTGAGTGTGGGTTCAGGTCCATGGAGTGGGTGCTGAGCATTCCCCAGGCTCTGAGGAGAAGAGCAGGGCACGTACCTCGTCCTTTCCCAACAAACACACACACAGACCCAGCAATAAACAAGCTCCAAAATAAAAATGGAATTTTGCCCCAGAAAAATCTGCATTATGAAGTTTAGGAGCAGGATGACTCAGGTGTCCCAATCCACCTCTGCAAGTTTAGACTGATTTCCAGCTTTGACAGAAAATGCTTTTCTCCATCCTTTCAGCTCCCTGCAGCCATAGTCATGGGAAGCAAACTGTTCCTCAGAAACCCTGGGAGCTCTGAGCCTCCAAAGCCTCTGTGCCATTGCTGTTTGTGCAGCTGCTTGGAGGGGAGCAATCACTAAACCCAAATCTGTGTGGCTCCTCTCCATGACTCTTCGTGGTCCCATCCAAGCCCAACTGGAGATGGTGCTGGAAATCCAGCATGGATTGAAGCAGGACAGCTGAGTGGGTTATTGTTTGTGCTTGAAACTTAGTTTGAAATCTTTACTTATCCCATCTTAGAAAATCAAGAAGCAACTTAAAAAGACATCTGGAGCTGATTAGAATTTCTAAAATATTGTGACTTGAATCACTCACCTCAAGTTGTACGAGAGGGTGGAGAGGGGAAGGATGAATCCTGATTTCCTAGAGTGGTGGGGGAAGGGGTTTAGGAAAACCAGAATGAGACAAAAAGGTGGTTGTATCTTTATGAGGTGCCAAACTCAGCCAATCTCCATGAGAGTTGCACACATACATAATCCTCATTACATATTCCACCAACAGCTTCCACTCTGCTTCCAGACAGCCACCCACCAGTCACTGATGTTCCTCGCATGACAACCACGGAGTTCAGCAGCTCAGGAGTCACAAAACACAAACCAAAAAGGGAACTGTGCCACCACCTCCCTCACGTGGCTTCACCTGAGGCCAGAGGACCACTGCCCAGTGGAGGGCACAGGTCTGGAGCCAGGGCAGCAGGGTGATTCCCCACACCACATTTTGGGACTGAGACATAAACTCACACAATGGTTTGGGTTGTAAGGGGCCTTAAAGATCATCCAGTGCTACACCCTGCCATGGGCAGAGACATCTTCCACTCAACCAGGCTGCTTCAAGCCCTGTCCAGCCTGACCTTGGGAGGGTGATGATGGAGAATTCACTGGCAGAAAATAAAAGTACTTCAGCACTGATAGTTTTGGGTCAGGAATTCTTCCTTTGTACCTCATGGCTTCAGTAGAGGCTGACTAAAATTGACACATTGAGTTCAGCTGCCTGAACACACATGGCTGGTGCTGTCTGAAGTGCTACACGCTGTCCATGAGATCCTTGGAGATGGAAAACAGGATATAGGACCAGTGGGATACTACACCCTTCTAAATGTACAGACAAAGGCTGAGGAGCTCCTGTTGCATCCAACACGGAGAGAGATACCTCCATTTAGGCAACCACGAGAAGCCCCATGGCTGGTGAGCTGTCCCACTCCTCCTTTTCCCTTCACTGCCTTCCTGCAGCTGAGGCTTGGACACCAGCCCAAGGCAGGGGTTGGAACAGGATGGTTGTGACAGTGATCACAAGGGTTTTCAGGGTGAAGAGAGAGACGAGAATGTTGACCTCATGTTCAGAAGGCTTGATTTATTATTTTATGATATATATGTTACATTATGACTATACTAAAAGAAATAGAAGGAAAAGTTCTCAGAAGGCTAGCTAAGCTAAGAATAAAAAAGAAATAATAACAAAGGTCTGTGTCCCAGCAGAGAGCGAGACCCAGCTCTGCCGTGAGTGCTCAGTAAATCCAAACACCCACAGGAGACCAATCACGGATCCACCTGTTGCATTCCACAGCAGCAGATAACCATTGTTTACACTTTGCTGCTGAAACTTCTCAGCTTCAGCAGGAAAAATCCTAATGAAAGGATTTTAATGAAAAGATGTCTGTGACAAATGGTCTTTAGGGTTCCACCCAACCCACACCATCACATGGTTCCATGGGCTGACACACCTCCTGCCACCTGTGGGTGCTGAACCCGCTTTGGTCACAGCCCCTCCAGTGAGATTCCAGCAGAACTCAGCAGGGAGTTCATTGGAGAAACAAGGGAACAAAGCCACCCTGCTGTCTCAGGCAGCTGAGACAAGGATGACTCAGCCCTCCTGGTTCCCGGGTGCCTGAATTGGTGACATGAACAAATGCCGCAAAATACACTGGGATATGCAGGTCCTGCTCCTGAGAGCACTTACTGATTTTATTCCAGTGCATAGATGAATCTGGCTGTGAATCCCATGGGAGCAGCTGGGCAGTGGTGGGTTATGAACAGAGGGGTCTACAGTCTTCCAGTGGGAAACCAGCTCAACTTACCCCTTCCAAGGGTGAACAAAAGAGCCATCTCCCTTTCCTTCCAGCTCCCGTGGGGCTCCAGTTTCACTTGAGTCCATTCTTCCTGTGGTCTCAAATACACATAAAATCCAATTTGGCCTCTGAATTTTGCTTTATTCCACCGTAACGGGAGAACAAATTTTTGGGTTGTTAGAACAGCAAGCTCAGGTTGGACCAGATTGGCACAACTTTCCTTCATGTCTTGGTTTGGAGCAGAGTCTCAGGCTGGACATTTAGTTAAGGGTGGACCAGCACTCAGATCTTTGGTATTCAGTATCCCAGTCTGGGAATGTCAGCCAGCTTGGTGACAAAGCCCAGTCATGATTACCTTTCCCCCTCAGTTCTAAAACTGGTATTTTCCATTAACTTCCCTCAAATTAACAGCAAATTAACAACAACTAGAACAACTAATTATTTTTATGCTCATGGTGGCTTCCAGCACTGATCTAAATGTGGGTGAAAGACTGGGGGGTTTATGTGAGCTCTTGTTTATTGGGATCTGAGCAAGAGACCTCTGTGCCTTGGAGTGAGTGAAAAAAATAATACAAGGGCAATAAATATTTGTTCTTTGCCTGCAAAGGAATTTCCCAGTAAGTTTCACCAGTCTCCTAAAATACCCTGACATGTTATTTTCTCTTTTCTCCTGTTGATTCTTGAAGCTGTCACTGTGACAGACATAGGAAAGTGCTCTGCAAACCCCCCTTTCAACAGGGAAAGCTTTTAGCTGCTTTTAGCTTTTTGTTTAATTTGTATTTTTATACCTTCACTGTATTTTCTGTAGCAACTCTTCAGTTCAGGAGGGGAATCATTTGTTTCCAGTCTAACTCACAGACTATCTGATTTTCTCATTATTGTGTGTTTCATAATTCCTCCCTCATATAACTCTGGAAGCAAGTTTTTGATGTGAGAATTAGGTGCTGAAAGCTAATAATGGGCTGGTTAAAAATTAATTGTTTTGCTTTGTAAGGAAAATAAATAAATGAATAAAGATTAACAGCTGTGCTACTAAAACACAAAATACCAGTGGCTGTCTCAAAGCTGGTTGGTGAGAGGGAAGTTTCTGTGAGCCACTGGAGTGGTCTGTAGAGATAATTCCTCAGATGGATCTGCTCCATAGGTCTGGCTTCTCCTCAATGAGCAGAGTATATTTCCTGTACATTAATTAACCATCTGAAATGGGTTGAATATATTTATAAACCTATTCCAGATGCCTGAATTTCAGTTCAGGCTTCACTCACAAACTGATAATTTTTTTAATCTTTGGGCACAGAAGAGCTGCTTGATGCCTCTAAGTCTGGTTGCCAGATACGACAAAGAGTTTTGGAGATGATTCAGATCTTGGATGCTTTTCATCATTCCAGGAGAAATCTCCAGCAGAATGACAGATGTGGGATGTGACACAAGGAGCAGGGTAAGGAGCAGGGATGAGCTGGTTGCTGGGGCCTGACAGCACAACATGGCACACATTTCTTGTTGAGGGTTTTCTCCTTGTGCAGGACATGAATAAATTCATGAATAGGATGAATGAGTATCAGAGGTGTTTTGGATGCCCTGGTTCACAGCTTGTGTGTGGACTTGATACAATGTCTGCTACGAAAGAAAGCCACCGTGTGGGGATAAGACATAGCCTGAAATTTAATTTTTTACTATTCCACAATATTACAGTGTTGGCTTTTGTGTTGTGGGGACTGAAGGTGTGTCAAGGTGGATGTGGCAGGACAGGAGATCATCTCTTAGTGGGATCTTTCCTTCCTGTCTATAAGATGCTCATGGACATTCCTGTGGGATCCAAACCTCTAACTGAGGATTTACTTCAGCATTTCTCTTTCCTTCACAGTCAGGCTCAATATGCTTTATTTCTACAAGCACAATAAGGGGAAATTCTAAGGGACTGGAAAAAAACCAGTAACTTTGGAAATGTCAGAGTATTTTAGCAGATTTTGATTGAGTCAGAGACCTCTGCGTTGTCAAAATGGAAATGATTCTTTTGTGTTCATTGCAAGCCCATGAAATGCCATTTCACCTCTGCTCAAGAGAGTATAAAGTACAAGATGGCAGGTACAGAAGGGGAACTGAGAGACAGAAATTGCTTATTCCTTGTGATCTGGAATCCCACGGAGCATGTGGGGAAATGCAATGTGGGGTTGAATGTGTGGTGTAACTACAGGAGCCCTTTTGGCTCCTGCTTCTCCACTGCATCCCTGCTCTGCTGAGACCCCTCTGGGATCCTGGGGATCCCAGCTGAGGACCTGGAGCTGCTGGAGGGAGCCCAGAGGAGGTATCAGGACCATCAGAGGGATGGAGCAGCTCTGTGGGAGGAAAGGCTGGAGAGCTGGGATTGTTCAGCTGGAGAAGTGACCAGAGGTGACCCAATTGTGGCCTTCCAGTGCCTGACGAGAGCCTGCAAAAAAATATGGAGACAATTTACAGGGGATGGAGAGACAGGACAGGGGAAAAAGGCTTCCCACTATCAGAAGACAGGTGTAGATGGGATATTGGGAAGGAATTCTTCCCTGTGAGGGTAGGGAGGCCCTGGCACAGGGTGCCTGGAGACGCTGTGGCAGCCCCTGGATCCTGGAAGGGCCAGGTTGGACTCTGGGGCTTGGAGCAGCCTGGGACAGTGGAAGGTGTCCCAGCCCATGGCAGAGAGTGGGAATGGATGATATTTAAGGTCCCTTCCAAAATGGACCATTCTGTGATTCTGTGATTCAAAGGAACAAACCAAGCTCCCTGGGCAGCCAGAAGGAAACTGATTAATTAATACAACATCCCCATTAAAAATGGCTCAGTCCTTTTCCAGGTAGGTGAGAAAGTGCTGATCTCCCCCCACCACTGAGGGTTGTGGGAAGTAAGAGACAAAACTTTCCAGTATCAGGCAAAGAAGATTATTTCCAGGGGCTCTGTCCCAAGAATTCAATTCACAGGTGCCAAACCACTTCCTCTGTAACCTCGGCTGGAGATAATTAGAGAGCATTTAAAGCAGAGCTTCCAACTTCCCCCAGCTCACCTGGGTGCTCCCACCCAGGATGGCAATTCTGCAATTTCCATAGGTAGATTTTTGCTGGGAGATTTAATGAAGTCACGGCAGAGGAACCGCAGGGCATTAGTTACAGGGCTAAGGAAACAAATCTCACAGCATAATCCTGAGGTGCTTTTAATGTTCTAATTAAACCTATATATAGAAACTGCAGGCAGGAAAAATAGTGTGAAAAGTTTCTCATCTGCTGAGTATTTTTCCATCCCTTCCCCCCGCCTCAACCCCACCTCCCTTAACCCAGAGAGGGGCTGAAAAAGATCCTTCACATTGATTTTGATGGAGAAAGAGAGAGAAATGCCAGGCAGATAGAGATCAGCAACATTTGTATTCCCTGGGCCCTTTGGAAAGACACAGCCCTGCCAACATCTGCTGATAAGGCTGACTTCTGGCCTGATAAGGCCAGGCTAGGCCACGCCACAGAAAGGGTTGAGCATTAGGAGCCTCAGATTTTTCTCCTCTAATTGCAAGGTAGGGCTGGAGATGGGGCAATAAATGTGAGGAGATAGGAAATCACAGAGACTGTCTGAGAGAATTAGTGTTCAGCAAAGGATGGCAGTGGGACAGGAGAAGCTCACTCATCACCTTCCCATTTAGGAAAAGTCACAGGAGACAGATGAGGAAGGAGGACAAAATTCTGCTGTCTTTTGCCGCTCAGCAACGACATCAAAGTGATGGATGATGAATCAGATGTTGAGAGAATTGTTTAGGTTGGAAGAAACCTCTAAGATTATCTAGTCCAACCACTGCCCCAGCACTGACAAGGCCACCACTGACCCGTGTCCCCAAGTGCCACATCCATAGGGCTTTTAAATCCCCCCAGGGAGAGTGAGGCAGTGACTCCCCCATTGCCCTGGGCATCCTGTTCCAGAGCTTGACCACCCTTTCAGTGAAGACATTTTTCTTAATGCTCAATCTAAACCTCCTCAGGTGTGACTACAGGCCATTTTATGTTATCCTAGTCAGGACTTGAGTTTGGGAGACTAAAGACCCCTTGAAGCAGAAGAGGGTGTTGGGTGAGAGCTGCTGAGACAGCAAGGCCATCCCAGGATCCCAGTGGCTGCAAGGACGTGGTGTTGCTCAAGCTCTTACACTTTTAAGTCTTTCACAAATGGTCCTTCTCCCTACAATTTACCATCTGTGTTTTGAGCTTTCCTCCACCATGCATTGGACACAGAAGTTCTCATGGAAACAGCACAGGAACACAGGAACATACAGGGAGGTGGCACTTCAGGCTTATGCAACACAAGGAGGCCAGACTGAATTTAAAGTGCAAATCCTGAAGAAAGGAATCCCAGTGTTAACAGAAACCTCTTTCAATAATATCAAACATTACCCCAAACCAGGTTTTTGTCACTTGGAAGAAATGCATCTGCTTTGGCAGAGCTCTCACTATTAGTCACAACACAGTTTGGGGTCCAGCTTCCTGTGGGAGCTCCCTGGGTTATCCATGCAGTGACAGATGCTTCAGTGTGATCCTATTCCATCACAGGAGGACTGGCTGAGACCTCTCTCTCCTTTCTTTCATTTCCCTTCACAAGGTCTGCTTGGAGCTAACAGCCAGGGGTATCTTTATCCCTCTTTCATGCCCGAGGCAGCAGAGGGAAGGGCCGAGCCTGCTGATGCGGAGGCGAGCTGAGATGTTCATTACCACCCTCTCCAAGCCAAAGGAGCCCCTCCCACAGCAGGAATTAGTCTATAATTAGCTTAGAGAGTAAAGCACTTTTAATTAAGGATTAAAATTCAGCAGGCCATCTGCCTCATTTTATTTGTAAGCAATAGGCATCTTCTCCTGGCACCACCATTTTCCCTGGTTTCCCTGGTTCTTCTCTCTAAACCCCTCATTTGGGCTGAGCATGGGTGGTGGAGCCAGGACATCCCATCCACATTATCCAAGACAATGCAGTGCCATTTGTTGGTTGTTACAGTGCAAAGCCTCTCTCAGAGACAGCCATGGGATCTGGGATGGCATCCTGCTTTCCTTCCAGCCTTCCAAGCATTGTGACAGCTGCAAGGATCCCACCCAGGGAATCTCAGCAGATGATTGCCCTCAGGTCCCAAATAAGCCCTTTGCTTTGCTCTGCAAACATTTAGGGGGTTCAGAAAAGCCAGAAGCACAATTCCTGACACTTTCTGCCTTGCACAGTTTTGGGAGGTAGTTAGGATATTGGGAAGCAATTCTTCCCCATGAAGGTGGCAAGGCCCTGGCACAGGTTGCCCAGAGAAGCTTTGGCTGCCTCATTCCTGGAAGTGCCCAAGGCCAGGTGGGAGCCTGCTTGGACTTTAAGGTCCCTTCCCACCCAAACCATTGTGGGATTCCATAATTATAAAATTAGGACAGGTCTTATAAACTACGGCCATGGGATTGTTTGGGAAGCACGAGGAAAACAAACACAATTCTCAGTGTCCAAGAAACTTTCAGAGAACTTTGATGTTTGAAGTTAAAACTAAATTATACCTGGTTTACTCCTTTTTTGTTTTCAAGCTGCAGATGGATCAAGCCCCAGGTTTTCTGCAGTGCCCTGCTGTGAGACATGGGCTGGTGCTGCACACATTGTCAAGGAACCCAAGGGTCTCAAGGGCTCCTTGCTGCCTGGAGCTTTCCCAATTGCTATCATAAAACCTGACAAAAGCAGGAGGCACACCTGGGGCTGCTCCCTCTATTCTGGAGATGCTCTTAGAAAAGCTTTTTGTGGAGCAGCTGACTCCTACCCACGGGTCTTTTATTCCCGATGACTTCCCATATACACGTTAGCTGATAAAACTGCTGCTGCAGCTCTCTCTACTCTCCCCCAGTATTATTGTTTTTCTTTATTGTCATTGTTACTAAGGGCACAACATGATTTATTTTCTGTAAAACAACTCATGTTATAGTCAAGGAAAATCAAAAGGGCTGGGTTAGGAAGAGACATTAAAATACATTTTGTATGAAAATGAAAGACCATAAGCAGTTTCTTGGCAGACCTAACGTCTTTCAGGGCTGTTCTTTGGGAATAGCAATTCCAGGCAGGGACTCTGGAAAAAAGTAGAGTGCATTGATAGAATGAGAAGCTGTATCAGAATGGATATGCATGAGCTGGGCAGATTAATATTTAATGAACAGTGAAGCCTGCTATCCCTAATCATGGAGTGCCTGGGATTTGCAAAGTGACTAATTTGAAAGTATTTTGTATGGAATTATTCATGCATTAAAAAGTACATGAGTCCCTTGCAGTGAAATGGAATTAAACTCAACAAAATTTAGTCATCAAAATGTCAGGTGTCAGGTCCAGCTGAGACAACCGGACAAGGGTATTGCTCTTACTGAAGGACACAGTGGAGCTGGAAATGTCAGGATTAGGGCACGCAGCTTCCTGCAGGGAGGAATGGCCTCATCCCAGTGGGTTTTCTTGGGAACCCAGAGCAGACAGATAATTTCTTTTGCTTTTCAAAGCAAGGGAGAGCCAGGACCAGAAACAGGACCAGCAAGAGCTCCAGAGCAGGAAAATTATGTGGATGGATGCAAAGGCAACACAGAGATTCAGGGACTGGGACAGGAGCTGGGCTGGGTCAAAACCAGTGACATCACTTGAGTGACATCTGTGACATCACTGTCATAGTCTTTATTTTTGTTTGTATTTTGTTTTGAATGGTCTTTCAAACTTTCAAAAGTCTTTCAAACTTCCTTGTTGATCCACAGATTAATGAGACTTTGGCTTGAACAAATCTTTTTTTGGACCTCAGCTCAGACAATTCTCCTGGCACTTTGTCTTTTTCTCACTGGTTTCTGATAAAAGGAGACTGTTCTAAAGAAAATGTCGTTTTCACTTGGAAAATGGGATTATAGTTGGGGGTGGGGAAGAAAGATTTTTTTCTCCTGCCATCTTTTAAAGGTTTCCAGTTTTTCCCTGACAGAAAACAGTTTGTTGAAGTTACTGTGTCTTTTTAAAAGCCATTGTTTAACCCAAGCATGGATTTTGTGAAAATGCAGGAGGTAGAGGAGGCCGAGCCTGCCTTGCCACACAGTCTGTGAACACAATAAAGTCATTGGTTTCCTGAGAGGAGATATAAGAAACCACATTAAAGGTGTTTACAGCTATTTGAGTGCTACTAATTGCACGAAAGAGTGTTCAGGAGAGGAGAGAAAAATTCAGCAATAAAGGTGTGGGAAAGGCAGGGGCTGGGACAGGCGGGAGATGCCTTTGCTGTGTCTGAGCCTGCCCGGAGCTGAGCCAGGGCCAGCTGGGTTGGTCCCACTGTCCCTTCCAGGACCTGGGAAGGTGCCGGTGGCAAACACGGCCCCAGGAATGAGGAAACCTCACCTGAGTCTCACCAGCTGTGACCCTGGAGGAGAAATGAGTTTTGTGGGAGTGCACAGGACCTGCAGCCTCTCCCTGGGTTTGCATGCAAGCAGTTGGACCAGATGTGTTTTGTTATTTTTAGAACAGAATGTTGACTCAGAAATCAATTTATCCTTTCTCTGCCGAAATTAAAACAAAAGGTGAGCCAGAAAATCAGGAGAAAACATTTCATATCAGCTTGAGAAAAATACTTTAATCAACCTGAAGTAAACAGGTTGTATTTTTTTGGTTTTAGGTTTTTGGATTTTGTTTTTTCTTTCTTCAGTTTTGTTGTGGCCTAGGCAAGGATTTAGAACTGGGCCTGTCCAAAGGTTATTTATTCTTCCCTCCTCATTTTTTATTAGATCTCTGAAAAGAAAGATCCATTATTTTCACAGCAATTATTCTAAGTACAGCTAGAAAAAGCCATGTTAAGTCCTAATTTGAATATTAAACATAATTAAAAGACTTTTCTACATTGTGAATTGTTCTCTTATCTGCCTGCCCATAAATGTCAGTGTATTAATGGCCAGGATTTGTCTCAGAGGTAGGAAATAGCTTTTTCCTCCCACTGCCTTTTTTGAGCAATGGGGAATCAAGCACAGCAGGTCATGCCCATACAACCAGGCAAAAAAGTTCCTGCTACACTTTTGCTTCAGCTTCAGTTGAAAATCCATTTCCTTCTGGCCAACTGATTATTTCTGCTCTTAAATACAATCAAGAAATCAAGAAATGTTACCTAGAAGCAGAAAGAGCCAGAGATATATTTAAAGTCTTTAATTTACTAAACTACAAGCCAGAAGAAAATTGGAGAAATTAATAACTCAGAGTGTGATTAATATGAAGTTTGTTTTTTTAAATAGCTGGAGAGACAAGGAATTGGAAACTTGATGCTTTCTAATGATGTGGAGGAAATGTTCATCTGAGTGTTTGGGCACTGCCAGTTTCTCACATCCTTGTGCTTGGCCAAGGCTTTTGAGAACACTGACATCCCTGCCATCAAGGCTGTCTAGCTCAGAGAGCTCCTGCTCCCTGTGATAAATTTCCATGGACTTTGTACAGGCTAATGGCCTTTAGTTATTTATTTCTTTGATTTGATTTAAAGTCTATCTCTTGGTGACTGAATCTTTTAGAGATGCACAAAAGGATGGCTCCACTACACACTCCATGAAATGTTGCACAAAAAGGTAGAGAAATAAAAATAAAAAGAAAAAATGTGCAATTTTTCACTCCCTTGGCCAGACCAAAATCTGGGTTAGGGACAATTGGAAATCATTGTCCTTGTTAAAAAAAAAAAAATGAGGCAAAATACATAAATGTTAGACCTGAGCATTGCTGCAAAATAGGCAGGGAGATGTGAAACTTGCCCATTTTTGTGGTGTGTGACATTTCTGAACTTGCCAGGGACACAAAAGGCAGTTTTCTCTGCTTTCCACAGGCATTTCTTCTAATTTGCACAACTGGCTAGAAGTGCCCCACAGGTTCAGCTTTTCAGCTGCAAATAAGGATTTACAGAAACAGAATGTGCCCCTGCATTGACTGATTTTGTCAAGAAGAAGACTGAAGTGGAAATTGAAGCTTTTCCCATCTGCTTTTATTGAATTCAGGTGGAGAACTGAACAACTGTGGCTGGAAGGGGCCCCCAAGCCACAGTGGGCTGAAGCATTTCAAGGTTTGTCACCACTTGTCACACTCTTCCAAGGCTTTATTTAGCGGGTGATTTCAACTTGTCCCCTGTGCTGGAAGGTCCCAAGGGGTGTTCTGGGATGTGTGAGCCAGGAGCAGCAGGAAATGCAGCACTTTGGGTGAGCAGAGCTTTGGCTGTTGCTGGGGCCACGAGGACCCTCATACCCACGTCTGAATGTCCCTCCCAAGAAGGTGCTGTCAGCCCTTTCCTTGTCCCTGCTTTCTTCTGCGTCCACAGGGCTTTGTCTCCTCTCCCTTTCTGTATCCAGAAAAGGACAAAAACCCCATTTGTGGATTTGTTAGGAACTTGCTGAGCACAACTCACCCTCCTGAGTGTGAATGAGCCCAAGGTGTTGTTTTGAGGCCTTTGCTCCTCTACCTCCTCCATCCCATTGATCCTTGTGCTGCTCTGGAGAAAGGTGGAAGGGAGGTGTAACTTCTTCCTGGCTGTGGAGATCCAGCACAGGACACCTGGAATTCCCAAACAGCCACGGCAGGCTGGAGCTGTGATGGGAAGAGGACACAGCAGCTGCCTCTGCTGGCAGCTCTGTGTGGCTGGCACAGCCCAGATTCCCCCTTTCCCACCTGCCAGGGCTTTCCCCCAGAAAAACTCCTGGTCCTGCAGAGTCTCAGTGCTGCCATTGGCCTGGCAGAGACACAAAAGTACTGGGTTAATTAAAGATCCAAGAACATAATTGCAATTAAACCCAAACAAATTGCTGAATCAGAACAGCAAATTGCCTGGAGATGGGGGAAAAGCTGCTTTGCTTTGGCTTGTTTTTCTCAGAAAGCCTGAGGAGGCACAGGCAGCCAAGCAAATGCTGCAACAAGGACATGCCACTGGCAAAAGTGTTTAACTGCTGAATAAAAGATAAGAATATGGATAAAGCCAGGATTTGGAGCAGTGTGGTTGCTCAAGCCAATTTATGTTGGTTTCACCCTAGGGAAATCCCAGGAGTCTGGGAACTGTCTTGCATCTGGCAAGAGTCTTTCCAACTTGGCTGGAAGCCTTCCCCAGCTGGGGCAGCCCCACTGATCCATCCCACTCCTGATTCCCTATCCCAGTGCTGCAAACCCATTCTGGAGTGCTCTGATGGCCAAAGCACCTCCTTGGGCTCCTTGGCCCTCACCAGAATCCTTGCCAAGGATTTGTTCCCAAGGGATCTGCAGGAAGGACATGGGATTTGCTCTGCAGCCTGCCTGATCCTCAAGGAAAATCTCATGGATACTCAAGGAACACCAGAAAATGAACCTGTGAGGCATGTGTGTCCTGTGCCTGGCCAGCAATGCCCCAAAAGTGCATGGAGGAAGTTTTGGCACCTTCCTATTCCCACTACACAAATTCTACAATCCTTGTTTGTAGCAGACCCAGATATTCACTCATCCCAGGGCTGCTTTCTGTGAAGCTGCTCCAGTGCATCCCACTGAAGGCAAAAAGTTGAGAGAAGCCAGTGAATTATAAGGTCCCCGACAGCAGGGCTCAGCAAGTGGCTGCTGTTAATCTTCCCTTTGCTACTCAGTTTTTGTTCTGCCTGTAATAAATCTCTGTGCCCTTTGCTGTTCAAACTGCAGCCTCGCTACTGGAAAAGGGAGGGGGTGTGGGGAAACGCTGGAGATTGCTGTGTGCAGAAATAAAATCAGGGATTCACATCTTGGGCTGGCCAATACTGCTCCTGATCGAGGTCTGAGCCTTTGCGTGACCAAGCGGTGTTAAATGAAATGCCAGGAGAACTCAGGCTGAACCACAAGAGATTGGAAAAGCTGCTGGATTAATGCAGGAAATGGGGCAGATGGTGCTCTGTGTTTTCTTTGAGCAGGGTAGAATGGGCAGTTGGAGACATGATGTGATGTTGCTTCCAAATCTGGAGTAACAGTGAGCTGGGAATTTGTTAATGAAAGTCTTTCCCCAAATGCCACCTCTGTGGATTTGCAGCTACTTGTGGTAAAGATAATATTCATAATAAAACTTAGAAAGGAAGAAAATCTGAGAATATCTTCTATTTGCTTTGATATAATCAAAATAATAATTACCATTTTGTTTCACAATTTCTTCCAATCTGGGGATTTGTAGAAAACAGAAGTTAAAAATATTGAAAAGTAGTAAGAGAACACAGCACTTGGCAGCAGTTGAATTTTGGCACTTCTGTGCAGATTCTTAATTTGTGAAAAAGTCTGGATTTTTGACTATGCACTGGCACCAGAAGCAGGGAAAAAAAGAAAAAAAAAAAAGGAAATTCAGAGGAAAATTCCTTGAGGGCTTTGCTGCGGAGAAGTAAAGCAGCAGATCTTCTGGTGGTGAGAAAAGCTGTGTCCTGGTGACAATTCAAACTTCCCCATCATCCTTCCCAGTTCCCTTGTCCCTCTGCTCACACACTGCTAGGATTTGCTTCCTGTGACTCAACAAACCCCTAATCCAAGAGCTGATTTCATGCCCGGGGGTTATTTGATGGGTAAGTCCTGATTCCTGTCGACAACAAGCTAAGTTCATACTGCTGGCCAGGCTTGGAGGGTGCAGAGCTCCATGTGCAGCCAGGCAGGAGCTCTGTGGGACTGGCTTTGTGTCCCTGGGGATCACATCCCTGCAGGGCTGTCCTTGGAGCAGAGCTCGTGCCTGGTGCTACAGAAGATGCAGATGGGCATGGAGAGACCATAAATGAGGCATGGGTGAAGTGCCATCAGAGGGATAATGCACCAACAGATAGAGCTGGAAAATGGAAAAGCTTTTGACACCTGCCCCCACCCCTGCCTTTAACTTCTTCAGGCCTATAAATGTTGCTGGCTCTTTACAGCCATACAAACAACCAGCTCTGTCTGTGAGGCTGTAAAGGATCCTCTCTGCAGGGATTAAAGTCAAGAGGGAAAAATGAATGCCAAGCCACACCATCCACCAGAGCAGGGAAGGAGGTTTGATGGCCTGGGGAAGGAGCTGGAGTGGTCTCCTCACATTTAAAAGGCTTGAGAGGTCACCAGCACAGCTCCCAGCTGGGACATGGCCTCTCGCTCCTTCCAGCATGGGACAGAGAGATCCAGCAGTGGGACACAAACATGGAATGAATGGAATCATTAAGACTGGAAAACACCTCCAGGATAATCAGTTCCAACCTTTGATTGAATAAACCACATGCCCTGTCTGCTTGCTTCTTGAGCCCCTGCAGGGATGGTGACTCCACTCCTTCTCCAGGGTTTGACAACCCTTTCCATGAAGAAATTTTCTGTAGTATCCAATCTGAATCTCTCCTGGCACAGCTTGAGGACTTTTCCTCTTGTTGTGTTCCCCCTGGCTGTGCCCTCCTGGCAGGAGCTGTGCAGAGCCACAAGGGCCCCCTGAGCCTCCTTTGCTCCAGGCTGAGCCCCTGCCCAGCTCCCTCAGCCCCTCCTGGGGCTCCAGACCCTTCCCAAATCCATTCCCTTCCCTGGACACCCCCAGCCCCTCAAGCTCTTTCTTGTGAGGAGCCCAAAAGTGGATGCAGGATTTGAGATCCGGCCCCACCGAGTTCAAGCTGCCTGAGACTGGTGGAACTGAGGGGTTGAGCCTGTTAAGAACACCATGGAAATGACACCAAGCAGGATTAATCCTAGACTCTGTAACTCCTGGGCCTTGGTTTCTTCAAGCAGCACATGAATGGTTTACCGGATCTTGAAAATTTCCATCAGAATTTGTGGGAAAGGAGGTTTTTAATGCTACACTTTCTTTGACTGTGGTGGGAGAAACCAAGACCAATGGGTTTCTTCCCACCATGTTCCCAGGATGGAACACCAAAGCATTTCCTTTGAGGACGGTTCTATTTTTTCCACAGCTCCAGTCTGCAAATGCTGTGGATTGGTCTAGAAACTCTCACAATGGGAAGAAACTTGAGCAGGTTGATTTTGACACAGTAGAACTTTTTTTGGCGTGAAAAAGAATTCTTTTTTTGAGCAATTCTCTTGTTTAATTTCCAGCAGACAAGGAGTCACAATGAAGTAGCATTGAGTAGGAGTTGAATATGAGAAACAGACTCCTGCAGAGGGACGAAAGATGTGAACTTAATGAACTTACAGTCTCAATCATATAAAACTGAACAAGAGAGCAATGTGTTTTCTCAAGTGACAGTTGTGTCGCTGTTCCCAAATGTTATTTTTTATTCCAACTACACTAGCTGGGGTAATAAAAGATATGACTTTGCTCCCCATACTTTGCCCAGTTGATTTTTTTTCAAATACCAAATCCTGTTTCATGTCCTCAGTAGATGCAGAATTACCCAGAGTTGCCCTCAATTGCAAGTGTAAATCTGTTAGAAATGGTTTATAGTAACACACAGGCTTGGTTACCACAGCACAGGGAAAATGTTTTCAAAAATGGTGTAGACTTACTCCCACAGAATGAAAATCTTTGGTCTCCTTGTTCCATTTACATCTTACACTGTTATATCGACTCTGGTATTTTTGATACATTTTGTAGGATGTACTGAAGGGATTTTTAATATACTCAGACATTGAAGAGTGAAGAACGTTTCACTTTTTTTTTTTATTTACCCAAACCTTTGGACATTATTATAAAAAACCTGTGTGATATTTCTGAGGCAAATGCCAGAAATTTCAAAATTCCATAAATGCATTTTCAATAGACAGTGAAAAGCCAGAGCAGGGATTTGAGACTTCCACAGCATCAGACCCTTCTGCTCTGTTGTGACAATGGGAATTGCCCATGATTTCCTATAAGGGCATTCCCAGTAGGTCTGTTTGCTACTCTGCCCAAAAGCAAACATGAGCCCTTTCTTCCATTTCTTCCAAATTGCTGCATCCCAGCTATTGGTTGTGGGTCCTTTGTGTAAAGAGAAGAGAGACCAGCTGGTTAAATCCCAGAATGGTTTGGGTTGGAAGAGACATTGAAGGCTATCAGTCCCACCCCAGGCCATGGGCAGGGGCACCTTCCACTATCCCACGTTGCCCCAAGCCCCATCCAGCCTGGCCTTGTAAGGATGTGCATCCAAATTCATTGATGGGGTGTGAACCCCACTCCCATCTCTGCCCTATCCCTGTGGGGCACCACAGCTGGGCAAATGAAAGAGTTAAATGAGCAGGTTGTAAAGAAAATCTCTGTGTTTGTGTATTTCCCCCTCATTTACACCCTCACCAGAGGTAACAGGTCTACAGCTGATGACACAGAGTTAAGAAGTAGAAACTTTTAGCTGCATTTTGGCCTTTGTGAGGAAAAAATATGGTAACACTGGGGAGTGGTGGGGTAGGGGGTGACATCCTTTGTAGGGAAACACATGGCCAAGCTGAGAGTGAACTATTGTTCTCCAGGTGAATTATTAATGTTGACATAGGAAGGGATATTCCTTTGAAATTTGTTATAACTGAAATAACTTCTGCTTCTCCCCTCTCCTCACAGCTCTCACACAGGGGTTTAGGCCAAGGGCAGCAATCTTTGGGACTCTAGGGAAAACAAGCTTAGAGGTTACGAGAGAATTTCTCCAAAAACTCTGACTTTGCTGCTGGACTGCAGCCACTCTGTGCCTTTGTGAGTCCCAAGTGGTGACAGGAGTTCAGAGGGGTCAGTGCCCAGGGCTCAGAGCCCAGTGCTGCCGGGCTGTGGCAGCACTGACACCCCATGGCTGCAGCAGGGCATGGATGGATGAATGGATGGATGGATGGATGGATGGATGGATGGATGGATGGATGGATGGATGTGCCTAAGCCCCCTGTAACTGGCTTTGCAGAAAACTAGCACTGTCCAGAAAGTGCCACTAACTAAAGCCAAATGAATATTTCCATTTGCAGCTTTGTCATCATCTACAACACCTTGGGACAGAGGGGTTGCTCATTTCATTGCCAGGGAGGTACATTGGGGAAAAAATTCCTTTTTACCCCCCACTGTATCTTCCTCATTTATGCAGTGGAGCTTGGTTCTGCTTGGATGTCCCCTGGAGCCCTGAGGGTGTCACTTCTGGAAGGTGCACACTTTCACTCAGGGATGATTTTTTTGTTGTTCATTAGTTTGGGTGAGGATTATTTTCTTATAAGGTTCCTTTTGCCTTCTGCTTTACAAACAGAGTTGGTTTCTGAATGCTGCTGATGGATTTGTCTGGAGTGGTACAGGAGCAGAAAGGGGCAAATCCTGTCCCAGTGGGAGAACACATCTCCCTGTTCCACATCTCAGCCCAGCTCTGGGTGCCCAGCGCCGAGGACCTGGATAGAACCACTGCAGCTTTTTCCTTTGCAGGCACTCCCACCTAGCGCAGGGCGCTGGAACTTCACATTTTCCCCTTGGATTTTATCCCACAATTGCAATCGATTGGTGGGGCTGGTGGAATAATTGGTGCTTAATGAATTAGCCACTGCTCCGAGGTGTTTGTTTTTCTTAACCACTGCAAGCCGTTCTCATAGGGAGCACGATTTCCACAGCCAGGCAATGGGTTCATTGTCTCCAAAAGGGAATTTGCAAAGTGACTGCTGTGGTTGCTCTTAAAAGAAAGACCCTTTTTTTGGATTTTGAAGTTGACTCAGTCCCTGTCTAGGCAGGCAGGATAAAATCACAGAATCCTGGGCTGGTCTGAGTGGGAAGGGATCGTAAAACACACCCAGTGCCACCCCTGCATGGGCAGGGGAGGACACCTTCCACTGCTCCAGGTAGCTCCTCTCCAACCTGGCCTTGGACACTTCCAGGGATGGGACAGGCTCAGTTTCTCTGAGAAACCTGTTCCAGTGTCTCACCACCCTCACAGGGAAGAATTTCTTCCTTATATCTACTCTAAACCATGAATGGCCATAAGCAAAAGCGAGGGAAAGGGAAAATCCTCCCCTCTGGAGAGGTTGGTTGTGAACCTCACACCAAGTGAGTCAGGGCTGTGGACGTTTCCCAAGGGAACTGGAGAACTGAGTGGAGCCTTCACATGGCAAACCTTCTCCTCTGGTGCCTCCCTGCCTGTTTACCCTTCAAAGCTCTGCATGCTTCTCAGCCTGACTCATTTTTCGTGTGCTCCAAAGGGATGCAGCACTGGCCTGGGGTGCAGGAGGTCTCGGCTCCTGCCCCCAGAGCCCCACTGCTGGATCATGTGTGGAAAGTGGAAGGTGCAAACAGAGGTCCCTTGGCTTCTCCATACCTGAGGAGTGCCTCAGAGTTTGTCTGGATCATGCCATGATTTTTACAACCTGCTTTTCTTTCCAGGGTGCTGGCATTTCTCCCAAAATTAAAGAAAGAGGGAGCAATGTGACTGCTACCTCCAGGTGAGGTAGCTTTACATTTTGGTTTGCCTTGAGATAATCCTCCAACACAGGTTTCAAATAGAGGCTGATCTTCCCAAATATGAAGACATGTATGAAGACAATTCCAGACTTTGTGGAGATCTGCCTGTTAAGACACGATATAAAGCCATGGCATGTGCCCCCTGTTTGTCCCCAAGCCAGAGCATCCTGTTTATGGTCACAACTTGAGCCAGAACCACGGAGCCATTCCAGTTGGAAACGACCTGTAAGATCATCAGGGCCAAGGGCCTGCCACGTTTTGTGGGAGTGAACAATGTGCAGAGGGCTGCAGGTGGTGGTAGTGTGGGTCCTCAGCCACCTGAGCACTCTCCATTCCCACCATTCGCTCACAGTCAAGCAGAAGTTTGAAACAGTGGAAATAAAATTATATTATTCCAGGCAGAGCTGATTTCATGAAAAATACATTGTCTTTCCACAGCTTCAGTGAAAATATATTGGTTTCTGCCAGATTAAATTAGAAGTCATCTGTTCTTAGAACTTGTGAGGAACTGGCACGAGAGGGGAGCGGATATGAGAAACTTCAAATCTCTTGCAGGGACTGAATTAACTGACTGCAGCCCTTTGCCTGCAAAGAAAATTAAGTAATGTTTCCTCCTGCTAAACATGCACTGCAAAATAATAATATGAAAACACTAAAATATTCATTTTTTTACAATTCTAGCTCAGGAATTACTGGTTTGCTTTGTTTTTGTTTGACAGGCATGGTTTTGTATTAAAATTGAACCAAATGAGTATGAGTAAAACTATAACCTACCTTAAAAACAGGAGTAATTTTGGATAAAACAGGAAGTTGTATTCAACAACAAAAAAGTTTCTGTTTAATTTAAAAGGCCTTAAAATTCTGTGTTTATCTGTTTTTCCCAATACTGTATTGTGGCAGTTTCTGAGCTGAAAGCACAGCAATGAGAAATCAAGACACTTCATTTGGCAAGTGTCAAGACAAAGAAGCTTCACTTTTCCAGTTTTTCTACCATTTCTTTTAAGATGAACTCATCAAATCCTCCTAAATCTTTGGGGCTGTCGAAAAGGACTCAATGTCTCTTTTTAACCCTTTTCAAACTTTGAAAAGATAAATAAACCCCCATTTGCTAAAAGGTGGTTGTGTTGATCAAAGACTTATATAATTCTGTTGGCATCGTCTTTGCTACCAGACAGTTCCAAATACATCTTTCTGCAAAATAAATGGGCTTGGATTAACTCAGTTTGGATGCTCTTGAACTGCAGTGAAGTCTCCTTGTGGTTTACCCTCTGACACCAAATTAACCTTCCCCTGAGCAAGGCATTTGTATTCTGGAGTAAATGCACTCTCACACAGAGTTATTCTGCAATTACATGAACTTATCTTTGGTCTCAGCATGGCAAGAGCAAGTGTGGAGAGCACAGGGTGAGCAGAGGATGAGCAGCTTGAGCTGCTGCCTGCAGGGACAGGCTCCCTGTGCTTGCCTGCACTGCTTTCTGAACTTGGTGTTTGTGCAGTGAAGAACAATCCTGGAATGAACCAGGACAAATGGGACTGCCCAAAGCTGCGGTTTGCACCTCAGAATCCCAGTGAAATCCTCACCAGGGTTTTTACACCTGACCTCTGCAGGAGGGCAGTGCTTTAACAGAGAGGACATGAATCATCCTCAAAGAGGTTTTTCACATTCTCTGACTTTGCTTTCAAGTGGTCTCATGTCCATTCCTCTTAAACTGATTGGGAACTAGGGAGAGGATGAAACCAGAGGATGTTTTCAGAGCCTGTAAACATTCAAGGCTGGATTCAACTGGGGTTGGAACAACCTGGTCCAGTGGAAGGTGTCCCTGCCCATGGTAAGGTCTCTTCCAACCCAAACTATTTCAGTATTCAATGGAAGAGTGTAAACAGAAATGTGCCATCCAGCAGCTCACCCTGACAGCAGATCCCACTGCTTGAACCAGACTGGTTTGGTAATACTTGGGCAGGGAATGGAACATAGAAATGCTTCACCTTCCTAAATACCTGAGTTCCACCACCACAGAGCAGCTTCTCCTGGAAATTCAGCCAGAAAAGCTGACTTTTGGCATGCTGAAAGTGACTCCCCCAGGGCCTGGGGCCATCCCAGCCACTGAGTGCTGGGAATGATGAGTAAATGTTGATGGCTGAGCTCTAGCAGAGCCTGGGTGCATTGCTGTGCCTGCTTTTGATTTACAGGAGTCAGCCCTGCATCTATCCTGCACGTCTCAGCAATTTCCCTGAGAAGAGGAAACAAAGCAGCTTTTGGCAATGCTTGCTCAAGCAAATCACAATTTTCTCTTTAAGGGCTTTTATCACTTGCAAATTTGCTTCTCCTGTATTTACAGCTCCTTCCTGGCCAGACTCCAGCGTATGGGGGTGACCCACAGCAGAAATGCTAATTGCAAGGGCATGATGCTGAAGAGTTGGAGTGATGCCACCACGGGAAATGCTTTCAGGAAGCTGCTTTCAGAAAGATGTTTTCAGTAGATGCTTTCAGGAGATGGCTTCAGGAGGATGTTTTCAGTAGATGCTTTCAGAAGGATGCTTTGGGGACATGCTTTCAGAAGGTGCTTTTGGAAGATGGTTTCAGAAGAGGCTTTCAGGAAAATGCCTTTGGGAGATGGATTCAGGAAGATGTTTTTGGAAGATGCATTCAGGAAGATTCTTTCAGAAGATGTTTCTGCTCCACCATCTCTGCTGCTCTCTCTAGCTCAGCTACAGTGACTGCACTGAGGATCCTTTCCCACTTGCTGGGCTTTGCTCTGCTCATAGAATCCAGACTGGTTTGGGTTGGAAGGGACATTAAAGACCACCCAGTCCAATCCCCTGCATGGGCAGGGACACTTCCCACTGTCCCAGGCTGCTCCAAGCCCTCTCCAACCTGGCCTTGGATGCTTCCAGGGATGGAGCAGCCACAGCTGCTCTGGGCACCCTGTGCCAGGCCCTCACCATTCCTTCCTAATCATCCTCTCAGCACTGATTCACTGAGACCTTTCCTGGCCACTTTGTAAGAGTCAAGATCCTTGAAATGCTCTTCCATTCTTAGTATCAGGAGCTGCAGCTGTGCAGTAACTGCTGTCACACCTGGCTTCAAGCACAGATGAATGATTTTCTGCTGGTTGAGAATTTGCTTTTGAAGTTCCCCACCTGCCCTTGAGAGCTGCTCCCTCACCACCCTGAGCAGCACCTGGAACCTGAGTCCCAGCTCATTTTTGGCTATCAGCAAATCCCCACCACATCCTGCCTGGCCAGAAATATGACCAGACATGGAACTGCAGCAGGGAAACAGGCAGTGCTTGCTTTGTTCTTTCATTAGAACTTGATTTGGTGCCGTATTTAAATGTGAGTTACTGAGAAGGCAAAGACAGGGCTCTGCTCCTCGCTGGCTGTTATTAAAGCTCTAAATCAGGCTGCCTACAGAGCCATTCCTGCTACCTTTGCGAAATGAAACAGGGAATTGGCCTCTTCTGTCTCAGAGGGGGTGCAAGCACTCTTGGCGATCCTAATACAGCCCCTGGATTCTTGTGAACTGCCGGGTTGCCACGTAAATCACCACAACAGGGTTGTGGAGGAAAAAGTCTTGGAAATGTTCCTCCTAAATGGTAACTCTTCTGTAACTCAGAGCAGCAGCTGCCCAGATCTCGTTCAGCTGTGAATTCAGTGATGGATTTCTTAGGGGTGGAGATTCATACCCCAAAATCCCACATCCAGCCTAAAACTCCAACCCAGAAACATCCCCCTTGCTGGGACATCTTTGACTGCAGGGACCATGTGGGAATCCTGGTTTAACCCCAATTGCAACTCAACCTCACCCACCCCAGAGGGATGGGCAAAGAGAATCAGAAGGGTAGAAGTGAGAAAACTTGAATTGAGGAAAACACTTCAATAAGCAAAGCAAAAACTGTGTGTGCAAGCAAGGCAAACTAAAGAGTCCATTCCCTGCTTCCCATCACAGGCAGGTGCTCAGCCATCCCAGGAAAACAGGGCCTCATCACTGGCATGGTGATTTCGGAAGTAAAAACCCATCACTCAGAATATTCCCTCTCTTCCTTCCTCCCTCAGCTACCAATGACTTCATATGGTCTGGGATATCCCTGGGATCAGCTGGGATTAGCTGGGATTCTGGCTGTGCCTCCCCCAGCTTCTTGGGAACCCCCAGCCTCCCCTCTGGTGGGTGAGGAGCAGAAAAGGCCCTAAAGCTGTCAGCCCTGCCCAGCAAAAGCAAAACACCTCTGGATTATCTCCAACACAAATCCCAACCACAGCCCCATATGAGTTATTGTGAAGGAAATTAACTCTCTCCCACCCACATCCAGCACATGGTGGGATGGGGACATTATTCTATTATATTTAGGCTGATAGAACTGATTCTCTGTTTCAAACTACTTTAAAAAAATGCAAAATTTTGGTTTTGTTTGGATTTTTCATTGCTATTACACAAGATTTAGGTTCTTTCAATTTCATTTTCCAGGCAGCCTTTTCCTGCCCAGATATCACTGACCAGCTTTACCACAAGAAGCTCTGACTGACCTGAAAATGCATTTCCACTGCTCAGATAATTGATCTTCACTGCTGTCTGCCAAGTGAGAGCACTGAGTCACTCCATCCCCACCAGCCTGGTCACAGCCCCCCCCAGCCAGGGGAAAGCTCTCACCCACAGAGAAGACTCAGCAGAGGGCTTTTTCCTCTGTGATGGGAAAACAGAACCTTCCTTCATCTTCTGGAATGAACTCTCTGTCCTTCAGTAGAGAGGAGACCAGCAAAGACACTGAGGTAGAGGAATGGTGATGTATTTCATACCATCAGAGAGTCCCAGACTGGTTTGGCTTGGAAGAGACATTAAGACTCATCCAGTGCCACCCCTGCCATGGCAAGGACACCTTCCACTATCCCAGGCTGCTCCAAACCCTGTCCAGCCTGGGCTTGGACACTGCCAGGGATCCAGGGGCAGCCCCAGCTGCTCTGGGCACCCTGTGCCAGGGCCTGCCCACCCTCCCAGGGAAGGATTCATAGACAGAACTGAACTTGGATAAAAGATCTGTTTAGTCCAATCTGCAATTTTTTTCCGTCTGAAAGCAGACAAAATTATTCTTTAGCTTTTCTGAGCCTTTTTTCTCACCCATCACCTCAGGTACCCTCTCAGAGAACATGTGATGAGCAAGGGGCTCAGGGTAGGACACTCTTCTGTCCCATCTTACACAACCTGAAGGGACCTGTTAAATTGGGGCAGCTCCATGGAGCAAAGTGCCTGCGCTGCTCGGCTCTGCCAAGAGCAGCTCTGGGCAGTTGTTACTGACTTAAATCAAGTCCAAAGGGAACACAAATCTCATGTGCTCTTCCTCTTCAGAAAGGGCAAGGATTTAAGATGAGGTTTGTTCTCTCAGTGCAGAAACAGCTCCTCTGGGGTAGATAGAATCCTGCTGAGAGTAAGTACCATCATCAAGTTCCTGTCCCTGCTGCTTCTCAGCCCGTTGAATAACCAGGAACTAAATCCCCAACATTCCCGAGGGGGCAGAGGATTAGGCCCATGCAGCACACTGGGGAGCACAAATTCAATTACATGTTCCAGCTGAAAGCATCTCACATGGCCTCCAGCAAACTTCACCCCTTATCCATAACTCTGATTTCCATAAAGTTCTAATGATGCCACAGGACACATCTCTTGTGTATCAATCTGTCCCCCCAGCAAACAGTCCTTTCAGTCAACTCACTTCAGATTTCTGACTTTGGGAGGTCCCCCTGCAGAGCTGCCTCCAGATCAGGGGCCCTGGCTCAGGCAGGACCTGGAGCTGCTGGGATGGGTCCAGAGGAGCCACAGAGCTGCTCCAGGGCTGGAGCCCCTCTGAGCCAGGCTGGGAGAGCTGGGGGCACTCACCTGGAGAGGAGAAGCTCCAGGGAGAGCTCAGAGCCCCTTGCAGGACCTGAAGGGGCTCCAGGAGAGCTGGAGAGGGACTGGGGACAAGGATGGAGGGACAGGACACAGGGAATGACTCCCAGTGCCAGAGGGCAGGGATGGATGGGAGATTGGGAATTGAGAATTGTTCCCTGTAAGGGTGGGCAGGCCCTGGCACAGGGTGCCCAGAGCAGCTGGGGCTGCCCCTGGATCCCTGGCAGTGCCCAAGGCCTGGTTGGACATTGGGGCTTGGAGCAGCCTGGGATGGTGGAAGCTGGGATTTGCTCTCAATACAAATGCAAGCAGAAGTTTTTTACCCATTGGCCCAGACCCCCCAACACCCTGGGCATCCCTGACAGCGCTGTCCAAACCCTCCTGGAGCTCTGGCACCACTCCCTGGGGAGCCTGGGCAGTGCCAGCACCTCTGGGGGAAGAACCTTTCCCTAAGCTCCATCCCAGATCCCCCTGGCCCAGCTCACCCCATTCCCTGGTCCTGTCCCTGCCCCAGAGCAGAGATCAGAGCTGCCCTTGGGGAGGAGCTGCAGTCCCTGAGCTCAGCCCTCAGCCCCCTCTGCTCCAGCTGAACAGACCAAGTGCCCTCAGCTGCTCCTCGTGTGGCCCCTCCAGACCCTTCCCCACCCTCGTGTCCCTCCTTTGGACACTTCCAACACTTTTGGGTCTCTGGCACACAGAGATGCCCCTGGGGACCCCCAAGGACAGCTGTCCCCTCTCACCTTCCAGCTCTTTGCAATCCTTTGGCACCAGGATTGCAATTAGCTTTGAGATTGTTTTTTTCTTGTTTTCCCAGATCAGCCATTTGAAGAAGGACAATCAGGGTTGCCATGGTAATGGAAGGATGACTTCTTAATTTGTGGGATTCTTTAATTATTCTGAGAATTGTAGTCCCATGAAAACTGCCTCCTTTGGAGAAATTCAGTTAAGAGCTGCACAGGCACTGAAGGAGAAGTTAAAAAGAAAGGAAAGCTAATGAAGATGGTTTTTGGGCAAAATAATGAAAAAAAATTTGGTGCATTTTTTTGCTTGTTTCATGTGCCAACAAGAACAAATGTCTGGTGTTATCCAGAAACAAGGGCCTGGAATGGGTCCTAAACTTGAATTATTCATGAGAAATTCAAGGTGTTTTTACAGACTTTCTGAGAAACAAGAGTATCAGGCAGAACTAACACATATAACTGAAAATAAAACCGTGTAAAACTTAATGGATAACAAGTAGGATTTCAAGGGCTATTTAAATGGATAGGCACCAGAGAAAATATAATTTTTTAGTACATTTTTTCATCCCCAAATCTTAAAGCTCAAGACACAGAACAGAAGCAGCCCTACTTTCATTTTGTACAGGATGAAGAGACACCGTGGCTTGCTCAGGGTGGGCAGTGAAGCACAGGCACAGGAGGATGAAGCCAAAGTCCCTGGGATGTCCCAGCTGGCTTTGGAGCTGAGCAGGTGCCACCTGAGTCACCTGTGACAGGAGCACCTTGGAACCCCAATGCACAGAGCCCTGGAGCTGGGAAATCAGTTCTTGCAGAGAATGGGAATGCCAGAGGGAGCAGGGCTGAGAAACACCTCTGAAAATCCAGCATTGCCTCACTGGGGCCCACAGCCTCCAGGGGAGTATTAATGTGCTTTAATATTTCTGCAGGAGGAGGAGGGGGAGGAGGAAGGCACCTGGAGGGGGAGGAGGAAGGCACTCTCTGCTGCTGGGGGAGAAATCTTCCCTCCAAATCATTCTTCTAATGGAGAATGCTGGTTCAGCTCTCTGCCAATATGATGTTTTCATCATCACCTCTCTTTGGAGGGAAATGGAGCATTGAACTGCCTTGCTTTCAAACAGCTTTGTTGTCCAGAGCAGCTGGGGCTGCCCCTGGATCCCTGGCAGTGCCCGAGGCCAGGCTGGACAGGGCTGGAGCACCTGGGATAGTGGGAGGTGTCCCTGCCATGGCAGGGGGTGGCACTGGATAATTTTAAGGATACTTCCAACCCAAACCAGTCCGGGATTCTATGACCTTTCTTTAGAAGGCATTTCATGCAGCCATTTAAATATTTTTTGGCTTTTTTCAAGGAGACTTCTTTTTCTTTTCAATTGCTTTCATTGCTTTCATTTTATACCCCATTATAAATTCAAGCACAATATTAAATGCACTGAAATAAAAATTTCAATTTTCTCTATATTAAAAAGCTGTTTAACTGAGCCAAAGCTACTTTGGAAGTGATCAGATTTAATTTCAGGGGAAAGATCAACACTTAACATTCAGTTGCATGTTTAGAAAGGTGGACTTTAGGTAGCTGAGCCCTCTATGCTTATGGGAGGTCTGTGTCTCCACTTTGAAGCCACTGGCAGTCAAAATTTAAGTGACAAGAGAGTCCAAAAAGACTGGGGGAAGCCTGAGAAATGGAGGGGGAGTTACAGATCACAATTAACTTAATGAAAGTCCTTCTTCCAGGAGTCATTGTGCTTGGCCCAATGCTCCTGTTGTCCTTTCTGCCTTCAGAGCCCACTGCAAGAGCAGCATCCAGCGAGATCCCAGTGGGCCATTGATGGGACATTTCAATGTGCTCAATGCAACCACAGAATGATCTGCAGCCGGGCCAGGGAAGGATCTGGAGCAGCTGAAGGAGCTGGGAAGGGGCTGAGCCTGGAGCAAAGGAGGCTCAGGGGGCCCTTGTGGCTCTGCACAGCTCCTGACAGGAGGGGACAGCCCAGGGGACAGGGACAGGAGAGGGAACGGCCTCAGGCTGGGCCAGGGCAGGTTGGATTGGACATCAGGGAAAATTTCTTCACTGAAAGGGGTGCACAGCTGCCCAGGGCAGGGCTGCAGTCCCCATCCCTGCAGGGGTTTAAAAGCCCTGTGGATGTGGCACTTGGGGACATGGTCAGTGGTGGCCTTGGCAGTGCTGGGTCAACTCAACTGGACTCAATGGAATCAGAGGACTTTTCCAATCTATGGACTGCAGCCATCATTGCCTCATTGATTTTTTTTTTTTCTTAATCCTTTTTCTCTTCAAGCCCAGAGGGGAACATCAAAAGAATAACCTGGCAGAAAAAAAGAAAAAACACAGCGATTTCCAGGGTTAAGGAGAGGGCTCTGGCTCAGGGTCGTGGGGACCATGTACTCAGCCACATGGGGGACAAAAGCACCTCATTGTCTTTGTAAAACACCCCAGGGCTGTGCCTGTGAGGTCAATCCTGCCTTTCTCATTGCAAACCCTTTACCTGGGCTGTGCTCCCGGGAGGGCTCAGGTGGGGCTGTGGAAGCAGAGGGGCGCACACAGGTCGGGACCCTCCTTCATCCCTTTTTCTTCCTCGCATAGAGCCGTTTCCCGGTGTTTCGGGGCGGGATCCCGAGCACTGCAGCGAGTGCTGGAGACACAAGAGGGCAGGCACAGGCTGTGCAAAGGAGAGAGGACTCTGCACAGCCTGTGCTTGCCCTCTTCCCAGGCAGCCTGGCCCTCTTCACTTCCCTCCATCTCTGCAAAGGGGTGGAAAACAGGGATACGGCTTCTGGCCCTGCCTGGCACGTCTGCTGAAGCAAAATTGCAGCAGCATGTTCTGCGAGGAACATCCAGGGGCTGAGGCTCAGCTATGAGCTCCCTCAGCAGCTCCACCTGTCAGGGATGCTCCCATTCCCAGGCATTCCCCAGTGCAGGTGTCCTTAGCTGGGCTCTGCCATCAGATGGCAGGGGCTTCTTGGGACCAGGCTGCCTTTCCTCCCTGCTTTATGGGACCAGCCAGGCTGCCTTTCCTTCATGTTTTATGGGACCAGCCAGGCTGCCTTTCCTCTCCCCTGCTTCATGGGACCAGCCAGGCTGCCTTTCCTCCCCTGCTTTATGGGACCAGCCAGGCTGTCTTTCCTCCCTTTGGCTTCATGGGACCAGCCAGGCTGCCTTTCCTCCCCTGCGTGTCCCTTAGAGGAGATGTTCACATGGGTGGCCAGAGGGGCCATCAGCCTTTAGCAGCCCTTGTTTCCCATGTCCCTCAGCCTTGCTGGTGTCAGCCCACAGCCCATCCCCAGGCACTGCTTTCCTTGGCTCCCAGAACACGGTGGCCCATGGCAGCTCTTGGGCACAGCCTGAGCCACCAGCCCTCACCAGAGTGGCACAGTGCCCAGGACTGCTGGGGCTGCCCCTGGATCCCTGGCAGTGCCCAAGGCCAGGCTGGGCAGGGCTTGGAGCAGCCTAGGACAGTGAAGGTGGGGTGGGATGAGATGATTCCTTCCAACCCAAACCATTCCATAATTCTGTGGTTTGTCTCCCTGGTTTGTGCCCATCCCCAGGGGCAGCACAGCCCGAGCCGGTGCCCAAGCCGGTGCCAGGCAGCTCTGCTGGGCACGGGGCTGTTCCCTCCAGGCTGCCAAAGCTCCCCGCACAGTTCAACAATGAAAGGCAGCAGATGGTTTATGGTGTGAATTACAGCAAACGGCATTGCGAAGGCAGCACTAACCGGGAGCAAATGAAAGCCTTAACGGGGAACAAATGAAGGCATTAACACACGGCCGGCCAGCGCAGGCGTGGGGAAGGGAGGGGGATTTGCAGATGGGCTGGGAGTGCCCATTCCAGCCAGGGATTTTTAGAGGGGAAGGGTATTGTCCCCTGACCATGCAGAGGAGACCGGCAGTGAGGTCTGGAGCCAGGAGCAAGGGTGCTGTGGCCACTCTGCTGCTTTCATTCTGAGCCATAGCTTGTTTGGGTGTGCTCAGCTCTGCCTTTTCCACTCTCCTGGAAAGGTGCAAGAGGTTTGTACATCTGTCCTTGTCTGAATTTCTGTGCAATGCAGAAGGAACACAGCTCTGTTTAGTCACCAATGGACTGTACTGAGAGCCTGGCTTCACTCACAGGCACAGGTGCAGGAGGAGGGACCATATTTTGCATTTCAGGGCTGATGTGGATTTGTACAAGAGCAAACCAGACTCTGAAGGCAGCTCCCGCTCCCTCTGCACCCCAGCCATTCATGACAACAGAGTGCTGGAGCCTTCTGGCTCTGGAAGGAGGCTGCAGCTTCAGGGCAACCACCTGGTACAAAAAGTCCTCCTGGGAAAACCATCCCGGGGCTCCCAAGTCCTTTGTCCCCTCTTTGCCTCAGATACCCTGGTGTAAAATAGAGAAAGTAGTTTTGTAGCAGGGCTGGTATGGGTAGCTGAGACTGAGGGATATTCCCATAGGAACATCCATGCTGGGGGATGCCACAACTCCCCTTGCCTTTGGCTGCCAAGGCCCAATGAGGACACAGCAAAGCTGAAATTATCTCATCTCTGGGTGAAAACCATCAGGGGGAGAACAGGGTGGCTCAGGGATGGGGACAAGGGTCTTGGGGTCCATCACTGGAGTCAAGCACCTGAAAGGTGAAGGGGCCGAATGGCGCAAATGGTCTGTTGTCATGGTAACCACACTCAGGGTTATAAATCCAGAAACTGGGCTCATTTAATCCTTACAGGGGGCTGAGAGTCATGAGGCATTGCCCTGCAGACCCTGACAGGCTCTGCCTGTGCTTCAACCCTCTGCTCCCACCTCATTCCAGCTGGCAAAGTCACGTTCTGGGCGCTTGCATGCTCTGGGACCCTCACCTGCTGTAGGGCAGGGTGCTGTACAGAGACAGAAATCCTGGGGCTTCACTCTGGGTCTGAAAAAAGGCGAGCAAAGCCCCTGCTGTTCACGGAGCCGGTGTGGGAGGGAGTTACTCCGACCCTGCTCAGACCCAGCCCCTCACACCTCAGCGCGGATCCCCCTCGTTCGCACTCCCGCAGCCGCACCACGCATGCACCGAGGCATCGTCACGGATCTGCAGCATCTCCTGGGTAGAAAATCCAGTTTTCTCCTCTCCACCCCCTCCTCCCGGCTGCGTGCACATCTGGGAGCGCCTTCCCCAAACACATCCGTCACAGGTGCCTTCGGGGCATACGGAACATCTGGAGATCCTCCGGGGGCCGAGCCGAGGGCTCAGGAGCTGCTGCTGGGCACAGCCCCGGCTGGAGCTGCGGGGCTCGGTCCCTCTCCCGGGCCTGCCCGGCCCGGCCCGGCCCTGCTCGGCCGCGGGGCTCCGGATCCCTGTGCGACCCACGGCTCCCAGCGCTTCTCCCCGAGAGTCCTGCAGGGCAGGGGAGCTCTGAGGCGACTCTGAGTTAGCCCTGAACTCTGAGGCTGCTGTGAGGCAGCTCTGAGGTAGCTCTGAGGTCTGAGGTAGCCCTGAGCTCTGAGGCAGCTCTGGGGCGCTCTGAGGCAGCTCTGAACTCTGAGGCGCCTCTGAGGGAGCTCCGAGCTCTGAGGCGGCTCTGAGGCAGCTCTGAGCTCTGAGGCAGCTCTGAGGAAGACAGAGCAGAGAGCAGAGATGCTCCAGCCCCTCCGCTGCCCGGCTCTTGCCCTGGCTGGGTTTTGCTCGGAGCTGCCGTGTGAAAGAGAAGCGGGTTAATGCACCTCTTTCCAATCTGCGTGCGTGCGTGCAGCTGAGTCCCCTTCTTTTCTTTTATTTTTCAGCCTTTCATTTCCCCTCCCCCTTTTGCTCTCCTATTTCTCCCTCTGAATTAGCTGCCCACCTTTCCCTTGCAAATCACACCGACAGCACAGGCTGGGTTTTCAGGGTGGTGTTTCCTGCCCAAAATGGAGAGGTGGGGAGGAGGAGAGATGCCTGAATCCTGCAGCCGCATCCCCGGAGCTCGGGGAGCATCTCCCGGTCGGGCTGAAGAGATGCGGGAAGCAGCATGCTCGGCTTTCCGCACTAGTTAACAGCCTGGAAGCTGCCTCCGCTTGTTTTAGGCTCGCTCGCTTAATCTCAGCTCCCCTCGGCGCGTGTGTGCTTGTGTGTGTGTGTGTGCAGGGGGAGGACTTTATTGCCATTGGCTCAGCTTTCGCTGCCCACCCACATCTCTTCCACATCACCTTGGTGTCTCCCTAAATAAAACCAGCCCTCCTTATCGCGCCGAGGAAATCAAGAGCAAGAGTTTGAATGGATTTTATATAAATATTTACCCCGACGAAGCTACTGCTGAGCTCGTGGGATAAACTCGCAGCAGCTGGTCTCACTCTGCTTCCCTTGCCTGCCTCTGAAAGGGTTTAATTACTTTGGAGAGGAGAGGGGAGAGATCCAGATCCCAGTTCTGGCTCCAGACTGACCCAAAAAGCAGGACCAGGATTTAAATGAACTATGGATCTGAAGGACAGCACCAGCGAGGGCAGCATGGGCAGCCTGCAGCCTTCCAGCATCCAGATTTTTGCCAACACCACCACACTCCACGGGATCCGTCACGTCTTCGTCTACGGGCCGGTCACCATTCGGCGCCTGCTCTGGACCTTGGCCTTTGTGGGCTCGCTGGGTCTGCTCCTGGTGGAGAGCTCGGACAGGGTGGCTTTTTACTTCTCCTACCAGCATGTGACCAAAGTGGACGAGGTGGTGGCGAACAGCCTGGTGTTTCCTGCTGTCACCATCTGTAACCTCAACGAGTTCCGCTTCTCCCGGCTCACCACCAATGACCTGTACCATGCTGGGGAGCTCCTGGCGCTGCTGGATGTCAACCTGCAGATCCCCAACCCTCACCTGGCTGACCCTGCTGTCTTAGCTGCCCTCCAAGAAAAGGCCAACTTTAAGCAGTATAAACCCAAAGTTTTCAGCATGCAAGAGTTCCTGGCACGGGTTGGCCACGACCTGAAGGATATGATGCTGTACTGCAAGTTCAGGGGCCAGGAGTGCAACCACAAGGACTTCAAAACTGTGAGTATGAGCAGACACTCTGTTTTTCTCTTCTCTGGGCATGTGGACCATGGTGTTGCAGGACCAGGACAGCCCTGGAGGTCCCTGGCCAAGCTCTGTGGGTCTGGTGTGGTAAGACAGTGGCTGCCAGGCTCTGGCATGGCACAGGAGGAGCAGGAGGAAGCCTGTTGAGCTGAAGTTTGTTTGTTGGAGTCCTAATGGGGGTTTTATGGGGCCAGACCTGCAAAGGGTTTGTAGCAGGTCCAGCCTCCATGCTGAGTAAGGCCCACAGCTCGCAGTGTTTGCTCAGGGTCAGATGGATGCTGCTGAACATCACAGGGGGCCTGAGGGTCTCTTGCCATGGCCAGTGGATGTCAGCCAGCTGAAGGAAGCAGAGAGGGCTGGACAGAGCCAGCAAGAAGGGCAGGTGCTCAGGGCTGGTCTGAGCACTTTCCAGCTGTGTCTTTCCAGGTGTTTGCAGCGTTGCTGGAACTCTGTAAGGGGAAATTTTTCTTCTTGTTCCTGGTGTTCATGGCTCATAAATTCTGGTTTGCTGCAGAGTGTGGGTAGCAGCTGGGTACCTGCCTGGTGCTGTGTCCTTCCTGTGCTGTGTTAGATGAAAGGAGGGGAAAGAGAAGGAGAGGAAAAGCAACTGAGAGGCTGAGCTCTGATCCCAGTCTGCTCTGAGAGGGGGAGGTGGAGCGAGCCGGGTGCTTGAGCATGCTGAGAGAAGGAGCTGCTCTGAGTTTCCAGCTTCTGGCTGGCACCCTGATGGCAGCGCAGGCTGGCCTGGGTGCTGTGGTGGTAAATGTGTCAGTGTAAAATAAAAATTACCAGGAGGTTGCCTGGCTGAAGTGATGCCCCTCTGTGCCGCCGGGGCAGTGAGGGGACTGGGCAGGGGCTGCAGAGGGGGCTGAGCCCCACCCTGGCTGAGCTGGGGCGTGCTGGGCTCCGGGCTGAGTCCCACTGTGCTCTCAGGCCGTGCTGGGCAGTGCCTTGGCTCTGTGATCCTGGAGTCAGCAATGTTACAGGTTTCAGGTGATTATTGCTTGTGAGTTCTGCTGGTTGTTCTGCTAGTTATGGTGTGTCCTGCAGAGAGCAGGTCCTGGGCAGGGTTTGTGATCCCCGGGTTCATCAGCAGAATCTTTGTTTTGTTTTGGAAGAATGGAATGTTTTCTATCTGTGCTGCTTTGGATCTCTGAACAAATGAGTCCAACTGACTCCAGCACCAAAGTCATTGCCATGTCCTGGGCTGTGCTGTCTTTACACCTTGGAGCAAGAACATAGAATTGTACACATAAGTGATTACCTGTGCATATCTCTGATGTGTGTCTATTTCAAACTGGCCATTCAGGCAAACCATTCCCTTGTTTCTGCTCCCTGGGCAGGTCTGAGCACAGGTTGGGTCATCCAAGCTGTAGGAAGGCATCAACCAAGTTCCAAGGAGAGGAGCTTGCTAAAGGGAAGCCACGTATGAGCAGGTCTGGAGAATGGGATAAAAAAGGAGAAACAGATCCAAAAGTCCAGGGGACAAAAGAGGAAGTCAGGTCAAATCCCTGGAGAATGGATAGACCTCTCTTGACTGTGGCAAAGTGTGGGGAGTGGGAGCTATTCTGCCTGTGGACTTGCCAGGAATGAAATAAGAACTAGCCAAAAGCAAAAACCTCAAAGCCAGGGAGCAACCACACTTTCAAAGCACCTGCAGGGCTTAAAAAGGACGTTGAAAAGCAGAAGACAGGAGCTCTTGGCAGCCCTCCTGGGACCCAGCAGGGTGTCACCCCTAGCTATTGAGTTTTTGAGATAATTGCTTCTGAAACAATGATTTTAAATTTTTTTTCTCATGGGGAATACTGTAGTTTCCAGAAAGACAAACATTCCCTGTCTGCCAAATAAATGCTCTGCTAAAACAGATCACGGCAAGCTAGAAAGAGACAAGATATTATGGACTGACAGCACTTGTCCTTGTCAAAGTGAGAGATTGAGTGCAATACTTCAGCCCATTGTGCAAAGCAGCTCCTACCTGAGCCAGAAGACAACGTTGTCTCTCACAGAGGCAGGGCTTCCATCTCCCTGACTCCAGGTAATCCCCCAGGTTATGGAAATCCGGGAAGTAGCACTCAGCAGGGACACAACAACCCTGTTTTTCTTCCAGATTTTACCTCTCAGATAAAAGGCAGGGAAAAGTGTCTGTTTGAAGGATGAGTAGGTGTTTCCACAGGGAGAATGCTGTAAAGGTCTGTGAGCTGCCTCCAGGCTGAATCAGAACCTCATGTCCTGGATGAATTTTGCATTTAATCACCACCAACCTGTTGCAGCTGCACACGGGCTCAGTGACAGCACATCCATCCTGCTGCAGCACCCGCTGGAGAGGAGTCATCACTGGAGCCTGATTTGTTTCCTGAAGGGAAGCAGGGTGTAAATCCCAGGGTAGTTCTGCAATATGTCATCAGGGTGAAGAACTACCAGGGTTTTATACCCACTGCCCAGATTCTGGCAGCTGGGAGCAGAGGAGGCAGGAGCTGTGCAGCAGAGGCTGCACCAAACAGGAGCTCTGCAATAAGGGGCTGCTGAGGAGTCCGTTCTGTGCTGCCTCTGGCCAGCTCTGCCCTCTGGTGCCTTGGGGGGTTTGTGTGCAGGGTGTCCCTGAATGAAGCCCACAGTGCTGCTGCTGCTGCATGGAGAGCAGGAGTTGAAATGAAAACACTGGACTTTACTCTCCTTCCTCCTCCACTGTCCTGTTTAAATCTCTGACACTGCTTGAATAACAGGACTTGAGTTGTGTTTTCCCTACACTTCCTGTTCCTTCTCCCCCTAATAGCTCCCAGACAGCATTTCCCATGTTAAGGGCTGCTCACTGGTGTTATCATCTTATTGTATTTCATATTTCTCAAGTCCCATACCGTACCAAACTGTTTTTCTCTGCAGCACAGTTCTTCATGTCTTCTCAGGGACTCCTCCTGAGCTCTTGACCCACCCCTTTTTATTCCAGTTACCTTCACAAGCTACAGCTGCTGCCCAACTAAGGACTTTGCAGCTGTAGCTGTGTTTGGAGTAACTAGGACCCACTTATTTAATACATAGATCTTACAATACATAGATCTTAACAGGGACTCTCTCCATAAGGACCCACTTATTTAATACATAGATCTTACAGGGACTCTCTCCATACACTGGAGTGAGTACCCACAGCCTTTTTGCAGAAATGCCCCAAAGGGAACAGCCAGGTCTTAGCAGGATGTGCTGATAGTGCGCTGACATTGCCACACACAGAACAGCAGGGAAGATAATGCAGAGCTCTGCTGTAGGCAAAGCCAGTGAAGAAGAGAGAATTGGCAGAACACGCTTTAGCAAAGCCATTCCCTTGGAGTATGTGGAGGAGGGAAGCCTGAGAGCAGCAGCCGAGGAAATCCCCTCCTTGCTTTCTGCATTGCTCCCCCCAGGAGGTCCTGGTTGGAGCTGACCTCGCAGATGGCATTTCCTGGAGGAGCTGTGCTCCTGCTGCTCCATGTGACATCAGGGTCTTCATCCCACTGCTGCTGAGCCCGGCACAGCTTGGGCTCACCAGCCCTGGCCACGGCGCTGTGATGTTCTGGGAGTGCCTGTGGGTGTGTGCAGCAAAGCCTCTTTCCCAGGGCACTGGGGTGGCTCCTTGCCTTCACTGTTCCAGCCTGGGGTGATGCTGGGCAGTCACAGGGGGCACTGGCAGGAGGATGCTGTGTGGGGCCCAGCAAATGTGGGGGGCAATGGGGAGAAAACCTCTGAAAACCCTTTCAGCCCATGGGGCAAACACGGAGTGAGGGATGGGATGGCCTGGGAGTGGATGCTGGGAATGTGAGCAGCAGAGGAATGGGATCCCTCAGAGCTGAGAAACGCTCCCCAGCAGCACAGCCTGCCCAGCACAGCCTGGCCCTGCCTCTGGGGGCTGCTCTGGGTGTCTGGGGTGGTACCGTGTTCTCTTTGCTAAATGCTGCATTGGGCTGTGCTTCCTCACGTCCAGTCATTCCAGCTAACACAAACTTTTCCCTCGTGCCTGCTCTGCCTCATCAGGTGTCTATTTATTGCCAGTGGCCATGACAATTGAAGGATAGAACTCATTTATTTTCAATACACATTCTTCTGACCGACAGGGTCCACATAATGAAGTGTATCTCATGTGAATATAGCTATTTTAAGGCACAAGTTTCTGTCAATCTATCTGACTTTCTCTATACATATTTTTTTCTGCCCTTCTTTCTAGTATATCTATCAGGCCAATGTTTAGTGAATAGCTTTGGCTTTTTAGACTAACTAGTTCATTCTCATCTGTTATACAATTTTCACTTTATTCAAGAAAAAAAGTCAGGATAGTGCATGCTTGATTCAGAAAAACATTACATTTCTTATTTACCAATTTTTTCTGGAGAGTCACTTTTTTCCCAAAGTTTGCTCCACAGTCTGAGATGCCATAATGAGATCTGCCATTATGAAATGTGCAGTAATGAGATGTGCAATTCAGTGATAACTTTTACACAAACAGGCTGTTCTTCCAGTAGGAAATCATGTAGGAAATCCATTCTGCACTGGAATATCTCAATTTTGCAGGTACTGTTGAGGGTCTGGGTGTGGGCACAGGCACAGAGGGAGTGCAGGGTTTTAATTTTGCTGCTGGTGGTGTCTCATTGGGTGTCTAAAAGGAGGTGGATTGCTCCTGGCTCAGGTATCTAGGAAACCCTGCCCTTGGGAAGTGCAGACCCTCATTCCACCCAGTGGTTTACTGGATTGAAATCTCGGGCCTGTAAGGATTTGTGGGTGTGGTAGTTCCTTGTTACACTGATGGGGTCTGTATTTCCTTTATTTATTAAAAAATGGTAGAATAATATTTTATATTTTGCAGAAGTTTCATGGCTAGATGCCAGTTGGGATCAATGCTCATGAAAAACCATTCCTGGGTTGGAATGGTCAATAGTGTTAAAATCTAATGAAAGCTGTGCAGCTTCAGTGGGGCCTTTTGATGGCAAATCCAGTTTTAAATCCTTTAATACTATGTGTTGTTTTGGCACAGCCTGGTTTTTCATTGCGCAGGGGCCACAGGGGTGGCTTCTGTGAGAAGCTGATAGAAACTTCCACCATGTCTGACAGAGCCAGTCTCTGATGGCTCTGAAGAAGGACATGCTGCTGGCCCAGTTAGAGAGGTTGGCAACACCTCTGTGATGACATACTTAAGAAGAAAGTACAAAACATCACCCGCTGTATTGGAATAAGATCCCAATATTACCAGGTAGATTGTGCCTGGGCTAGTCTGACCCTTGCTGCTGGGCCAAAGGCGGCAACTGTGATATTTCACCTCAGAGACACTTTTGGCTGGCTGGATGTTGCAGCAGGCACTGGAACAAGTCCAGGCTTGTAGAAACTCAGTTTACCTCAGGTGGGCAGGCTTCAGGCTAAGGTGAGGAGGAAAAGGAGATGGATTCTGCTGGAGGGTTAATAGCCAGAGTTTATTACATGGTCACAGGCATCTGAATCTTGGTAACAGCTCCAACAGAATGCTGACCACATGGTCCTGGCTGAATTTAAGCCCAGGGACAGGGGGAGGGGAAGGGACAGGTGAGCACCAACCAGGTGGGAGGAGGAGGATCTCAGGGGACGAGGGACACACAGACAGGCCAATGACCCCAGGCCTGAATTGCATCCTTTGAACCTGACCAACCACACGATGGCCTTGCTGGAATGCTAAAACTGATTTGACAGCCCAGCAGGGGTCAAGGGGGAAGGGGAAGAGAGGTATTGTCACACCTGGGAAGGGACTGGGAAGTTTAAAACAGGATATTGCAACACACTGCAACATCGCTGTTTTACCCAGGGTGGCCTGGCAGCGCTGCTGGGGCCATGCCAGCCATGAGCCTCCCCTGCCTGGCTGCCTCCAGCCAGCCCTGCCAGGCAGAGGGGCAGCGGCAGTGGGGCAGCCTCGCCTTGGCAGTGCCTGAATGAACAGAGGCATTAATTAGCATCCACATGGCAGTGGTGGAGCTGGCAGGGAAAGCAGGATGAGCAATTCCCCAAGGCAGAACCCAGACAAGATCAACTTCTCGGTGCTGCAGGATTTTGCAATATCTTTGAATTGGTGGAACTTGTTGGCAGTGGTAGCTACGGGCATGTCTTGGTTTGGAAAGCCAGGTGTCTGCTAAGGAAGGCAGGAGCTTCCCCTGAAATGGAAACTGTAAACCCCCTCCCTCCAAATTGTTATAAATTTGAAATTAAGGGGCTCTCAGGGAATCATATGGGAGCAGGAATAACAGTTCTTTATTAGGGAAGAAAATAAAAATAAAATAAATAATGCAGTAATACAAACCAACACTGACAGAGTCAGACCCCAACATGACACCCTGTGGGGTGTTGGCAGCAGTCCCATTGGAATTGTGGCTCAGCCCTCCTGCAGTGTCAGGGGTGGTTCTGCTGGAGCAGGGATCCTGGAGAAAGGTGCAGTCTCTTCCTCTGAGGATCCAGTGGAAGAGGCAGCTGCTGTTCCTCTGGGAATCCAGTGGAAAGGCTGTTCTGGTGTCCCAGAAACTCAGATTCTATCCAGGTAGGAATGCTTGGCTCCTCCCCCTGGGCAGAACCTCTCCCAATGGGATGCTGTAATTTTTATCAGCCATGCAGGGACATTCAATAGCTGTTATCAGCACATGTCTCCCTGGAGGGAGGAGTGGGTGTGGAAGAGATAAAGAAAACTGCTCAATGAACAGAAGATAACTGCCCCACCTCTGACAGATGGCAATAGAATACACATTGCCTTGCAATCTAGGACAGGGCAGCAGTTTTTCTTCTAGTCAGAGAAGAGGAGGAAGTGAGGAGATGTGAGGGAAAACAACGTGGTGGCACCAAGGTCAGTGGAAAAGGAGGGGGAGGAAGTGCTCCAAGTGCTGGAGCCAAGATTCCTGTGCAGGCCATGGTGAGGACTGTGGTGAAGCAGGCTGGCTCCCTTGCCGCCCATGAGGTCCATGGGGATGCAGAAATCCCCTCACAGCCTGTGAGAGAAGTGTTCCCACCAGAGAGGGTGGATGCTGGAGAAAGCTGTGATCCAGGGCGAGACCCAAATGCAGAGAGAGGGCCCCTGCTCCCAGAGATAGAGGGAGAGAGAGAGAGCCCTTGCTTTCAAATAGAGCAGCCTGTCTTTAGAGGACTGCACCTTGTGGATGAGTGACCCATGCCACAGCAGTTTTGGGAAGAGTGCCCATGGAGGGACCCCATGGCATAGCAGAAAAAAATACTCCTCTCCCTAAATGAACAGAAAAAGAGTGATGAACTGACCAAACCCCCCCCCTCCCCATGCCCTGTCTCCCTGTGCTGTCAGTGGGAAGGAGGGAGGGGCTGGGGGAAAAAAAGGTGTTTTAGGGGCTTATTTTACTTTTCATTATCCTCCTCTGACTGTGTTAATAATAATTACTTTATACCTTTAAATGTAAACCTGTTTTTCCCTTGAGTGTTTTTCTCCCAGTCCTTACTGGAAGTATGAACACTGGGTGAAACAACTCCAAAGGAGAGAAGCTGCAGAAATGGGCTGCAGGTTGTTAACTTGGGGCATTGGTGCTCCACATTTGGGGTGCTGATCTGACTGCAGACCTGACCAGAACAATTACAGTCCTCCTTTAAGATCTTTGAAAAGGCTCTGGATGTGTTTTGAGCTGTTTCTTAGCCAGCATGCTGCCCTCCCTCACTCAGACTTTGAGATGGGAATAATTTAAACAGTGGGAAGTGTCAGGAAGAGGCACAGCCAAAGTTGTCAGAGCCAGCTGGAGAGCAGAGGGGGATGGATGATGAGGGAGATGAGGCATGGGGAGGGCCCTGGGAGAGGAAGGACAAAGAATCTGTGTAAGAGCCAGATGTGGGCTCAGCTTCCCTTGCTGGAGCAGCTGGCACTTGGTTTGGAGGAGAGCAAGAGCCACTCCTCACTCCTGAGTGATTCTCATTTGTTAGAGTTATTTATCAGGAGTCCAAATGAGAGCTTCTCTGTCCTCCACACCCCACCTGCCCAGGGGTTTGCACTCCAAATAGCAGCTGGAGCTGGAGAAAATGCAAATCCACCCTTGGAATGGGGAAGAACTGCTGAGCAAAGGGGGAGTTATTGGAGTTCCAAGGGTAGAGATGTTTGAGGGCTGCCAGGGTTTATCAGAATTGTCCTGGGAATTGTGTGAGGCTTTTCTTAGTGCTGGAAATACCTCTGAGTGCATCTTCTTGTGCTTCAGCTCATTTCTCCTGGACAGACACTGAGAACTGAAGTGCCCAAAGCAGTGGAGAGCCAAGGTTGTCAACAACAGAGAGCAAATCTGATAATCACCTGGCACTCTGTCCTGGTGCCTCCTTGGCCCCTGGCTCTCTGTGACTAACACAGTTCATGTCACAGGCTCTCCCTGACAACTGGCCTTGTGTGAGTTCTCCTGGGTGCAGTTTGCTGTCTGCAGTGGGTGGAGGGTGAAACCACAGGAAGGTTTCACATGTACTTGTGCTCTGTCTGCAGGAACCAGAATTACTCTAGTCATGTCCGAAGCTAGAAGTAAAGGCCAGGAAAGACACTGGAATATATAAAAACCCCAGCATGGTTTCCAGCTGGAGAGGTAAAGTAGAGCAACAGAGCTTGTCCATACCCCTCCATACAAGGATCCCTTGGAGTCTTCTTGGCACATAATAAACAACATCCCAGATGTCCCCTCTTGAGGAATCTTTGTGTTTATCTGACCAAATGCAGTGATGCCCTGGGAAAAATCATGGTGTGACTGCTGTGGGTTTAATCTAAACCTTCCCTGAGAGGTTCTGACTACCAGAACCCATGGACAGAAATGGGTGAAAATCTAAACCAGTTGTCATGCAGTTAAACAGGAGAAATTTTCACTTGATAAAAAATGAAAACAGGTCTGACTTCAGTGAGGGCCTGTGGCCTCTTGAGGTCCCTTCCAAGCTGAATTATGATTCTATAACAGAAAGCAGGTGCAGACCTGCTGGGTCTTAAATCCTTTTGCTATTTTTGGAGCATCTAATTTTTTCATAGAAACATAGAAACCTGGAATGGTTTGGGTTAGAAGGGACTTTTAAATCATCCTGTTCCACTCTCCACCATGGGAACCTTCTATCCTAGACTGCTCCAAGCCTCATTCAGCCTGGCCTTGGTCACTTGCAGAGATCCAGGGACAGCCACAGCTTCTTTGGGCATCTTCTGCCAGGGCCTCCCCACCCTCCCAGAAGCATGTTCTCCTAATATCCAAACCTGCTCTCCTTCAGTTTAAAGGCATTCCCCTTTGTCCTGTCCCTACACACCCTTTACCTCCATCTCTCCTGGACCCCTTTGGGCACTGGAAGGGGCTCTAAAGGATATCAGTCTCTCCAGAGCTTCTCTGCTCCAGGCCAAACAGCCTTGCAGGACCTTGCACTTGGCCTTGATGGACTTTGTGAGGGTCACACATTCCCAGTTCTCCAGCCTATCCAGGTCCTGCTGGATCCCATCCCTTCCCTCCAGCGTGTCACACAGCCTGGTGTCATCGAGCCAAAATCCTATTGTTCGTCACCAACAGTGATGGAAACCACAGCTCTAACCCTGAGGAGCTCTGCCATCTCTGACCTGCTCTCGTGCTCAGTTCACCCTCAGCCTTCCTGAGAAATGGAAGCCACTTTGAGAGGACAATCACCTTCCTCTCTGTGAACTCTGTGCACAAGTTTGCATTATTGACCTAAGGGCAAAAATTGCTCTAAAATGCAGAGTTGCTGACAGCTCTGTCTGCACTGAGCATTGAGGCATTCACAGCTCTGATTCCATAATGAGTCCACCACAGTTTCTCTGAGCAAACCCCTGTCTTTTCCCATTTTCTGAAACTACCCCTATTTATTTTAGAAGCAGACAGTGGTGATTCCATGAGAAAAAAAACCCCTCAGATCCATCACTAAGCTCCTGCTGACAAAAAATGTGTCTGGCAGCTCCCGAGGAGCAGCAGGATGAAGAGGTCATGCTCAGCATCTCCATCTCCTCTGGCAGGGTCTGGAGTCCCTCCTGTCACTACAGGACACAAAATGAAACTGTGGACATGCAGCTCTCCAAGGTAAAAAACAGGGAAGTTTAATTTCTGACTTAAATATTTATAGATTTCCAAAAGTGGCAGTGGATTGGAGGGTGACAGTGCCACCTCTCCAATGACACTGGACAAACCAGCAGTCCATCAAATTTCTCCTCCTTCATAAAATAATGCAAAACAATAATTATTTACATAAAGTGTGTGAGAAAGTTTGTTACAAGAATGTAAACATCAGAAGGCTTAGAAAAACTTAAAAAAAGAAGGGATACCTCCTATGCCTTCCCAAAGGCATTTGTCACAGGATTTATGCCTGGAGTGGCATCCAGGTCAGGCTGGCCATGCAGCAGGGTTCTGCATCCATTGGCGAGGTCAGGGTGATAAGGTGATAAGCTATCATGATAAGGGGGGTGTCAGGTGATTGTGTTGCTGCCACAGCTACACCAGCTCTATATGGGACTCAAAAATCCAAAACCACTCTACCTGCTGGGCTGGTGAGATCCTGCAGCATTCCATAGGAAGAGCTCTTTGGGAAAACAGCCCCATGGAAAACTTTCTTGCTTACAAAGTGATGACAGCTATGAGAGGGCTGGGAGTGGGGAGGACTCAGATCTTCCTGAGGGAGGAAATGGTGATCTGTGGCTGTGATAAATAGGTATGATTCGTGCTGATAAAAATTGACACAATAATCAATATTGATACAGTAATTAATATTTGAGAATAATAAAATAGTTAAAAGTTGTAATGCCAAAGAAGAGAGGGAGAGGAGGGGTTCCACCACCCCCCTTCCCAGCAGATGTTCTCAAGGACCACAGGAAAGAAGCTGAAGATACAGTTGCTAAAAATGAGCAAGAACCTGGTTGGGACCCAGAAAATGCTAATTATAAGGGATTTATTGCCTTGATATGTAGATGCAGTGATACGTTAGTCTTGGCTTACGTTGTACTGGCTTGGTGTGCATGTGTAACCCAAAGGTGAATTAAAGGACAAAGAGGAAGAGGAGAGGTCTTCATGCAAAATGACCCCCAAAGACTTGTGCGACCACCAAACCGAGTGGTGGCGCATGCGTGATAAGGATGGTAATGAGGGCGGAGATAGAGATTTGACGAACCGAAAATGGGAGGAGATGGCATTGACACATGGCATATAAGGGATGATTTTCACTTGGCAAGCTTGTACGTGAGGTGGCAAGGGTCCCAGAACCCTGCCCTCCGTAACCCCGTGGTTCTCTTTTGCTTATGTGCTATTATTGGAACCAAATTATCCCTTATTTTAATCAAATAATATTGTATCCAATTTTATATATTTTTTTTATTTTAACTATTCCAATAAAATTGCTACTACTTTTAATCTTGTTTGGGTTTTTTTGATGGGATAATTGGGCAAACAGGCAAGCATAACAGTGGCTAAATGTGAAGGCTGTGAAAGTCAGTGTCTATTTTGACACCTGCATCTGCTGAGAGGTCATGATGAAAAGCCTTAAACAGGTTGACTTTGTTGAGGGATGAGTGCAAGAGAATGGTCCTCTAGAAGCTTGTTGGGACTTCCTGACCTATGGAAATCCGTGAGGAAACCTCTCAGGCATCAGAAGCTCAACAATCTAAGAGGGAAAATTAGGTAGATGAGGTGGTCATGTCTGGCTCCATCGGCCGTGGATTAATGTATGAGACCTGCACCAGGAAAACAAACTCACCCTTGGAGGTAAAAGAGACTGAGAGTTATTTCAGCACGACTGACACCAGCGTGCTCAGGGCCATCAAGAACCAATTTCCACCCAGCCATGAATATTTACAACAAAGCACATGCCTTTACTTGAAGAAAAGCTGGATTGTTTTGATCATTTGTTGCTGTTGTGCCATGGAAGGAAGGATTTAGCCTGTGTGCTAAGGCAAGGAGCATGAAGTGAAGGAGTGAAGGGTAATGGAAAATGCACGAATATTTGCTCAGGGTGAGATGGATGAAAGGAGGTTTAATCTGCACTTGGATTTCCCAGAGGAGCCCATGCAAGGGAATGGGGCCATCAGGGATTTTCATGAGCAAGAGGAGCTGCTCAGTTGTCTGCTCCTGTCAGAGGAGCTCGTTCTGCTTCATGATTTCCTTGGAGACTGAAATTTGAAAAGAAAATCAGAAGTGAAAAAGACTGAGTCAAATTTCATCTCTTCCTCAGGTGCTCCCCCACATTGGTCTGGCCTTGCACGAGAAGGGCATTTCAGGCTCTTGTCTCAGGCCAGCTCTGTAGGCTTCCTTTCAGTCAGTCCAAAGGTTGTCCACATTTCACTTCCAGTGTGAGTTTTTTTGGGAATTTGAGTCTTTCCTGAGAGAAACTGATAGAGATGAGTCTGTCCACCTTGCCTATATGAAAAGAATCCCAAACCAAAACCCAAACCCCCAAACTAAACCGCTGGAGGTCCAAAAATTTTAGAAATTTTAGTGGAAACAAGTTTTAGCTGCTCTATAAAATTGAGTTTTCATGATGCTGTTTCAGCAGTGATGAAGACTAATATATTGTTAAAGGGCTTGCAAGGGTTGCAGGGTGAAGAGAGAGGCGACAATCTTGACCTCATTTTCAGAAGGCTTGATTTATTATTTTATGATATATATTACATTATAACTATACTAATAGGAATAGAGAGAAAAAGTCTCAGAATCTTGCTAAGCTAAGAATAGAAAAGGAATGAATAAACAAAGGAGCTCTCTCTGATTCTGTCCCAGAGAGAGCTCGATCTTTGATTGGCCCTTAATTGTAAACACCCAACATGGGCCAATCACAGGTGCACCTGTTGCATTCCACAGCAGCAGATAACCATTGTTTACATTCTTTCTCTGGGGCCTCAGCTTCCCAGAAGGGAAAATCCTAAAGAAAGGATTTTTCACAAAAGATGTCTTTGACAATATATAAATGTAATATGAAGACAGGCATGAAATTAAAGTAATTTAAAATGAAATTAAAATTAAAAATTATCAAAATTTATTTTGCTTTTTAAAGGTTTTGTCATTATTGGAAGAAGAAAATCAAAGCAACCCATTTAGACATTTTTTAGTTTCTTGTTCCATTAATGTTTTCCAGGATCTTTGAAGTCCTATGCTCATGCAGTGGAGGAGTAGGGCAAAAATTTTACTTTATGAAAGGGGCTGAATCCCATAACAAACAGTGAATCACATCCCATAACAGTGATTCACCTGAAGGTTTGAGGGACATTAATCTTAGGCCAGGAAAGGGAATAAAGAAACCCCAGGCAATGCTCTGGGTGATTCAGCTGTGTTCCTGTGAGATGGGCAATTGGAGGGCTCTGTGACAGGAGGCTGCTCCCAGCTCAGGAGAAGATGATGGAGCTCTGGAACAGCAGGAGGACAGGGCAGGACAGGATTCACATGAGGCTCCATGACAGCCCAGCAAACATCACTGCAGTTGCCATATATATATATATATATATATATATTTATATATATATATATATATATATATATATATATATATGTATGTATACACTAAATTAATTGGAGAGGAGAGTTAATGAGCAGTGGGAGGAATTCATAGAAGCTTAACCCTTGATTATCTAAACTTCCAACAGCACCCTCCACTGCTCCCTGGCACTGAAATGGATGGTGACTGCTGAGACATCCAGGAAACCTCTCCATCCCTCCCAGGGCCTCCTGCAAGGCTTGGGAAGAGCAGCTCATGGCTCTGTTGTGTGTGAAGTGGTGTCAGCAGAGCTGTGAACTCCTCAGCAGCTCTCCAGTGATGGAGGAACCTGTGAAAGATGAACCAGGATGTCAGAGAGGTGTCAGTTCAGCCTTGAATGGGGGATGGAATTATGGCTTGGGACATGGGGGGACTCTCAGCCGTCTGTGATGGGATGGTTTAGCTGCAGGGGACCTTGGATGGGAGCTGACATTCACCACCAGATTTCTTGGTGTTTCTGTGAGCAGGTGAACCAGAATTCTGCTCAGAAGTACAGATCCTGTTCATCATACTGGTATTTTTCTCTGGAAATACTGCTGGGATTAGGGTTAAGGGTGGGGATCAGGATCTCACAGAACATAACAAGTTGTGTGCTCTTCAGCTCAGGAGCTGCTGGAAGGGGGGTTTACAGCAATCACACAACCCTGATATATTAATTCCTTCCTTTGAAGCATTTACTGTTTAGGGATTTTTATTTTTTTTAAATGAAAAGTGGCAAGTTTTCCCATAAGGCTTTGGGAAAACTGCTGCTCTGGTCATTTCTCAAACGTTTCCATCTAAACCAATCTTTATGTAAAAGATGGGAACAGTTTCCATGGATAGCATGACCAGGGGGTGGAGATCATGCTGGGGAGAAGGAGCTGCTGTGCTGGATGTTAAGATTGATCCTTGTTAATTGAGCTGCATTTTTCATCCTCCACCCTGGCCTCAGATGCTGCAGCCAGCATCCCTCCTGCAGATGCTGCAGGATCACTCACAGCCATTAACTAATGCTAAATGATGATGAAGCATCTCCTGAAATACGTGTGACTTGCACATGAATAACACATGGATTTGTTTCTGTCAGGTGTGGCAGGAGTTTGATGCTGATCCACACCAATCCCAACAATTCCCCAGTAATTCCAGGACAGACATGGAGAGAGGAGATGCTGGGGAGTACATGGCAGCTCAGGATGAGCTGTGGGAGGAGAGGAGCTCCAGGCTGCCAAAGCAGTCCCAGTTTATAGAACCCCAGTGGAGTTTGCCTCCTAAAGACATTAATGAGGGTGAGATCCCTTTGTTAGCCCCCACAACTGCAGCCATCCCTGCAAAAAAGAATTCTCTCCTCATTATCTCATGGTAGAACAAAAAGACCCTCAGAGGTCAGCCTTGTGATGATGTCTCTGTACATCTGCATCTCTCTGGAGAAAAACAGGTCAAGAGGGAAAGGACTTTTCTATGGTGTTTGTGCATGATACCAGAAAAATGTTCAAGTGTCTCCTGGGATGAGATTTTCCATGTGAAAAGTGAAAGCTTTTTGTCTTAAAGCATTTCTATTTTCCATGAAATTAATTAAAATAAAAATCTCAGTGCAAAATAAAACACTGAAACCCTGGGATGCCTCATTAAATGGATCATCTGGTTCAGAATTAAGTAGTGGAAATAGTGATGCAGAGCTGGGAAACTTTTCACCATGTGCTGCCTCTACATCTTGCTCTTGCAGGTGAGCAGGTTCTGTTACTCACAGGTTCTATTTTATAGGGGTTTTGAGGCAAATCCTGGTGTCATCTGAGTTAGTGGGGGGGAGCCCTGAGTTGCTTATTCATGTCTGGCTTTCTCTGAATAGGGAGATTTAATTTACTGCTTTCAAATGAGTCTCCTTTTTCAAAGGGCAGTCAAAGCTAGATGCTTCTGACAGCCTGACCTCTGAGCTTTCTGGAGATGGTTTTAGGTTTATTTCCTGATAAGAGAAGGTTTCAGCAATTTTCCTTCATTTGAAAGAAGAGGAGAAGCCCCAAAACCATGTGATTTCTATGAGTTTCACAAAAGCTGGCAGCTGGGAGAGACCCAAACTGGAGCCCAGAGAGGAAAAACAGGGTCAGTGCTTGTGTTGTACATTGTGTCTGACAGGGACCAGCTGGCCAACAAACACGTGCCCCACTTTCTCCAGGAGCAGCCTGGCAGTAATGAGACAGCTCACACTTCTCTGGCAGCACAGCACAAGCAGGATCAAACGAGGGTGCAGAGAGCTGTGCTCCCCATGGGGCACAGGGAACCATGCCAGGGGAGGTGTGGGTGTGAAGGATGGGCAGGTCAGCTCCTCCTGGTTCCTTCTGATGCTGCTTGGGGTCCTGAGGAACCTGGGACAGAGCAAGGAGAGGTTAGAAAAGAAAATCCTCAGGAGCACGAGCTTCATTCATTCTTCTGCTTCAAATTCTGAATAATTCCCAGCACTGGGAGTAGGCCCACAGGGCTGCAAGACTCAAAGTGCATGGAGGGACCTCAGGTCTCCATCCTGCTCCTCAGGTCCTGGAGGGACCTCAGCTCTGCATCCTGCTCCTCAGGTCCTGGAGGGACCTTGTTACAAGGCTTGCAAGGGGTTTTCAGGGTGAAGAGAGAAGCAAGAATGTTGACCTCATGTTCAGAAGCCTTGATTTTATTATTTTATGATATATATACTACATTATACCTATACTAAAAAGAATAGAAAGTTCCCAGAAGCTTGCTACGCTAAGAATAGAAAAGGAATGAATAACAAAGTTCTGTGTCCCAGCACAGAGTGAGACCCAGCTCTGCCATGAGTGATCAGTAAACCCAAACATTCACCCAAGACCAATTACAGATGCACCTGTTGCATTCCACAGCAGCAGATAAACATGGTTTACATTTTGTTGCTGAGGCCACAGCTTCTCAGAAAGGGGAAAAATCCTAAAAAAAGGATTTTTATGAAAAGATGTCTGTGACAGGACCTCAGCTCTGCATCCTGCTCCTCAGGTCCTGGTGGGAAATCCTGCCCAGCTCGGAGCCCCCACAGCCCCCAGTCAATCCAAGGCTCTCACTCCTCTCTTTGGGTTGGCAATAAAACTGCCATCTCCTTGGGACAAGGGCTGTTTTTCTGGTTTATGTTTCCTATTAAACATTTATTATGAAAATTGATTAAACTTTAACTGAGGGAGGGGAATTGCTTTAACGTGCTGCAGAGAATGACACGGGCTGTGATTTTGTATGGACACGAGAAAATCCATCATTCCTGGTTGGGAGGAATTGAAACCAAACCGATTTTTCTGCAAATGTCTTTGCTCAAAAAGCATTTTGAAGGCCTTTCTTACTGCATTTGCAAATCAGGTACACAGAGTACCTGAACACCCCCAGCTACTGCAGCTCTGCAAACCCCAGAGAGCTGCTGCAAGTGCCTGCAGGCTGCACAGCATCCTGAGGTAAAGCATTACCTCCCTTCCACTTTGGAATGCTGCTAATGCTGATGGGGGTTTCTGAGCCTAAATCACTCCTCCACTGGGGGTGCCCGTGGCTGTTGGTTGGAACAATTAACTGCAGCATATTTTCTTCCCATGTTTCAAACCCATCTAACACCAGGTGTTGCAGCACAGTTACCACAGGTAAATTTGTGTGACAAACTATTTCTGGAGATCAGGCAAGGACAGTTTAGTTACCAGGGACAGGGAAATGTGATGTGCATTTATTTTGTTGTAAATAAGGCAGGTTAGTACAGTCCCCATTTACAAAGTAATGTTGAAACCTGGGGAAGAGCTGTCAGTTGTTAACACAGTTACTGGTGGTCCTTTGTGTATTCTGGTCTTCCCATGGTTTGGTTGTTTTGTTGTTTTTTTTTTTTTTTTTTTTTTTTTTTTTTCTGTCAGGAAGTGAAATAAGTGTCTTGAGTCAAGCATGTTCTTGTAATCCCACTTGTCTTTCAAAAAAGACACACTTTGATTAAACCCAACAAAACCAGAAACCAGCACTGTGGCTTTGGTGCTGAGAAACCCTGTGGTTCACCCCTTCTCTGAGCTGTGCCCAAGCAGCTCCATCTCCCTGCAGTGCTTCTCACTTGGAATAATTCCTCTCCTCTTTCAGTCCAGGCACATCCAGCTGTGTGATATTCCAGCTATGTGGTGTGCACCCGGGTTCTCCTGTGGTGTTTGTCAGTCAAGGTGTGGGCACCTGATTGTTAAAGATGATGATGGTTCAAAGATGCAGATGATGAGTTTGTATCAGTAATTGCAACAGTGATGCAGTAAATCCCAGTTTGAAGCATATGATCCTTGCTAGTCACAGGGAATCTCACATTCCTAAAGTAAGGGTAAGAGATAAAACAGCATCAAATAGCTCCAAGGGAGGTTTAGATTGAATATTAGGGAAAATTTGGGAAAACTTCTTCACAGAAAAGGTTGTTAGCATTGGATCTTAACAACCAGGGCAGGGCACTCAACAGCTGCCCCTGGAAATGTGAATTATGGATGTGGCACTTGAGGACAGGGTTAACAGTGACCATGGGGGTGGTGCTGTGGGTTGGACTCGGTGATCTCAGACGTATTTTCTAACCTTAACAATTCCCTAATTCTGAGATCCAGCTGGACACGTCCACAGCAGAGGTTTGGTGTCCTGTTCCTGAGCTGAGTGTCTGGAACTGGGCTTTTCTGCCCTGCCAGTGTGCCCTTGGAGAGGGAGAAAGGGCTGGAGGAAGGGGAATGGTTGTGAGCAGTGCCTGGGCTGGTGGGGATGGGGAGGAGATGCAGAGAGGCAAACAGGAGCAGCAGAGGACAAGGGGCCACACTGGCATGGGCAGCCTGTTCCTTCCAGGCACCAGGAGGGGCTGAGGGAGCTGGGCAGGGGCTCAGCCTGGAGCAAAGGAGGCTCAGGGGGCCCTTGTGGCTCTGCACAGCTCCTGGCAGGAGGGGACAGCCCAGGGGTCGGGCTGTGCTCCAGGGAACAGGGACAGGAGCAGAGGGAACGGCCTCAGGGTGGGCACAGCGGGAATTTCCCCATGGAAAGGGGGCTCAGGCCTTGGAACTGCCCAGGGAGGGTTGGAGTGCCCATCCCTGGAGGTGTCCCAGGAATTCCTGGATGTGGCACTCAGGGCTCTGGGCTGGGGACAGGGCGGGGATCAGGCACAGCTTGGACTCGATGATCCTGGAGGTCTTTTCCAACCTCAGTGTTTCTGGGATTCTATGATTGCTGGAAGTAATGCTTACCTATATTCTTTCTCCACATTTTTCATGCCAAGCTGACATAAAGAATACTTTGATGCTGCATTTCATGCCTTTCCTCCCTCTCTTACTAGTAACATGGAATTATGTCCCCATTCCTTTAAAATTCTGAGGTTTAGCAAGCACATAAAGTACACTTAAACCCCAGCCCTGACTGTAAAGCAAATATTCCTTTTTCTCTCAGGAAACCATTTCTTTGACTTGTTATTTTGAGCTCCATCATGGTTGTAGCATGCAAAGGCAACTTTGTGGAAAAGAAGGTTAAGTGCTAAGGTTAAAACAGGTTCAAGTATAATCCAGAGCGCCCTTGGCAAAGACAGAAGGGTTTTAGTGGGTCTCATTTATCATTGCCTGACTGCTTAAAGTGCTTGACTGGCTCATTATTGTTTTTATATGCCTGTAGAAGAGCTGCAAAAGAGCCAGTGAGAAAAGTATCACTGTTTTCCTCGTTTAACCCACACTCAACAGGGAACAATAATATTTAAGACTTCAGAGTGTAAAAGGTTTCCTCTTCAGAAACCAAATTCCTCAGCATGAGCCACGTGGAGCAGCTGGGGCTCAGCTCCAGAGGGGAGGTTCCTGTTGGTGTGGAGTTACATCTTTGGCAGAATTTTAGAGGTGAGAGCCTGGAGCTGCTCCTGCCAGCTGGGGTTCCCAAGCCTTCCTGAAACCACTGCCTGACCTTCAGCCTTTCCTCCTCAGCCATTCTGCCAGAGCTTTGTCCTCCCCATGCTGGGGCTCTGGGCTCTGCAATGGAGGGAATGGTTGGACCATCCCTGGAAGGCAGGGAGCTGCTGGAACAGTTTTCCCAGGAGGTTGTGGACTCCCCATCCCTGCAAGTGTCCAAAGCCAGACTGGACAGGGCTTGGAGCCACCTGGGACAGTGGAAGGTGTCCCTGCCCATATAGGGGGTGGGAATGGGAAGAGCTTTAAAGTCTCTTCCATCTCAAACCATCCCATGATTCTGGGATCATGGAACACTAAAAATAATATTTTGGAGCACAGATCGCAAACATCAGTGAGCAAAGACCTGCTCCATGTTCTATCCCTGCCTGTTTGTTTTGCAGATGGATCCTGGGGGATGCAGGCAGTGCTCCCAGTGCTCTGCACCTGTGTGTGCCATTCACATTCTCTGAAAAAATCCCTTCACCCAAGGTTTTTCTCCTGGGAAGCTGAGAAGCCTCAGAAAAAAGGAAAACAATTCATACCTCATTTGCTTCTCCTGTGCTGTGCTCATGTGGAATGTGTTTGGAGATTGTTTACCCACAGGTGATTGTTCCATTGGATTCTGCTGTGAGTTGTTTTCACTCTTTGGCCAATCAAGGCCAAGCTGTGTCAGGACTCTGGAAAGAGTCACGAGTTTTCATTATTATCTTTTTAGCATTCAGTAAGTACCCTTTCTGTATTCTTTAGTATATTATTATTTAATATAATATAGTGTAATAAAGTAATAAATGAGCCTTCTGAGAACATGGAGTCAGGTGCATCATCCCTGCAAATACAATACCTGGGGATTTGTGTGCAGTTTTGTGTAAATCACCAGGATGATATGGCAGAGGTCCTGTCTGGGGCTGTGTGGGGGTTTAATTAAGTGGCTGCTTTAATTCATGGTACCTTGCCAAGGCTCTTTACAAAGCTCTTCTGGAGCTCAGGAGGTGTTAATGCCACTGGAAAAGGCTGTGGCTTCATCCCAAAGCAGCTGAATCCAACCTGGAACAGGTACAGAACGAGACTGGGAGGAGGATTAAGGAAAAGAAGCACCTGTTCTAGAGGGGAGATTATGAGAATTGAGCTTGTTTAAGTGAGTCTGGCAAAGGCTGTGTGAAGGATTGGGATAACTCTGGAGAAATACATCAAGGGGATGATGACTGGGGAGGGGAACAATGGAGCTATTTCACCAAACCATGGTGCTAGATTTGGAGCAAATGGTACAAATTGGTCAAGGATAACTTGGTGTTGGAAGCCGAAAAGGTTTTGTTGGTTTTTTTTTTTTTTTTTGTTATTATTTCTTGAAGGGACAAAAATCTGAAGTAATGGGGATAAAGAACCCAGCAGGGTTTTAACCAGGATCATCCCTTGGTGGTGGGATTGTGTGAGGTGGCTGCCAGGAACAGGAGGGTTCAAGGACCTCTCCAAGTCCATGGACAACAACCTTGTTCTGCACTGAGGGAATGGGTTGGGTGCACACCTGGATTGTGGGAATCAGGCACCTCTCACCTGGATTCAGCAGAGTGCTGGGGTACCTGGGAAACCTGGATAAACACAGCCATGGCCTGGAAAGCTCTTTCCCCTCAGTTCTGGAGTCACACACTAGCAATTCTGGGTTTCCTGATCCTGAGGAGACTTTAATACCCAGATTGTGGTTCTCAGAATTCAACTAACTCAGCCCCTGTCCATGTCTGCATGGAGACAGGAATATTGAGTCCATCGGGGTGCAAATTCTGTGAGTGCTTAACCTTGGCAGGGCTGGGTGAAGATCCCACGTGGAGGCTGCAGCAGCTTCCCTTGAGGGTGTCCAAGCTGCCTGCAGTGAGAATCTGCCCAAAACAAGACACCCCAACTGCAGAAACTCTCTGGTCTGAGCTTCCCAAAATTACAGGTTAATGTTACTGTTGAGGACACCCATGAGTGTTACTCAATTTCTACCCTGCAAGGGAGGGTAGGAACACCCTGGGATCCTGTTAATGGCCAATCTGACTGAAGTCAGGGCGTTAGATGTGGTTGGGTTTTTGGTTACCCATATTCATATCCCATCTGGGAGCCCCTGGGATGCTGTTGTATTAGACATCACACAAAAATGGAGCAGGAATGTGGTCTCTCCTCTGCTGCTTAAAAATACTAAAATTTTCTCTCTGATTTATGGGCTCTCTGAGCAGCAGGGGAGAAAAGGGAGGGACAGCATCAGTTCGGTTCATTCTGACCAGTACTCACAACACAGAGAGAAAGGGAAAACCTTTTTTAAAATATATTAACAAATTTCCTCTGCAGAAATGAGTTTCTTGGGCTCAGTTTTACCCACCTGGGAACTCTGATTGTTGTCTCATGAAACAGAGCACCTGCTCTGTTATCCCATAAACAAGGGAGAGCAAATGCATTGTGTGCTCATTCCAAAGCCTGGCTCCCCCGCAGGGCTGGAATGTGCTGCAGCAGAGGGAAGAGATTTGGAAGTTTGCCCTCCGGTTTCCTAGAGAGACAAGGCTGTAGGAGCAGTTAGAGAAACATTCACTGTGCCCGCCGGGGTTCCCTCCGTGGCTCAAAAGTGCTTGTTGGTGCTGTTAATTAGAGCTGTGTGGAAACAAAGCTGGAGCCGCAGCGAACGTGCCTGGCAGGGTTGTGGTGCAGGCTCCCACTGCAAATCAGCTGCCCTGCAAGGTTTGGGAGGGAGCAGGAGAGCTGGAGCTCTGGCATCAGAGCTGTGGGAATGCTCTCAGGACAAACCAAGGTCCAGATGTGGGCTAATTAAGACCCACTATGTGTTGACTTAGTGGATATTTAGCTAATGAAGATGGGGCTGGCAGCCCAGCTTTGTGCTGAATGTGCAGTTCAACTCCTTTCTCTTGCTTTTAGTGGCAGCACTGGGAGTTTGCTCTGAGTCCATCCTGTCCCTTTTGAATCCTAAATTGTGACCTCAGAATCTCCACTGGAAGCAGGGCAGTGATGACCCTGCTACAATTTGTTTGTGCTGCAGGCAGAGCTGGTACTGCTGGCACCTTGGGTGCTTTGCAGGGTTCTGTGCCCATCTCCAGAGGGATTATCCTGAGGTGAAGGATGGATCAGACTGCTAGAGCTGGGCTGCTGCTGCTGCAGAAGGAGGGATGCTCTGCTTAGCCAATGCAGAGAGCCTAAGAGGTAAATCCATGCTGGTTGTTTGGGATGAGGGACAATAAAGCTGTCAGAGAGGGTGGGGGTGGCTTTGCTGGAGCTGCCTCAGACACTGAAATCCCGTCTGGTCAGCAGTACCAGGTTCATGCTGTGAACACAGCCAGGAGTGTGCAGGATGTGCCCAACCCACAGCTCAGCCTCACCCTGAAATCCGTGTCAGACTGGGAAGTGAGAGCTTTCCATCTCCTGCTGCTGTGTTCCAGATCATTTGCTGTGACTCTGGGCATATGTTGTCAATTCACCAGCACCTTTATGCAGTCAGTTATAATTCACATTTGCTGGTTTTTAATGAATGTTTGTGCACTGGAGCATTTGCCAGGGAGTGTGCGTGGTGTGCAGAGCCAGCCCACATCCCAGCAGCCTCCAACTTGAGCTGAGCTGAGGAATCAAGCTCAGGAACAAACCAGGAATATATTTTGTGACACGCACTGCCTGCGGTGTGAGACGGAGGGGACTCTGTGAATGGGAGTCTTGCAGGAGATTCCCAGCAGCCACATGGATGGGAGACTTTCCTGCCAAAGCAATGGAAAATCCCAGAGACAATCAGGGCCCCGCTGAAATTCCCTTGAAATCCAAATCCAGGCTCAGTCACTACCACTCTGGAGCACCTCACTGTCTGCTGCTCCCACTGAAAGGTTTGTTGTCCTGCCTGGTATTCCCATCATCTGGATGGGGAAAGGAAGCAAACCGGGATATCTGGAATGCATGGTGATGAGGGGCCTTTGAGGAACATCCCAGGAGTCCCAGGTCCTCAGGAAGGCATTGAGAGACACAAGGAGCACTGTGGGATTTTCGGGGTCCCCAGGACGAAGGAGGAATTGAGAATCTGACTCCATGTTCTTAGAAGGCTAATTTATTATTTTATGGTATTATATTATAACAAAGAATGCTATACTAAAACTATACTAAAGAATAGAGAAAGGATCCTTACAGAAGGCTTAACAAGATACTGATGAAAAACTCGTGACTGAGTCCTCAGACAGCTGGCTGTGATTGGTCATGAAGTAAAACCAATTCACATGTTGGATAAAAAAAATCTTCAAAACACATTCCAAAGAAGCAAACACAGGAGAAGCAATGGGATAATATTATTTTCCTTTTTCTCTGAGGCTTCTCAGCTTCCCAGGAGAAGAAATCCTGGAAAAGGGATTTTTCTGAAAATATGAGTGACAGAATACAGACAGAGCTAAGGCTGAATGTGATTGTTCTGAAGATGCAGGACTCATTCAAAAAGGGAATGTGGGGATTTGGGAAACACTTGAGTGTTTTGGGAGCCCAGTCCACTTTGTTGGTAGAGAGAGCAATGCAAATTCATAATTACTGCAATAAACATGTGGGAGTTAATTACTTCTCCCATTTGCTGGCTGTGTAAAAGATGCAGTGAGGAACAGGGACTGCTTCCCCTGTCCTTTGCTGGGAGAGCCAAGGCTGCAGCCTGTGCCAGGGAAAGATGTGTCCGGAAAACCAAAGGGCTGACAAAAGAGTAGGCTACAAAGTTGAGCAGCTCTGAGTCCTGCCAGGCTAAAACCTCTGACCAGGAAACTGGATTTCAACAGCTTCTCCTTCCATCTCTTTGCCTTCAAGTGCAGCTGCTGCTTGGACAAAATCAGCCTGGCTTTAAAGTAGGTCAGAGCTGAAGTCATCTCAGGATGCTCTTAGAAGAAGAAATACATGTCAGTGTGGCACCACTGTGGCTTTTGACAGAGTTGTTCTCCTCTGGCTGCTCCGTGGGACTCAGATCCAGAAGAAAAGCTGCAGCCAGGTGGGACAAGCCATGGATCACAAATCCTACCTGAAGGGATGCGCTCCAGAAGAGATGAGGACAGCACAAGGGGAATGTGGGAGTGGACGTCCAAATTCTCAAAATACTTCCAAAAAAATGGACTTGGAGAAGCATCAGGGTCCTGAGCACCTTTTTATAAGCTTTGGGGTCCCAAAAACCTAATTATCCACACAGAGTCTGGTGTAGTACTGAGTAATCCAAGGGAGTTTCTGGACAGACTGACAGCCATCCAGTCTGGGCTATTTTAGTAGCATGAAGACATCCTGGGTGCTCCTTTTAAGTCTCAGACATGTAATTAGCAGTTCCAGGTTCTGAGCAGCTCATTAGTGTTTGGGCAGTCAGGAAGGGACGCCAATGAGTTATGATTTCAAGCACCTGCTCAGCAGCTGTGAGCTTTGGGTTAGCAATGCCAGCGAGTTCCAAACCTGCTTTCAGGGAAGCAATTTCATCAGGCTGGAGAGAAATTCACACTTTTGTTCCCTGTTGCTGTCCAGCAGCCAAATTCTCGTGCCTGGTCTCCTTGGGAGGAGCGCTCCAGGTGTTATGAATAAGAAGCTTGACTAGGCCAATATTCAAGCAGCAATCAGTTTATTATTTAATATGGTAAAGTAAGAGCAATACAGCGCTGGGTACAGCGGGGGAAGTTTTCCCTCCAACTGCACACCGATAATTGATGGTTACAGGTATTTATAGGGGTACTCATCAGCTTTTTCAGCAGTTTCTGTTTCCAATTTTTTTACTCATCAGCAATTTTTATTCCAAATTATTACATCACAATTCTATACAGTATTGTGATTTTAATTTCTCAGGATGTATCTCAAATGAGTATCCCCAGATGGTGACGGTCCAGTTTCTGAAAGAAGAAAGACGAATCCCATCTGGTGGGGTCCAGCTCCTCAGATGTGTGTCCACCTTTTAATTGCAGAGACCATAAATCTCATTACAGTGATTGTCCAGCTTCCCTTTGGTCGAAACCATAAACCCTTGAGGTGATGTTCATCTTCCTTTCTCAAGCTGTTTTTCTCTGCTTCAATAAGGCGTGAGATAAGCATATTTCCTTTATATATATTCCAAAGCTACAGTTTCAAGGATACAAGTAATATTGTAAAATTATACTTCAAAAGGTTATTATTGCAGAACTCTTTATGGATTAAATGCAGGCAAAAAGCAACATCTTTAACACTAATTCCAATGCTCCTAAATCAACTAGAGTTAATTTGCAAACAACAGATAGGTTTAAAGGCCTTTTTCCATGCTTTATTCTCCTCAGTTATTATTAGAATTCACAGCTCTCCCATTGTCGGGGTCCACACATTTTGCATTCACAACTACACACATCGCCTGTTTGTACCTGACACGAAACACAGCTTTGTATTTCACACAGGCTGAGCTGCAGTTTCACTGGGCTCTAAGAGCTGCATTTAGCTGAGCACATTGAGCCCATCTGCTCCCCAACCCCAGCAGCAGCTCCAGCCCTCCGGGGCAGCCTGGCAGCGCTGCTGTTCTGGCCCAGCTCGGGCAGGAGGTGTTTTGGGAAGGCAGAGAAGGGAAGGAGAAAGAGGAGGAAGATGTGAAAGCAGATCAGCACAGCGTCTCAGAGGAGCTTTCCCTTCTCCCGAGCCACCCACCACACCACAGACACACAAAAGAGAGGAGAAACACAATATTTGCTGGCTCTCTGAGGAATGTGAGGCTGGAGCGAGCTCCATGTGAGGGATCCATGCATTATTTATGGCTCTGGGCTGTGCTATCCCCTGCTGGACGAGCCAAGTGTTCTCACAGAGAGCGGCTCTTGCCAGGCAGTTTAACCCCCTGCCCTCTTGCCTCTGCTGAGCTGACACTGCAGGACACAGAGGCAGAGCCCAGGTGGGCACAGCCACGAGGGTCTGAGCCGTGCCTGGCATGGGATCCCCGGCCCTGGAGAATGGGAATGCAGCCAGTGCCCCCCCAATGTCCCCTCAGTGCTCCCCCCCAGTGCACCCCGTTGCCTCCCAGTGCCTCCCCAGTACCCCCCAGTGCCCCCCCGTGCCTCCTCAATGTCCCCAGTGCCACCCCAATGTCCCCAGTGCTCCCCAGAGCCTCCCCAGTGTCCCCCAGTGCCTCCCTCAGTACTCCCCAGTGCCCCCCCAGTGCTTTCCAGTGCCCCCCAGTGCCCTCCATGCTCCTCCCCAGTACCTCCCCAATGCCTCCTCAGCATCCCTCAGTACCCCCCCATGCTCCCCAGTGCCTCCCTCAGTGCCCCCCAGTGCCCCTCCAGTGCCCCCCAGTGCTCCCCCAGTGCCACCTGAGCCAGCAGGGCCCAGATAAAGCAGCTTTTTGGGACCAATTAATGTTCTCTTGCTCCGTGGTGCATGTAAAATCCATCAGAATATAAATCAGAGCAACGTGAGGTGTGGGCTTGTTTGCATTTTACTCCTTTATTGCCATAAAATATGGAACTGTGTTATAACATGATAAGGTTTTATACTGTGTTACACTGGTCTTCATAGCTTGTAAAGAATTTGTATTAAATATGAGGTTAAGTAGGTTTCCAAGCACATGTATTAAGGGAATATTTAGTATATAATAGATGATTTCATTATTATAAAATGCCATCAATATTTCAGTACAACAACCTGTTACAGATTAGAGACAAGTTGGAACTGTCTGTTTTACCAGCCTTGAGTAAAATACTTCAGCAGTTTTGGAACTAAACAAGAAGACCCATGTGATTCATTTGGACTTTTGATCTGAAGTGGATTTCACTAAATCAAATTGACATTTTGCAGTGAAATGTTAGGAGCGAGATGAGACCACATTTTCCTCTCCAGGGTTTTCTGATCTTCGTGGAAAGGGTGGTCAGGGATTGGAAAGGGCTGCCCAGGGCACTGGTGGAGTTCCTGTCCCTGGGGGGTTTAAAAGCCTTGTGGATGTGGCATTTGGGAGCATGGTCACTGCTGGCCTGTCACTGACATATTTTCTGAAAAAATTTTCACTACCATCTTTTCTCCTGAGAAGCTTCAGCTTCTGCATGTTTTACTACTTTAGAATGTGATTTAGAGAATTGTTTACCCAGCATGTGAAATTGTTTTTTCTTGATGACCAATCACAGCCAGCTGTGTGGGACTCTCTCAGTCTGTCACAATATTTTATTATTCATTCCTTTCTAGCCTTCTGATGTCTCCTTTCTTCTAGTCTTTTAGTACAGTTTTAGTATATAGTTTTCTTTTAATATAATATATATCATAAAATAACAAATCAGCCTTCTGAAACATGGAGTCAAGATTCTCATCTCTTCCCTCATCCTGGGGACCCTCAAACACCACACCAGTGGCCTTGGCAGTGTTGGGGATGGTTGGACTCAGTGATCTCAGAGAGCTTTTCCAACCTGCACAAATCCATGATTGTGTGATCATTTCCCCACACAGCCCCTGCCCAGTGGGAGCCACCAGAGCAAAGGCTCTGAGTGTTTGCAGAGCAGAATGTTCAGTGCCTTGAGAAAAACAGCACGTGTGGGCTTGTTGGGGAAGATGGAACAGGAAAGCCTTACAAATATGATTGTATGGCAAAAGATTTTGAGAATATGGAAACTATAAGCCAGATTGAAATGAAAGCAAGCTTTGAAATCCCTCAGTTACTGAACAACTGGAAAACAATGGTGTGGCCAGCTGAAGGTGATCCCCTTTTGATGGAACAACACCCTCTGCTTGCAGACAGGCCCAAGGGTTAGAGCAGACCCTGCAGCTTGGCAGAAGGGGCCCAAAGAGGAGTTTTTAGGGTTTAGGGTTTAGGGTTAAAATGTAACACAGTATGGTAATGTAATGATTCTTATAGGCTGTATGGAAATGCTATAGGATTTGTATCTTGTACTAGATTGGTTAGTGAGAATTAGAATATTCAGCACAGAAGAAGGTTTATTGTATTGGAATGGGAACCTCATACTCTTACTCTTGCATTTATTTTCCATACTCTTACTCTTGCCTTTTACTCACTTACCCTTTTACTCTCTCACCCTCTCATCCTCTCTCCCCCTCTCTTCTCTCAGCCTGCTCTGAGCTGTGGCTGCAGCTCCCAGCAGGGCCCTGCACCCAGGCCCTTTGCAATAAACCCCAAATTCCACAGCCTGGCTGCAGAGATCTCTCATCTCTATCCATCCTAACCTTCCTACCCCCGTCAATCCTACATGGGCTCATCCCTCTGTGCCCTCTGCATCCTTGTCTCCTGGGCTCTCCACACCACTGCCATTCCCCAGACAGCACAGGCAGAGCATCAGGGCTGTGGGAGCTGCTTACGTTTCATTGTGCATCCAGAGGGAGCAGGGGAGAGTTCTCCAGGAGAACAGGAATCCCAAAAGACCCTCCATGAGCTGGGAGTGACCTGAGCTACTGGTACACAACATCCCACAGAGACACAGAGGGAAAACATGCCAGAAACACACCAACATTGATCCAAACTCTGGGCTTGTGGTGACAGTTCTGGGGTTGTGGTGACTGCTCTCGGGTGTTAATGACTAATGCCTTCCTTATTGGTATAAGCCCATCTTATACCAACAAGGTATAAGAGTGACAGCTTAGGACAAAAGGACTTGTTTTGCTTTATTTTGGCTCTGGATGTTGGATTTCCAAGGAGCCTGAGGAAGTGGAGCAGAGAGAAACTCAGTGAGGCAAGAAGCTGTTTTGCCTCCGTGGAAAAAGCTCCAGAAGGCTCATCCAGCCCCATCCAGCCATAGGAAAACCCTCTGAGGGAGCTTTGGGCTGAGCTGGGGCCTCAGACACTGCAGTGGTGAGAAATCTGTGCCAGGGGAAGGCTGGAGCTGTAAGAAAAGCTCTGGCTTGGGGATCTGCAGGGATCTGCTGCTGTCTCTGTTTACTGGCAAGACATGGCCTAAGGGAAGCCTAAGGAAAAGTTCACAACAAACAAGGAGTGTGAGTGTTGGGAGGCAGCAGGGACCTCTCTGTGCCACAGCAGCTTCCAGCAGGAGGAAGAGGAGGGAAGTTTGAGGAGCCATGAGGAATTTCTGAGGCAGATGCTGATGGGTTTGGGCTCAGACAGCTCAGCAGGTCTTCTAAACACATCCTTCAAGGAAGGCTCTGAAAAGGAACTACAATTTGGGCCAGCAGATCTGAGAGTGCTTCAAGGAATATTTGATTTTGGAGCTCCTCACCCTAAACTGGACCTTCCCCAGTCAGAAGGGGAAGCTCTGAATCTTCATTGTTGTTATTAAAACAGGAACAATAGGAATGTGATTTCTTAATCAGTGGACCATAAACAACCCTTCTTCCTAAGGGATGATATCTCTTATTTTTTTATCCATGGAGGAAGTAGGAAAGACAGATTTCTTTTGGCTCTGCAACCCATCTGTGATGGAGAAAACTGTTCCCTGAATCCCACCCTATTGCAGGCCAGGGGCTATGTACAAATAGATGTACATAAAGAGGATGGGACTTCTGTGGAACACACCTTGAGCTGTTTTATTTTCCAGCATCAGTCTCATTACATGGTTATGACAGTGGGAAGATGCCACCAGCTCACATCTCAGGCAGCAGACCAAGAACTCAATGTTACAACTCACTTTAAAAGTTCTTTGACCAATCACACAAAGCAAAAGCACATTGACAGTAGTTCTATCCAATCACAGGTACCTTTGGTTAAAACAATGCTTGCTTATTTCAAATACAATACTTGCTTGTCAGCCTTAAAACACAATGCACAGAGCTCCATTATTAAGCCTAAAACTTGCTAATATCTTGCTAGATAAACTTTTCTGTAGCTTAGAGAGTTATTCTAGACAAGTGTTAATACACAGACCATTGTTCTATTTGTCTTTGCTTTTCTGCATTTTACATAATTTTTTCTGCTGACCAATCTCATGGCTGCTGCTTCGCTCTGATCCCAGTTCTGCTGTCTCTGGAGCCTGCCTTTTACACCTTTCCCAAAACTTTCTGATTTATGGATTCCCACGCACCCTGATGGTTCAACCCCTGCAAAACCCCCTGGTTATGGGCTGCCATGGGGGTGTGCTCCCAAAGAGATCACCTTGCCTTCCAGCATGGGATAACTCCTGGCAGAAGAGGAAATACAGGATGTGAGGGGGTAGGGAGGTGTCAGAGCTAGGTCCAAGCGCCTGGGAGGTTCCTCTCCTGACTCCTGGAGGATTGTCCCACCCCCTGGTTTGGAGCCAGGAGGAATTGGTTTTCCCAGAGGCATTTTTCAAGGGCTCCATGGCACCACAGAGAGAAGCACTGCACATCTGTCAGCGAGGCCCTGAGAAGACATCTCCAAGGAAAGCACCATTTTTCCTCTCTTTTCGAGGGTCTTTCACTTTTATCCCATACCCACACAAGGCAAAGGTCGGACTTGTGCTGCAGAAGGAACCCCTCATCCCTTCCAGGAGGCTTTCAGCCAAAGGGATGGGCTGTAAATCACCCTTGTTTCCAAGTGCAGCTCTGGCTTTTATGTTCTGGGCTGAGGAGATAAACACACTCCCTACTCACAACAGAGAGAGTTTGTAGCATTTATTTCCAATCCTGTCCCCCCACGTGCCCACCCTGGCATGACAAATCAGAGGCTGTAATTCTCTGGGAGGCAAGTTTTATGGGAAGCAATGCATTTTTCTGTCCCAGCTGCTAAACAGTCTGTGGCTCTGCAGCTGATACCAGGTTTGGGCAGTTTATTCTCTGGCAGACTTGCCATGATTTTCCAATTCACTGATCTAACATGGGATGATTAAGAGAAGTCTTCCCTTCTTGCTGCTGTCATTCTTCCCCTCCTCCATGTAATTCCTTCCCAATTTACTTTTGAACAAAGGGGGCTCTTCTGTCTCCACACAGGTCTGAGTTTTTTGTTTTCTTTAGTCCCAGAGAAAGTTCAAGGTGCAGCTTTGTGTGGGTGTCAGTCCTGCTGAAGTTCAGTGTTTTCAAAGCTGGGATCTGGGTGATATTTAAGGTCCCTTCCAACACAGGCCATTTTAAGATTTTATGAAACCTGAAGAATTTCTGCTGTGACCTTTAACTCTTTAAAGCCATTTAAAACCACCAGCTCTGCAGAGGAGGGGGATATGCAGCAGATCACCCCGAGTCTGAGGCACAACTCTTTGCTGTGTTGAAGATGTTTAGCTTTGGATTGAGGTAAATCAGCTCCTGAGAGTGACCTGTGCTGCCACCAAGCACTGTTTTATTTAAAACAGCCCCAGGTCCCACCAGCCCCAGGGCTCTGTCATTTTCAGCACTGTTTCTGTGGAATGTGTTGGCATGTTTGGCTCTTTCTGGATCCTTGTGCAATCTCTGCTGCTGATCCTGGCATTTAACTGGCCATCATCATTATCTTGACACAGTTTGAATGCAGTTGTGTGGTTACAGGTTATAGTGCAGCTCTCTGCAGCACAAACACAGCCCCGTCCCTCCCCCTGGGAAATGACAAAGAACCTATTAAAAAATATCTGTTGTAGGGAGGTGGGCAGGGCTCTTCTCCCAGCTAACGAGTGACAGGATGAGAAGAAATGGCTCGAGTTTCACCAGGGTGACTTCAGGTTGGATATTAAGAAAGATTTCTTCATGGAAAGAGTTATCAAGCACTGGTAGAGGGTGTCCAGGGCAGTGGTGGAGATTCCATCCCTGGAGGCATTCAAAGAACATGTGGATGTGGCACCTGGGGACACAGGCAGTGCTGGATGTGGTGCTGGTGCTGGCCTGGTGGTTGCACTTGATGTTGTCTGTCACAGACATCTTTTGTGAAAAACCCTTTCTTTAGGATTCTTCCCTCTTCTGGGAAGCTGAGGCGCCAGAGAAAGAATGTAAACAATCTGGAATGCAACAGGTGCACCTGTGATTGGCCCATGTTGGATGTTTACAATTAAGGGCCAATCAAAAGACCAGGCTCTCTCTGAGAGAATCAGAGAGAGCTCCTTTGTTGATTCATTCTTTTTCTATTCTTAGCATAGCAAGCTTCTGAACTTTTCTCTCTATTCCTATTAGCATAGTCATAATGTAAAATATATAATAAAATAATAAATCCAGCCTTCTGATCATGGAGTCAAGATTCTCGTCTATCTCTTCACCCCCGAGGAACCCTTGCAAGCCCGGCAACAGTTGTCCAACCTCAACAATTCTGTGATTCTGTAAAAAGGATTTGGGTTTTTTCCTGGTGGTAGAGAAAGAATTACAGATAAAGACATCGCACTGGGTTCCAGGGAAGCTGAGATTAACCACACAATTTTCTGCTTTTGTTTTGAGCACAGCATAGCTGCATCATTCAGGGGAATCTGGTACCTTGACTCTCCTGTGCTTTTATTCCCTCTCTGCACTGACTGGAGGGTGCAGAGTGCAAGGACCTGAAGGGCAGGCTGTGCACACTCTGTGAACTGACGTGGGAGCACAGAGCAGGGATAAATTCCCTCCTGTACTAAAGGGGTGTGATAATCTTCAATACCAGAGGTAACAGGAGCTGCACAACTGAGACACAGCACACATTGCCAGCCCAGCCTCGGTGGCTCTGCTGCATTCAGAAACAGCACCATCCTCGTTGGTATTTGCTGCCTGTGTTTGTGAAAAACGCCAATTACTTGTTTTTAAATTTTTAAAAAGTTTAATAGTAATAAAATGGTTAAAAATAGTAACACAATTAGAGTAATAATAATTTGGACAATTTGAATTAGGACAATATGAGACAATAAATACAAAGAGTTACGGATGTCCAGATACCATTTTCTGGGCAGCACGAGCCTGAAAAAGGACCCACGTTAACAAAGGATTAACCCTTAAAAGCAATAGCTTGTTGCATATTCATACACTTCATACATGATGCATAAATTCCATTCAAACACAGGATTCTGTCTGGTCATCGTCAACTTCTTCCTCTGAATCCTAACAGCGCCTTCGAGGTGGGAAGAAGTTTGTTTCTTCTGATAAGAGGGCAATAAATTCCTTTTCTCTGAAAGATTTAGGTGTCCTGTGGCTGCTAACTTGCTGCAAGTCCTTTCTTTTAAACAAAGCATCTTACATAGCATAGTTTCTATTTTAACAATTTTTATAACCTAAAACTATATTTAACACAGTACTTAAGAAAATTAAGACAGCATTACTTTCTAACACAACACATATAATATTCATTTGAATATTTGCGAAAAGCCAATCATAACATACATGCATTTTTCACATGATTGTGTTGTTTCTGCCGTGGGATGAGAACACAGCAGGAAAAGGGAGCAGGGGTTATCACTGGCCTGGGGACAAGTGGAGGACACCACTTGGGACTGAGAGAGAAAAGGCAAAGGCAGATCAAGGCAAAGCATCTCATATGGGGACACAAGAATATTAATGCACTTGTACATGCAGAAATTCCAGTCACATGCACAAAGAATGGATTTCCCTCGACCTTCCTCAGGCTGCCCCCTCTGGCAATACCCAGACCTGGCAGCAGTTGAAACCTTCAGCAATGACAGCTCAGAGCAGTGACCACGATGACCGTTCCCTGGCAGGGGCTGTTTGTCCATGAATGGACCATTACTGACCCAGCAGCTCCTTCACACACAGCTGGGGGCTGCTGGGACAAGCTGGTTGTGGGAGGGAAATATTGTCTTAAATGGGAAAGTTAGGAGAGCCCTCCAGCCTGTGAGGCACCTGCAGCCAGGTATCTGTGTCCCTACAAAGAAAGATGGACCTCGAGCAAGGCCTGGCAGTTGTCTTTGCAGTGAATATCCATCACACCCTTTTATCCAGTGATTCTCTTCAAGGCTTAGCTGATACCAGGACAATTTATCTGTGCTACATTCTGTCTTTGCAAATATAGGGTCATCTGCCGCTGTTAAAAGCATGAGAGTGCAGACAAAGTCCCTGATGGCAAGGCCTTAAATCTAGAGAGAAGCCCAAGTGTGCCCCAGGTGTTTCCTTGAGAGCCCAGCCTTCCAGCAGCCATTCATTCAGTTTTAGGCCCTTCCAGCAGTCATTAATTCAGTTTTAGGCCCCTCCATGCGCTTGGCTCCAGGGATGCCAGTTGTACCTGTTCACTGGGTTTGCAGCTCTCCCTCTCTGTTGGCCCAGGCAGGATCATCACTTCCCATTATTTATTAGTGTACAGCATCCTTCTCCTCTCCAAAGGCATTTCCCCAGACTGTGGCTCCCCAGTCAAAGGGGTTTGTGATGGGAGATGATGCTTGGGCTGGAGCTGCAGCACCGCAGAGAAAACCTCAATGTGTTTGTGCCACATTTACAGGCAACATTCCCACAGTTCAATCCCATGGGTCTTTGATTCCCAAATACAATCAAGTGTTTGGGTTTGCATCCCACAAAATGGTGCTTTTGTCCCATTTTGGGGTCATAACATGACAGATGGCACAGGTGGCATTAACTGAGCCAGTGTAGGGAAATCTTAAAAAAGGGGATGGGTGTTTCCAATGCTCAGAGTGTCCCAGCTTCCTCTGGAATAGGAATTGCTGCATTTCCCCCAGTATCCTGACTGCAGAGTTGAGCAGTTCATTTCTGTCAACCATGAGAATACAGAGCAAAGGAGACAAAAAGAAACAACAAACCACTGCTGGGTTAAAGGGGAAAATAAAAGCGGGGGGAAAAATGGCAGGGAAAAGTGTCTTCTGCCTTTGGTGTGCCACAATGGCTTCAGCTTCCAACAAGATTCAGGAAGGGATGAGATAAAGACAGCAGAAGAAATGAATGCCAGGCAAGACAGCTCTGATCGTTGTGGGAATTTTAACCCAGCCTGAAGCTATGCACTACAAAAGTCTGAAAGCATAACCTCTCCCTGACCTTGGAAAAGATTTTCCCCTGCTTGAAAATAAAATTCAGAAGGGAAGAAAGGAGGAAATTGGTAGAAAAAGCCCTGCAGCCTTTAAACACAGACATTATGAACACAGCCCATGCAAAGCTTTCTCAATCCCACAAGCAATTCCTTATGAGAAGCCTTCCCTGTTCCTGCATCTCACCTGTGGCTGGCAGGGGAGCAGAGCAGAGCCTGAGCACCAAGGTTTGCAATCCCTGCAGCAGAACAGAGCAAGGCCGGGGATGAGGGGTTGTGCTGTTACCTGCCTGCTTGAAATGCAGATCCAGCCGCTGCAATTCTTGCCAACACCTCCAAGCTAAAAATAGAAACGTTTCCTTCACAGTTGGCATGCAGGAGGAATCTGAGTCTGGGGAGTTGGGCAATTACGAAGTTTTATGGGAACATCTCTCCCAATGGCAGAGCAGCAGCAGCATTGTCAGAGCATCACCAAGAAGAGTTGGCCCAGAGCCTACAGATGCTGCAAGATCTCAGAGCCCAAACTGAACATTAGAGATGCTTCTGTGGGAGCAGAATGTCAGGCAGGAGGCACTTGGCCTCTGCATCCCATGGGAATGGAGCATTTCAGCTGCCGCCTCCACCCTCCCTGAGTGACACCAGGTGCCCAGAGGAGCTGTGCCTGGGGTTTCTTTGCATTTAAAGCTGGGGCAGGTCCCTGCAGTGTCCCAGCCTGGGCAGCTTCGTGGTGGCTGTGGATGGTGCAGCTGGAGTGGCCACAGCCCTCCTGTGTCAGTTCTGGGGACCAGCTCCAGAGACTGCTGAGGGCAGAACGAGCTGGAGAAGGTGTAAAAATCCCAGCCTGGCACTGGTCATAACCAGATTTGGGTCAAGGTGAGTTCCTGACAGGCCTGTCCAAAGAAAGCTTGGCTGGGGAGGGCAAAGGGATTCCTACCATGGTTACTAAAGGGAAGGGAAGGTGGAAACACACAACACTTAAACCAGTTTCTGTACTTTATTCCATGATCAATCCACTCTCTGCAATCAACTCACCCACAGCTAACTCATTAGCCCAGGATCCATCTGACTTGCCACCAAAGCCATCCTTGCAGGTGAGCTGGGCCATGATGTTCCCTGGGCCACACTCAGCAGTGACAGCTCCTGATATTTAACAGCCCTCCCTCCTCCTCCAGCCCACTGTCCACAGGATCAACATCTGGACTGCCAATCCCCAGCAGAGGATGCCTGAGGGCTCTGGGCCTCTTTGGGAATCTTTGCCCCTCCTTGGGACCTCTGCCACAGAAGGACCAGCTGGACGATGTCATCAGCCTGCCAGGAAGAACAGCAAGGCAGCTTCCATCCTCTGGAGCTGTAGGAAAATCTCGACACCTCTTCAGCCCTGTTTTGGCTGCCCTCAAACCCTGGTGATCCAAGAGGATTCTCCCTGCTCTCCTGCCCCGACACTGCAGTGACAACAGTGCAGGCCCTGGGAGCCCTGCAAGGGCTGTCCCACTTGGGCTCTCCCAGCCTTCTGGAGGAACTGCACCCACTGTGGGTGTTCAGAGGGGACAGAGGGACTCTGAGCTGTCAGGACCTGCTCATGGAAGGAGCCCACTTTGGACTGTTCTTGTTGAAGGACACACTGTTAGAGTGTTGCTACGTTGTCATGTTTGTTTGGGGCAAAGCATTGATTGGGAGTAAGTTCCATCCCTTTGGGGTTTGCAGTAGGAGAAGCCCCTTCTTCCTGTGTGTGTCGGTGAGGAGTCCCCTCTCCTCAGTTCCATTCATGAGCAGGGTGACCATGCTGTGAAATGCCCATTTACAGCCACACTTGCTCTTTTTTAACAGGTCCTTTTGCTCCTGGCAGGAACACCAGCTCTGCTTTTCCTTTGGGAGGCTCAGCCCTCCCATCGTGTGGTCCTGCTGCCCACTGAGGAGCTGAGGGGTGTGTGTGGTAACGTGTGGCTCAGGAAGCGTCAGGTCCTGCTCTGTTTGCCACTTTCCCAGTGATGTCTCAGGGATGTGGCACAATCTGTCCCCCATTTGTCAGACCAGAACCCTGGGGTGGTGTCCAAGCATCAACAGGATCAACCTGAACCTTCTGAGCGTGGTTTGCTGTGGAGGGAAAGGGGGAGGTGAGGTAGAAGAGATGGAAGGGAAGAGTGCAAAGCTCTTTATGCCAAAGGGAGAGGAGCTCATGACCCTTTAACTTGGATACTCTCCCCCCCACCCCCAAAGCAGGCAGATCGGGATGGTGGCATGGGAGAAGCAAGGATTCTGTCAGTGTCATCTGTTTCCTTTCTCCACAGCTGCCACTGGATGGGAGTAACATGGAGCCCCAAACAGCACAGGTGTGTGGTGTGGCCATGCAGGGAGGAGGAGAAGCCTTGAAGCCAGTACTTGGCACCACCCCAGCTCGGACCAGCCATCCAGGGAGGGATTCACTGAGGGTCCTCCAGCACAGGCATTGCCCAGGAGGTGCCACCTGCTCAGGCACTGCTGTGAGAAGAGGACAGTGGTTCAGGAGTGACTGCAGGAGGAGCAGAGCACCCACTGCACTGAATCCCCCAGGCTCTTGTGAAGAACCAGTTCACAGTCTGTGCTTTGAGGACAGATCATTATACCGGATTTGGATTTCAGACAGCCTTTGGATACCACCTTTCCCTGTTCCCTGAAAGAGCTGTCATCTCTAGGTTAAGAAATGACTAGAAAATGCAATGTCAAGAGCAAGGCCTCCTCCACCAGCTCCCAGAAGATCCAGCTGCTGCATGACAGACTCACATCGTCACTTGAAAACTTTTCCCAAACAGAGCTCCTCTGCATCATTTGTTTCTGCCCAGGTGGGCACCAAAGTGCAGGCACTGAAATGATCCTGAATGCATCCCTCAGTTCCTTGTTTCTGTGGCTGTGGTGGCATCTCTTCTTACTGTGTGTCAGGTAGATGTGAAGGTGCAGTGTGAGGTGCCCTCAGGTGCAGTGTGAGGAGGAGAAGCTGCTCTCCCATGAAGCATCTCCTCTGTGGCTCTAGGTGGGGATGTCTGGCTGATGGCTGCAAGATTTGGGTGATGGTTGCAGGCAGTTCTTGTTCAGGACAGCTCAGGCTGTCCCCTCACTCTGTAACACCACATTCCTGTCTGGGCTGAGCAGAATTGGGGAACTGATGGGCAGGTGAAGGTGGCTGAGCCCCCTCTGGAGAGGGGTCAGGGTGGCATCTGCTCCCAGTGGAATGTGCTGAAAGGGAGAGATTTGGGTTCCCTACTTCAGTACAGAACGGGCTGGGAACACAGAGCATTTATCCAGGTGTTTCACAAGTGATACTGGCACTGAATGAACTCTGATGACAGCTGCAAGGATTTCACTAAAAACTCTCCTGGCAGCATGGTGCCTCCTCAGCTCCAGGAGTGTGCCCTTCCTGAGTCTTTGGGAATCACAGAATCACAGAATTTCTAGGTTGGAAGAGACCTTTAAGATCATCGAGTCCAACCCGTGTTCTAGTACCTCAACTAGATCATGGCACCAAGTGCCATATCCAGTCTTTTTTTAAACTCTTTGAGGGATGGTGACTCCACCACCTCCCTGAGTAGATGATTCCAGTATTTGACCACTCTTTCTGTAAAATACTTCCTCCCTAATTCTAGCCTGTATCTCCCTTGGCGCAGCTTGAGACTGTGTCCTCTTGTTCTGTCTGTTGCTGCCCGGAGAAAGAGACCAACCCCCAGCTCACCACAGCCACCCTTCAGGAAGTTGAAGAGAGTGATAAGGTCACCTCTGAGTCTCCTTTTCTCCAGGCTGAACAACCCCAGCTCCCTCAGTCGTTCTTCATACGGCTTGTGCTCCAAGCCCCTCACCAGCCTCGTTGCTCTCTTTGGACTCGCTCAAGCATCTCAATGTCCCTCCTAAACTGAGGGGCCCAGAATGTCCCTCCAGCTGCCAGATGCAGAACCTGAGGAGGACAGGCACCAGAATGGGGGACAAAAATGAGGATATTTCTTATTATCTGGTAGTATTTTAGAAAGCTGTGGAAATCAGGAGTATGGTTCAGTTGCCCCATGATCATGGAGTCATGGATCTGCCTAGGCTAGAAAGGATGTGAAAAACCATCCAGGGCCATCCCTGCCATGGCAGGGACACCTTCCACTATCCCAGGCTGCTCCAAGCCCCAGTGTCCAGCCTGGCCTTGGAAACTTCCAGAAATCCAGGGGCAGCCCCAGCTGCTCTGGGCACCCTGTGCCAGGGCCTGCCCACCCTCCCAGGGAAGGATTCCTTCCCAACATTTAATAATTCTGCTGCAGAAAACAGACATTTCCCAGCCTGTGCCAGAGCATGATTGGAGGGGTTGATGTAGCCCCTGGAGCCCATCTCAACCACCCCAGAAAGAGGGGACCCCTGTGTTCCTTCTGGAGTTACTTCTTATGGATCCAGCCAGCCAGGCCAGTATTCCCATGGATCCAGGCCAAGGACTACACTTGCTAGAAGGTGCTGCAGAGATTTCATATTCCCAGAGAAAGGGAGGCATCATCCAAATGTTCTGTGCCTGGGTTTAGAAGAGAAAGATTGAAATGAATCTGCACAGAAAATGAATCTGCTTTAAATCCTGGTTATTTTAGAACTACATCAACCTCATGACAGAAAAGATGTCTTGCCATGGCTAATTCTGTCTTTGGATTAGCTGGGCCAGGGCAGGGAATTGAGCCAAAAGGAGCCAGAAACTGCTGCTCCCAAGCACTGGCTCCCATTTGGGAGCACCACAGCCAGCAGTGCTTGGTGGGATGCTGGGCTGTCACTCAGGAATGCTCTGCCCTGATCCTGGCTCCTTGCACATTCCCAGGGAAGGAGGTCAGCACGAGAGCAGGGCCCATTGAGTGCCTTTGGAGGCTGCCCTGCTAAACCCCATTGGGGCTTGAGGCAGCAGAGCTCCCAGGAGGGAGCAGAGGGAGTGGGAAGATCCCCCAGCACCTCCAAACCCTTCTCATGTCCAAGAACAGCCAGGAATGTGCCAGGGACAGCAGGGCCAGGCAAGGCTGGGAGTGACCATTCCCTGGGGAAAGCCTGGGCTGGGGCTGGAGCTTCTCCTGTGCCAGCACAGAAACCCCTGAGCTGATGGAGCTGCCTGCCCTCAGGGCTGCATCCTGCACAGCTTTCCCTGGCAAAGGCCTTGGCTCCACCAGCATGGCTGGCTCAAGGTTTTCCAGCTCAATTATCTTTTGTCTGGTTTATTGAGATTTGGGGCTAAAGTGCAGACTCTTGTTATTTTTGAAAGTAGGTTTAGGAGGAAGAATTTTCTGTTTGCCACTGCATGGTTTTGGTTCACTCTGATGTCAATAAGATTTTTCCCTTTTTTATAACCTCATTTTTTTATTTTATGCAAACCCCTACTCAGAATAAATAATCTCAAACCAAAATATTCCATCTCAGAGAATTCCGTCTCCCCATCCCCATTTTTGTCCCTCTCCATTTTTTGGTTTTTTTTTTTTTTTCTTTTTTTTTGTTTTTTTGTTTTATTTTAATTTCCATTTGGTTTTACTTTTTTTCTACAAAGAGAAACTGGCAAAAAGCTGGGATTTTCAGAGATGGTTCTAAGGATTTTTCTAAGCCCATACCTGGCATTTCTCTGCAGGCTCAGGGAACATAACCCCAGTTCATCTATTTCTCCTTTCCCAGGGGCTGAATTTCCCTTTCACCCCACATCTGCACTGAGCTGAGCAGAGGAACAATTGGATGGTTTGCTGGTGACTAAATGATATGAGGAATGATCCTCATATCATTAATGAATTGAAAAAATAATTTAAAAAAACCCTGAGAGATGAACTTGATAAATCTCTTACAATTCTGGCATTTCTTGAGCAATTTTCAGCTAACAAGTCCAATTGAAGGAGGTTTTGAAATGAAACATCACTTCAAATGAAAAATAGAGCTTGTTTCTTCTCAAAGTGCCAGATTGACACTAACACTAAAAACCCCTGAAATGTTTATGTTCTTTTTTTTTTCCAATTAACAGCTTGAATTTACAGCATGTATTAGTAACAATGTAATTTAGGTTTTTTAAACTGGAAAAATTGATTCCATCTCCCTTTCTCTAGACTGACAGAGCTTTACCCTCTCCTTGTTACAGTTTTATTCTGCTGCCAGATTTCAAACAAATCACAGATTTAGTGTCAAAAAGCAATCAAAAGGAAGGAGCACCCGATAAAGCTTTTTGCTCAGATGAAGCGAGGCAGTTGCTTTGCACATGAAAGTCAGCATTATGAGTAAACTTGAAAATGGCCCTTTTCCTGAGTCTTGCCTCTAAATCAATATTTCAGCGAAGGATGTGTCTCAGATGCTGAGCAGCACATGTGGAACTGGCTGCCACAGCCTCTCCAATGGCCCCTTCTCCGCTCTCCTTGAATTTTCTGCATGAGAGCTGCAGAAACTCAGAGGTGTTTGGAAAGCAGTGCCCTGCATGCCCCTAATCCTGCTCTTTTTGCCCCTAATCCTGCCCTTTGCCCCTAATCCTGCCCTTTTTGCCCTTAATCCTGTCCTCGATGAAAACCTTCTGTGGTGGGGAAGTTCAGGATGTCAGTGCTGAAGGGATGGGATTGAGGGGTGGCACAGGGAGCCCCTTTCAGGGCACTCCCAGCTGGGGAAGGCTGTGCCAGATACCACAGAGAGCATCACAGGATGAGTTTAGACTCTGAACTTCTGGATATCTGAAACCAAGCAAGAAACCACACCCTCAGCTCCTCTGCTGCCATCCTTTTTTGGAGATAACAGCAGTGCTCTGTTTTCCAGAGAGGTTGTAAAGATTAATGCAGCCTTCAAGTGCAGGAGGGAGAACAGAGAAGAGAAAGGCAGGATGAGTTCTCCTGGTGCATGGGGGGAAAAGAGGAAGAATAACCTCTTAATAAAGACGTTTAAGTTGTAGGAAAGAGATTTAGGTTTGATGTGGAAAACCACCTAGCAAAGTTGGACAGACAATTTGAGCCTGAGGAAGCAACACACAGACCATGGGATCCTCCTGTGGCACAGGCCCCTGCGCACTGCACACACATTGCATAGGGCACATCTGTGGGATAACACACTTCCCAGGAGCAGGATAACCCACACCTCCCTGAAGCAGGATAACTCACACCTCTCTGGAGCAGGATAAGACATCTTCCCTGGGGCAGGATAACCCACACCTCCCTGGAGCAGGATAGAACACCTTCTCAGGAGCAGGATAGAACACCTTCCATGGAGCAGGATAACCCACACCTCCCTGGAGCAGGATAGGACACCTTCCCAGGAGCAGGATGATTCACACCTCCCTGGGAGTTATTTCTGGAGTACTTGGAGGTATGCCAGACTCCAGCATCTGGCTGAATGTTCTCTTTTGGTAAATGACAGACCTGTTTCTACCTCTAGAGCTGAGCAGGAGCTGCTGTGCCTGAAAGGGACCTGTGTTGTGACCCAGGTGACATTTGTGACCAGGAAGTGCTGAGTGTAAGGAAGGCTCTGACAGGTGTGGAGCAGTCCAGCTCTGAATGAGTTAAATCTTTCGCGCTGAAATCCTGGACTGCTGTATTTTATTTCTGTTTCCCTCCAGTGGAAAACTTGCTTCTGAAATCATTTATTGGACACTGACAGAACGGTTCTCTACCTCCTTAACACGAAAAGATTTGGGAGGTAAGAATTAATCTTGTGTGTAAGTCACAAGTTTGGCACTGAAGCCATCCAGCTAAGTTTGGGCTCAAAGTGCCTTTCTCAGCTTTAGTCCTTGAGCTGGAAGGCAGAGTGCAGGCAGCAGTGCCAGTCTGGAGTGCACACAGAGGAAATGTCTCCAGGTCTGATCCCTGTTCCTCACTGCAGCAGGAGCAGGAACAGGCAGTGCTGAACTCCCCGGGTTGGTGCCTTTGGAGAGCTTGAGAGAGGAAGGGCTGTTCAGGAACTGACAAACCTGGTGCCTCTGAGCTCTGGGCTTGTGGCCTTTGATGAATCTGCTCAGTCATCTCAGTGTGAATATTCTGCTCTGCCAGGTACTGAAGAACACAGAGAACACAGGCTTTGAAAAGCCACCAAGGCCCAGCACACTCTCCAGAGTGCAGAGAGGCTCTGCCCTGTCCCCAGAGTGCCCCTCCTCAGCCATGGGAGCCCCATCCCACAGCAGGGCTGGAGCCTTTTGCAGCCCCTCATGGACTGAACCCCATTAAAGCACCCACTCCCCACAGCAGCAGAGCACAGCCACCCCTCTTCAGGGCTGGGGCCTCCAGAGCAGGAGAGGCCATTGCTGCACCATTCCTCTCTCCAGCCCAGCTTGCCTCACTCTATCCCAGCAGGAACCAGGCTGGCAGCTGGCAGGAAGGTGCTGCAGCCCTCAGTGCTGAGCTGCAGGCAGAACATCTCCCCATCCCCATCCCCAGCAGGGCAGTTTTTGATCCAGGAGTTTCTGAGCTGCTGAATGTGCCCTGAGGGCTCAGGGGTTTCTGCTCATCAGCCACAGGTGCAGGTGGAGGTGTTTGGCCCTGCAGGGAGGAGGATCCTCCCTCCCTGGGCTCAGGCAGTGCTCCCTGCCCATCTGGGGTTTAGAGGGCACAGGGAATCCCACACCCTGCTCGGGGTGGGGGCTCACTCACACTCCCAGGGTGTCCAATCCCAGCTGGGTTTTTGGCAGCTCTGTGCTGGGAGAGGGGCTCGTACAGGGGATTCAGCCTGAAGAACCTTTGGGCCTGCCTGAGCCAGGGAAGAGACAGAAAGAAAGGAGAGAGTTCCATCCCTTTTGGGAGAGGGGAGGAAGAATAGGGGGTGCTTTCCCCTTTCTGAAGAGCAGTTTCCTCAGCAGGACTCTGACAGCTGGAAGGGGTTGCCTGGTTTGTCTGGTTGGGACCTTGACCCTGTCTCTTCCCAGTGTCCCTGAAGCTCAGGATGTCACCACAGAGTATCCAGAGGCAGGACAGAGACCCCAAAGGCCCTGAAAACACAAGCTGGGGAAGATTCTGCTCCCAAACCCTCCACTCCAATCCAGGCTCAGCTTCCTGAAGCATTGCCCAGGGCAGGTCCCAGCTTTGGCTCCTCCACAGAAACACAATTTGCTCCTCACAGATACATCCTGCCAGCCAAGCCTGTTGCCTCAAGGATTATCCAATGCAGAGACAGAAAGACCTTCTCATTCCCAAAGAGAGCAAAAGAAAATACTTTAATTATCAGCCAAGTCCAACAAAGCAAATACATCCAGGTTAATGAGCATCCCAGTGGCACACACCTTATCTAAGCAGGTAGATATTTCCTACCTAATTGAAAAGAAAAGCTGTTCACTAGGCAAAAGTTCTTTTAGGGACTTTCTTTATGCAATTAAACTGCTAATGAGGCTGCTTAGTCCTCCCTACTTTTCTTGCAGTATCTTCCCAGTGAGGCACCCCCATGTTCCCAGGGACCAGCAGACAAACAGAGGCAAGTTTCATTTCTTGGAGGCAGCTGGTAGAATTTGGGGGGCTCAAGGCTGGCAGGAAGGGGGTGGCAGGATCCATTCCCTCTGGGGATCAGGGCTCCAGCTGTAGGCTCTGATTTCTCTGCTCTTAAATCCACAAATCCTGCTGGAGCTGCTTGTGTCTAAACTCTTCCTTGGGGTGAATGTCACTTTTCCCAGTGACAGCTCTGTCTATTTAAGACATTGTAGGTGCCTGTAACCATTCCTTGGGAGCCTCCTTCCCACCTGAGCTGCTGGGCAGCGTCTGCTTCTCTTTAATGCAGTGCTAAAGCAGATGGATACTGTGGCAGGGACTTCTGCTCTCTAACCCCTTAAATGCTGTGAGCCACAGACCATTCCTGCCTTTCAAGAGTGAAAACAAACCAAAAAGTAATTTCTTTTAGCCTAAATATCAGAACCAGCATTTCCAGCCCAGGTGAAATCAGGAATTTTCTATCCCCTGCAATGAGACTCTTGCCTTATCCAGAGGGGGGTCCTGGTTGCGCTTGGGGTTCAGCAGGAACCTTGCAGTGGAGTTTCCTTATTCTGCCAAGCACCGAGGCTTCTGTGGATGTGACTGAGCTTGCAAGTGCTCAAACTCTGCAGGGGAATTGCTTGTCATCCTTGGCTGCTTTACAGCTGTAAACATCACAAAGACAAAGGCGTTGGAGTGCTGTACTCACATTGTACCTGCTCTGCTCATAGTTAACAGGAGATGGACTGCAGAATAAATAACAGCAGAATTCACAGTTCTGCTTTTCTTTTTCCCTCCTGAATGGCAGTGAAATCTTTGCTATCTCCCACACCCACTGCTTTTATTATTTTATCAATGCTCAGCACTGCCACAGAAGTGATGGAAACATGGGATGGGCTTTATGAGCCAGCACCAGGCATGGCTACAGATCTAATTATAGATTCCTGAAATTTGCATCAAAGTGTTTGGAAGGCCTTGGAAGGGCAGAACACAGCTGTACTAAATAGGAACCACAGCAGCCTCCTGCCCAACATTTCACAGCTTAGAGAAGGCAAGAAAAAGATGGGGATGAATTACCTGGTACCAATGATGTGGTGCAGGAGGAGAATGGAGAGCAGATGAGTTCAGGCTGAGTTTGTCCCATGGATCTGTGGTGCAGCCAAGAGGACAGCCTGGCTGGAAGGCAGATGGGTTCTTCTGTCTGATCACTTGATAACATGTTCTTCCCACTGTCCCAGAATGCCAAGAGAAGGAATTTATTAAATATGGAATCTCAGAATGGCTTGGGTTGGAAGGGGCCTTAAAGCCCACCCAGTGCCACCCCTGCCATGGCAGGGACACCTTCCTTGTGACAGTGTTCACAGCAGGGGTCTCAGGATGAGGGAAGAGACAAGGATCTGACTCCATGTTTCAGAAGGCTTGATTTATAATTCTATGAATTATATTATATTATATTATATTATATTATATTATATTATATTATATTATATTATATTATATTATATTATATTATATTATATTATATTATATTATATTATATTATATTAATCTATACTAAAAGAATAGAAGAAAAGATTTCATCAGAAGGCTAGCCAAGAATAGAAAAAGAAGGAATCAATAATAAAGGCTTGTATCTCAGACAGAGTCTGAGCCAGCTGACTGTGATTGGCCATTAATTAGAAACAACCACATGAGACCAATCCCAGATGCACCTGTTGCATTCCACAGCAGCAAATAACCATTGTTTACATTTTGTTCCTGAGGCCTCTCAGATTCTCAGGAGGAAAAACCCTAAGGAAAGGATTTTTCATAAAACATGTCTGTGACACCTCCCACTATCCCAGGCTGCTCCAAGCCCTGTCCAGCCTGGCCTTGGGCACTGCCAGGGATCCAGGAACAGCCACACCTGGGCACCTGTGCCAGGGCCTGCCCACCCTCACTACATTCCCAAAATCCCATCTAACCCTGCCCTGTGGCAGTCTGAAGCCACCACTTCTCTCTGCTCTCTCTAAAATCCAAAGAAAACTGTGCACAGGTTGCAGAGCTCCAGGATATGTGGAAACAGGGAAACACACCTGAGAAAAGTGACAGCAGGGGCAGAGAAGGACAGAGAAGGGACAGAGGAGCCAGAGGCAGCTGCTGAGGGAGTCCCTCTGCTAAACATCAGCAGATAATCAGCACATCTAATCATGTGTGATGGGCTCCATCTCCTTGGCTCTTCAGAGCCAGCAAATCTCTGCACTGCTATTGATTTTCTGTCTGGCCCCTCAGGGATGGTGCTCACTGAAGATAAGGGCTTCCCCCTCGGGCTGCAGCTGAAGGAGGCAGGGAAGGCTCTCACTGCTGGAGCTCTCACAAGATCCTCCTGCTCAGAGCTTGCTGCAGAAAGGAATTGTGTGCAAAAACCTGCTTGTCTGGGGCATTTGTGTGTGCCCAATGCAGCAGGAAGGATTGATCCTGCCCTGAGCATCTTGTCACTGTAGGCACTGATGGCCCAGGGACCTAGGAGTCTGCAGCTGCCATCTCTACATCCTGGATGGTACAGTTCACTTGGGCTAAATAAAAAGTTACTCTGATTCAAAAGCAAGAAAGGGGCTGTTTCTTATGCACAGAGAAAAATCTGTTTGTTTCAATGTAATGGAAATCCTTCATGTCCTTATGATATAAAAAAACCCTTGGATGAGTTGACATTTTTCTAATGGGAAAAAACTTGTTGTCAAAAGAATTCCACTCATTTTACTCCACTTCAGTGAGCCCTTGTCACTCCTTGTGAGTTTGTTTTACACTTGACAGGAGCAGGAGACCGAGGCACCAGCAGTGCTGGACCACTGCCCTTCCCTGTCCCCTCCCCTGTGTCAGCTCTGCCCTGCTGGAATCCAGCTGTGGGCAGTGAGGAGACAAAGCCCTGTCAGACTCCTGGGCTCACCCCACAGCTGCTCACACCACAGGCTCTGGGATCCCTCTCCTCAGGTGTCACCTCATGCAGTCCATGAACCAGCTTCTAACAGCTGAATAGCCAAAATTGGCTGTGCTGCTTTTATTCCTGCCAAGGGGCCTGGAGCCACCTCAGCAACGCTGGGAGCTGGGAGGGAAGGCTCAGTGGATGCCAACAGCTGCAGGGGGACTTTCCACCTGTTAGGGAAATTAATCCACAAACACCAGAGGTTTGTGTCCAAAAAGGAGACAGGGCAGTCCTTTTTGGCTTTATTCAAATAAAGGGAGAGGCCATGGGGCATTCCTCTGGGGTCTCTCAGATTTTTGGAGGACAGCCTCCTTTTTATCCCAATTTCCCAGCTGCATTTCCCTTCTCTCTTTCCCCATTTCTGAGGTACTTGAGAGGTTCAAACTTTCCGGAACACTTGATACCCGAGATTTCCCTCTAATGTATAACCCTTCCTTTTAATTTTTAATTCTTATGGAATTTGGGGTTTTTCTTCCCCATTGTTTCTTTCACCTTTCAATGTCTAATTTCATTTATCAGCAAACCTAAAGTTTATTTGTAAAAGCAAATCTCTTTTTCCATTCATCAATCAGTGGAATCCTTCCCATTGTTTCTTTTAGCTCCCAGTGCTGGTTTTATCCACCAGCAGACCCACAGCTTGTTTGTAAATGCAAGTCCACTGTTCCTCACACACCCCAAATGCTGCCTGGGGAGCTCTGGAGTGGGAAGATTTAGGAAAGGTGGAGGAGCAGGAGCAGCACACAGCTGCCATCCCAGAGGGTGGAGAGAGCCAATCCCATGAAGAGCAGCTGAGGGAGCTGGGAAGGGGCTCAGCCTGGAGCAAAGGAGGCTCAGGGGGCCCTTGTGGCTCTGCACAGCTCCTGACAGGAGGGGACAGCCCAGGGGTCGGGCTGTGCTCCAGGGAACAGGGACAGGAGCAGAGGGAACGGCCTCAGGGTGGGCCAGGGCAGCTCAGGGTGGGCACAGCAGGAATTTCCCCATGGAAAGGGGGTCAGGAACTGCCCAGGGAGGGTTGGAGTGCCCATCCCTGGAGGTGTCCCAGGAAGGCCTGGAGGTGGCACTCAGGGCTCTGGGCTGGGGACAGGGTGGGGATCAGGCACAGGTTGAACTCGTTGATCCTGGAGATCTTTTCCATCTTAATGATCCTGGGATTCCCTGACCCAAATCACTGCCTTGTGCACCACAGGACTGCCCTGCTGTGGGATGTTCTGTGGGATGTTTATATCTTCAGACATAAACCACATCCCTGGGATGTTTGGAGAGGGAAGAGGCTGTGCCCTCTGTCTCCTCCAGCAAAATGTGAGACAGCATCTGGAAAAGCTGTGGCATTGGTATAAATCACCTTCACTTCAATCTTTCATGAGCAAACACAGGGATGCCTTGGGGAGATGCATATTAATGACATATCAAAGCAATATAAAACAGGCTGTGCAACAGGTTCCACACTCCAGCCTCACTCCTGGGCTCCCCAGGATTCACTTTATCTGAATTCTTTACAGCAGTGTCTTGTCCTGTTATGCAAAGAGCCTTTTTGTCCCCATTTTGGAATGTGCAATGTTCCTGTGGTTGGCAGGAAGGCTGTCCTATGCTGAAAGAGTCAGATAAAACATTGGGTGATATTCCTGGCCTATTTAAGTGGAAAACTCCTGAGTGGTGTTGCTTTTCTCCCAGCCCAAATGCATTTTCTTTCTCATGGTTGAAAGCACAAGCTGTGTTTAATCCTACCCCCACAATTCCTCATATCTCTTTGCCCTGAGCATGCCAGGAATACCAAACTTGCACTCAGCCTTTTGAATTCAGCTCCTTTTGGATTAGTGTCTTGTTTGTGGATTCTCTCCTGAAGTCCTTGGGTTTATTTGTTAAATAATCTGGACAAGCTTCAGCTCTGGCAGGGAGATATCGAGCCCCAGCTGCCTTTGCCAGGAAAGGGCTGGGGATGTACACTCCAGATTACACAGCTGCCAGCTTCCCTGATTTCACTCTGAATCTTGCAGAACTTCATGTTTTCCTCAAAGCCTCAGCTCCTCAGCTGAAATGTGAACCTGCCCACTGATGTCATTACAGAGCTCTGCACTCCGAGCTGCAGGGGGGACTGAAAAGGCTGAAAATCCATCCAGAAAATGAAAGTGATTCGTGGCCATGGACATCTCCTTGCTTTAAAGGCAGATCTCATTATTTTGTGGATCACTGGCTGGTTTGGTTGGGCTTGTAGAGGGTCAGAGAGCAGAGCCCCTCCCCAGGCAGGCACAGACACAGACACAGGCATGGACCAGCAGAGCCTCCAGTGCTGAGCTGTTGCCAGGAGAGAGGGGTAGGGCTGGTGCTGCTTTTCCACAAATCCCTTGGAGCTGCCAAACCCTCTGCTGCTCCCCCAGCCCCTGCTTGGGCTCTGCCCACCCTCTGCTCCCTCCCTGAGCCCTGCAGTGCTCAGATCCATTCTCTGAGCACAATCTTCCTTGCAGTGTCTGGTTCCAAGTGTCTGAACCTTTAAATGAGACAAAACTCCATGTTCATCCCTGGAGATCTTGGTGTCTTGGGCTTCTCTTTCCCTCTGTCCCCAGCATGTGGAGAGCCAGACAGAGCAAGCATTTGACAAAATACAGTATGAGCACCCACAAAGCACCAGTGCCAATGCCCAGTGCCAGGGCACAGTGCCCACCTGTGCCAGGTGCTGCAGCCCTGGCCAACCCCTCTCTGTGTATTTAGAGAGTCTGAGGGTGTATGAGAAGGGTGGAGAAATAACAACTGGTGCTTTAATGCCAGCTCCAATCACAGGATGTCCTCTGGATGTGCCTTGGATGGCAGCAGAGCAGGAATCCATCTCTGCCCTGCATTCCCAACACTGCTCCCCAGCCCCTCAGTGGGAGCTCAGCAAGAGAGGAAATGTCCAGGCAGGGGGGTTGTGATGTGGTACATCCATCACTGCTCTGTCAGGAGGGATTCTGGAGATGCCAACAAGAGGTTTTGTCTGTGGGACTGCTTGGATTGCTGTAAAGCCCTGAGATTTGTGCTTCCAGGATGCAGGAGTGCCTGGAAATGGTTCTGGCAAACAGGGCAGTGCCTGGCAGAGGAGTGAGAGCTGGGAACAAAGGGGTTCCCTTCCCAGTGCTGAATTCAGTGGGGTCAGGGGCTGGGAGAGACAGGAGTGCTGCCTGTCCCGACTGCATCCCTAACTAGATACAGGTATTTTCTGGCAGGTTTTCACCCCAAAGAGGCACAGAGATGTACATGGGCCAGACCCCAAAGTCCTGCAGGCTTTGCCCAGTGACCTGTGGTGAAGGAACCTGACCTGCCCCTCAGGTGCAGGACTGGCCAGGATGAAGGATCTCCAGGCTGTGGCCTCAACAAGCACTGGAGGACTCTGGAAATAACTCCTGGTTTTTGTCTCCTGAGAGAGCTGGGGCCTCTTCAAGCATCCCAGCTTTTTCACCTGAGCTGCTGCTTTAACCTGTAACAAAACCTCTGCCAAGCCAGAGTGAGGGAGAGCCTGGGTATGGTGGGACAATCAGCACACAGCCCACTCAAAGGGCTCTGAGGAGATCACTGAGTCTCTTCCACTGGAAGAAGGAGCAGATATTTTTAAAAGCAGCTGTGTTTCCATAGAAACCCCAGGAAAGGGTCCTGCAATCCTATGGGGGAAGGGTGGTTTCCATCCAGTCCAAACAGCTGCTAAGAATTTCAGTGCTGAAGAAGATAAAAACACCCTGTACCACAGCTGAGCTGGAAGGGGAAGTCCTTTTCCTTTTCCTTTTCCTTTTCCTTTTCCTTTTCCTTTTCCTTTTCCTTTTCCTTTTCCTTTTCCTTTTCCTTTTCCTTTTCCTTTTCCTTTTCCTTTTCCTTTTCCTTTTCCTTTTCCTTTTCCCTTTTATTTTTCCTTTTCTTTCCCGCTTCCCATCTGTGGGCAACCAATTCCAGCCTCTCCTGCCCACCTGCCCATCCTCTGAGCTGGATGAAGTTTAGGACTGAGATATATTTCTTCTTCTTCTTCTTCTTCTTCTTCTTCTTCTTCTTCTTCTTTTATTATTATTATTATTATTATTATTATTATTATTATTGTTATTATTATTATTACTGTTATTAGTATTATTATGGGTCTGCAAACATGTACAGCAGCCTGGGGAAACTTCTGCTCTGCCTTGGTCTGACCATAAAACAAGGGAATTTCTGCAAACGAAGAGGGCACAATTTAACCCCCCCAGCTGCTCTTCCTGCTGTGTGTTCAGAGCTCTGAGGAGCAGCTTTGTGCCAGGAGCAGGGATGAGGGATTGGACTCACAGCATCCATCAAGGGGAGGTCCTTCCCAGAGGTGCCTCAGCTGAAGCTCAGAGACAGTGAATGACTTGCCTGCAGACAAACAGAGGGGACCGGGGACAGTGGGCAAAACTCTTATTGCTTCTCAAATCAGATGGCGCCAGGCTTCTGCTGCCTGTGGGCCACAGCAAACAGTGCTGCTCTCCAGTCAGGCTGGATAATCCTTCCAGGCTGAAGTGGAAAATGTTAGCTCACGAAATCAGCAGCACCATCATCGCTTGAAATCGGTCCCAGGGTCAATCCAGTTTTGCTCCCACTCTTTAGCACCCCATCGCAGGCCAGGGATGATAATGAACTGCACTGCACTTGACCCTCATAATTCAATTTTCTGCCTTAGTGAAGCATAAGAGCCATATTTTGAAAAACTCATCATAGTCAGGGTACCTTTGGCCTGAGAGTGCAGGATTAGAGACATAAAGTGAAACCACCAGAAAGCAGTAAAACCATTGGCTCTCCATGACTGATTATAGGACAGGAATCCTTGCTGGATGTGAAACCAGTTTCTGCTGGAGAGATTAAATTTTTTTCCTATTCAGGGCAGATGAGAGCCCTGAATGTGAAAATTGACATTCTTGACAAAATTAAATTTCTCTTCGTGCACAAGGAGACTTTCTGCTTAAATCCCTGTGAAGCTTCCAGTTCCAATTCAAAATGGACAGGAGGATTTGATTCACACACCTTGACACCAAGAGCACCTTGATCTGGGTCTGAAATTATATTTCATTTTCCAAATGCTTCACAGAAAAGTCCTTTCAAGTCTGAAAAGAAACATTTTGACTGAAAAGGAGAGTTGGAAATATTCCATCTTGGCTGCTTCCACTTCCCCACTCTGTTTTCTGTATAAATTCATGTACAGAAGGGATTGGAGTTCTGCACTGGACCTTTCTGACCAAGTGTTTCCCTGAACTCCCGGGCAGGCCCCAGGACTGTGAAGGGCTTTCCAAGGCAGGTGCATTTGCAGTACAGCAAATTACACAGATTTGACACTGGCAATGGTGAATAAAATCCTTTCTACACTTGTTAACTCTGGCAGAAGAAATGAGTTAAGCTCATTTGTCTCCTTCCTGAGATGAATTTTTCATTTTCCCTTCCAAGCCTATTGACATTTGTGAAATGATTTTCTGGCGTTTGTTCAGTCAATAAAAGCTGGGGCTGGATTTGGAGTCAGCACAAAGCCCTGCCTGCACCAGCCCTGCACAGGGGCTGTGCTCTGGCTTATCACGAAATCTCTGATTCTTACCTCATTTGGATACACTTTGGGTATTGGCTTTTTGTGTCTGTGTCAGAGCTGTCAGCAGGGCTGGGAACGTGGCTGATGAATTCTGCTGTCACCACCTCTGGAAAACAACAGAGAACAACAGCTCTGGAGCTGTAAGGGAATCAGCAGCCTGATAAAAACTCTCAAACCCCTCAGTTTAAACTCAGGGCCACTAATTCACACCAAACTTTCACACAGTCTGACACCTGAAGTTTTTGGGCTGAGTAAGTAATTGAATCCTGGAATATCCTGGGCTGGAAGGGACCCGAGGAACATCCAGTCCAACCCCAGTCCCACCCCAGACCCCCCAACAATCCCACCCTGGGCATCCCTGGCAGCCCCAAACCCTCCTGGAGCTCTGGGACCGTTCCCTTGGCAGTGCCAGCACCTCTGGGGGAGAACCATTCCCTGAGCTCCATCCCAACCCCTGTGACACAGCCTCAAACCACTCCCTGGGTCCTGTCCCTGTCACAGGGAGCAGAGATCTGGATCCAGAGAACTGGATCCAAACCAGTTTTTCCAATTTCAAACTTTAGTTGCCAGTTTGTACAAAAGGGGAACAAAAATCTCCTGTGACATCTAAAGCATTGTGTGGAACACAGAAGTAATTTCCTTTTCCCCTGAGCATCTCTCTGAAGCTGAGATGATAATGCTATTTTCCAGCAAACCATGGACAGGACAACCTGGTCTCATGGAATGTGTCCCTGCCCTTGGAGGGGGTTGGAATGAGAGGATCTTTGAGGTCCTTTTCATCCCAAACCATCCCACAAGTCTGTGATTCTATGACTCTTCCTGCAAATAGAGTAAAGCAGTGATTTAACAAGTAAATAAAGCTTTCTATTGGCTCAGCTTGTCAAGCAGGGGGATGAATTAATAGGAAAACTGTTCCTTTAACCATCTCAGTGCTTAGAAATGGTGGGATCTGCCTCTGTGCCCTTTGAATGGGAAAGTGGGGGAGGCAAGGGGGGAAATCTCCCAATGAGCTGCCAAGCACTGAAAGAATTAATAAATATGGATCATTCTTATTGGCCTGACCCAGGGTGCCACAGAATTCATTGGGAGTCTCAGCACTGATTTCTGAGGATGCCAGGCTGAGGAGAAGAGGAATAGAAGAGGAATGGATTGACTTTGAGAAGTCAATGGGGATCTATTGACTTGTGCTGCTAAAGCCCTGCCCATCCTCCCTGCCAGAGCAGCCTTTAATCAGGAGTGAGGCAGCTCCAGCTCCATACTCCTATCTCCCCCTAATTAATCCCAGGATTAATTTTAAAGCTTTTTTTGCTCTTTTTGAAAGTTTCTATTCCAGAGATGCCCTTTGTCTGCAGCCAAGGAGAGCTGTACAACACTGCCTGCAAAGGGCTGCTTGGGAAGGGGAGCAGGCAGCAAAGAGAGATGAAATGTTCATTTTTTAAACTGTTAAATAGCTAAATAAACTTTACTGCCACTTTCCAGCCTGTCAAGTGGTGCTTCAGTGTGTTTGTGGAGGGTGTTCAGGTGTTTGGGGACAGATCTGTAATTAGAAGAAGTAAAACTTGCCATCTGGAGAGAAAATCTGCCTCCTCCTTGCTGTAGCTGAGGTCGCAGCAGCTCCACATGTGCTGCCAGGAGAGTTTGCTTTCTCAGACACCACCTGCTTGGCGCTCTGTGTTTGTCAGTGAGGGAGGGCTTCTTTTCATCAATCTGATCTGCTTTGGGTGAGGGGTTTGCTTTTCCTGCAGGGAAAGTCAGGCTGATTGAAAATACTCTGAGTTATGGGTTCCAGGAGACAGCCCAGGACAATCCTTCCCTTGCTGGCTCTCCTGCTGGCACTGCCTGAGATAATCAGTGGCTCTCTGAGTTCTTTTGTGAATTGGTGGTATGCAGCTTTTTGCTCCAGCAGAGTTCTCCACTGACTTGGTTGGCAGGGGAAGCTCGAAACTGAGACCCAGGAACGACGTGAAAGTTGAAATACCAGAAAACCAGTGAGAGAAGCCAAGATTGATTCAAGAGTCTGGTGCCCTGGGAAGATTCCTGTTACTTGTTCCCTGCCCTGACCATCTCTTTGCCCCATGGCCCCACATTTTGAGAAGGAGAAGGAGCTCTGCTGATCCCTCTTGGAGCACAGAGCAGGGGAGGTTGTGTTTGCTGTGACTTGCATCAGGAGATTGCACATATGCAGCTCATCCCTCACTAAAAACAAGGAATACAGGTGCTGAGGATGCTGTTTTGGTCAGAAAAAGGTTTCACTGGAGAAAATAAACCCCCTTTTTAAATGCTGTAGTAAGGAGGTTTCACACTGATCTTGCAAGTGTAACAGAGGCTCTAATGGGATCTCCAGCTTCCTGCCAAGCCCGGGGATTTGGCATCACCCCCTGTCATCAATATGCAACTAATGACTCAAGCCATTAAATCATCCTGGGTGCCTTTTCTTGCTGAGTACAAGGAAAAGACCTGTAATGGCTATTTTGGGGGTGTGTGTCTGTTTGTCTGGAAGGACTTGGAGCTTAGAGGGATTAATCTTCCCAAATAAATTACACTGGAAATATTTTAGGTGAGTGGTTGCCTTCCCCGCAGTTGTGTCCTTGTGGCAGTGCTGAGGTGGCTCCCTGGTTGTCCTTCCCTGTCCCTCTGCCCTGCTGGAGCACAGCAGGACTTTGCCTTTGGTGTCCTCAGGAAGTCCTGAAGATGTGAGATCCCTGTATCTGCAGTATGGGTGTGGGCAGCACTCCTGACATCCCAGGATTTCTTGACCAAGACCCAAACACACCCAGGAATTGTCAAAGCTCTCAGTTACCATTTTAAAAAGCAATGTGTTGACAGTGCAACAAAAAAATCCCACTTTTTTCAGCTGAGTCATCCAAGTGCTTGCCTTGACTCAGGGCTGGATTTCTTTTTTCCACCCTTGGGAAGCAGATGACACTCAGCATCTTTTCTTTCCCTATTTTGATTCCAATGAATCACCTTTCAAATGAGAAGATTCATCCTGGAGAGGCCTTGGCTTTGCTGAGGGCCTGATTTAAGGAGGATACCTGAGCATGAGGCTCCATGGCAGTGCTGCTTGTTCCTCCCAGCTCTGCCCTCTGCCTTGAGGGGTTCATTCCCACAATTCTCCCAGGGCTCTGGCCTTGGGAACATTTTGGGATGTGTTTCATCTCCTCAGGGACCCAGAGCTGGAATCAAGCATCATTCAGGCTCTGCATGGATCTAAAACTGTTCTTTCACTCAGTGCAAGAAGCCAGAATTCAGAACTAATCCATGCATTTCCCAATTCAGAACCTGAATTAACTCTTTTAGATGCTGCTGCTGCTGAAAAAAAATAACTTGTCCCATCTGCTTAAGGGATTTTTTGGTTCAGAATTATACAAAAGATAAAGAAATACTGCTTTAAAGGGCTTTTCCACAGAAAGTTTAGGGTTTCAAAATCACTTGGGGAGAATCAACCATGACCTGAAGGTAATCTCATTGTTTTATGTCTACTTCTAAATATCACTCTACACATGGTCCAAAATGTTTGTTTGTTTGTTATTTCTGTGTTTTCATTTGAAATGAAGTAAGGGTCATTGAAGTCTGCAATGAACCTCAAAGTGTGTGATCTCCAGTTCTGATCAGTGGATGCTCAGAGAACAAGGAAAATATTATGAAGAATAAAATTCTTCAACTGCTGCCCTTGCATCTCCAGCAGTGGGGTTTGTGTTAATGCTGGGATTCTTGTCAAAGCCTCACCGGGAGACTCGTTTCCTCCCTGAGAATGCCTCTAATGGCTTTTTTAAGAGGCACCCAAATAGCTAAAGAATCATCCAGATCCTGCTGAAGCATTCCAAATGGGCTCTTTTGGAAAAGGAGACAAGGATTTATGGCTGGGGAGTACTTGTTGCACTGAGTGTGGAGAACTGTTGCTCCAATAACAAGGAGATTTATGGCTTCCAATCCATCAGAGCCTGAGCTGCACCAGAGCTTTTTATGACTGGAACTCTGTCAAGACAATGCAGGCACCTGAAGGTGAAGGCTCTGTTTTCATGAGGAAAAGTTACAATTGAACAGTTTTGGTTGTCAGACAAGATGCCTCAATCAGCCGTAGATTAAGGGAAAACCAGCTCTCCCAAAGGGTTTATTTGGTGCAAAGCACAGTGAGGGCAGCAAGGCTGGGGGATTCATGGAATCAAAGGATGGTCTCAATTTGTGTTTGCAGAAGGTGCTCCTGTGGGTTTGACACCTCTTTGGGTGGCTGCTAAGAAGGTGCTGTGCTGTGTCACAGAGTCAGGGAATATCCTGAGCTGGAGGGGATCCCCAGGGAACATCCGGTCCCAGCCCAGGCCCTGCCCAGACCCCCCAACACTCCCACCCTGGGCATCCCTGGCAGCGCTGTCCAAACCCTCCTGGAGCTCTGGGACCATTCCTGGAGAGCCTGGGCAGTGCCAGCACCTCTGGGGGGAGAAACTTTCCCTGATCTCCATCCCAATCTCCTGTGACACAGCCCCAGGCCATTCCTGGGTCCTGTCCCTGTCACAGGGAGCAGAGATCTGGATCCAGAGAACTGGATCCAAACCAGTTTTTCCAATTTCAAACTTTAGTTGCCAGTTTGTACAAAAGGGGAACAAAAATCTCCTGTGACATCTAAAGCATTGTGTGGAACACAGAAGTAATTTCCTTTTCCCCTGAGCATCTCTCTGAAACTGAGATGACAATGCTTTATTCCAGCAAACCATGGACAGGACAACCTGGTCTCATGGAATGTGTCCCTGCCCTTAGAGGGGGTTGGAATGAGTGGATCTTTGAAGTCCTTTTCATCCCAAACCATCCCACAAGTCTGTGATTCTATGACTCTTCCTGCAAATAGAGTAAAGCAGTGATTTAACAAGTAAATAAAGCTTTCTATTGGCTCAGCCTGTCAAACAGGGGGATGAATTAATAGGAAAACTGTTCCTTTAACCATCTCAGTGCTTAGAAATGGTGGGATCTGCCTCCCTGACACAGCTCCAGGCTGTGCTCACTGGGGCCCAGGGCTCACTAAAGCATCAGGGTGAGCCCATGTCAGGGGTGGAACTGGAGGGTGTTTAAGGTCTCTTGCAGCCCAAACTACAATTTCTAATAAAAAAGGAACAGCTGCCATCAAATCCCTTTCCCGCTGGAATCCTGGGACTGTGCTATGTTGAATTCAGCACCCCTGCCCCTCCTGAGCTCCGTGTATCCCTGGTGGAGCTCTTGGCTGCTCTGGATTTCCAGCTCCCTGCTCCTGCCTGCTGGAGCCTCCAAGCTGGTTGTGTTCAGGTCTTTGCTGTGCTCACACGCCGCTGATGTAGAGCATCACCTTCATCCCTACCCAGAAACACTCCCAAGAAGTGAGCTCAGCCTGCAGTGCCCCAACCCCAGCTCTCCCTTTGTCAAGGTTTCCCAAGGCCCAGCTCAGTGTGCTTGGAAGCAGACTGAGCCTTCCTCTGTGATCCTGCCTGGCCTTGGCTCTCAGGACTTTCTTCTCCTAGCTCAGGGTTCCTCTCACCTTGACGTACCTCTGAAGGAGCCATTCTGGGCTTGCTGTGTAGCTCTTGAGGAGTGAGATGTCCTAGAGGGAAATTCACCTTCCCTACCCTCCCTCCACTTCCCAAGAGAGGCATCTCTCATCCTTCAGGGCTGCTCCTTCCCTCTGATAATTACAAAGGTGCCCACTCAGACCTGCATGGGTTTTGCTTGGCTCAGCCAGAGCACTTAAATGTCCCCACCTGTACAATTAACCAAAAAAACCCACCCCAGTTCTACACATGACATTGAGTAAAAGGACTGAAAATGTAAAAACGAATTCCCAGAGGTGCAGTTTAAAAGTACACTCCACTCCACTTAAGTCTAAAGTTATCCTAAATAATTCCTCCTGGCAGTTTAATGGTGGGGATTTTGCTGTAATGCTTCCTCCCTGACATTTGCAATGACCCAGTTTACTGTTTTTACAAATAATAATTTGTCTTAATTTTCTCTTTGAAGTAGCAAGGAAAAGAATAAATGGGTGAAACCCAAACCTAGTAACCTTGCTGGATATTGTAGGTCAATAAATTTATCTTCGTGCACAGCTTAGTGTTCCAGGTTTCCACTTGAGTGGATGAGGGCTCTTTTAATGCTTGTTAAAATAGCAGAGATAAGTGATTGCAGTCTGAGGATGGAAAACATTGAATAATGCAAAGATCTGTGCATTTTGTGATTTTACTTGGCTGGGGGAGAAAAATCCTTTGATTCTTTCAGAGCTGGATAATAAAAGCTTTCTTTTCAGTTCAGACTATACATGTTTTTGAGCCAAACATGGCTCTGGAAAGTAATAATGCATTCCTAATGAAATTATCCAGTTGGGCTATGCCAGAGCTGGGCATTTCTGACCTGGTTTTCAGTGTAAAATCCCAGCACAGGCTGAAGATTATTCCATTCTGAAGCCAGGAAACCTTGTCAGAAACACCATTTAGAGCTGCTGGTGCAGATGAAGTTATGGATGCACGTTCTGGATGCTCTGGTGACCAGGGCTGGTGGCCAAAGGTGATTTACTCCACGGAGACCTGATTCTAAGAAGTCCTTCATGTTGACATCACTCAAAGCAGGGTGAGGCTTCTCAAGGGAAACCCAGGAGTTTTAATGAGGCAAAAATGTTCATGGAATAAGCCTGACTTCCCTAATTGTATTATTATATCCACATAAATAAAAATCTTCAATGCCACAGGCACCTTCTTCAAGACATCAAAAAATTTTAGCAAGAAAATTTCAAATGAAAGCCAAGTTTTCCCCCTTTTAAACTTCCATTTTTCTCTGCAAACTTTCTGATGAACTGGAAATCATGTTCTCCAGGGCCCATTTCAGCCTCCCCCAACATCAGTTTCATTTCTCCTCCTGTACAGGGAATGAGACTCATTTAGCCAATTTCTGGGGCTCAGCTCTCACCACAGATGGCCCTCCCTGCGCTTGTGCTGTCTCAGCTGCCTCCTGGAAGCAGTATCTGAAATGAGGTCCATCCTTGGAATCCCAGTGCCCTCAGTTGTGCTCATGGACTCACATTTTCAGCCCTGAAGAGTTGCACAATTTTTCCCTTTCTGATAAGCAAGCGTCGTATTCAACTGTTCTAATATTTTACTGCCTTGTCAACATGTGAGAAAATAATAATTACAGCCTGCTCTGCAGGACTGGGAATTCTAATCAACACCAAAGCAGGATCTGTACATAATTAGAAACTTGTTTTAGCTGCTTTTTCAGAATTTATTTCTCAAGCAATTGTCAGTGTCAGCAACATGGTTCAAACCAGCAAATCTAAAAGTGAGACTTCGTTGTTAGTGCTGCTGTGCAGATAAAATCACCATTTGCTGCAAAACAATGAAGACTAAAAACTGCTAAAAAATCACCCCAGATCAGTCAGGGGCACTGTCAGGTTGCCTGAAAAGTTTTGGGGTTTGAACAGAGCCAGGGTTTTTCTGTACCTTGTTGCTGTGAGATTTTGGGCTTTGCTGTCACCCCAGGTATCAGGGAAAGGGCATTGTCCCTCTTTGGGGTGTGGAGCAGGAGCAGACACTGAAATCACATCCTCAGGACTCAATCTGGGAGCCTTGGACACAAAAGGGACATTAGAAATGGAGTTGAAGAGTCCAAAGAATTTTCATTTCACTGGAGCCAGTCCAGGGTTGGAACCCAAACCCATTTCCCAGCAGTGATGAGCCCTGGCATTTCCCAAAGATCCACCTTATTGTGGTGTTGTGAGGGTCCCCAGGACCAGGTGAGAGATGAGAATTGACTCCAAGTTCTCAGAAGGCTGATTATATATGATATGATATGATATGATATGATATGATATGATATGATATGATATGATATGATATGATATGATATGATAAAACTATAAAAAAAGAAAGAGAGAGCATACATCAGAAAGCTAGACAAGAATGAATAATTAAAACCCGTGACTGACTCAGAGAGGCTGACACAGCTGGCTGTGATTGGCCATTAGTTAAAACAATTCACATGCTGGGTAAACAATTTTCTAAATCACATTCCAAAGACCAAAACATGGAGAAGCTGAAGCCTCCCAGTTTCCCAGGAGAAGAAATCCTGGTGAAAGGATTTTTCATAAAGTATCACAGTGACGCCACCTCCGTCCCTCCCTCCCCCTGGCTTCCCCCCGTGCCAGGCTCGGTGTCCCTGTGGCACCAGGGCACACAGAGGGGTTGGAGCAGGTCCAGAGGAGCCATGGAGCTGCTCCAGGGATGGAGCCAGGCTGGGAGAGCTGGGGGTGCTCACCCGGAGAGGAGAAGCTCCAGGGAGAGCTCAGAGCCTTCTCCAGAGCCTGAAGGAACTCCAGGAGTGTCACTGTCATATTTTCTGAAAAATCCCTTCACCAGGATTCCTTCTCCTAAGAAGCCTCAGAGGAAAAGGAAAATGATATTATCTCATTGCTTCTCCTGTGTTTGCTGCTTTGGAATGTGGTTTGGAGATTGTTTTATCCGACAGGTGAATGTTTCATTGGTTTTATGTGAATTGTTTTGACTTAATGACCAATCAGGGCCAAGCTGTGTTGGGACTCGAAGCAGTCACGAGTTTTCACAATCATTCTGTGTAACTTTCTGTCTGTATCTTTCTCTATTCTTTAGTATAGTTTTAGTATAGCATTCTTTCTTTTCTACAATATAGTATAACAGAATAATAAATCAGCCTTCTAAGAACATGGAGTCAGAGTCTCAATTCCTCCTTTGTCCTGCGGATCCAGAAAATTCCACACAGGAGAGCTGGGGGCAAACATTTTAGTGGGGACTGTTGCAATAGGACAAAGAGTGATGGTTTTCAACTAAAAGAGGGTGGATTTAGACTGGATATAAGGAAAAAAATTTAAAACTAGGGTGGGCAGGCCCTGGCACAGGGTGCCCAGAGCAGCTGGGGCTGCCCCCTGGATCCCTGGCAGTGTCCAAGGCCAGGGTGGACACTGGGGCTTGGAGCAGCCTGGGATAGTGGAAGGTGTCCCTGCCATGGGTGGCTTTAAGGTCCTTTTTCCACCCAAACCATTCTGGGATTCTCTGAGCTGGAATTTTGGCCATGTCTGATGCTGGAACACCCCTGCTCTCCTCCAGCCTTCAGGACAGGGACTCTTCCAGCAGCAGAGCTGGGCAAGCTGCCACAGTGGGACAATATTTCAGGCTGCAGGAGCTGTCCATGCTAAGAGCCAGGGGAACTCAAGCCTTGGTGTGCTCCTGTGTCTGTCTGCACTGCCAGGAGGCAGCTGGTGAGCCGAAATATCATCAGAGATCAAATGTTTGGGAGCTCACAGTGGGGAGAGGTGGAAAAGTGCCTGGGACAAAAAATCCTGAGCAGTTTTATCCCCAGAGTGTTCAGAGGGTGCTGCCTGCATTGTTCTGTCTGCTCTTTTCTGTCTGGGCATCTCATTTGTTCCCTCTCTGACTTTCAGTCTTTGAACTGCTGTTAATTTAAGATGCTCCCTTGTTCACCTCTCTTATAGATTCAAGAGCTCTTCTGGCTGAGATGGATTGGGATCCCTGGAAGGGCATTAAAATGCTGTGTATGGCAATGTTTTACCCAGCTCCTCCAATCCCTTTTTCCTGCATCTTGTTCTGCATTTGGATCCATGGGTCCAGGCCCTGCAGTGCTGCTCCTGGGACTGCACTGTCTTCATTAAGTACACACACGTACCAAATTCTCTTGATTTTTGCCTTTTTTTTTTCTCTAAGCACCTGAGAAGTCTGGGCAAATGTGGGAAGGCAGGAAAAGATCTTTTAAATGCATTATAAATCCTATTTTAACTCAACTAATTATAGCTACAGCATAATTAAAAAATTGTGAAGGAAAAGAAAATAATCCTGCTGAAGTGAAAGTGTGTTAACACTTTGCATCTGCAGAGTTCTGAATCACTGCACCTTTGTACCTGACAGCAAAATGCTGAACAGCCCCTTCTGCCAGAAAGCCCCAACGTGCTGAGAAGAGCCTTTTTTTCCTCCTGGGGACAGCTCTGATCTCTGCTCTGGGACAGGGACAGGACCCAGGAATGGCCTGGGGCTGTGTCACAGGGGTTGGGATGGAGCTCAGGGAAAGGTTCTTCCTCAGAGGTGCTGGCACTGCCCAGGGAATGGTCCAAGAGCTCCAGGAGGGTTTGGGGCTGCCAGGGATGCCCAGGGTGGGATTGATGTGGGGTCTGGGCTGGACCACGGGTGGAACTGGGTGAGCCTTGGGGTCCCTTCCAGCCCAGGATATTCCAGGATTCCATGGTCTGTTGGCTCACTGGTCCTGGTCAGAAGGGGAACATCTCCTGATGTTGGGGAAGATGAAACAGGAAAGCCTTATAAATATGATTGCCTGGCAAAAGATTTTGAGAATATGGAAATTATAAGTGAGATTGAAATGAAAGCAAGCTTTGAGATCCCTCAGTTACTGAACAACTGGAAAACAATGGTGTGGCCAGCTGAAGGTGATCCCCTTTTGATAGAACAACACCCTCTGCTTGCAGCCAGGCCCAAGGGTCAGAGCAGACCCTACAGCTTGGCAGAAGGGGCCCAAAGAGGAGTTTTTAGGGGTTAAAATGTAACACAGTATGGTAATGTAATGATTCTTATAGGCTGTATGGAAATGCTATAGGATTTGTATCTTGTACTAGATTGGTTAGTGAGAATCAGAATATTCAGCACAGAAGATTTATTGTATTGTAATGGGAACTTTGCTCTCTTACCCTTTTACTCTCTCCCCCTCTCTTCTCTCAGCCTGCTCTGAGCTGTTTGGCAGCTCCCAGCAGGGCCCTGCACCCAGGCCCTTTGCAATAAACCCCAAGTTCCACAACCTGGCTGCAGAGATCTCTGTCTCTGTCCATCCCGACCATGTTACCTGCCAATGCTCCTACACTCTGCTGCTCCTGTAAACTCCCTCTTATTCCCTTTCCTGAAGGTGAGAATAAACACATTGAAATGTTGGCAGCTACAAATCAAAATGTCACACCAGAAGAAAAATCCTTGTTACATAAAATTTCTCCTTTTCTATTGATTGGAAAGTTCCAGCAGGAGAAATGAAAAATGTTGAACTTGATTTCATGTGCAGTGATTTTTTTTTTCAGTTACAAGCAGGAGAACAAGCCATTGTGCCTGCAAAACAAATGCAACTATTTCCTGACCAGCTCTGCCTTAGTGATTTCAAGACTAATAAATTTGCTGGTGGAAAAATATTATTACGCCAAATATTCATCAGTCACAGAAAAGCACCAGATATGTCAAAGACTGGGGGTAATACATGTGAGATAGATATCCCTATACAGGTCAGTCAAATCCCTTCAACCCCAAAGTGAGTGAATTACTTTGCCATATATTCCTGCTGCAAAAAGGCAGGGAAGGATGGATGGTTTTCCATGGCTCTTATTGAAGCAAGGATTACAAAGTGCAGCACAGAAATTACAGAGGGAATTTCCGTGTCCCATGTCCCAGTCAGGGCAGGCAGGATGGGGATGACAATATTTCCTTCTGGCCTTAAAGAAATGCATCTGTGAAAACACAATCAGAGCTTATGGGTCATTGGATCCATGTGCTCTGAAATGACTTTTTTAGCACTAAAAATGACATTATCTGCAAGAACAAATAAGCTGTGTCTGCTGGCATCAGCAGCCGAGCTTGGAAATGGGAAAAGTATGAGGAGAAAGTCCCAGCCTGCCTAATTGCCTCACAAATCAAAGCTCTGGGCAATAACTCCTGTTCAGGGGAAATTCAGATGAGAAATATGATTACTGCTCTCTGCAGGGGAAAGGCAGCACTTGGACAAAATGTGGGCTGGTTTTTTCCTAGTGATCCCTGTGCCAGGGCCTGACTTGCCAGAGCTCACTGGGAAGGTCAAAGCTTCCTCCTGTTTCAGCAGTTTGGTGCAGGGCAGGGGGACTCGAGCAGCTTCTCCCATGGGCTGGGTTGGGCTGGGTTGATGTCCTTCCATGTGCACCAGGCAGAGCTCAGGGCACTTTCTGGGCCAGACCATGGAAATTCAAATGTCTGTGGGAAAAAGAAAGATATGAATCTTCATTTTCTTTCCATGAAAATAGCTTGAGGTTTTAATAATGGGGCAGCTGGTAAAGTGTTTGTATATAAATAACAGCTAAGTGACAATGCATGTCACGTGTAGTGTTGGTGTTCACATGCATTGAACTTCCAGAATGTTCTGTGAAAAGAACCAAAAATCTTACCAGTAGGATAAAAGGTTTGTTTTATTTGACCTGAGTTGTGCATAAATGCAGTGCCAAATGCCTCTGGCAGGCTCAGCCTGTGCTGGAGTGACACGAGGGCCAAGCTGGTGTCTGATGGCTGGGGCTTTCTGGATGGGAGCAATTCCATGTACCAAAACCACTCAGCACAAATATAAACATGGATATCTGGGTGCAGAGGGGTTGTGTGTCTTTGCACAAACTCTGGGGTTTGGCTGCTCTCTGCTTGTCCTGAGTCTGTTTGCATCCTTCTCTGTCAGATCACTCCATGCTGGATGTCCCCACTACAGCCTTTGTGGTTCTGTGCAGCCTCAGGGCAAGTGCCAGCCCTCAGCTCCCCCTGTTCCAACTCAGGTCTCTCTTTTTTCCTTCCCATTTCTCCCTCTGAGCCCCAGAGTGACTTTCCTTTTCTCTGGAGAGGGAAAGCTGCTCCAGGGTGGCAGAAGGACTTGCCCAGGGACAGGGGGGTCTCAGGGCAGGGCTGGGCTCAGTCTGAGCCATGGCCACTGCTGGCTCCCCCAGCAGCTCCATCCCTTCCCCAGGGATCTGCTCCAGGCACAGGAGGAGCTGGGCTGCTGCTGCAGCTGGGTGGGAGAGTGGGAGCTCAAGGAGAGGTTGGTGTGAAGGACAGGGTGAAACTCCCTCAGCAGGGTGAGTGTTGCAAGGGTGAAGCCACTTTCCTTTTTTTCTTGGCATTATTAGAGGGTTCAAGTGGAATTTAATTGGTGCTTTAGCCTTGAACTGCCCTCAGTGTGGGAGCTGCAGAGCAGCCACTGAGTGCAGGGCCAGGGAACTCCAGCTCTCACCTTCCCTGTCCTCTCCAAAGCAAACAAACAACCAAACACTCCAGTAATTAACTGCACACCCAGACTGTGAGGAGCACTGCTGGGAGACATCACCCAGAAGTGGGCAGGAGGAAAACCACCAGCCTGAAAAAGCTGATCCAGGAAAATAATGAGCCTCTCCCGTGGAGGAGGATGCAAAAGGGATCTGAGCACTAAATTCCTCCTTAGAACTGTAGAATCAGGGATTTTTATAGGCTGGGAAAACCCTCTGAGATTATCAAATCCAACTGTTCCCCCAGGCCTGCCAAAGCCACCACTGACCATGTCCCCAGGTGCCACATGCGCATGGATTTTAGATCTGCCCAAGGCTGGGCACTCCACGACTGACTGAACCATCACTCTCCATCCTCTGCTTGGAGAGGGTGGGCAGGTGGAGCTGCAGGAGGGAATCCTGCTCTGATTATCCACGTGAGGAATTCCTGCACAGCACCTGAACTGCTGAGTCACAACGTCAAGGAACAGCCCTGGGCATAAGGACTGTGAGAGATTCAGACCTGGGCTAAAAACCAGCTTGGGTTTGGACCAATCCCGAAGGATTTTCCTTACAGGAATTCCTACTGCAGTTAAAGGAACAATTCCCATCCCACTGTAGAGAGAAAGAGTGGAATTGGAGTGACCTGAGCAGCTCCGCATGAGTGCCAGCAGTGCCCAAGGACAGTGTGGGACACAGCTTTGCCATGCCAGGCACAGGGCACTGCAGGGTGATGCAGGAACAGCTGGAGATGGTGCTCCAGGCTGAGCCAGAGCAGGTCTGGGTCACGCTGCCACACTTGCACAGAAAGTTCCTTTTCCCTGTGCTTCCCCTTAGCTGAGTCAGTGCTCTGGGAGAGTTCAGCAGCAGCTGCTCTGCAGGGGGGGCAAGGAGCAGGCACCAAATGTGCCATGTGCTGGATCTGGTGCCTCGTTTTCTCCATCTGTGGAATGGAGATCAGTTCTCTGTTCCTCTGCAACTTCCTGGGAGATGCAGCCAAGAGAATGTTAGGTGGGAATGGCTGTTCCAGGTCAGGCACAGATTAGGCTGGGAGTCTGTCCCAGTTCCCAGCTCCCAGGATTCCAAATGTGAGAGCACAACCCAAAAAGCTCTTCCAGCAGATGTCCACAAACTCCTTTGTTGGCTGCTCTGTGCCCTGTAGGGTTGGTCCTGGCAGAGCACTCCAGGTCCTCCCAGCAAAAGCACCTGCCACTCTCCCAGGGCACTCCAGGACGGTCCAGGCTGGCCTTGGGCACTGCCAGGGCTTCAGGGGCAGCCTCACGATGTGCCAGGGCCTGCCCACCCTGCTAAAGAATTCCTGAGCTCATGGAGCATCTCCTGAGTAAAGTCCTGGGTGTGGATCTGTGTGATGGCTGCTGCAGTCAGAGAAACGAGCAGAACACCTTTTCCAAATGTGTATTCCTTGCAGACAGTTCTTGAGCCCTGTAAAAATGTGTCATGTCCAAAACACTCTGAGTCCAGCCCAGATCCACTCTGTTGATATGAGCTGTAAATGTGCCCCCACAGAAAATATCAGAACAAGAACCATCACAACAGGAGGTAAAACTGTCAGAGCTGAAGGCTGGGAGGTTTAGAAGGTTCTGTTTCATGTCCCACTGAGTGATTCTGCAGAAGACTCATTCCCAAGGCAAAGGTGGAAATCACTGATAGCTCCCCTGGGAGCAATGGAGAAATGGAATTGAGCTGGATGGAATGGAATTGAATGGAATTCAGCCAGGAAAGTTTGGCACAGGAGAGCAGCGGCTGCTCCTAGGATGGGTCAGGGGCTAGGGTCAAAAATGTGATAAGAACGTGCTTGGTGTGCCATTTAGAATTAGATATTTTCTTGTAGGTAGAGGCTCAGTAGGAGTACAACAACATAGGCTTGGATTATCGGATTATCGCTACTGCTACCTCTAGGATGGTTAGTAAGAAGAGAACTGGTAGGGTTAGGAGTGAAACTGCTGGTATTGTGGAGAACAGGGCTGTTGTGGCTGTAGAGATGGTCCTGGTCCTGAAGGGCAGGTCTGAGATCTGCACAGGGAATCTCAAGATTCCCTCTCCTCCAGCTGCATCTGTGCTGTGTCCAGCAGTTCATCTTTAGGGAACAGACAGAGGTGCCCTATTCATCTTCTTGTCCTCCCCAGGGTGTGGAGAAGCCTGAGGAGTGCCCAGGATGATGTTTAGATGGCCCACAGGGGGGTCATGCCTCCAGCACAGAGAAATATCATCCAGGGATCCAGGGCTTATCAAGAGAAGTCCATTGTGTCGTGGAGGTCATTAGGAGCTCTGGATTCAGCGCAGCAGTTGTGCCAATGCAGCAATAAACTCCTGCAAAATGAATTTTACTGGGCTCTTGGGAGTGCCCCAGGGGAGCTGTGGGGCAGGAACTCAGAGTTGATAATTTCCATCTGTCTCAAATGGACTCTGGGAGCTGTTGGTGCTTTGAGTGTGGAATTACCCTGGAATTATCCACCCCACCCCTGGCCAGGAGCCACTGCACAAACATCCCTCACATTTCCATTGCCATCCCCAGCAGCCTTTGCTGGCAGTAGCCCCTCTGATTTTCTCCCACTTCACTTTTAAAAACTTTATTCAACAACTTCTTGGAAACTAATTTGATCTTTCTCTGCCCAAGAAAACACAATCTGGCAGGAGCATCACTGAAATCATGGACACAACCAAATCCCAAGGACTTTGGCTGTTCCAGCCACAGCAGGAAGTTGGAACTACATGATCTGCAAATTCCCTTCCAACCCAAACCATTCTGGGATTATGGGATTATTCAGTTTTCTCAGATGGAACCTCCTGCAGATGGAAAATAACCCAAGAAGAGTTACAATGGAAAGTGAGTTGGAAGAGGCCTTTACTATTTCTGTGTCCCCTCTTCAATGGTTGCTCACCACAGTTGTAGGAAGGGTCCTGGAGCATCTGGAAACTGCTGGAACAGAGGGAAATGTGTCTGTTGTGCAGCAGCTTCAACACCTTGGTTTGTACAACTGCTAACTGGGAATTTCTGCAAATTCAGCCCTATTTCTCCAATCCTGCCTCCAATTTATTGAATTTCCCCTACGTATGAAGGAAGAGCACAAGGGCAGCTGGGTTTGGCTCCTGTCTGGTCTCCTGTACAGCACAGGGCATTTCCTGCTGCTGTGTCAGCCCCACATCCCCCTTGCACTGCAGGCAGCTGTGGCCTCTGGGGGTCTGTTTTCCTTCATTAAGTGCCAAGAGAACCCAGATAACTCATTCAAATGGAGATGTCAACACTGACGACATTCACATTTGGACACACAGCATCAGCCCAGAGTGTCTGAGCATGGAGATACATTTCATCACATTTTAGGTGTCCAGAGAGGGGAAGTCAACAGCTGAGCCAAGGCAGCCTTTCCCTTCCCCAGCACAGATAATTCAGCCTCAGATACTGGAAAGAAAGATGACAAACCTCCCCTTTGGCTAGGAAAGGAGTCAGCGTGGCTAGCTGGATGTCAGTACAGATTTTGTGGATGACGCTGGGTGGGATTGAGCCCAAGTGTTTCACACAGCCATGAAGCAAAGGGTGAATCTGTGGTCACACATCATCATTTGTCAGAGCTCATCCTGATGGTTTAGGGAAAAATATCCCCGAGCCCAGTCCTTCTGAATGTGCTGACTGAAATTCCCAGATTCCAGCAACAGCAAAACCCAACCTGAGACTCTGCTGTCCTGTCATAACAGTCAGCAGCAAACAGATCACTCTCAGTGGCATCTGTAGCTCTGAGCTCACCCAGAGAGAAGGAACCTGCTCGCTGCTGGGAGGGTGAGGATGCACAGGTGATGCTGGCTGTTCCCTTGGCAACCATCCCCACATGGGAGCAATCTGAGGCAGGAGCTCTGACCCCTGGCAAAAAATGTTTGAGCGTTTGATCACTTAAATAAGGGAATCATTCTTGGCTGTTGGGAAAGGGAGAGGTGCTGTAGCTCCAGCTGATCGCTCAGAACCATAATGGGGGAACTCAACATGGGCTGGTTCCACAGGTTTGGACTTTGGCAAGGAAGGTGCCACCAAAGCCCATTCAAGAGACAGTTGGAAAGGAATAGAACCTGATTTTCCACTTATTTCTGTTCTCTTATTCCAAATTCATGGAGAATTTCCTTTTAAAAGGAGACTAGGTGGCTGAGGTTATTGGCAATAACCAGGTCAGTGATGGCCTTGGCAGTGCTGGGGAATGTAGCCCTGGACTCCATCATCTCCAAGGGCTTCTCCAACTTCAATGAATCTCTGATTCTACAGTTCTAAGAAGGAGGAATTTGGTGCCCAGATTCCTTTTGCATCCTCCTCCACCAGAAAAGTTCATTATTTTCCTGGGTTGGTTTTTTCAGGCTCCTCGTTTTCCTGCCTGCCCTCTCCTGGGTGATGTCTCCCCCAGTTCATTACTGAAGCATTTGTTTGTTTGTTTGGAGAGGACAGGGAAGGTGAGAGCTGGGGTTCTGGCTCTGCACTCAGTGCCTGGGGAATTGCACCAGCACAGGGCTGGCCTTGGAGAATCTGAGAATGGAATCCTGGCATGGTTTGGGTTGGAAGAACCTGAAAGCCACCCAGTGCCACCCCTGCCATGGCAGGCACACCTTCCACTATCCCAGGCTGCTCCAAGCCCTGTCCAACCTGGCCTTGGGCACTGCCAGGGATCCAGGGGCAGCCCCAGCTGCTCTGGGCACCCTGAAGTGCTCAGTTCTGAATTACTTCTCTCATGTTATTCACAGAATTTTCAGTTATTGACCCCAGAGCAGTAAGGAAATGCCCACACGAGTCTCATTCTCTGATGTAATTCAGATTTTGAGCAGCAGCTTAAGGTTATCTCTAAATTGTCTGTTAGTATTTATATGACAGAGAACAATCAGATAAAAATCCAGATAGCTGAAAGATCCTGAGACATGAAAAACCTTTGTAAAAAATGTGGAGTTCCAGTTTTGTTTCTTCAAACATGAACTCAGACTGCATTCAGTACAATCTTCATATTTATCCAAGGATCATAAAATTAAGATTTCTGCACAGCAAGCAAACAGAGGAGTGTGTGGGGATGGATACAAAGGCAAATGTGAGCTGAAGAGAGATAAATTAACTAAAAGCCTGGATCCTGTGTGTCTACAGAGAAATCTCTGTTAATTGAAATGAAAACCTTCCCTGGATCATTTCACTAAATCTCTTTTTAGAAACTGCTTTTGGTCAGATATTCCTGTGCCTGTATCATTGATGTTGCAGCCCAGAACCATGGAATTGCTGAGGAGCTTGAGGCCAGCAGGTGCCCCCACCCTGTGCAGAGAACACTCAATATCCCAAGGATTGTGCTTTCCCTCTGCATGCAGAGAAGGGCTCAAAGCAGAGGGTCCCAAATCCCACAGAGCACTCCAGAGCCCAGGCTGTCCATCATTCCAGCATGGCTTGGTCTCTTCCTGTTCTTAATGAAACTTCTCAAAAGCTTCTGACTCTTCTGATGCAAAATGAAAACAAATGTGCAAACCTCAAAGAGTTTCACAATTGATTTTCTCCAGCCACACCAGATTCCTGGAGCGTGCCATTAATATTCCCAGTGGAATTGCTGTGTTTCTCACTGGGGATCTGCTCCTTGCTCCCTCTGGATCCATGGATCTGTGTGTGCCTTTGCCACATTCTCCATGGATGAAGGACAGTGCAGAGCCTGTGCCTCTGGCCCTGCTCTGTTACAGGGCTTGCAAGGGTTGCAGGATGAAGAGAGAGATAAGAATGTTGACCTCATGTTCAGAAGGCTTGATTTATTATTTTATGATATATATTACATTATTACTATGATAAAAAGAAATAGAAGAGAAAGTTCTCAGAAGGCTAGCTAAGCTAAGAATAGCAAAGGAATGAATAATAAAGGTCTGTGTCCAGGCAGAAAGCAAGAACAGCTCTGCCGTGAGTGGTCAGTAAATCCAAACATCCACACGAGACCAATCATGGATGCACCTGTTGCATTCCACAGCAGTAGATAACCATTGTTTACATTTTGTTGCTGAGGCCACAGCTTCTCAGAAGGGGGAAAAATCCTAAAGAAAGGATTTTAATGAAAAGATGTCTGTGACACTGTTCCTGCTGGCTGCTGTTCCTGTCCTGCCCCCTTCCTGCTGAATCAACCTTCATCCAGTGATGTTTAGGGATGGTAGCTGTGACCTCCCTCCCTGAATGTCACCACTGTCATGTTTCTGCAGCCCTGATCCTTCAGGATATCTGGATGTGGCTTTCTAGCTACAGAGAGAGTTTCCATTCTCCATTGGACACTGTTCCTACTGGCCCATCCTGCCTTGGGAAAGGCTCACATGCTCCAGTGGGCAAAGTGTCCTGGAGCAGAGTGATCCCTCCACATCTGCTGCTGCTGCAAGAGCAGACAAAACCCCTGGTGGAAATGAAAAGCAGCGTGAGTTGGAGTTCCTGGCAGAGCTGAGCTCTTTTTGTCTAAAGAGAGTTGGAAGATGTGGCCAGAACAGAAATTCAATTCATCAGTCTGGCTCCATGGTTACTAAGAAACAGAGGGATGCTGCTACACTGGAATTATTTCATTCCCAGATGAGAAAGGGATGCTCAAGCTGAAATATAAATGTATTTCTTTGAAATGATTCTGTTTCTCTAAGACAGGAGCCAGCACCCCAATTTAATCTGCACTGGCAGTGGATGCTCCTCTTTGCTCTGCTCTCTGTCCTTCAGCAGAAGGGGACGGGCACCTTTGTGTGCTTAATTAGTTTTTCTCCTTTTCTGCATTAACCCACATTGCCTTCAGCAGATCAGGTTTTATCCTCAGTAGGTAAAAATAAAGAAAAGGAGTGGCTTCAGATGAAGGAAAAGTCCCCACCTGTTTATCGACTGAGCTTCAGGAAATCCACAGGACAAGGCAGAGAGAGCAAAAAGGTGAGGGCCAGGTTTGAGAACAACAGGTTTGTGCTTAAAAGGGGTGAGGATTTTCCCACAGATCCCCAGAATCAGTGAGGTTGGGAAAGACCTCCCAGACCATGGAGTCCCAGCTGTGCCTGATCCCCACCCTGTCCCCAAACCAGAGCTCTGAGTGCACATCCAGGTGTTCCTTGGGCACCTCCAGTGATGGGCACTCCAACCCTCCCTGGGCAGTTCCTGACCCCCTTTCCATGGGGAAATTCCTGCTGTGCCCACCCTGAGCTGCCCTGGCCCAGCCTGAGGCCGTTCCCTCTGCTCCTGTCCCTGTTCCCTGGAGCACAGCCCGACCCCTGGGCTCTCCCCTCCTGTCAGGAGCTGTGCAGAGCCACAAGGGCCCCCTGAGCTCCTTTGCTCCAGGCTGTAATTCCAGCTGCTCTGTGCTCAGTCACCTCTCTCTGCAGGGAACTCCAGACTAGAAAGGCAGCTGAGGCCGAGGAGAAACACCAATGCCTCCTCCTTCACCACCTCCTCCTCCTCCTGTCCCTTGATTTCCCCCACCAGCTCCTTGGGGAACATCCCCACTCCCTCAAAGCAGCCCAGGGAAGGATGGCACGGGGATAAACAGCCAAAAGCTTCTCTGGGGTAAGGTTTTCCCACCACAAACCCAATCCTATCCCTGCAGGCTCCTCCTGCCTCCGTGACTCATCCCTGCCTACCCTAATCCTTTCTCTTCCTGTCCTTCCAGAGTGCTACTGCTTCCCCTGAGCCCTGGCAGGGAATTCCATCCCACTCAGCTGATTTATTCCTCCTCTGGTGAAGTGAACACTGCTGAAGTTCATTCCAGCAGCAATGGAAACACCCAAGGGCTGCCTTGGCTCCAGCAGCCTGATGTGATGGGTGCCCAGCAGAGCTCCCTCTCTGCTTTCTGGGGCTCCTGTTGAGGCCAGAGCATGGCCCTGGGGGCACCTTTAGGTGCCACATTTCAAACTTGGCTTAAAAATATTAAATAATGACTGCCCTGGAGGAGAGCAGAGGTTTGCCAGGCCTGACAGGAGTGTGGAGGCTGTCAGTCCTGACATCCATCAGCTATGGAAAATCACAGATAGAGATGGAAGTTCGGATTTCACTGTTCTCCTTGCATCCCTCAAGAACACTGAGGGGTCCCTGCTGCTTTGTGCTCTGCTTCAGACAGCACCAGAGAGTTTGGGGTAATTTCAGCTCACTAGGAATCTTGTATTTCTAATGGAAAACTGTGGTCTTTTATTTTGCTTTTCCTTTTTAAACCTATCCAATTTGTTTCCATTAAAATTATCAATAAATTCACAGCTTGTGGGATGTTCATATTTTTACTGCAATGTGAACTTTACCCTTTCATTCTCCTCTTGCTGCTGGTTCCTTATGACAATCTAAAAGGTTTTACATTTTCTTTTCTAAAGCAGCTTCCATTCTGTTAAAACCTGGATGTTGCTCTTTGTGCTGGATGCTGCAAAGCCACTGTCAGCATTTATGATATAAAGCAAAACCATGAGCTGCAAATACTGCCATGAAACTTTCCCAATTTAAACAAAGTTTCAAGTGAAACAAACATATTTACATAGCTCACACCTGTTCCACAGAAAATGAGAAATATTGACTTCTTGAAGGTTGCTTTCATCCCAAGTTGCAGTACAGATCAATTACTCCTGCAAATGTTATTGTTTCTAGTCATCCTTGTTATCTTCTCTTAAATCAGGAAAGCCTGGAGAAGAGGAGGCTCCAGAGTGACCCAGCTGCAGCCATTCAGTGCCTGAAGGGGCTTCTGGAGAGCTGGAGAGGGACTGGGGACAAGGGATGGAGGGACAGGACACAGGGAATGGCTCCCACTGCCAGAGGGCAGGGCTGGATGGGAGATTGGGAATTGGGAATTGTTCCCTGTAAGGGTGGGCAGGCCCTGGCACAGGGTGCCCAGAGCAGCTGGGGCTGCCCCTGGATCCCTGGCAGTGCCCAAGGCCAGGTTGGAGCCCCCTGGGACAGTGGGAGGTGTCCCTGCCATGGGTGGGGTTTAAGGTCCCTTCCAACACAAACAATTCTGTGACAATAAACTTTCATGCTTTCCCACTCTGCATTCCCCTGGTTTCCCATTTGCTCACTTTGTGGGGTTGCCTGGAACAACCTAAACATGGCCAGCTTGCAGATTTCTGTTGCAGACACCTTTTCATGAAAATCCTTTCCTTAGGATTCTTTTCCTCCTGAGAAGCTGAGAAGCTTCAGGAACAAAATGTAAACAATGGTTATCTGCTACTGTGGAATGCAACAGGTGCATCTGGGATTGGTCTCATGTAGATGTTTAGAATTAATGGCCAATCACAGCCCAGCTGGCTTGGACTCTCTGTCTGAGCCACAAACCTTTGTTATTCATTCCTTTCTATTCTTAGCTTAGCTAGCCTTCTGAGATGAAACCTTTTCTTCTATTCTTTTAGTATAGTTTCAATGTAATATATATCATAAAATAATAAATCAGCCTTCTGAAACATGGAGTCAGATCCTCATCTCTTCCCTCATCCTGAGACCCCTGTGATTTCCAGCAGCACCACTCCTGTCCTGCCTCTGCAGTGCCAGAACAGACATCATTGATTGTCTCCTTTGCTCTTTGAACAGTTAAACAACTCCACAAGTTCAGTAATGGATGAGGATCTGGGAGCCAACAAAGGGCTTTGCTTGTGTTGGACACAACACAAAAATATTAAAAGTGTTGTTTTATTCCCTGTAAGAGCAATTACCCCTTCAGGGGAGCGACTGCAGTGCTCACAGGAGCTGCTTTGGAATTAAAACCCTTGCAGGGCTCTGACCTACCTTACATGGTCTGTGAAATAAAATCCACCTGAAAACTGCACTGTGTTTCAAAGTCAAGAGCAAAAACAGGAGGCAGGGACACTTATCATAAAAGATTTCAGTAGAATTCACCTTCTGATTCTTTCATGGGCCTGGTCTTTGCTGTTCCTTCCCCTCCTTGTGTTCTGGGCCTTCCTCATTGCTCCCAAGCCAGCCTTGCTTCATCCAAGGCTGGGAGACACATCCAAGCATGAAGGGAAGGGAGACCGGCACTGACTCTCCCACCACACACCCACCTCTGGTGACCTCAGCAAGGCCATGGAATCCTGGGGTGGGTTGGGTGGGAAGGCACCTGGAACCCCACGCAGTGCCACCCCTGCCATGGCAGGGATGCCTCCCACTATCCCAGGCTGCTCCAAGCCCTGCCCAGCCTGGCCTTGGGCACTGCCAGGGATCCAGGGGCAATTGGGAGTCACTCCTTGTTCCTCTACCTTGGAGTTTTGTCCTGGTCTAAACTCATTCCTCAAATCCCAAATTCGTTGGAGCAGAATGTTAGACAGAAGAAAAGGAGCTGTTGAGTCCCTTTGTTCTTGCAAACGTCTTTTGACATTTTCATTCTCCTTGAAGGCTAGGCAGAGATTCTTTTCAGATGTTCTAAACGCTGCCAGCAGTTCCAGTGAACAGGACAGGTATTATTGCCTCCCAGAGGGATCTGCCTGCTCCCCTGCCCCTTCCTGGGGAATCCAGGAGGAGCTGAGGAGTGCTGGGCTGGGAGGGGCTCGGCAATGGCTCATTTCCCTCTCCCAGGGGATGCCTGAGCATTCCAGTGGGTGTTGTTAAAATGTTCCCGGAGCACAGAGCAGCTGCTCATCCTCACTGCTTTAAACCTTTTATGTTAATTGGTGATGGCTGCTCTCAACACCTCAGAAATCCTCTAAAGATGCCCAGCTAGGCAAGAAAACTCTCATGGAACAGCACAGCCCTGGGAATCTCACCCCCAAGGTCCTGGTTTTCACTTAGTAATTAATAATTGATATCCATTTCTTGGTGCCTCAGTTTACCCACGTGAACGTGGTACTTCCTGTCAAGGCAAGGAGACACTTCAGTTATGGAGCCCTGCATAAATCCCAAGCCCTCTGGGATTTCCTGTCTGGCTGAGATCCTGCAGAGCTGATGGGATCAATTCTATCAACACTTCTTAATTTTTCCCTCATCGTGGGAGGTGTTGTGCTTTTAAATTGTGGGTTTGGGTTTTTTTCTGAGCACAGAACATCTGAGGGGCACTGAAATAACCATGTAAAATACAGAAAGCAGCTGCAATGTTGCATCAACCCATCCATGGCCATTAATTGAAGTCCAGTGGCAGTGGAAGTTCTGCCAGACCAATGATCAACCCTGGGCACTGCCAGGTGCTCCCAGTGCATTTCCTCTCCTTCTCTCCCTCGCCATCCAGGGCTGGCCAGCTCCCAGCAGTGTGGGGCAGCAGGCCCTGCTCACCCAGCAGTGTGGGGCAGCAGGCCCTGCTCACCCAGCAGTGTGGGGCAGCAGGCCCTGCTCACCCAGCAGTGTGGGGCAGCAGACACTGCTCACCCCAGCCCCCAGCAGTGTGGGATAGCAGGCCCTGCTCACCCAGTGCCCATCTCCAGTTCAGTGAATAATCCCAGCAATCAGAGGGGATTGAGGACAGATGTCCCTGTCCCCAGAGACCCGGGGGGTTCCCAGTGCTGGGCAGGAGGAGGATCAGCCTCTGCTGGGCTGTGGGAGCTGAGCCAGGGTCCCAGCACCTCCCACGCTGCCCAAGGAAAGCCGCGGTCGCCATGGACACAAAGCAGGGAGGATGCATCAGGGAACACTGGCAGGGTAAAATGTCAGCACTGAGGGGGAGCTTTAGCAGGGGGAATCATCCCTTAGAGAGAGACACAGTCTCTGACTGAGGGGAAGCTGGGGCTGCAGGGAAATCCAGGGGAATTTGGACCTTTCATGATTGTGAACAGCGGGGTCCCAACGGGCCGCTTGCTGGGATGCTGAGGGAGCAGGAGAGAGCCCCAGTGCCAGGTCCCAGGTTCTGGGATGCTGAGGGAGCATCAAAGAGCCTTGGTGTCAGATCCTGGGTGTTGGGATGCCAAATGACCAGTTCAGAGCCCCGGTGCCGGTCCCAGCTGTGCTGGGTGACCAGTTCAGAGCCCCAGTGTCACAGTGTTCACAGGGGTTTTCAGGATGAGGCAAGAGACGTAGATCTGACCCCATATTTCAGAAGGCTTGATTTATTATTTTATGATATATATATTACATTATAACTAAACTAAAGAATGGAAGGAAAAATTTCATCTCAGAAGGCTAGCTAAGCTAAGAATAGAAAGGAAAAGAATTATAACAAAGGTAGCTGTCTTGGACTCTGAGATAGCTCGGCCTTGATTGGCCATTAATTATAAACATTCAAGATGGGCCAATCAAAAACCCACCTGTTGCATTCCACAGCAGCAGATAACCATTGTTTACATTTTGTTCCTGGAGCCTCTCAGCTTCTCAGGAAGAAAAAATCCTAAGAAAGGATTTTCATAAAAAGATGTCTGTGACACCCCTGTGCCAGGTCCTGGCTGTGCTGGGTGACCAGGAGGTAACCCCAGTGCCAGGTCCCAGCTGTGCTGGCTGTCACACCCAGCCACTGCTGCTACTGTGGCACAGCCAGAGCCGGGCTCAGGAGCCAACACATCCCCAGGGTGTCTCCATCTGGCACCGGCAGGGCAGCACTGAAGTTAATGCTGCACTGCAGAGCCCTGGTGGTCCCTGGAGAGCTCAAACACAGAACTGCAGAGCCACAGGAGGTTGGGAAAGCCCTCTGAGATCAACCATGAACCCAGGAGTGGCAGGTCCATCACTGACTATCTCTCCGGTGCCCCAGACTTTTAAATCACTCCTGGGACAGGGATGCCACCCCTGCCCTGGGGAGAGTGAGAGGAGGAAGGGCAGAGCCCATCCTTTGCACATGGAGCAGAGACCTCATTGGAAATTAGGAAACAACAACTTGCCTAAAAATTAAAAAACCACCCCCCTCCCCCTGCCTTTTTTTTTTTTGTGTGTGTTTTTGTTTTGGTTTTGGGGTGTTGTTTTTGGGTTTTTTTGTTTGTTTGTTTTGTTTTGGGTTTTTTTGTTTAGTTTTTTGGGGGAGGGTTTTGGTTGTTTTGGTTTTTTTTTTGTTATTTTATGGGGATTTTTTGGGGTTTTCTTGAGTTGGTTGGTTTTTTTTTTCCTCTTCTCCCCTTTCCTTCTATTTCTCCTATCTCCAAGTCCAAGATATTCTATTTTCATCCTGGGACCTTCTGAAAAGGGACTTCCTGATTACCTCACAAATGCTTTTTTGCCTTGTTTGCTTTTCTTCTTGTCAAGAAATGCTGTCACTGTGGTGTTCTCAAGGATTTTACACTTCCTGGAGTACCAAACTGAAAATGTCTGCCTTAGGAAATCACTCATTTCCCTGTCTCTCACACTTGACATGTGGAGACCGCATCAGGCTGTACCTGCAGCTTTAATCACCTCGATGAAGACACCTCTCGAAGTTCCCCCATCTTTCATGACAAGTTAAGCCCCTTTAATCTCTCAGAGTCTGGCTCAGCTCAGTCAGGCCCCGGGAACAGGACAGCCCATTCTGGGACATTTTTCCTGAACATTAAAGAGATAGATCTCAATGTGACACAGACAATGTAGGATTTTTAAAAACGGAGACCATTTAAATGTTCTGAGAGCAGCAGAAACAAAATAAAGTCTGTTTGCAAAGTAGCTCTTCAGATCTGGCACAAATACAACAAAAAATTGCATTAGTGGTGAATTATTTGCATTCCTTTTCCCGACTCCAGTTCATCCAAGCACTAAACTTGGCTCTATTGAAGTTGTCCTTTCCACTTGACAGCCCCTTTAATCCCCTGACTCTGTAATCAGATCCATTCAGAGAACTCCAGAACACAAAGGAACTGCCATTCCAGCCCAGCCTCTGGATGCAGCCTTGGAAATTATAGAGCAAAACCCAGCAGGAAATCAGTGGATGATTAGCTCTGCGATTTGAGGAGGTTCTGATTTGAAAATTGGTGAGAAAATTCTCTTCTGGAATGATAAATGGGCTGACTTGTAAGGGCTTTGTTAGTTTTGGGGAGAGCAGACTCTACTAAGCATCTTCCCAAATCCCAACTATCCCAGAGCATGGTTAAGGCCTGGAACACATTGTCCAGGGAAGGAACGGAGCTGGGAAGGGTCTGGAGCCCCAGGAGGGGCTGAGGGAGCTGGGCAGGGGCTCAGCCTGGAGCAAAGGAGGCTCAGGGGGCCCTTGTGGCTCTGCACAGCTCCTGACAGGAGGGGACAGCCCAGGGGTCGGGCTGTGCTCCAGGGAACAGGGACAGGAGCAGAGGGAACGGCCTCAGGCTGGGCCAGGGCAGCTCAGGGTGGGCACAGCAGGAATTTCCCCATGGAAAGGGGGCTCAGGAGCTGCCTTGGAACTGCCCAGGGAGGGTTGGAGTGCCCATCCCTGGAGGTGCCTAAGGAACACCTGGTTGTGGCACTCAGGGCTCTGGGCTGGGGACAGGGTGGGGATCAGGCACAGCTGGGACTTGATGGTCTTGGATTTCTTTCCCAACCTCAATGATTCCATGATTCCATGTGGAATTCTATCTACAGTCACAGAATCACGGGGGCTGGAAAAGATCTCTGAGATCACAGAGTCCAAATTTGGAATCCCTCTGTTACCATATTTCCTGAAAAATCCCTTCGCCAGGATTTTTCTCCTGAGAAGCTGAGAATTCTCAGAAAAGAAATGTAAACAATAATTATCTGATTGCTTGGAATGTGGTCTGGAGGTTGCTTACCAACAGGTGCAGCTTTGATGGGTTCCATGTGAATTGTTTTTAATTAATGACCAATCCCAGTCCAGCTGTGTCAGACTCTGGTCACTCATGAGTTTTATTATTCATTCTTATTTAGCCTTCTGATGTCTCCTTCCTCTTTCTTTAGTATACTTTCAGTATATCATTTTCTTTTAATATAATATAATACTATAATAAATCAGCCTTCTGAAAACTTGGCATCAATTCTCATCTCTCACCTCGTCCTGGGACCCACAACACCTCAGCATCCCTCCATGCCAAATAAACCCATCCCGAAGTGCCAGGTCTGCCCCCAAGGGACCCAGGGCACACAGGCAGCCTGATGGGTTCTCTGGTGACGAGATGAACCCAAGGTGTTGGAAAGTCTCTTTTTCCCAGCCCTGAGACTGAAGAAGCAGACAGGGTTCCTTGGCTCTGGTTCTCAAGGTTGTTTATTCTCTGTTATCTATAACATTCTTTCTGTGACCTGCTGAGATCTGTCCAGCACATTGGGTTGAAGCACACTGACTGCCCTTGGGGTGGTGTTATCTTTTTATACTGAAAACTACGTGTACTTTATTTACAATAATTTTCCAATACCTGTCACCTTTGTTAGAGAGTCTGTCTCTACTCTAAACCAATCCAAAAGTGCCACCATCACAGCAGAAGATGGAGGACAAGAAGGAGAAGGAGAAGGACAGGACACGCCCAGATTCCTCCATCTTGCCTCTTGAACCCCCATTCTAAAACTCCAAAATTCTACTTTTTCACGCAGTGATAAATTCACTATCATTCTATTCAAATCCTTGTGGCTTGTAACTCTTCACACAAAGTTGGTAATTGTTTCCATGGGTTAAAATCAAAGGCACAGGTGTCTGTGACTTTGTGCCAAGGTCTCTGAGCCTCCAGGGCAGTCAGAGGAATTTCCTGGATTTCGACAGCAGCCGGGCAAGCATTGGGACAGAACAACCCCAAATTGTGTTCTTTTCCTCAGAACACTGCTTTAATAACATACCAGTGCTCACTGTTGAGCAGTGTGGCAGCAGAAGCACCATTTCCAGCCAGCTCTGGGCTGGGATTTCCAGTCCATGTTAATGCTGTTAATGCTCCAATCCTGATATTTTTGCTCATGTAATCTTATTGAAAAAGGTTTGTTCCCCTTTAGTTTCATGGGATTTTCAGATTGGTGTTTCAGGTATTTAATGCATGTATTAAACCAGCCCTGGTCATTCTGCCCCAGGCAGACTCTAAAGGACTCCTGAACCCCTGGATGGTTTAGTGCTGTTATTGCTGAGTGTTCTTGTGATTATTCTTCAAAAAAGATCAAAGCAGGGAGTAGGAAGTTGGTTTGTACTGCGTTGTAATTAATGCAGAACAAATCTGAGTGCAATCAGGATGTTTTGATTGCAGCCTAGTGGGATTTCTGGGGGTCCTTTTTAGCCATGACATCATGCAAATTGGATTTTGGCACCATTAGAAGGGAAGAATTGAGGAGAAACTGAGGATGCTGGAAGGACTCAGGTACAACTCAGCCGAGGGGAGACCCACTTGGTCCATTCCTGCTCACAGATAGAGGAGAAAATTCAGGGGACCAAATTTCCAGTTTTTAATCCCCACATAAAGAATTTACACCCAGAGCCATGATGAATTTTCCCTATCAGTGTTTCTAACGCAAAATTCTAGGAGGTTCAGTGTCAGAAAATTTGAAATGTTTGGTAGAATGACTCAAATTATCCTTTGCAGCCTTAAAACCTCCTCTAGGAAAGCTGGAGAGGTTGCTCTGGGATATTTCTCATAGACCTCATTATCAGTTTTAACTGTTGCAAAGGAATGAAACGTCCAAATTATCAGCAAAACTGGCTTGGAAGTGTCTCAGGTTTGACATTAAAAGGCAGGTTAATTAATCAGTGCAGTGACAGGAAAGATATGGTTCCATTTTCATGGAAAATTATAGCTGAATATAAATCCAGACAGTTTCTTCAGGCCTTGTCTTCAATAATTTCTCCTTTCTCATCCTAAAAATATCTGTGGCTTCTCCAAGTCCTCGCTGCCTGATCCTCCCAAGGACTTTCCTCTGACAGCCACAAACAGGCCATGGAACACTGACTGCTGCTCTTTAAACCAGCCCAGGTTTTCCTCATGCAGCAAACAGCAGGATGGGGATGGGGGAGAAGTCTGTGCTGGAGGCACAGATTTGGAACACAACAGCATTGGAATAATTTTCAATGCAAAAGATTTTCTAGCAGCCAAACACAATTGTTCCATCAACACTGGTGGCAGGAGCCCAGCTCCTCAAACCCAGCTGAGTTTGGAGCAGCTGAGCATTTTCCTTGTTTCCTATTCCATTTTTCAGTTGAATTCTGGCTGGAGGCTGGATGGAAATGAGAGTGGAGAGAAGCTAAGCAAAGCAGGACTTTCTGCTAAAGTGTTTGGAGACAAGGACACCACAGCTTGACTTGTGTCTTGGTTTTGAAAGCCAGGTGTGTGCTAAGGAAGGCAGGAGCCTCTTCTGAAATGGAAAATGTAACACACCCCCCCAACCCCCCCCACCTCCAGGAATTGTAATAAATTTTAAATTAGGGGATTCTCAGGCAAAGATATGGGAGCAGGAATAACAGTTCTTCAATAGGGAAGAAAATAAAACGATAAAATAAACAATGCAGTAACTAAAACAACCCTGCCAGAGTCAGAACCCAACCTGACACCCTGTGGGGTGTTGGCGGCAGTCCCATTGGAATTGTGGCTCAGCCCTCCTGCAGTGTCAGGGGTGGTTCTGTTGGAGCAGGGATCCTGGAAAAAGGTGCAGTCTCTGCCTCTGAAGATCCAGGGGCAGAGGCAGCTGCTGTTCCTCTGGGGAATCCAGTGGAGAAGCCGTGCTGGTGTTCCAGAATCTCCAGATTATATCCAGGTAGGAATGCTTGGCTCCTCCCTCTGGGCTCACATCTCCCCATGGGGTGCTGTAGTTCTTATCAGTCATGCAGGGACATTCAATAGCTGTTATCAGCAAATGTCTCCCCAGTTGTGGAAGAGATAAGAAAATCTGCCCACTGAACAGAAGACAACTGCCATACAGATGGTAAATAGAATACAGTTTGCTTGACAATCTAGGACACCTTGGTGGTAAGAGAAAAATAATACTATCATCCTTAGTGAATGCTGGAATGGATTGGCTTAGAAGGATTGGCATGAGGATCACCCAGAGCCAGCCCTGCCATGGCAGGGACACCTTCCCTCAGCCCAGGTTGCTCCGAGCCCTGTCCAGCCTGGCCCTGGGCACTTCCCCTGTGGTGTTTGGGAGCAAAGTGGGCCTTGGGAAATGGCCCCTTCCTTCTCAGGGTGGGGATTCCTAAGTGTTGCTGAACTCCCTTAGGCTCCACTCTCCCCTTGAGTCACAGATTTTTTTTTTCTGAGCTGAAGTGGAGGTACAGGAGTCTGTTCCTGTGTGTCACTGCTGCTCCAGCCATGCCTGAGCGTGGTTCCATGGGGAGGTGCACACAAATTGTGAGCCTGTGTTGTTAGCACTGATGAGCCAGCACCTCCAGCCTGCTCCCTGCAAGCCAAGGGGGAAGCTGCCAAATTCCCATGGCACTCGAGTCCCTGATAGCCGCAGCAAAACCTTCTCTGCTGTCTAAGACATTTTCCACAGGGCGAAAAAATCAGGATATTTCACATCTCACCTTCTTCATCAGTGCCTCCAATTCCTTGGTGATTTTTGTTTAGCCTTAGAAAGAAAAGGACTGCTGTGCTGACAGGGAATTCTTCCTTTCTGCTGTGGCGTTGCAGCATAAATGAGATATGACAGAACATCTTCAGGTTGCCTTTGGCACAGTTGTGTGTTAAATGCTGCTCTAAATTGAAGGATTTCTGTGTGGCAGTGTCAGGACACACCAGGTTTAGTCTCCTTTTCTGTTAGAGAATTTTCTCTTCTTTCCAGTTTGGGTTGGATTTGTTTCTAGGAGTCTCTTGTTCTATTTTCTGCTGAAGTACAAAGGTAAATAAATGGTATTTAGGTGATTAGAGTCCCTCAGTGCCCATTTCAGGCACCTCACAAAACCATTAAGGATGGAAAGGAGTTGATTTGGGTTCTGGGGAGGTCCCTGTGCTCCAGCCACCAAGGCTCTGATGGCTTTGTTTGGTGTCAGTGCCCAGAAGTGTTTGCTCATGTTCCTTGCCCAAAGGCAAGGAATCCATCTCTGCTGTCCTGGGCCAAGTTGGCTTATTAGGGAAAACTCCTGGTGCCCTATGGCTCTAGGAAAATACGGAATTTGGCCTCCACCCCCACCCCAGCAGAGCCAGCACAGACAGCTGTCTGTAACACCATTTTCTTTCCTGCTTGAGAACTTTGACACCAGGATTTTTTAGGGTGTAGTCACTGAGAGCATTAAAAATGCTGCACAAACCTCACACCATTTCCAAAAGCTCTTGGAGCACCAAGCTTTTACTGCAAAACAAAGCAAAGCACTGAGGCCAGAGCTGAGAAAGAGATCTGCAACTTTGTGGCAATTACCAAACGCAATTATATTCATATAATGAAGAGACTAAAAACCTCACCAAAGCTCTGTGATTCTAATTATAATCAGCAGTCAGAGATATCCTTCTCTCACAAGACTCTGGAGTGAATTTAACTCTTGCAGTAACATTTCTTGAATGCTTATGAACAAAAATGTGTCAATTTCTGTCCCGAGATAATGACAGAATTAAATTTCTTTATCTGATTCAGGGACTTTTTTTTTTTTGTGCAACAGACCCAGAAGTTCAGGTGGAAATCAGACCCTTTTTAGATTTAAAAATAGTTTCTGATTCAATGCCATACTGGAGGATCTGTTTGCATTTGGGAAGTAGGAGGTGGCTTTTGATGATAAACTCAGCTTACAGCAAGGCTGATGGGTTTAACCCTGGGGCTGACAGAGTCCACCTGTGCCCAGCAGCTGCTGTGCTCTGAACCCTGAACTGGGCACAGCCTCAGGAATCACCTGCAAGGCAAAAACTCTCCTGCTGGATCAGAGGGTGGCAAGAGACAGACTCGGGGGTTTATTCTCTGTTTGCCTTCATGTGCTGCAATAAACTGTAGCAATATTGTGGCTTTCAGCAATACAAGAAACTGATGAAAGAGGCCCTTTATTAAACCCATCCTCACATTTGGGTATTGCCATGGAAAGTGAAGAGAAGCAGCTCCTGAACTACCTCCTGCAATCTCCCAGCCCTCCAAGCAGTTCAGCTCTCTGTCCCAGACCAACTTCCCTCTCCAGGCTGCTCTGGGCCAAGGCCAGGTGACCCTGGCTGAGGGCAGGAGAAATGAGGAAGGCATGAAAGGCTGAAATACCAGGCTTCAGAGGAAAACAAAGCCAACATGTGCAGGAAACAATGCCAGGGTCAAGGTGTACTGACCTTTTCTAACTGTCCTTTGTGCTGGCAGATGGTGTGGGAAGCCACTTCACCCAAGGGATCACCAGGATATTCAGAAATGTGTTGGGCAGGTGCTTTTCAGTTCCCTTTTGTTCTGAGGTGGAGGTGTTTGAGGGCAAACAGGGAAAAAATAGAGAAAGAACCAAGGAAATAAATGGTCACACTCTTTCTGACCCTTGAGATCATCCAGATGGGCTCAGACCGACCCCAGGATTTCACAGAAATTTCCATTCTCCCAAATGAATCCCACAGTGTCTGGCAGTACAACCCCCTGACACACACCAGATATGGATACACACCAGATGTGAATACACTCCAGATGTGGATACACACCCGATGTGGATGCACACCAGGTGACGATTGTAAGAACCTAAATGAGGAGTGGGACTCCAGGCTGCTCTCCAAAATGCAGTTTATTGTGTACAAAATGCAGTTTATTGTATCCAAAATGCAGTTTATTACATCCAAGAGATTACAGCAGCACAGGGTGGTGGGTGACAGAGCTGTGCCCACAGCTGTCAGCTCCAGCTGCAGGCAGGCCTGGAGACCCTTAGTTAAGGTCACAATGCATTATATACTTTTCTTTTGGTTACAATGCATTATATACTTTTCTTTGCTGAGCATCTTCATACAATAGAACCAATCTATACCTTAACTTTTGTCTCTAGCCTATCATAACCACTATCATTCATAACCACTATAATTCACGTTATTGTTCTCCAATCACTCAAAGTTAGTACATTACAGTTTCAGCTGGAAGTTGTTTTTCAGTTTTCTTGCAGTGGAAAATTCTGAGACCTTTTTTCTACTTGCCACATTTGCTGACTTGTTTGCCTGTGCTATCTTTCTGCTTGGTAAAAACATCTTGTTTGAGGTGGGTTTATGCTTTGCTCTAAGCCATAAAAACCCCTTCTAACTAACACACCCTTTCCCTCCTTGGTTATCCAGTAAGACTGGCTCAGCAATTCTTTTCTTCTCTATCAAAACTTGCTTCCATCTCTATTCCTTCATCAGACTCAACATTCAAAAATCTTTCTGCTAAGCACAGATATCTGTGAGACTTTCTTGTCAAACTTTCATCCTTCCCAAGAATGGATACACCCCAGATGTGGATACACCCCAGATGAAGATGCAAACCAGATGTTTTCAGTCCAGCACATTCAAACACCTGTACCCCAACCCTGTTTTTGTGTTCCCACCCTCAGCCCCATGATACCAAAGCTCTGGACTCACCATGATTCTCCCCTCCCTGAAGCCTTTGGGAAGTTTTGCCCAGAGTGATTCCTCAGCCATAAACTGCCAGCCATGGGGGAGAACAGCTGCTAAAGTGCCCTTTTTGTAGCATGCAGGCCAGCACTCAGGCTGTCCTGATGGTGCTGAATTTTCCTCCTGGTTTGTCAGCTGTCTCTGGGGTGGAATCTTGCCCTGGTGATAATTTTGTGGTGGCAGTGTGCCAGAATGAGGCAGCTCTGAGCAGGACAGTCTGTCTGGCCTCCTGCTCTCTCCTGGAACCATTTCTCCCAGGAATGCCCACTGCCACAGTACCTGGCTCCAACACTTTGCTCTTTTCCTGCAGCTGTGACCAGGGCACAGCTCACAGGTTGTGGCCTGGGAGCTCCATAAGGAGAAAGACTCACAAACAGCTGCTCACTGTCCCCGTCCCTCTAAAAATGACAGAGGTGGAAGGTGGGTGCTGCTGCTATTATCTGTTTCCAACAAGCATCTCCTGGGGAAAGGCTGGTTGCATTGACATTCAGGCACCTCAGGCACACAGCACATCACCACAGCTGGCTCAGTGAGACAGGCAGAGGGCTCCTTTTACAACAGTTAAATCCAGAGAGGTTCATTCTGTGCAGATGCTGGAGGGAAGCTCAGGCAAAAAGAGAGCAAGCACTTGTTCTGGACAGCCTGGGAATGGGAAGGGATTTGGGGGAGATAAGGGCAGGGCAAAGGGGATTGGTGTCCAGGGGAGAGGGGCAACCACCAGGGGTACCCAGCCAGGGAGGAAACAGGGAAAGGAAAAAGCAGGGGAGGCTGTGAAATAGAGAGATCAGTGAGCCAGAGGTCCATGAGGAGACTTGTCTGTACCTCAGGAGGAATGAACTCTGTGGTGTCTTTCCAAGGCAAAGCCCTTGGGAATTGGCTGAGGGGAGGGAGTTCATGGGATCCTCCTGGTAACCCAGGCCTTTCCCTGTTTTTTTTTTTCCTGTATTTCTTAAATTAAGACTCATAGCCACTTGGATGTCTGGGCTTATTTTCAGTGTCACCAGAAGTGGTTGGTGCTCAGCAGATTAACTGCCCAAAGAACAAGAGGTTGAGAACCCAAACTTCCTGCACCAGGCCCTTCAGCTTCTGCTGTTCTCATATGTGATTTGATTTAATTTAATTTCATTTAATCTCTGTAAAACCCTTCCTGGGAGCACTCAGTATCATGAAGCAGCTGTGTGCAGGAATGGCCACCCCAAACCTACAGCTCAGAGGTCTGCATCAAGAGGAAACCTAAACTGTAAGGTGTTATTTGGGGTGTTACTGGAATTTCTCCCCATTCCCACAGGCTTGGCAGCCAGACCCCTTCCATGTCTCTGGTCAGAGTCACCTCTGAGGCACTTGGGTGAGGCCCTGGTGTCTGAGGGGTAAATGTAACTCCTGAACACTGAATTCCATGTGCCACCACTGAATTCCACGTCCTAACACTGAATTCCATGTGCCACCAATGAATTCCATGTGCCACCACTAAATTCCACGTCCTAACACTGAATTCCATGTCCTAACACTGAATTCCATGTGCCACCACTGAAATCCATGTCCTAACACGAAATTCCATGTGCCACCACTGAATTCCATGTCCTAACATTAAATTCCATGTCCTAACACTAAATTCCATGTGCCACCACTAAATTCCATGTGCCACCACTGAATTCCATGTCCTAACAGCAAATTCCATGTGCCAGCACTGAATTCCATTTGCCAGCACTGAATTCCATGTGCCAGCACTGAATTCCATGTCCTAACACTAAATTCCATGACTGATCCATCACCACTGAATTCCATGTGCACACACTAACTAAATTCCATGTGCCACCACTAAATTCCATGTGCCACCACTGAATTCCATGTGACGTCCCTGCAACTGAATTCCATGTCCTAACACTAAATTCCATGTCCCACCACTGAATTCCATGTGCCTCCACTGAATTCCATGTGCCACAACTGAATTCCATCTGCCACCACTGAATTCTATCTGCCAGCACTGAATTCCATATCCTAACACTAAATTCCATGTCCTAACACTAAATTCCATGTGCCACCATTTAATTCCATGTGCCACCACTGAATTCCATGTCCTAACATTAAATTCCATGTCCTAACACTAAATTCCATGTCCCACCACTGAATTCCATGTGCCACCACTGAATTCCATGTGCCACCACTGAATTCCATGTCCTAACACTGAATTCCATGTCCTAACAGCAAATTCCATGTGCCACCACTGAATTCCATGTCCTAACATTAAATAGCATGCCCAAAAACTAAATTCCATGTGCCACAACTGAATTCCATCTGCCACCACTGAATTCTATCTGCCAGCACTGAATTCCATATCCTAACACTAAATTCCATGTCCTAACACTAAATTCCATGTGCCACCACTGAATTCCATGTCCTAACACTGAATTCCATGTCCCACCACTGAATTCCATGTGCCACCACTGAATTCCATGTCCTAACACTGAATTCCATGTCCCACCACTGAATTCCATGTCCTAACACTGAATTCCATGTGCCACCACTGAATTCCATGTGCCACCACTGAATTCCATGTGCCAGCACTGAATTCCATGTCCTAACACCAAATTCCATGTGCCACCACTGAATTCCATGTGCCACCACTGAATTCCATGTCCTAACACTGAATTCCATGTGCCACCACTGAATTCCATGTGCCACCACTGAATTCCATGTGCCAGCACTGAATTCCATGTCCTAACACTAAATTCCATGTCCTAACACTGAATTCCATGTCCCACCACTGAATTCCATGTGCCAGCACTGAATTCCATGTCCTAACACTGAATTCCATGTCCCACCACTGAATTCCATGTGCCAGCACTGAATTCCATGTCCTAACACCAAATTCCATGTGCCAGCACTGAATTCCATGTCCTAACATTAAATAGCATGTCCTAACACTAAATTCCATGTGCCACCACTGAATTCCATGTGCCACCACTGAATTCCATGTGCCACCACTGAATTCCATGTGCCAGCACTGAATTCCATGTCCTAACACCAAATTCCATGTCCCACCACTGAATTCCATGTGCCACACTGAATTCCATCTGCCACCACTGAATTCTATCTGCCAGCACTGAATTCCATATCCTAACACTAAATTCCATGTCCTAACACTAAATTCCATGTCCTAACAGCAAATTCCATGTGCCAGCACTGAATTCCATGTGCCACCACTGAATTCCATGTCCTAACACTAAATTCCATGTCCTAACACTGAATTCCATGTGCCACCACTGAATTCCATGTGCCACCACTGAATTCCATGTCCTAACAGCAAATTCCATGTGCCAGCACTGAATTCCATGTCCTAACATTGAATTCCATGTCCCACCACTGAATTCCATGTGCCACCACTGAATTCCATGTGCCACCACTGAATTCCATGTCCTAACACTAAATTCCATGTGCCACCACTGAATTCCATGTGCCAGCACTGAATTCCACGTCCTAACACCAAATTCCATGTGCCACCAATGAATTCCATGTGCCACCACTAAATTCCACGTCCTAACACTGAATTCCACGTCCTAACAGTAAATTCCATGTGCCACCACTGAATTCCATGTCCTAACATTAAATAGCATGCCCAAAAACTAAATTCCATGTGCCACCACTGAATTCCATGTGCCACCACTGAATTCCATGTCCTAACACTGAATTCCATGTCCCACCACTGAATTCCATGTGCCACCACTGAATTCCATGTGCCACCACTGAATTCTATCTGCCAGCACTGAATTCCATATCCTAACACTAAATTCCATGTCCTAACACTAAATTCCATGTGCCACCATTTAATTCCATGTGCCACCACTGAATTCCATGTCCTAACATTAAATTCCATGTCCTAACACTAAATTCCATGTCCCACCACTGAATTCCATGTGCCAGCACTGAATTCCATGTGCCACCACTGAATTCCATGTCCTAACACTGAATTCCATGTCCCACCACTGAATTCCATGTGCCACCACTGAATTCCATGTGCCACCACTGAATTCCATGTCCTAACACTGAATTCCATGTGCCAGCACTGAATTCCATGTCCTAACATTAAATAGCATGCCCAAAAACTAAATTCCATGTGCCACAACTGAATTCCATGTGCCACCACTGAATTCCATGTCCTAACACTGAATTCCATGTGTCACCACTAAATTCCATGTGCCACCACTGAATTCCATGTGCCACCACTGAATTCCATGTGCCACCACTGAATTCCATGTCCCACCACTGAATTCCATGTGCCAACACTGAATTCCATGTCCTAACACTAAATTCCATGCCCTAACACTGAATTCCATGTGCCACCACTGAATTCCATGTCCTAACACTAAATTCCATGCCCTAACACTGAATTCCATGTGCCAACACTGAATTCCATGTCCTAACACTAAATTCCATGTCCCACCACTGAATTCCATGTGCCAACACTGAATTCCATGTCCTAACACTGAATTCCATGTCCCACCACTGAATTCCATGTGCCAACACTGAATTCCATGTCCTAACACTAAATTCCATGTCCTAACACTAAATTCCATGTCCCACCACTGAATTCCATGTGCCAACACTGAATTCCATGTCCTAACACTGAATTCCATGTCCCACCACTGAATTCCATGTCACACCACTGAATTCCATGTCCTAACACTAAATTCCATGTGCCACCATTTAATTCCATGTGCCACCACTGAATTCCATGTTCCAACACTAATGCTCTTCAGGGTCCTCCTCATCACACTCAGCAACTCTCATTTGGCAGCTCTTAATAAGCCTTAATCTCTTTTGTTGCATTTTTTTACTAAAGCTTTATTAGAAACCATCTCCAGTTGATTTTTCTGATGGAAATGCAGGGTCTATCACAGATAAAAATCCTGCTGCAGTTGGGAATTGCACATGTAATAGATGTATAATTGAATTTATATTAACACACTTTGCTTGCACTCTTAATTGCTTTGTACAAAACGTGTAGCTGTATTTTTCTCACCAAGAACTCCAGGCCTTGTTTCCCAGGCAGTTATTGTCACCCTTCCTCTAGGAAAAGTTAAAATGTAAAATTTCACAACTCTCTAATTAACTTTCCTGCGCTCTGTAGTTAAAAGGTAGTTAAACCCATAAGCATTCATTCAACTTTAATGAGGATGGGGAAGTAATTGCATATGCATTTCTTTATAATTATCACTTAATTGCATTACCAGTAGATTTATCTCTTGCTTATTTAGCCAAGCTCAGTAAAGAATGTATAAGGCTGAGCTGGTGTTTGTTTGTGCTGTTCCAAGAACAACAATCAGGAGCAGAGAGCTTTGCACACCAGTTCATACAGCAGGGACAGATCTTTTCCACGTTTAGCAAACACTTCTCCTTAAGACCAGCTTCAAGTGCTCCATCAGCTGTGGGGGTGGTACAGCTCTTTAAAGACCAGCAGGAAGCCAGATACCCATCTTTCCATTTCCTGGCTGGCTTTGAAGAGCTCAGCTCTTCTTCTTTTTGCTTAATGATATCTTCTGACATAATTCAGACATCAAGAAAATCAGTTTTTCTGGTCCAAGGAAAGCCCCTTGTGCTGAAGTAGCTGTGATGTCTTGGAAGCTTCCTCCTCTCCCTCTGCTCTGCAGGGTCCCTGTGGGCTGCTGGGGAGCACAGGGATGCTCCCTTAGCTCTGGGAAGACAATTTCCCCGGAATTACCATGCAAATCTGGAATTCAGGGAAAAGGTGGTGATTTCCAAATGAATTTCCAAAGCACACTTATTAGTAAGTGAAGAGAAGGAGCCATTTCAGAGTGATGTTTCAAGAGACAATAAAAGCTACAATCCAATAAAATCAGGCTGTGTCTGTCCTGGTAAGCTCCAGGTGCTCGCAGGAATAGCACTGGTTGTTGTTACCCTCATGTAACAGGCTCTGGAATAAATTTGTTCCCTATTAACTGGAGCTCTCTATCTCTTGTGTGCCTTTCTGGTAATGATATTGATATTTCCTAATGCTGCTCATTACAGTTCCCAGCTTTGGCTGCCTGGGAATGTGTCTGAGCTTGTGTTTCAGGGAGGATTTCTCATGCTGTGTGTCTGCCTCACTTCTTTTCTCTTCTCCCAGCAAGATCTGTGCAGGATTTTTGCACCAAGGAATAGAACAGAGGGTTTAGGCAATGATAGCAAATCCTCTGTGATGGCAAATACAAAATGAAATTCCACTGAATCCCATTTGTCTTGTGAGATACTCAGGCCCCCATGGATTAAAGTCCAATACAAACCAAGTGCCTTGGACTATTTTTCAAAACAATAAAAATGAAAAATCATTCAGAAGGAGAAGTTGATCTAAAATATACAGAATGTATGCTAATAAATACATGTGATGTGTATATTTAATATCTTTTTCAGTCCCATTTTTGATACTGGCTTCATTCCAGGCAGAAAGGACACAATCACTTCCCAGAGATTCCCATTCCTCTGGGAATGGCTTTTCCATTCTCCACACAGCTGAAATATTTGTAACATTTTCTGGAAAAGGCTCTCCTTACTCAGAACTTTGTTTCTGTTTCTGCCCTCAGAGAAATAATAATAATAATGAAAAGTTCAGCTCAATCCATCTTCCCATTGCCACGGTTACAGAAAATTCAGATTTTCATTAAAACCCAAATAGTTCTCAATAGTTGTCACCTCAAAAGACCAACTCTGCAAAGCATTGAAATGTTAATTGTCATTGATTTTGAGCATTACTTAGATAATTTTTTCTTTTGGATCTTGGCGTGAGTGTTTGAGAATGGCTCACCTCTGAGTTCATGGCAGCAGAACCCTGCCTGATGTTCCCTGATGGGGGAAGCCATAAGTTAAAAAGACAGGACCAGTGGGAAGGTCAGCCCTGCTCACAGCACATCCCTCAAGTGCTGCTGCAGTAAAGAGGGACTGGGAGAGCAGGAGGAGGGAATCACTGCTGGAATTGTCTGAGGGAGCTGGAAAAGGAGCTGGGCTGGGGGGGACATTGCTTTGTGCCACATGGAGAGAGACCAGGAACCACGCTGGTACCTACTGGGCTGCTCCAGAAACCCAGAACAGCTCCAGAAACCCAGAACAGAATAGCTCCAGAAACCATAACAACTCCAGAAACCCAGAAAAGCTCCAGAAACCAGAACAGCTCCAGAAACCCAGAACAGCTCCAGAAACCAGAACAGCTCCAGAAACCCAGAACAGCTCCAGAAACCAGAACAGCTCCAGAAATCCAGAACAGAACAGCTCCAGAAACCAGAACAGCTCCAGAAACCCAGAACAGCTCCAGAAACCACCCCCAGCACTGCAGCTGCTCCTGAAAGGAGCAGGAATGTGGTGGGAATGTGGTTCAGATGGTCAGAGTTAGGTCCCTGCAAGGGTCTGGGTCTGGCCATGGGTTCTGATGGAGTCAGTCATGGACCCTGCTTCTGCACCTGGGATATCTGAGCCGGGAAAAGGAGAGGGCTCAGGCTTTCAGAAGGACAGATATATTCTCTATTTCCTTCTTCCCCAAAACCTAAAAATACAGGAGAAAAAATTGGGGGGAGGGGAAAAGTTGTACAGATTTTCTTTGGAACAGTTCTTTTATTTTCTCTCCAGTTGTCAGCCCTTCTCAGCACATTTGGGTGATATTTTCCTACTTCCCTTGCAATACAAAGCCACAAATACACTTCCAAGTGCAAACTGAGATTCTCACGCAGTTTCCTGATTCCAGGAGCTGTGGCTGAAAAAAACTCCCAGCACTCCAAACAACAAAATTCTTATTTGAAAAGTGAGGCATGCTAAAGGCACCAACAGAGCTGAAATGTGAATCTGATCTGCAAAGTATTTATAGAGGGAAAAAGGAATAAGAAAATAAAGCTGAATTCCAAATGTTTTCAAAGAAAGGTGCAGTTAGCACTCGGATCACTTCCAAGAAAATAATGAAGCAATAACTTGTATTTGAGATTTAAATTTTTCTGAAATCTCTGTGATGAATGTTGTACCTGGGCTCTGAGAGGCCCAACACCAGGCTTGTGCAGCAGAGAATCCTCACACTGGGGTGGTGGAGAGCACACAGCTCTAGAGACACAGCCCAGAGAGGTGGATTTCAATCTCATGCAGCGGATCCCTCCTGGCATCCTTTTCTTGTGAAATTTAACAATTTCCCCGATTATGGTGATCAGCCACATCTTTTTGCTGAAAATGGCCCTGCAGTGTGGCAGGACACGCAGCCCAGCTGAATCATTGTGCACTCCCAGCTCTCTCTAAATACAGAATAATCTCCAGCACATGTTGGTTAAAAATTCAAGGACAGATGAATAATGAATATCAATGGACTCTCCTGCATTAAAATTCAGTGGTAGCAGAGGAAAATGGAAACAGGACATTTTCCAGGATCCTGCAGGACACAATTACAAGCACTGGAACAGACTCACTCCCCCCAGTCATCAGGGATTTCCCTAAGCACTCCTCAGACATGAGGGAATGCAGCCCCTGAGCAGGGAAAGGTGCAGAGTGCTGGGGCAAAGCCTCCTTTTGCTCAGGAGCTTCTGACTGGGATGTGGAAGGAGGAACTGCTAGAGAATTACACATTTACAAGCTGGAAGTGACCATTCAGGAGTAACACAGGGCAGCAAATGTCAGCCCCTGCTCTCCTCTTCTACACCATAGAGCCTTGAGAAAGTAATTTAATCTTGATTTCAAGACTTCCCACAGGAACAGGCTCTAAAGCCAGGAGGAATCAGCTGGCACTGGCTCTGAAAATCAGTGCTCCAGTTTAAACAGGAATTAATTAAAGGAATTCCTTTGCCATGGGAAAATGCCCATGGGTCCACCCATCAGTGTGACTTCCCAGATAACTGGAGAAAATCTTTGCTGGCCTCAATAACTCCCTGAGGCTCTCCTTTGGGTAGTTGGAGGTTCACAGGAGTCTCCTGGAAACGTGGACATCTCTATATGCAAATATAACAATACAAGCCATAAGAAGCTGTCTAAGCAGATGCAGCACTAAGAGGGTTCTCATCCCCAGCAGTGAGAGGAAAAGAGTAAAATTTTGGGATTAAACATGATAAAATGCTAAAGCAGAGTCACAGTGACTCTGGCTTGTTATGCAGAAGTACGAGTCAGGAGTGTGACAGGAGACAGTTTAATTCTCTTCTCAGCTCCCCTCTGCTGCCTGGCACAGTGCTGGGGAGCCAGGTATTGCAGCAGCACAGAATGCTGGAGAATCACATTTTCCCATTTCCTCCCTCCTCCTCCTCCACCTCCATGCCTCAGCCTGGTTCCAGCTGCCACTCCAGGCACTCCCACACCCTGCTGGGGATCCAGGGCAGCTGAGATGTGCTGGGACTCCATTTGCTGTTCAGGAGGGAGTGGATCCAGGAAAGGCAGAGGCTGATTTAAATCTTCTATTTACATCAGACAGCCCCTTCCTTGTCTTCCCTTTTTTATGGCTCTGCTGGCTGAGGTCACACAGATGTGTGAAGCCATGACCTGCAGGGCTCAGTGGGACACAGGTGGTGATTTGTGTTTGGATACACTCTGGATTCAGGATATTCCACTTTCTCCTTGGCTTCTCACTTCCCTGCATCTTCCTGACACTGTGCCAGCAGTGTCTCTGGTTCACTGGTGAGGGATAGAATTCCTGCACATGGAGAAGATAAAATTTCTTCATGGGAATTTATTTTTCATGGAAATGGTTCCAAAGCATTGGCACAGGCTGCCAGGGAAGGGGTGGGGTCACCATGTTTGGAAGCATCCAAAAAACGTTTGGATGTGGCACCTGGGGACAGGGTTTAGTGATATGATGGTGGTGCTGGGTGATGCTTGAACTCAATGATCTTAAAGGTGTTTTCCAGCCTTAAGGATTCATACTCTAAGGTCAGGTCCCAAGAACCTCACCCAGTATTTGAAAGCCCAGTCTGAGTTTTGATGAATGCATTCAGAGGGATATGATCCTGCTGTCAGTTTATCCCTGGGAGATTTCCACCCCCTATTGCAAGGGAAGCTGATCTTGGGAGGCAGACACTGAACCCCACAAGTTCAGCTCAGTGTTAAGGGGTTTTTTCTTCAATGTTCTGGATTTAGGCAGCTCAGCTGTGAAGTGGGAGCCAGAATTATGAATGGATTTAGTCCAGCAGGAGACAGAAGTGGGTGCCTGGGGAGGTGGTGTTTGCAGAGGTTCAACTGGAGGTGGACTCTCCAGCCTCTTGGGGACAATTTGTTCTGCTCAGGGTGAAGTCAGTGACTTTCTGTATCATTTCCCTTTTTTTCCTTTTGGTTATTCCCAGTGTGGCAAAAGGAAAAGGCACCACACTGAAGGTTTGGTTTGGCTGAAGTCCTTGGGTGGTTGTGAGCTCTGGCAGCACTCTCATGGTTTGTCCTCACCTGTGTCAGATACCTGGGTATTGGATGTGCAGGGATCCCCGTGGCAGGGAGGAATGATGCACCTGACTCCATGTTCTTGAAGGCTAATTTATTATTTTATGATACTATACTAAAGAATACTACATAAAACTCTACTAAAGAATACAGAAAGGATACTTACATAATGCTAAAAAGATAATAATGAAAACTTGTGACTCTTTCCAGAGTCCTGACACAGCCTGGCCCTGATTGGCCAAAGAGTGAAAACAACTCACAGCAGAATCCAATGAAACAATCACCTGTGGGTAAACAATCTCCAAACACATTCCACATGAGCACAGCACAGGAGAAGCAAATGAGATAAGAATTGTTTTCCTTTTCTCTGAGGCTTCTCAGCTTCCCAGGAGAAAAATCCTGGGTGAAGGAATCATGTTCAGAGAATGTGAATGGCACACCTGGGCTACCCAGTTCCCAGACTGTTGTGTCCTTGGGGCACCTGGACCCTGGGATTCAAAGATGAAGCTCTGGATAGGCAGGACAGCCCTTGCAGCATTTAACAAAGGTTGCAGCAGCACAAGAGCCCTCTCACCCCACAGGAGGGACTCAGAGCTGTGTCACGAGTGAGGGATGTAAGGGACAACCAGGGCCTTGTGAGGATGTAAGGAAAATCAGGATTCTGAACCCCTATTGATTCTTCAGTGACTCCTGCAGTGTCCCCTCCACATCCACAGGCTGATACAGAAACACAAGGGGCAAAAGTCCTGCTTGAACTCAGCCAGGACTCATTTTGTCAGCAAAATCTTTTCAAGTGACTGTGGCTGCCAATGAAAAGTTGGACTGGGAGGGAGGAAGGGGGAAAATGAAGTTATTCAGCAATTCCCACACATGGAACCAGGGAGTGACTGGATGTGCTGCAGCCCCATCCAGCTGCCTCTCTGAGCAATCCAGCTCCAGCCTGGTTGGGATGCAGGAGATTTCTGCAGCCAGGTTCAATGAGGAGCTGGTGATGACAGCAGACATTGTGGAAATGTCAGGATTAGCATGTGCTGAATGAGGGCTGGGTGGCCCAGCTCAGCCCAGGAGCTCGGGAAAGAAGGAAAAGGAAGGCTGAGGAAGGGAGAAGGGCTCTCACTTGGCTCTGCAGAGCTGTCAGTGCACCACGTGGAGAGTTCCTGCCAGAGCTGGTGCTTTCCAGGGGTTGGAACATCAGAAACACCAGAGGTCAGCTCATTGAGGCAGCATCCAAGGAAGTAGTGGGGAGCAATGTCTCCTCAGCCAAGGGTAGGTTTGATCTTAAGGAAAGAGTTCCCCACATTCATTTCCAGAGCTCCTGGGTCCTCCAAGGCAGGAAAGGCTCCTTTGTGTTCAGTCTCACTGTTTCCCACCAGTTGATTACTTCCCATTTTCATTTTCCCCATCTCCTGTTGTGCTTAGAACAAAATGAACAAAACAATCCCCACTGGAACAGAGGAGGTGTTTGTAAACTTCAGAGCTGCTCAGTGAGTCCTTACAAACCTTGGGAGGGGGGAGTTATTGTTTGTACCAAATCCTGTTCTGTTGGGGCTCTGTGGAATTGTTCCAGCCCAGCTCTGTGGTTGAGGGAATGAGGGATGAACCTGGATGGATGCACAGCCTTTCCTCTGGGATCACAACTTTGCATCTCCTTGGATCTCAGTGTCCTCAGCATGGCAGGAATGTTTGGAAGCTGCTCCTTGGTTGACTGACACAAGGATGAGAAGAAATGCAGCCTTTCTTGAAGAAGTGCTTCCTTTCTTGACTTCTCCCTCACTCAGAAATGCTTCTGGAAGAGGAATCACAGAGTCACAGAATCTCAAAGGTGGGAAAAGACCTCCAAGATGCAACCTTTGACTGAACCCCACTAAAGCACATCACCAAGTCCCACTTCTACTCATTTTCTGAACACTACCAGGCATGGTGACTCCACCACTCCCCTGGGCAGCCCCTTCCAAAGCCTGACCACTCTTTCAGAAGGAGTTTTTTTGCTGTTTTCCAACCTGAACCTAGCCTGGTGCAACCAGAGCTCCCCTGGAGCTGCTTCTCTGCTGTCTTGACAAGGACACCAGCCCAGGGTCGTTCAAACCAGCTCAGGGAGCTGTGGAGCATCCTGTGGATCCCAGCCTGTCCTACAGCCCCTGGTTCTGCTCTGTGCACAGGGCAGGTCCTGCAGGTCGCTCCATCGCTCTGAAATCATTTCAGAGTTAACCCTGGGAGTGCAAAGGGAGACAAAGCCCTTTTCCTAAACCAGTGACAAGTCTGTCTCACTGCAGAGAACTGCAGTGATTATCTGCAAATAAAGCAGAGGCCACCGTGTGCAGATGCATTTATTGCTCTAATTCCTGCTGAATTGGTGTGTTTGTTTGTTACCTGGTGTCACAGACACGTGCTCAGCACAGGAAACCAGATTATCCCTATTGTAAGTGCTCCCATGGCAGGGAGGAGTGATGCATCTGACTCCATGCTCTCAGAAGGATAATTTATTATTTTATTATACTATATTATATTAGAGAATACTATACTATACTATAGAATACAAAAAGGGTACTTACAGAAGGCTAAAAAGATAATAATGAAAACTCGTGACTCTTTCCAGAGTCCTGACACAGCTTGGCCCTGATTGGCCAAAGAGTGAAAACAACTCCCAGCAGAATCCAATGAAACAATCACCTGTGGGTAAACAATCTCCAAACACATTCCACATGAGCACAGCACAGGAGAAGCAAATGAGATAAGAATTGTTTTCCTTTTCTCTGAGGCTTCTCAGCTTCCCAGGAGAAAAACCCTGGGCCAAGGAATCCTGTTCAGAGAATGTGAATGCCACATATCCCTGTGGGAGAGAGCCCAGCAGGCTCAGAGCTCTGACTCATGTCCCAGACACAGCTGCCTTGGTGGCTTTGGGTTCTCCCACCTCTCCTTAAGGTGTTGGGCCACAGGAACTGTAGAAAGAACATTTTTTCCATTTATCAGGAGGAGATATTTGTGGTAGCAGGCCTGCTGCTGGGTAATAATTAGCATTGACTCCATGATCCAGAAGGCGTGAAAGACACTTCATTGTCAGAAATCTACAGTTCTTACAGAAACAATGGTGGACCTAAGACTTGATTGGTCTCAAAGTGAAAACCTCTCACTCACTATTGATGAATATCAATAGCACACTCTGGAGAACTGTATCTATAAACAATGGTTACAGAAAGAGAGATAATAATTGTTTTAATTATTTCCTCTAAGTTTCCCACAGTTTATACAGAGTGTCCCAGGATTTTTCTGTGGCCAGAGCTGCTGCCGCAGATATTCAGCTCAGCCAATGTGAATCCAAAGCTGAAGCAGAAGTGGGATAAGCTGGAGATGAAATTAATTTGCCTGATGGAACTAAAGGGATGAAAGGGCCCTTTTCCCCCTGTTCCTTTCTACCCCTCTTCTCCTGGAATCTGGATTAACATCATTAATTTCTTCCCACAGTTCCATTTGCTGCATGCAGCTAAAACAGGAGTGGAGTTCTCCTCCTCCATGGCTGGCTAGGGAGGGGCTGGGATATTAATTCCTGCATGCTGAAAATTTGGAGCCTTGCTGGAGGCAGGGAGAGATTACTCTTCTTGGGAGCCCAGCATGAGGATCTGCTCCTTGATATTATTAGGGAAATCACCAAGCATTTCTTAATAAGATTTTTTTTAACAAACTAATCAGCAATATTGGATTTTCAAGGATTTCAGAGGGAATTCTTGCTAATTGAGGTGCTTTTTTCCATTAGCAGCTCCCAGCAGGAGCCTTGCACACAGGTGGAAGAGCACCACGTATCTTGTAAAATCAATAGTGCAGCCAAATAAAAAAAAGAGCACAATTAGTGTGGCTGATTCAAATTAGAATTGCAAATTCCTAATGGATCCAGATGTCAGGGCTAGGCAAGGCTGGAGGAGTGTGGTGTGCTTAAATTCAGGGAAAAGATTGGCACAGTCCATGCAGTGATGTGAATTCCCACTCCCTTCCCCCAGCAAAGCAGCTCCCTGCAATTGTTACTCCTTCTCCCAGATTCCAGGAGGGTTTAATGACAGACCAGTGCTGATCAAACACTTCTGTCTCCCACAGATGAAGGGAACAGCCAAGTGTGGGTTTGTGTCCTTCCTGGAGCTCAATAAAATGGTGATTTCCAACTGAAAATCCAGCCCTGTGTGTTTGTACCCTGCTCTGAGCTCCAGTGGAGCTGTCCTGCCTCCCTTGGTGTGATGAGATCAGACTTGATTCCTCTGGAGGACAGGGGCTGGGGGCTGGGAATTCTGCAGGGGAAAAGGGTGAGAACAGAGCAGAACTGAGTCTGATGAGTCTGTGGGAATCCTTTGGCTGCAAGTTTCCCCGATGCCTGGTCAGGAAATGCGGGTACATTTGGAGCACAAATTCAGGAAATTCAGAAAATAAATTCAGACATTTTTCCCTGGGCAAGAATCACTGGGCACAGGGAGGAGCAGTGAGAGGAGTCTGAGTGTGCAGAGGAGCCCAGGAGGCAGAAAAGGAACCTCCTTTGGCTCTGAGCAGTCACACGGGGAGTGTGTTCATGCTCCAAGTCTCCTGTTGGCCTGAGAATCCCCCTTGCAGACAAAAGGGGGTCCTGCAGTGGTTGGACTGGGAAGGGACCTCAAAGGACACCCAGTGCCACCCCTGCCATGGCAGGGACACCTCACACTATCTAAGGCTGCTCCAAGCAGGGCCTTGGGCACTGCCAGGGATCCAGGGGCAGCCCCAGCTGCTCTGGGCACGCTGTGCCAGGGCCTGCCCACCCTCCCAGGGAACAATTCCTCCCCAAAATCCCATCCAACCCTGCCCTGCTTCGGGCTAAGGCCATTCCCCCTTGTCCTATACTACATGCCAGAGACATCCTTGTAATCTGATTTCCGTTTCTCTCATAAATTCCTATTTACAAAATGCATCCTAAACAATTATTTTTGACCAGCCAATCTGAGACACTGCCTGAACCAGACGAGAAAAATCTTTTCTATTGTGCAGCTGCCTCAGAAAATCTTTTAACACAAAGCTGCACATCAGAAGATTCTCACAATAACCATTGCTAAGAATGTTCCAGTGCTCCTGGGGCTGTGCCCTGGACCAGCAAAAGAAATGATCCAGTGTTACAGCAAAGAGCTGCTCCTGCATGTGAGCTTGTGCTGCTTGCTGTTTGAATCTCTGCTCTCCCCAGTGAGGGGCTGAGCAGGGTTAACCCTTTGGTGAGGGAAGGAGGAATCAGTCACACACCCACAGTGGCTGCAGGCCACAGTCCCCTGGCTTGTACAGATGTGTTATTGTGCATGACCAAGATTGCATTGCTCTGAATTCCCAGGCTTTGGGGCATTTCTCTTTCAAAAGCTTCCTTTGCATCACATATTTTACAGGAGACTTCTGGCACTTGGGGCTTCAGATTGCTATAGACAGATCTATTCCCTGCGTGCCTTGGGCTTTATGCAAATGCTGCAAAAGAAGAAGGAAATTTTCTATAAATATAGACCCACACTCACTGTTTCCCATTCTTTTCACACACACTGATTTTCAGCTTTTTGCTGCTGGATTTAATTGCATTCCCAACATTCCCAAGCAGCCTCCCCTCTTCCCTTCTCAGTAAAGTAAAACAAAACACCTGGGCTCTTGTGCTTGTGTTATGTCTTTTTTTTTTTTTTTTTTTGTTTGCACAGCACACAGAAAAAAAAAAAAAAACCTTCAAAAAATGCATTGTTGAGTCTTTCTTTCCAGCTTGCCATGGAACACAAACCAGCTGATGGAGCTGGCTCAGGTTACAAGAGTTTTTCTGCCTGTCTTTGTTTAAATAGGAATGGCTGAGGTGCTACAAAGTGTACTCAAAGAAAATGTTCTTGGGGCTTTAAAAGAACAGAAAGCATCCTTTTCTTTCTTCCCCCCCCCCCCCCCCCCCCACTACAAATTCCTTCATTGCAGCTCTTTCCTTCAACCATGAGTGAGTATTAAGTGTGGGGGATCTGACCCAGATTTGGTCTTCAGCTCTTCTTCATAACAGGCCTCTGTTGTTACCATTCCTGGGTGAATTTCCTGGATTTTCCTGGTTAGGATGGAGCTCAGGGAAAGGTTCTTCCCCAGAGGTGCTGGCACTGCCCAGGGAATGGTCCCGGAGCTCCAGGAGGGTTTGGACACCACTGCCAGGGGTGCTCAGGGTGGGAGTGCTGGAGGGTCTGGGCAGGGCCAGGGGTGGGACTGGGTGAGCCTTGGGGTCCCTTCCAGCCCAGGATATTCCATGATTCCAGAGCTGTGAGGATTGGATACCTCACTGTGATTCTGAATTTGGCTGGTGTGACTCCATCAGCTAAGGAAAGTTAAAACAATTAAAACTCCAACCTGCTGATGCCAGCAGAACTCCCAGCAGGGATGGGGCTCTTCTGCCAACACCCCACTGCTGCCAGCTCAGCTCATGGCCCTTGGGGACACCTTGTATTGAAGCTGGCAAGTGCCACACACCGAGTCTGGTGGGGCAGTTGTGCCAGAGAGGATGTCTGCCATTCCAGCCTGTCCCCAGCCATTCACTGCTTGCCAAGGCTCTTCTGGTCTCACAGCTGATCCCCAGGAATGGATTATCCCCCTTGAGCCCAGCGTGCTCCAAGCCATGGGGAATTTGACCTCTGGTTCCTCTGCAGATGCTGGAGCAGCACAAGGCAGAAGAGTTTGGATTTCACCCTCTACAAATCTACCCCAGAAGTGTCAGCCCACAGCAGCACATTCATGCCAGAGGAAACCTGTATGTGCCCCAAAACCTGGGTGGCTTTTCCAGGCTGTGCAGGGACTCCCTGGAGCTGCACCTGTGTCAGACTGAATGGAAAGGGCCAAAGCTCTGTTTGGCTTCTGGCTAACCTCAGTGTGGGCAAACACCTCCCACGAGTGGCCAGCACTGCCTGCAGCTCTTGGAAGGGATTCCTTTGTGTTCCCTGGGAATTCAGAACTCCTGCCACCAGCTTCAGTCCTTCCTATCCCAGCTGCAGGAGGCAGTGACAAACTCCAGCCTGTTCTCTTGGAGGAGCCTGAGACTTTCTCCTGCCTGCAATCCCCCTTGTCCTGTCCCTCCATCCCTTGCCCAAACAAGCCCCTCTTCAGCTTTCTTGGAGCCCATTTAGGCACTGAAAGGGGCTCTAAGGTCTCCCAGAGCTCTCCAAGCTGACCATCCCTGTGTGCTGGTGTTTCTCCTCCTGGGCAGTTTATTAACCCTTTTTGAACCCTCTTGCCGCTGAGTGAAAGTAAAGCTCCAGGCTGGGTCTGATCTTGGACCTGTAAAAAGCCTCTCAAAGGCTAAAAATGCCTTTTCAGCCACTGTAAAACTGCTATGGGCTAAAAGGGATCCTCAACCTTGCCTGGCTCCTGGGAGGTGTTCCTGTCATCCTTACATGAGGATTTTTCAGCTAATTGGCATCACCGTGTGGACACTTGCTGTTGCTCAGTAGCACTTCCCTGCCACCAAATAACCTCTCGTGAAAAATGTGATTTTCATTTCCCTCCAGCTTCACAAGGAACAGTTCTTAGTACTCACTGCCAGAGCTTGGTCTGTCTGAGTGCTGGGATCCTCCAGGGAGTGCCCAAGGCTCTGAGCTGGAGCCCATCTGCAGCTCTGCGGAGCCGCTGGCCCGAAGCAGGTGAGGGGCTCCATGGGAACACAGGTGTTTGAGCCCACTTTGGCTTTGTGCCTTGTCCTACAGCCCTCCCACAGAGCTAGTGAGAATTGCAATGAACTTTGGCCAGGCCCACTCATTTGTGGAATAAGGGCTTTACAATGAAAGATTGTAAAGCAGGTATGTTTTACTCCAGCTGGGACGCAAGGGGGATCTTTCCACCAAAGCCATGTGTACCTGGTGAGACAGGTTTCAGGTTTGAATACACACTGATTCCCCAAGCCCACACCTCCCTGCCCACCCAATCCCTGCCCAGAGTGCTTGGTGGTGTTGGGAAGGATGAAAGTTTGACAAGAAAGTCTCACAGTCATGTGTGTGCTTAGCAGAAAGATTTTTGAATGTCGAATCTGAAGAAGGAATAGAAATGGAAGCAAGTTTTATTATAGAAGAAAAGAACTGCAGAGCCCGTTTTACTGGATAATCAAGGAGGCAAAGGGTGTGTTAGTTAGAAGGGGTTTTTATGGCTTAGAGCAAAGGATAAACCCACCCCAAACAAGATGATGTTTTTACCAAGCAGAAGGAGAGCACAGGCAAACAAGTCAGCAAATGTGGCAAGTAGAAAAAAGGTCTCAGAATTTTCCACTGCAAGAAAACTGAAAAACAACTTCTAGCTTAAACTGTAATGTACTGACTTTGAGTGATTGGAGAACAGTAATGTGAATATGGTAATTACAGTAGTTATGATAGGCTAGAGATAAAAGTTAAGGTATAAATTGGTTCTAATGTATGAGGATGCTCAGCAAAGTATAGAATGCATTGTGACCTAAACTAAGGGTCTGCAGGCCTGCCTGCAGCTGGAGCTGACAGCTGTGGGCACAGCTCTGTCACCCACAGAGACCCTGGACTGCTATAATGTCTTGGATGGAATAAACTCCATTTTGTACCCAATAAACTGCATTTTGAAGAGCTGCCAAGAGTCCCACATCTCTCACTCAGGCTCTCACAGTGGTGCCATGCCTGCTGGTGGTGGTGGGTCTTTGATGAAGGAACATCATCTTCCTCAGTGTTCACTGACCCTTTCTTCTGGGCAGGTGCAGTGCAGGTTTGGCTTTCTCTCGGGCCAGTTTGTCCTGGCCAAAATCAGCAGCCTGCTTCTTGCTGGCTCCTTAAGCAAAAGGTTCTGCTTTATTCAACAGTACCTGAGTCTTGCTTTACTGAGTTTTCTTACCTTTATGGCCTTTACTTAGCAATTAAATTCTTGCGTGTTCTGTTACAAGTTGTCTCTACCTAGCAAGTTACATTCCTGTTACAAACTGTGTTCTGTACTTTTGCAAATTTACTAACCAAGCTACACATATCTCTGTTTCCCTCCACTTGCCTAAGTACATTATATGCTTTGAAAACTCTCAATTTTCATATACATATATATTTCCCATATCACTACCTTCCAATATCTTTAATTTATCAGTCTCTTGTAGTGGCCAGGCACAATAGGGCACCTGAGATGTGTTCAGATCAGAGGTGTTTGAACATTTCAGTGTGCTGGTTTCTCTGTTCCCAGTGAGCTGGGCAGTCCTGCTGGACACTTGGTGCTGCAGAATGTGGGACAGCTTTGAGGGTGAAACCTTTAAGGACTGGCAGCAGGCTGGCTGGAGAGAGCAGGAGCAAGCTCTGGGCAAGAGCTCCGTGGATGTGAAGCTTCCAAACTGAACGTGAAAACCTGGAAAAGCCCAGAAAAAAAAAAAAAAAGTTACACAACATAACTGGTATAAAATTACAGTAAACAAAAGGAAAGGAGCCTGGTTGTCCCCCTGCAGCCTGCCATGGAGCTGTGCCCAGGATATACAGGGCCCTGCAGGAAAACAGGCTCCCTCTCACCCCAGCTCTGTGCAGCCTCACGGCCTCAGAAACTCCCAGAAGCTCTGGGGCCACTTTCTCCCTATTTGCCTCCCAGGATTCAGGATCCTTGGATTCTCCTGCCTGAGGAACTGTGGCTGTTTCACAAATTGCCTCATGGACATTTTCCACCCCATTTTCTCCAACACAGCTCAAAGGCTGAGCTGATCTGCTGCATATTTAAAGTGCTCAGCAGTGATTGATGAGGGCAGCAATGACTCCACACGTCCTTCTGAAGGCTAACTGGCTCACTGGGCTGGGTCTAAGGCTAATCCAGAGTGCACCATCCCACAGCAAGAGCAGCAAAGCCAGTTTGGAAGGCCAGCAGCTGCAGGAGGTGCCTCAGGAGCAGTTTGAGCTCAGGCTGTAGCACCCATCTGGCCCGTGGCTGTTCCAGAGAGCTGCCAGGGATGGCTGGATTGTTAGAGAGAATTCAGTGTGTGGAGAGGGGAGTGAGGGACCAGTCCTGGTGTGGAGCTTTCCTGGGCAAACCTGTCCCCAGGTATCATTGGTACCTCAGGGGATTGTCCTTCCCTAATTCCTGCCCACACCTGGGGGTAAGAGCTGTAAGGAGGGATGTGGGACTCCAGGTGGCTCTTCAAAATGCTGTTTATTGTATACAAACTGCAGTTTATTGTATACAAAATGCAGCTTATTGTATACAAAATGCAGTTTATTCATCCAAGATGTTACAGCAGCCCAGGGCGGTGGGTGACAGAGCTGTGCCCACAGCTGTCAGCTCCAGCTGCAGGCAGGCCTGCAGACCCTTAGTTTAGGTTACAAGTGCATTCTATACTTATCTTTGCTGAGCATCTTCATACATTAGAACCAATTTATACCTTAACTTTTATCTCTAGCCTATCATAACTACTGTAATTACCATATTCACGTTACTGTTCTCCAATCACTCACTAAAAGTCAGTACATTACGGTTTAAGCTGGAAGTTGTTTTTCAGTTTTCTTGCAGTGGAAAATTCTGAGACCTTTTTTCTACTTGTAACTTTGCTGATTTGTTTGCCTGTGCTCTCCTTCTGCTTGGTAAATACTTCTTGTTTGGGGTGGGTTTGTCCTTTGCTCTAAGGCATAAAACCCCCTTCTAACTAACACACCCTTTGCCTCCTTGGTTATCCAGTAAGACTGGCTCAGCAATTCTTTTCTTCTCTATCACAACTTGCTTCCATCTCTATTCCTTCTTCAGATTCTACATTCAAAAATCTTTCTGCTAAGCACACACATGACTGTGAGACTTTCTTGTCAAACTTTCATCCTTCCCAACACCTGGGCAATCCCACAGGAGAGCCACTGTGGGGCTCAGGGAATTGCTATTCCAAAAGACAGTTATGTTAAAGCTTTAGGAGAGGCCTCCAAACAGCACAGCTGCTCTGGCAAATCCGCTCAGACGATGAAAGAACATTTGAAGTCTGACAACTTCATTTTCCTCTACAAACACAAGTACCAGAGGAAAATACCAGCTGGGCAAGCTGGATAACTGAGGAGTGGGAAGGGTTTTTGAAAGGACAGCAGTGTGTGGAGACTGAAGCACTGATAGTTCTGGTGATTTACTTGTAGTGTGTGTCTGTGCAAAGTCTCTGCATGAGCTTTGATAAATGATTTGGGATTCCAAGGCCTGAGGGCTCTGGGAAATTAGTTACAAAATGCTGAAATGCTGATCTCCCTCTTCTCCAGTGGCCAGGGGAGAGATCCAGCTGGCTCCAACATGGGATCCAAACTGCCCATGTTCAGAGAAGGGCTCTAAGCCCTCCTGGAACAGCAACAGCAATAAATTATGGTCATGAGCTCCATAGTGCTCTCTCTTCTGGTAGAGTAAGAACCAAACACATCTCTCTAAAGTGCATCCAAGGGTGTATTTCTTTAAATTTGCAGATAAAGGAAAAACAAACTTAAATTTAGTGGTATGGCTTTAATCAGCTGAGTGAATAATGCACTCAGGGTGGAAGTTTTATCTGGGAGGAGAATGACCTGGTGTTCAGCTGGGAATCTTTAGGAATTCTGTGGAAACAGCACTATCTTGTACATGGGTTTTGTGTCCACTTTGGAAATAACTCCATTATAACCATAACTCTTAATTTTAGGAAATCTCCTTCCCAAAGTCCTGCTGTGGTTATAGAGAAATCCCTCTGGGCACAGGCCTTTAGCTCCCACTCTGCAGGTGAGCACAAGCCCAGCTTAGCAAAAGACCACTGGTTCCTGCTTTCACCCTCCCAGCAGCTCACATTTCAGAGCTGTTACATTTACCAGGATTTATGTGACCTTTGGATAAACCCCAAATCCTCCTGCTGGCCTCTCTTTCCTGCTCCTGCATCACACAGGGATGGGAGCTCTGGGATCTCCCTGTGGATGCTGAGGCCCAAGGCAGGTTAATCCCCCTCTCACACCCATTTCAGAAACACAAGCTCTGAACAATAAGCCTGTGGTGGAACTAATCCTTCAAAAGTCTTTCCTCTTGGAAAAGGGGAAAGCTGCAGGGACCACAGAGTGGAAGAACTGTCCTGGACAGATTGCACCTCAGGGAGATTTGCAGCAGGCCTAGAGTGAAAATGGAGGCACGAGGTGACTCTTCACTAATACAAGCAGAAATGTTTTTAGTGAAGCTTAAATCTCTCTCACCTCTCCCAGATAGCACCTGAGCAGCACACACAGCCCCATCTCTGCTCTGTTGGGAATATTCCCATCTCCTGCTGCTTTGCACGTGGATCACTCTGCTTTCCCTTCCCATTTAACCTCAGCTGTGCTGCAGGATCCTCACAGTTCAGGGTCAGATGGAGCAGAGCCAGCACTTCTTTCCTCACTCTGCCTGCTCTAATTACTCTGCTAATTACCAGTTGTTCATCATCAGCCCATTGCTCCCCACTAATTTCTTTGAATACCTGTCTCCATGTGCCAGGCACATCACCTGGGAAGCAGCAGCAAAAGCTCTGGGGGTGGAATTTCTCTTCCTGGGGCTGGGAATACCTGGGTCAGTTCTCAAGGGTATTTTCCAGAGCTGTTTTGGACATCTGAGGTTTCTACTTTGAACATCTGGGTTACTACTGAAATCTTTTTTCAAACTGGGCTCCCCTGCCAAAGCCCAAGAGCCCAGGAAATATTTGGAGAACACTCTCAGGCACAGAGTGGGATTGTTGGGGGAGTCCTGTGCAGGGCCAGGAGCTGGACTCGATGATCCTTTGCAGCCCATTCCAGCTCAGAATATTCCATGATTCTGTGCTCATGATCCCAGGGAAATCAGTGCTGTTCTGGGTAGAATCAGGATAACAAAGAAAAGAAAAAAGAAAAAGAAATCCTCCTTCATGGGCCTGCAATAGCTGCTAAGCCTGGATTCTGCCTGGGCCTTCCAAGTCAACCCCCGGTTCCAAAGGCGTCTCTGGATATTTAAATGTGATCTATGAGAATTCCAGCTGAAACCCCAATTCTAAATTCTTGGTGACCAGGCCTGTAATACTTCCCTGTGAGGGTGGGCAGGCCCTGGCACAGGGTGCCCAGAGCAGCTGGGGCTGCCCCTGGATCCCTGGCAGTGCCCAAGGCGAGGTTGGACGGGGCTTGGAGCAGCCTGGGATAGTGGAAGGTGTCCCTGCCATGGCAGGGGTGAAACCGGATGAGCTTTAAGGTCCCTTCCAAGGCAAACCATTCCATGATTCCACGGTTCTAAGTTTGGAAATGCCCATGAACATCCCGGAGCCACAAGGGGAGGACAGAGCCCGGCTGATGGGAGGCAGCGATCCCCAGGGCTCCAGAGGAGAGGAAAAGCAGAGTTCTTTCCCCATTGTGCTCTCTCCAAAGCCATCTGTGTTTGCAGCCCTTCCCAGGACGTGCTCGGGAGGGAACCATCTGTGTTTTCCCTGGGAGAGACAGCTTGTGGGGAAATAGACAGGTTGTTAACGAGACAGGCAGATGGCAAATCCAGCCGATGTCGTGATGACTGCACTCCAAAGGGATAATCAATAATCAGGCAATTAGGCTTGGCTTGGATCAGGAAGAGACTGGAGACGTTCAGGAAGATGCGTTTTCCAAGCCCCCTTTGGAGATTCAGGGCTGGAGCTTCTGCAGCAGCAGAGTTTTACAGGAAGCTCGTGCAGATCATGGAACACAAACCCTTAATCACAGCTGATTGTTCACAGAGCAGCTGATTGGCAATATGGGAATATTTTATGGACTATAACTTTATTTTGTTTCAAAGTGAATGTCTCATCTTCCTCCACGATTTCTCTCCTCTTATTTTCTTCCCTTTTTTTTTTCTTTTTTGGTGTGTGTGTGTTTTTTGGGTTTAATTTTCAGAGTTCTTTTGGGGAATTTATTTAAATCTTATTTACTTAAGTTAAAATTTCTGACTTCACAAGATAATTTGAAGATAAGAGTCAAAAGCTTGTATGAAAAGAAAAAATCTTGTCCTTGACATAAAACACTTCTCTGGTAGATTTTATATGTGGATTTCAAAGAGTTTAACATGATTGAAAATGTTTTGGTGTGCTGACTTTCACTTTACTAAAGGGAGTTCCTTGAAACAAATATGGTCTCAGTTTAACCACATAGTTCATTAGTCTAGGAGTCTAATTAGCCTCCTGCACAACACAGAAAAAAAGATACCAAGGGAAGGCTGAAAGTGTTAAAATGTGCATGTTTTTTACTGGCCAGGCCTGATTGTTTCTTTTTGAAGTCAGTGTTTGAATTTAACTTTTTTTTGCTACATGAAATAGAGTTGAATATGAAATGCAGCCCTTCTAAATTATTAACATTAAATATTTACACTGAAGCAGACCAGCACGAAAAGGAAAAGTTAGACTGTGAGCATTCATGGATTAGGAGCACCTTCTCACCCCCCCGAAATCCCCAAACAAACCCCAAACCAAAACACCACTTGCAAAATGAGTTGTTAAAAGCCTTGGGAATTGGACCCATCCGTGCAAAGTGAGGAGGAAGAGGAGCCAGGGCTGGAAGACTTGGAGATTCCAAATGTTTCATTTGCTGGAGTCCTCATGAGGAACTTAAACCAGAAAAATTCAGATTGCAAGTAAAACATAAATGTTTAACAGAGGTTAGGCATTGTTGGATTCTCAAGCTCCAGCAATATTTTAGTAAAAAAATCACTTTTTCCCCCAGAAAGATATTTTCCAGTTGAGATACAGAGTAGTTCAAACACAACCAGTGACTTGGATTATGCAGAAAAGCAGATCTCGTGTTCAGTCCTTTTTGCCCTGCAGTCTGACTTGTTTTGACAGACCTTGGGCCATGTTTCCCTGCCAGCTGTTACCTATTAGAACTGGAATTGTTATTTGTCTCCTGCTGAGATTGGCTGCTTCTGCACCAAAACTGAGCCATTTCTGGAAATCCCTTTTGGAGTTTATCGTGCACTCAGTGCAATTGGGGACTTCAGGCCAGCAAGGAGAAAATGTCCAATTTGTGAAATTTGGGGCACCTGGTTTTTGAAGAGTCCCCCAGAAGCAATAATTTCAGAAAGAGAAGACAAATCATTGCCAGACTCACCCAGAATGTGACACTTAAATCAGACTAGCCTGAAATGTTAATTTTATGTAGATAAACGTGCCCACACAAACGCTGTTATTATATCCCAATGCTGGGATTAAACCAGATTGTCAGAGTCTGAGCTTTCGACCAAGCAGATGCTTCTTATTTTATATTTTCTAGCTCTAAATTAATTCATCTCTCACCTATATCAGCATGTTTGGCCATGGTCTCTCTGCATTTTGCCTCTAGACTGATGAGTTGAATTATGTCAGTCTGGGTATTGATGAGCCCATGGAATCATGGAATGGCTTGGAAAGGACCTTAAAGGATCACCCAGTGTCACCCCTGCCATGGCAGGGACACTTTCCACTGTCCCAGGCTGCTCCAAGCCCCATCCAACCTGGCCTTGGACACTGCCAGGGATCCAACCAAATAATCCCACAAATTCAGAGAAGATCCAGAGAAGATCCATAACTCCTGGCCTTGCTCTGGGATCAGGGAGCAGCTTCTCTGATCCCTCACCACTGGTGGGTCTTTGGCTCCACAAGCACACATTCCACAGGGAGCAGACTTTGGTTAAGCACCCTGGGCCACCTTGGGCATCCCCCTGTCAGAGTTCAGCTCTAACTCCCTTTATGAGGAGCCTCCTAAAATCCATTCCCCTCTGGCTCCTTCTGGACACAGTGGGTGTGTCGATGCAGGAGTCCCCCACCGTGGGTGTAATTAACACTGACTCCATGATGCAGAAGGCTGAATCATTGCTTTATTCCTCTATACTATATTATTGCCATATTCTTAAGAAACTTGTAACCCCTTCCAGCCTGTCTGATAGAGCTTTGACCTCTTTGGTCAACCAACCAAAACACCACCACCCTTTGGTAAACCAATCTCCATAACACATTCCACATTCGCCTAGCAACAGGTGCAGCAAGTGGAGATAAGAATTCTTATCTCCAGGTTTTAATTCTTTCTCTGAGCTTTCTCACAGCTTTTCACAGCCTTCCCCAGGGAAAACGCCTGTGCCTGCTCTCTGTGGAGAGAGCTGCTGCCACATGGGTGAACCATTGGCAGAGCTAAGGACTGAGAATTTCCATCTGACTTGGGGATGCAAACTGTGCTCCTGGCTGGTCCATATTCCTCATGAATAAGGAGTTCCTCACCCAGAGAGACACTGGAGCAAGCCCATCCCAGCTCCACAGGCAGAGCAGGTGCTGCTCTTCAGCTCCTCAGCGATTCAATGAGAGCTTCACCCCAGGCTGGCAGGGTCTGGGAGCTCTGAGCTCAGCAAAGCTGCACCACAAACTGCACCAAGGGCTGGGAACCCCAGTGGAAGAGCCGACTCAGGGCCCTGCAGCACTCTTGGGTTTGGTGTTGCTGGAATGGCTCCCGAGGTATTAAAGAGTCTTTTTCCCAGCCCTGAGACCAAAGAAGAAGTTGAGATTCCTCAGCTCTGGTTCTCAAGGTTGTTTATTCTCTGTTATCTATAACATTCTTTCTCTGACCTGCTGAGATCTGTCCAGCACATTGGTTCATGGCACACTGACTGCCCTTGGGGTGGTGTTATCTTTTTATACTAAAAACTACCTGTACTTTATTTACAATAATTTTCCAATACCTATCACCTATGTTAGACAGTCTGTCTCTACTCTAAACCAATCCAAAAGTGCCACCAGCACAGCAGAAGATGGAGGACAAGGAGAAGAAGGAGAAGGACAGGACACGCCCAGATTCCTCTATCTTGCCTCCTGAATCCCCATTCTAAACCCCCAAAATTCTACTTTTTCACCTTGTGATAAATTCAGTGTCATTCTACTCCAATCCTACACAAGGTTGGTAATTGTTTCCATGGGTTAAAATCAAAGGCACAGGTGTCTGTGACTCCGTGCCAAGGTCTCTGAGCCCCTGCCAGGGTCTGGAGTCCTCCAGGGAGTTTCCTGGGTTCTGACACAGCACTGCAGTCAGAGATGCTGATTTGGCTCCCAGGGATAAACCACAATCTCTTCTCATCAGTGCAAACTCACTGTTTTATGGGACAGCTTCTGCTTTTTACTAGAAATGTGTTTGGAAGGGAGGAGTGACTGTGCTTGGAAATTGAGATAGTGTACATAAAGTCTTTATTCCAGATGTTTCAGTTTTTAGCTTGCATTTTTATTTCAAAACTTGTGAGTTTCATCTTCCCAAGTCCTTAAGGATGTGCTGAAATGGAGGAAAAATATGCAAGTCTGTACAAGAACAAGCCATTGAAAATATCTAAACTTTCCATTTAAAAATTTTAAATTGTATTTATTTTTGGAGCACTGGAAAGTTCTGTTCTTGATTCAGTGATTTTCTATGCAAAACTTTCCAGTGATTTTTCTCCTCTATTTGCTGCATTAGGTTGGTATCTTTGTTGAAGCAGGGAAAGATAAAGGTGCTTTTCCTCAGTGAAGGGCTGCATTTTGTGGAATCCTGGACTGGTTTTGGTTGGAAAGGCCCTAAAGCCCATCCAGTTTCACCCCTGCCATGGCAGGGACACCTTCCACTATCCCAGGCTGCTCCCAGCCCTGTCCAGCCTGGCCTTGGGCACTGCCAGGGATCCAGGGGCAGCCCCAGCTGCTCTGGGCACCCTGTGCCAGGGCCTGCCCACCCTCCCAGGGAACAATTCCCAATTCCCAATCTCCCATCCAGCCCCGCCTTCCTTCAGCTTAAGGCCCTTCACTCTTGTCCTTGTCCATGCTGTTGTGAAAAGTTCCTCTCCAGAGCTGTGGGAAATGTTTCTGTTCCTATAAACTCATTCTGACATTGTTTAACTTTTCAGCATTTATATTGAGCATTTTTCCTGTTTGTTTTGGTCATCAGGAGGAATTTCTTCATGGAAAGGGTGGCCAGGCATTGGAAGTGCCCAGGGAGGGAAGGAGTCCTCAGCCCTGGAGGTGTCCATGGATGTGGCACTCAGTGCCCTGGGCTGGGGACAAGCTGGAGATTGGTGACAGGCTGCACTCAATGACCCTGGAGAGCTCTTCTTTCATGATTCTACAATTCTCTAATATCTTGTATTTCATTGTTTGTCAATAATGGACCTCAACAGATGGTGCTATCAATGAATATCCAACAAAACTCTTTAAAAAGTGTCTAATGCTTTAGAGAAGTGCAGCAGTTCCTAAGTACTGACTGAAAATCTGGTATTTTCCACGTCCAAATATCCTGTTTATACTGGAAAGTGTTTGATTACAGCAAGCTGCAGACATTTTCATCTAGAAAGAGATGAGACATTTCAATCAGTGCTGAACAGCAGAGGAACTTAATGATGTGAAAAAACCGTAAAAGCCAGACTACATTAACTCTTATATGATAACACATTATCTGTGCTAGAGGGAGCAGAGTGTTCATGAAATAATGGGGAAATAATAAAACTAAGATACACTGGACCAGAATTCCTTTTGTGAAACCAGGGAATATTTTTAGTAAGCTGGTATCTCACAGAATTCCTGTTTTAATGAAGTATTATATAACGGAAATTAATTGTCAGGTGTTAATTTCTGCTGAAATAGGAATTCTGAACGTGGGAAGGCTCTTTTCAGGTTCTCCAGCCCAGTTTTCTAAGGAAATGAGGCTGCTGCACAGGTTTCTGTCTGTGTTTGAACCCATGGGTCAAGTTCAAGGGAATCTTAGGAGGAATTAGAGGTGTCAAAGGTCAGACAGGCCTGTGGATTTTGGGAAAATCAGAAGCCATATGAGCCATGCAAGAGATCCCATAAATCAGGAATGGATCAGACCCTGTAAGGCCCCAGATGTCCACAGGTGTGAAGGTCCATGCAGGAGCAGTGGGTCAGGCATGAACCCAGCAGCAATTCCTGAACCCATGGGAATTCCTGGAGGCCAGGCCTGGATTCCTGGTACAGAACCTGCAGGCTGGAGGCATTAATGGGGATTACACTGTCTTGGTTTGGAAAGCCAGGAGTCTTCTAAGGAAGGCAGAAGCCTCCCTTGAAATGAAGAATGTAAACCCTCCACCCCTCCAAATTGCTATAAATTTGAAATTAAGGGGCTCTCAGGCAAAAATATGGAAGCAGGAAATAACAGTTCTTTAATAGGGAAAGGAAAAAAAAAAAGGATAAAATAAACAATGCAATACACCGGAACAACACTGACAGAGTCAGAACCCAACCTGACACCCTGTGGGTCAGGGTGTTGGTAGCAGTCCCATTGGAATTGTGGCTGCAGCCCTTCTGCAGTGTCAGGGGTGGTTCTGCTGGCGCAGGGATCCTGTAGAAGGGTTGATTCTTCCTCTGAAGATCCAGTGGAGGAAAAGGCAGCTGCTGTTCCTCTGGGAATCCCGTGGAGAAAGCCATGCTGGTGTCTCAAAAACCTCTGGATTATATCTAGGTAGCAATGCTTGGCTCCTCCCTCTGGGCTCACATCTGCCAATGGGATGCTGTAGTTCTTATCAGCCATGCAGTGACATTCAATAGCTGTTATCAGCAATGTCCCCTCCCGAGGGAGGTGTGAATGTGGTCACTCAAAGAGTGAGATAAAGCAAACTGCCCACTTGACAAAGGTAATCTGCCACACAGATTGTAATAGAAAACATCTTGCATTGCAATCTGGAACAACACCAAGCCCTCAGGGAGGGATCTGCAGTGGGACTGGGGGACAGGAGCTGCACTCCCTGCCCTGGGGACACGGAGGTGCTGAGACAGACCCACACATGAGAAGGGCACTGGTGCCTCATCCTTCCGAAATGTAATTTTTGCATTCAGGACCGGAGAAGCTCCTGGTGCCCCAGCAGGGCTCCGAGGGTCATTTCCTGTGAATATCTCGGGCATCTGTGAGCAGGGCTGACACTAATGCCGAGTGACAGCAGCGTCTTCTAGCCCAGGGCATCGTCAGCAGGGCCGGGTGCTCCGAGCTGACAGCCGGGCTCCCTGAGCTGTCACTGCCTCTCCTGAGCTGTCCCAGGGAGAACAGCAGCAGCAGCAGCCATGCTGACATTGTTTAACTTCTTAGCATTTATATTGTGCATTTTTCCTGTTTGTTTTGGACATCAAGAGGAATTTCTTCACAGAGAGGGTGGCCAGGCATTGGAAGTGCCCAGGGAGGAGAGGAGTCCTCAGCCCTGGAGGTGTCCCAGGGAGAGAAACAGCAGCAGCAGCCATGCTGGGGGAGGGAGGGGGCCCTGGGAGCTGTGATGGCTGAGGGAAGGCAGGGGGAGCCTTGTCAGCCCAAACCAGGCTGCAGGGCTGACTCAGGACCTGGAGCTGACCCACCTGGAGCCAGGGAGGATGGTGCCTGCAAGTGCTGCTGGAGAAACGGTCCTGTCCTGCTCCAGCTGGGATGGGGGTCATGTACTGCAGGCAGCTCCTGCAGGGCTGAGCCTTGCGATCCCTCTGGGAATGGGGCTGGGCTTTGGGATCACTGTGGGAACAGGGCCGAGCTCTGGGATCACTCTGGGAACAGGGATGAGCCTTGGGATCACTCTGGGAACAGGGCTTTGGGATCACACAGGGCTGAGCTGTGGCTGAGCTTTGGAATCAGGGAGTTCATTCCCTGAATCAAGGAGGTTTCAGTGTCCTTGCTCTGCTGGAGAGAAGCTGCACAGAAGTCAGGAGGGAGCAGGTCCAGGACAGCTGAGCTGGCTGAGGGATATTCCAGACTGGAAAACATCATGGACAGGACATTAACTGCACCCAGCTGTGTACAAGGGGCCATCCCCTGTCTTTGGGAAGGGAACAGGGCAGATGCATCCCTGTGATGGGAGCTGGGGACTTCACATCCTGGCTGGAGAAGGGTCTCTGTGCCTTGACCCCAGAATGGTTTGGGTGGAAATGGACCCCAAAGCCACCCAGTACACCCCTGCCATGGCAGGGACACTTCCCACTATCCCAGGCTGCTCCAAGCCCTGTCCAACCTGGCCTTGGGCACTGCCAGGGATCCAGGGGCAGCCCCAGCTGCTCTGGGCACCCTGTGCCAGGGCCTGTCCACCCTCTGAGTGAAGAATTCCTTCCCAATCAGGGGCTATTTTCATTCTGGAGAACATTTCCGCAATAAAAGGGCTGGATATGAACCTGAGCTTGTTCCCCTGAGCTTAAGATCATCCCTGGGAAAGCACAGAAGAATGTGAACTTCTCCCAGAGCTGGGATGGTGCCCACAGGGTTCCACAAATGTCCTGAGCAGGATGTGGGACAGAGGGACCTTTTAATGTGCCCTTTTAATGCAAAGGGAGCAGCTCCTCCATGGCTGTTTCAGTGCCTCTTTTCCCAACACTTGAAACAACAGTGATTGTATTGAGATATTGAATAAGAAATATCTTTAATTTTCCATGGTCTAAGGGGTGACAATTTGGGATCAGTGCAGTCAGGGCAGCTCAGGGGAAGAGCTGAGCTGTCAGAGTGGGGGTCAGGCACAGGCCCCACTGCAGTCAGCCCTGGTGCATGGATCCCACCTTACTGGGATTCACACAGCAGCAGCATTTGAGGAAGCACCTTGAGCTCTCTTCCTTTGGTACTCAGAGTTCCTACACCCAGCACAGTAAAATAGCCTGGGGTAGTGCAAAGCCCCAAAAATGAAACAGGAGAGGTGTGAGGCTCTGAGCTGGAAGCTCTGCAGAGGTCCAGGGAAATCTGCTAGGATCACGTTGCACATTTTTTAGATAGCTGGGAGTTTCCTATTTGGCTTGAGAGAACCACCTCTTTTGTGTTCCTGTTCAGAGGGAGCACTGGGCTCCCCGGGAATTGCTCAGTTCCTGGTTTAATGCATGTTATATTTGCCCAATTATCCCATCATCAAAAAAAAAGCAGACAATATTAGAGGTAGCAGCAATTTTAATTGAATAGTTTGGAAAATATATAAAATCGGATACACTTGAAATATTGACAATATAATTTGATTAAAATAAGTGATAATTTGGTTCCAATAATAGCGCATAAGCAAAAGATAACCGCGGGGTACAGAGTGCAGGGCTCTGGAACCCGTGCCACGTCACGTACAAGCTTCCCAAGTGAAGATTCCTCCCTTTTATGCCATGTGTCAATGCCATCTCCTCCCATTTTTGATTCATCACACTTCTACCTCCACCTCATCACCACCTTCACCGCGTATGCGCCACCACTCATTTTGGTGGTCGCACCACTTTTTGAAGGTCGTCTCTGATGAAGGCCTCTCCTCTTCCTCGATGTCCTTCAACTCACCCTTGGATCACACATGTGCACCAAGCTAGTATAATGTAAGCTAAAACTAACATAATATTATATTTAAGCATCAAAGCAATAAATATCTTATAGCTGGCATTTTCCTGGGACCCAACCAAATTTTCCCTTCTTTCTGTTAATTTTCTGTTACCTCTTGCTTTTTCCTTCCTTGAACATCTTCAGGAAAGGGTGGGGGGGTGGAACCCCTCCTCTCCCTTTCTTCCTTGGCATTACACCTTTTAACTGTTTTATTATTTCCAAATATTAATTACTGTATCAATATTGATTACTGCTTCAATTTTGTCAGCACGAATCAAACCTATTTACCACAATACAGAATTTTAAATCAGGTCTAAAATAGCTGCCAAGATCTGAGTGAGACAGTTGCCCTCCCTGCAGCAAGGTCCAACATCCCACCTTGAACCACAGCAGGAAAGTTCTTGTGGGTCCAGCAATGGCCCAAGGTGTCTGGGGAACTCATCTGTACTGGGAATATTGACACTTTAACCTCAGATTTATCTGTCTCACTGAGAGCTGGGCTGGAACTGGTTAACAAAGCTAAACGCTTTGAGATTCTCAGATGAAAGGCAGCCTAGAGGTCCAAAGGATGTAGAGCGTTTATTACCAGCTGAGAGAGACATGAGGAGCTGCAGCGTGTTGAAAGGAGTCCTGCCAATTAATTTGCACTTAAACAGAAGTGTTGGGGTTGTTGTGCTGAAAGTTTTGTTTTTCAGAAAATTGAAAAATAAGAAGTCAAACCAAAATCAAAAAGAAAAAGGAAAGGGTCAAGACTCGTTGGATAATGTAATGCCTTTGCAGGTTCAGTTTTGCTGATGAAAGCTTTAGTACTTGAAAACTCTGTGATTCTCTGATTCTCAACAATAATGCACAGGAAATATGTAAAGGCTCCTTTACTGCTGTGAAAAGCAGGTAAAATAAAGCTGCTAAGAAAGTGAAGATGCTGTGGTGAACCAGTCTGTCCACAAGGAGGGAAAAATGGTTTGGCTGCTTTCTCCTCCGAGCTGAAGTACAAGACACAACCAGAGCACCTAACCCAGGAACAAATCCCTGGCCTTTGGAAGGTGCATTAATGAGGCTCTAATTAGAGGTGGGGAAGGAGGAGGGAAGGGCAGAGCAGAGGCAGGATCTGCCCTGCAGAGCCCAGCACAGGAGGGACCTGGAGCTGCTGGAGAGCCCAGGGAGGCTCCAGGATGATCCTAGGGATGGAGCAGCTCTGCTGGGAGAGCTGGGATTGTTAAATTGGAGAACAGATCAGAGGTGACCCCGCTGTGGCCTTGCAGGGCCTGAGGGAGCCACAGGAAAGAGAGGATTTCCAAGGGATGGAGGGACAGGCACAGGGAATGGCTCCCACTGCCAGAGGGCAGAGCTGGATGGGATATTGGGAATGAGGAATTGTTCCCTGTGATGGTGATGTCCTGGCACAGGGTGCCAGAGGAGCTGTGGCTGCCCCTGGGTCCCTGGCAGTGTCCAAGGCCACCTCTCCTGAATAAGAGGTGGATCTATCACGCTATTTTGAATTCAGAAAGAAGTTCAAGTTAAACCATTGGCTCCAGAGAGCTGCTGCTGGCAGAGCTGGTGAGGGATGTGGATCTGCTGTGGAAGTTCCATCATCAGCTCCTCATTTTAGGATCATGTTTGTGGTTTTTCTGTAACACAACAGCTGTGGTACCCTACAAAGGGGCTGGAGGGGACTCAGCTCCTGGGCACTGGTTCTGGGGCAGCAGAAGTGCCTTGCCTAGTGCAGATCCTCAGGAGAAACAACCCCTGGGTGCCTCCACGGCACTGCAGGGAGGGCAGAGGGCGTGTGGTGGACACAGGGGGCAAAAAGAAAAGAGATGAGAGAGACCCTGAGTGGTCCAGGTGGAGATTGAGGGGTCTGTGAGCACCTGAACACCATGATTTGGACTCTGCAATTAAAAATACAGACCAAACTTGGGGTAATTATCCTGGCAGTCCTCACCAAGCTCCAGAGAGACAAGGAACCCATCTGTGCTCAGATCAAAGCCCCTCTTTTGGAAATACAGGAGTTGAGTCATTCCTTGCTCTCCACAGAGATCACAGAGCTCTTGTTTGCCATTCTTGCAGTGCAAAGTCCACAAAATCTACAAGTATAATAAAATTATGTGTGTGGGGAGAGGAGGGAAGAAATGTAAATTTGTGTTTTGATGGTTTATCTTGGAAAACAAAAAACAAAATAATGACACCTGTTGTTTCCACCCAGACTGTGCTTTTATTTGGATGCTTTTAAGAAAGTGAATGATATTTGTCAGTAAATATCCACTCCAGCAATGTGGGGGAATGTTGAGTTTGTGAAGGTCCCCAGGATAAGGTGAGAGATGAGAAACTGACTCCATGTTATCTGAAGGCTGATTTATTATTTTATTATATTATTTTATATTAAAGAATACTATACTAAAATTATACTAAAGAAAAAGGATACAGACAGGCGGCTTAACAAGAATGATTACTAAACACTTGTGACTGACTCCTCAGGGTCTGACACAGCTGGCTGTGATTGGTAATTAAGTAAAAACAATTCACATGGAACCAATCAAACATTGATGAGTTGGTAAATAATCTCCAGACCACATTCCAAAGCAGCAAACACAGGAGAAGCAACCAAATAATTATTGTTTTCATTCTTTTCTGAGGCTTCTCAGCTATCCAGGAGAACAAAACCCGGCAAAGAGGATTTTTCAGAAAATATGACATTGACAGGGGGAATAGGGCTTTTTCATACAATCCCAGATTGGTTTGGGTTGGAAGAGGCTTTAAAGCTCTTCAAGTTACACCCCTGGTCTGCAGGGACACCTTTCACCAGCCTGGGGTACTCAGAGCCCCTTCCCAAGGTTTTGTATCCTCTGGTCCCTTCTAAAGCTGAGTGAGTGACTCATGGATGCTCTCAAAGAGCCTTTGGTGTATTTTGGGACAGGAAAAGGAGATGGTCCCAAGGCAGTCATTTCTCATGGATTTTTATTTCTTTTTTTCTGATTGACCCTGGCCTCAGCAAATCCTTTATTTCTAAGAAAACTAAAGGGTATAAAAGAAGGGTTTGTTGTTTCTTTATGCGTTAACTGAACTTTGGTGGATTTCTCAGGAGAGGTTTAACCTTTGCTGGTGCAACTGGAACATGTGAAGAGCTGAAAGGATGGGCTGGGAGCATGGGGAAGGCTGGAAAATAGGCAGGGATGCCTTAAGATAAAGCAGCAAACAGATGGGGGAAGAGTTTTAAAATGAGCAATGCAGAGCCCATCCCATTGCCCAGAACCATCCCAGGATGTGTCCTGTGTCTCCTGGGATTCAGAGGGGCAGAAAACCTTGTCTGAAAACTCCCCAAGTCCTTTTACGCTGAATTCAGATGTTCAGACTTTCTCCTCAGTTGACAATCCCAGCACAGGGCTCTCCTGTGATGATGGAATTCTGCTCTGAGGGATCCCTGCCCCAGCTCCCTTGTGCCCAGGGGAAGATCCGAGTTACAATTCTGCTCCCAGGAACCTCTCCCTGAACCTCCTCTCTCTGCAGGGCAGCTCCTGGAGCTGGGCTACAGCTGATGTGAGGGTCAGTGACATTTTCCACCTGGTTTCCCAGGAAAATCTGCAAAGTGTCTGCACATCAGCTCTGACCTGAAGTCTGATAGTGATCAGTCCCTGAAAAAATGAAAATAAAACTTCCTTGCTCTGAGGCTTTCTTGTAAACCAGGAAGTCAGGGGAGGAAGAACACCTCTGTCTCTGCAGGAGCAAAGTGTTGCTCCCAAAGAGATTTGAGTGAGACAGGATGGATGCAGGGAATGGCAGCTTTGCTGGCCCTGTAGGAGGGGAGAAATCATTCCCCATGCCAGGGCCTAATTCTGATCTGTATTTCAGACAGTCTGATGCTCTTGGTGCAACTCCTATGTCAGGTGTGGCTTTCAAAGCAGAGGGGCTCCCACTGGAGCAGTGTTTTGGCTTTGGACAGCTCAGCACAGTTCTGTGGGCTGGCCTTAGTCAGATACAAAATCTAAACAAATAATGAGCAATATCTAAACAAATAATGAGCAATATCTGCTCTCCTCTCCCTCGGCTGTCTGGCAGAGGAGGGTTCAGCTGCAGGTACAGCTCATTTGTCAATGATGCCACAAGCTCCAGTGTCCCCTGTGTGGGAATCTTTAAAATCAGAGAGTTTTGGGAAAGCTGCAAAAGGCAGGCCTCAGAGACAGCAGAACTGTGATTGGAACTAAGCAGTAGCCATGAGATTGGTCAGCAGAAAAATTATGTAAGGAGTAGAAAAGTAAGGACAAATAGAACAATGGTCTGTGTATTAATACTTGTCTAGAATACCTCCTTAAGCTGCAGAAAAGTTTATCTAGTGAGATTATTAGGAAATTTTAAGCTTAATAATGGAGCTCTGTGCATTGGGTTTTAAGGCTTACAAACAGGTATTGTATTTGAAATAATCAGGCATTGTTTTAACCACAGGTACCTGCGTTTACAGTGACTGGATGGAACTATTGTCAGTGTGCTTTTGCTTTGTGTGATTGGGCAAAAAACTTATAAAGTGAGTTGTAACATTGAGCTCTTGGTCTGCTGCCTGGGATGTGAGCTGGTGGCATCTTCCCATTGCCATAACCATGTAATGAGACCGATGCTGGAAAATAAAACAGCTTTAGAGGTGACCCCAGCACTCCCAGCCTGTTTGTGATTTATACAGAGACCCCAGCTGGGGACACCCCTGCAATGCTTCCAGGGACTGATTACAGGGTTCAGCACTTTAACAAATGCTCCTGCTATGCACTGAGGGAAACAAAGACAGGGTAGGACTTGCTAAGTGTGGCTGGAATTGTGATGTCCTTCAACGAAATGACAAGTGTTTAGAATGAATCATGGAATCTCATGGGTTGGGTTGGAAGGGACCTTAAAAGATCATCTCATTTCATCCTCTTGCCATGACAGGGACACCTTCCACTAGACCAGGGTGCTCCAAGCCCCATCCTACCTGACCTTGGACACTTCCAGGGGGAAGCCACAACCTCATCCCAACCTTTAAGTTCAAATTCCTCTTATACTCCACCACTCTCTTACTTTTTTTGAGCACTCCTACATATAAAGGATGCAAGGCTGTTCCACCTGTGTCCTTCCCTGAACCTTGCCAGTCTATTTTAGACCCAGATTAAGTTGTGGGCCCTCTGAGGCAGAAATAAAGCACCTGTCATGGCTGCAGAGCTCCCATCAGCTCTGGCAATAATTTTAATCATGAGTAGCTCTGTAATTTGCCAATCCTTCTGCAGAAATACCAGAGATCCCTTGTGTGGGATGTGTGTGCACCAGGGTCCCAGAGGCCATCTGAGGCCCTCAGACAGTTTCATGTATTCAGTCAATTTTATATACTCAGCCAACTTTATACACTCAGCCAATTTCCATAGTTTCCCCTTAGTTCTGGGAAGGGCCCACTCAGGCAGGTAATGCCCTTCCCTCTCCTGCACGCAAGCTTGGCTCTGTGTCCTTGGTTACAATATAAAAATGGATTCTACTCCCATTCTCCTGGTTTAGGGCAAATTTGGGAGAAAACCTCCAAAGGAGGGCCCCTCCAGAAACCAAACCCACACGGCCCCTCCCACCCCAACCAGTTCAGGAAGGATTCCTTGGAGAGAAGTGGAAAGAACCTGTTTATTTAACAGGCACAGCACCCCCAGCACACAAAATGAACAGTACCAGGTGACATCACTCTGTCACCACTCTGAAAAAGATGACAAATTTAGAGTGTCTCTCTTGGGGGTGGTCACTCTGTTCTCAGTCCCTCCTGTGCTGGGGCAGCTGCTGCAGCCACAGGGTGCAAACTCTCGGTGTTCCCAGGTCCCAGCCCGGAGCAGGTTCGAGTAGGTCCAAAAAGGGAAAGAGAAACAGTCCAGGGAAAATTTGGACTGCTTAGCTAAACTAACTAATGAGCAAGAGCAAAGCAGGAGCAAAGCAAAAAGCAAAGCAAAAAGCAAAGCAAAAAGCAAAAGCAGCACCATGCACTGCCCTGTCTGTGTGTCCCACCAGACACAGGGGAGCAGCTGAGAGCAAAACCAAAACAAAACATTTGCTCTTCAGAGCCAGTCTTGAAGGCACAGAACATGATATCCAGCATAAACAGAACACAGGAATGGGGATACAAACATCATAACATCACCCTAGGACACTCATCCTCAAAAGCTGCTGAAACCAGGAGGGGCATCGTTTTTTCCTTATCTCCTGTTAACGGGCCCATCAATGTCTTGCCATGTGACTCAGAGATAACTCTCTCAGGGAGCCATTTCTGTTCAATGGGTAATCAAGGACCCACCGCATGACTCTCAACGATTTCAGCCCATTGTGAGATGCTCTGCCCAGGGGGGAGGAGCTAAGCATCACCAGCTGGATATAATCTGGGTTTTGGGACACCACAAGCAGTATTTCCACTGGATTCCCAGAGGAATGGCCACCCTTACCCACTGGTCTTCCAGAGGACAAGAGATAACAGATGGTTTCTACAGGATCACCACTTCAACAAGACCATTTCATCCAGGTACTGCTGCCACCACCCTAATTAGCAAGCTGTCAGGTTGTATTCTGCCAGTAGATTTTTTTTCTTTTGTATTATTGCATGTATTTGGCTTTTCCCCCCTTTTCCTAATAAATTGTATTTCTGACTTGGAGTCTCTCACTGGTTTTGCTTTCAAACCAGAACACTCTGTAAGGATTTTCTCCATCCCAATACCCTTTCTACATGGAATTCTCCTCTAGACTGGCTCTTACCTCTGTTGCCTCAGAGGTACAGACAGAGCAGCTGTGGAGCTCCTTTAGGCTTTTCCTGCTGGCAGCATGAGAGGTTTCACCTTCCTCAGCCAGCTGTAAATTAATTGTGCTGGAGTAGCAGCTCCTGCCCTTTGCATCCAACGTTCAGGTACTTGTGAGCTCAGGTTCTCTGCTGCTGGACCATCTCTAGACAGCTCCACCCTGACCTTCCTGGACAGCTGGACATGTGAGGTGACCCCAGCAGATGCTGTGGGACGTTGGACTCAGTCTGGAGATTTGGGGTAACTTAAATGTGACCTTCCAGGAGCTGAAGGGGCTACAAGTAATGTGGAGAGGGACTGGGGACAAGGATCTGGGGTGGCAGGACAAGGGGAAATGGCTTCCCACTGCCAGAGGGCAGAGTTAGGTGGGATATTTAGAAGGAATTGTTCCCTGGCAGGGTGGGCAGGCCCTGGCACAGGGTGCCCAGAGCAGCTGTGGCGGCCCCTGGATCCCTGGCAGTGTCCAAGGCCAGGTTGGACGGGGCTTGGAGCAGCCTGGGATAGTGGAAGGTGTCCCTGCCATGGCAGGGGGTGGCACTGGATGAACTTTAAGGTCCTTTCCAACCCAGTCCACTCTGGGATTCTGTTTATGGAGCAGAAGGGACAGCAAGTGTCACACGTGGCACGTGCAGGGAGATGTGGAATTGGTTCTTAACCCTCTAAACCCATTTATCAAACTCCTCACAAATTCTGGTGAACGAGTTATAGATATGGAGCAAGTAAAGAAAAATCTCTGGAGCAGGTTAATATTTTAAAGCTTGTGCCAAATTTTAAAGATAACATGGTGTAGTCCAGCTGCTGCTGCCCCCCCAGCCCCAGAGCAGTGCCTGGAGCTTTCTCTGTGTGCCCAGAACTGCTGCACCCAGAGTGGCACCAAAGGGCTCTTGGAGTTCCTGGGCTGAAATAGGATTTGCCAGCATGCTTTTGATTGACTTAAAGGCCTGGAAAAGTGCTTTAGAGAATATTAGTTATTTTCTAATTAGGTTTTTTCCCTGTGGACCCTGTTTTCTTCTCTCCAACTTCACTGCGCAAATCCATGGGGTTTTTCCCCCCCAGGCTTTATTTAAAACATTCTCAATGCAAAGGCAGAACTCAAAATCTTTTCTCTGTAGATACTTTTTGTATTTGTGCTTTTTTAATGAAACAACTTTATGATTGACTGTTGAGTTGTGAATCTGAGCTGTCCACCTGGGATTTGGATTAAAAAGAGGTGAGTTGATGATGGACTGGTAGTACCTTCTCAGGCACTTCCACTTAATCTATATTTTCAATTAAAGTGGTGACTATCTTGATATCCTCTTTTCCATCTGATGTGGTTGAGGATTCAGGACTTTATGGCAATGATACTCAGCTAGAAAAGCTGGGACAGCTGGAGCAATGAATTTATGGAATCCTGGAATGGTTTGGGTTGGAGAGACATTAAAGCCCACCCAGAGCCACCCCTGCCACGGCAGGGACACCTCCCACTGTCCCAGGCTGCTCCATGCCCTGTCCAGCCTGGCCTTGGGCACTGCCAGGGGTGATTTTCAGTCCAGCAGCTCCTGTAACCTCCTCCCTTTGAATTTATTCTTCTGCCTCCTGCCTTTCCCCTGCTTTTCAAACATCCTGTGCCGAGCTGTGACAGAGCTGGGCAGGTTTAACCCCAGAGTCCAGGCAGGGGCTGCCTGAGGCCAAAACAAAGGGGAACAGCAGGATCTGCTTTTCCATTCTGTCTGGGCTGCAGAATGTGGAATAGCACAGAACCTTCGTGCTCCATCTCATAGCACTGATCTGCCCCTGAGGGGGATAAAGAATATCTATTTAATATAGTTATAATTAATTGATCTATTAGAACATAGCATGGAGAATGGAGGCTTTGGGAGAGCTCATTGTGGCCTTCCAGTCCCTAAGGGAGGCTGCTAAAAAAGTGGCAGTGACAGGACAAGGGACAATGGGTTCCCACTGCCAGAGGGCAGGGTTTGATGTGATATTGGGAAGAATTTCTTCCCTCTGAGGGTGAGGAGGCCCTGGCACAGGGTCTCCAGAGAAGCTGTGGCTGCACCCTCCTGCAAATCTCTGCAGAACCCAACTCTGCCTTTAAAGCAAAGCTCTGCCTGTGTGTTTTCCATGATCCCTCAGGCCTGTTGAAAATCCCGTGCTGGGCTGCAGAACAGGGAATTTTCAACATCAAACCTCCCTCTGTCCAGTCTGAAAGCTCCCCAAGCTGTAAAATTGGGAAGAAGAATTCTGATGCTTTGAAGAGCAATAACATCAGATTGTTCTGCTTCTGTTTTCTGTAGATCCAGAGTCTGTTGTCCAGATGGTGGATCCACCCTCCATATTCAGCAGTGAGAGCCTGTTCTTACACGGAAATTGTGCTAATTAAAAAATAGCATTTTACTGAAAATAGAATAAAAATATTTGGAAGTTTTGAAGCATTTTGGAAGCAAATAAAGATACTGCAAAGAAGGACAGCAGTTCTGCCTCCCAAAGAAAACAGGGTTTTTTTGCCTTAATTCCTTAAGAAAGATGGGGTACAATTTTTGGAGGAGATACAGTATGAGGTTTTCCATTTTAGGGACAAAACTTTCTAAGCTGCAGAACCTGAGTGGTATTGAGTGGTAAGAGTGGGAGAAATTACACTCAGAGTGCCTGGGGACTGCTCTAGCTCTGGGCAGAGGTGAAGTCCATGTGAGTAAGGAAGGGAGGGAGAAACAAACCCCTATCCCTTCTGTCACCATAGTGTTTTATGAAAAATCCCTTCACCAGGATTTCTTCTCATGGGAAGCTGGGAAGCTTCAGCTTCTCCATGTTTTGCTCCTCTGGAATGTGATTTAGAGAATTGTTTACCCAGCATGCAAATTGTTTTAACTTAATGATCAATCACAGCCAGCTGTGTCAGACTTGCTGAGTCAGTCACGAGTTTTTATTATTCATTCTTGTCTAGCTTTCTCATGTATTCTCTCTCTTTCTTTAGTATAGTTTTAGTATATAATTTCTTTTAATATAACATAACGTATCATGACACATGACATTAACATAACATATGACATAACAACATAAACATAACATCATATCATAAAACAGTAAATCAGCCTTCTGAGAACTTGGAGTCAATTCTCATCTCTCACCTTGTCCTGGGGACCCTCACAACACCACAACACCCTTCCTGCAGAGAAAAGGAAGCTCCTGCCCTCACTCCTCCCATCCAGGTGGGGGTACACTGGCACAGGTTGTGGCTGCCCCTGGACCCCTGGAAATATCCACAGCCAGGTTGGACAGGGCTTGGAGCAATCTGGGATAGTGGAAGGTGTCCCTGCCATGGCCCGGGTGGGTTCTTGAAGTCCCTCCCAACCCAAACCAGTCTGGGATTCATCATTCCATGATCTCTTGTTGTTATGCCTTGAGCTGATCTGGTTCATTGTGCTGGGAGTGGTGCCAGCTCTGTGGCAAGACTGGAGCCAGGAAAAAGAGGGAATGGGGAGGAAAAAGCCCTGAGCTGAGCACAGTCCCTGTCTCTGTGAAGGCTGAAAAGCATCCAAGGCTGCCAGATGTAAAAATTCCTCTCACTGATGTTTCTCCCAGTGGAAAAGCAGTCAGAAATGGTGGCCTGAAATCAAGTCAGGGACTCAGTTGTCACCACTCAGTCCTGTACTCCAGAGGACCAAAATCTGCAAAGAAGGCCAGAAAAATATGCGAGAGATAAAATTCTTTCCCTGTGGAGCTGAATTCATCTTGCCAAGCAGGATTTGTGCTTTTGGGAGAGGTTTCTCTTTTTTCAGCATCTGATTTGGATCTTTTATTTTCCTCTCTTTTTTTCCCACTGAATTCCTTCAAACACTTCCTTGATTTTCATTGGAGTGTCATGTGGAGCCCAGCCCCTGGAGCAGAGGAGACATTAAATTGGTGTTGCAGATAAAATCAGCAAATTGCACAAGTCAACAGCAAAAGCTCCTGACATGGACATGTCCCCTTAATAATGAATCATTGCCAAGCATCAGGTGCTGAATGAGAGGATCTCCTGAATGAACCAGCTCCTAAATCTTTCCATTCACACTGGAGGAAGAGGCCAATGCCATTTTTCAATGAATATTTCTGGTCACAGGAAAACAAGCTGTTAACAGGCAACATCCAAAGGAATAAAATGAAAATATTTAAGTTTCAAGGCTAAGTCCACATTCCAAGGAAGGACTGAAATATATATGCATAAATATAAATAAATACAAATACAAAACAAAATAGAAACGTCATTTAAATGGTTTCCAGGTGCTTAGAAAGATCAGGGCGTTGCCACAACAAACACCTGGAAAGGCGAAGTCCCTGGAAAGGCTTCTCAGCGTGATACTGCCCTTGAAGAGCCATGGAGGAAGAGCAAGCAGGGAAATGTGAACCTGTTTCCTCACAAATTTTGGTCCTATTCACACTCAAAAAATTCCCTTGGAGTGCTCAGGCCCTGGTGGTTTGGCTGTGGCTGGATTCCAGGTGCTCCCAAAGCTGTTCTGTCCCTGCCCTTCCCAACTGGACAGGGCAGAGGAAATGGGATGTAAGGCTCTGGGTTGGGAGAAGGACAAGGAGAGATCAGACAACAGCTCCTGCCTTGAGCAAAACAGACCCAGCTTGGGAAATTGAGTTTAATTTACTGGCCAATAAATCAGAGTAACATCATTAGAAATCAAACAAACTCTTAGAACCCCGTGCGTGGTGCTCCCAGGAACTAGGTGGGCCTTCCAAAGGAAGAACCTCCTTCCCCATGTGTTTGTTCCCTTTAAAACACATTTTCTGGCACAGGGGGAGTGGCGGTTTTGTTCTGAGTTCTTGGCACCCCCCTGATGAACTTCTGCCCTGAAAGTGAATTAAATCAGTATTTTATTCCCTGTCTAGGAGACGCCGCTGCTTTGGAGGCTGGAGTGTAATGAACTTGCTGTTTATTACAATTAACAAATAAATCCCTGCATCTTTAAATTAGATCGTAAATCTCTCCGTGCAATTCAATACTGCAGTAATGATGTTTTCCTTCCCAGAAGAGATTCTTCAGTGATAGGAGCCAGGCAACTTCCCTTCCAAATAATGCGACCCCGAGGACATTCCCTGTGACACATTTGGCCTTTTTGTCAGTGGCTTCCTTCCCTCAGAATCATCTGAGATGAGGTTTGAGCACAGCTCTGCCAGCTGGTGAATGATAGCGGCTCATGCTGCAGGAAAAAGGCTGTCTGGAGCTTCCCCCAGGAGTCTGGATATGGCTTTGGGAATGGAGTGGTTTATTGGGGTTATAGTGCTGCCCCACTGATGGTGGCACTGGCTGAACTGGAAGATCTCTTCCAATGGCTGTCGCCACATTTCTCTGCACAAAGAAAAGCAAGGCACAATTCTTCCCAAGAATATTTCTAGGTTTCACATTCTCTGAACCTCAGAGAAAGGAAAAGCAATTCTTATTTCCTTTGCTGTGCTTGTGTTTGTGCAAAAGTAGAATGCAATGTGGGGACTGTTTACCCGCAGTGATGGTTCCTTGGCCTGTCAGGGCCACGTGTGTGTGTGTCTGTGTGTGTCGGGATGTCAGAACCCAGGACATTGCTCTGGCTGCTCTGGAGTACTCAGGGCCCTGCCAGGGGGCTCAGAGACCTTGGCATGGAGTCACAGACACCTGTGCCTTTGATTTTAACCCATGGAAACAATTACCAGCCTTGTGTGAGGAGTTACAAACCACAAGAGTTTGAGTAGAATGACAGTGAATTTATCACAAGGTGAAAATGTAGAATTTTGGAGGTTTTAGAATGGGGGTTCAGGAAGCAAGATGGAGGAATCTGGGCATGTTCTGTCCTTCTCCTTCTTTTTCTTGTCCTCCATCTTCTGCTGTGCTGGTGGCACTTTTGGATTGGTTTAGAGTAGAGACAGACTGTCTAACATAGGTGATAGGTATTGGAAAATTATTGTAAATAAAGTACACATAGTTTTTAGTATAACAAGCTAACACTGCCCCAAGGGCAGTCAGTGTGCCTGAACCCAAAGTGTTGGACAGATCTCAGCAGGTCAGAGAAAGAATGTTATAGATAACAGAAAATAAACAACCTTGAGAACCAGAGCCAAGGAACTCTGTCTGCTTCTTTGGTCTCGGGGCTGGGAAAAAGAGACTTCCCAACAACTTGGGGTCATCTCAACACCAGAGACCTCATCATTGGGATTGTGGGATGACAGTCACAAGATTCTGTGCAGTTGGAGTGCAGTTGAGTGCTTGGCAGGTTCAGTTTAGATGTAATGTAACAGACTGTAATATAGTATAATAAAGTAATTAATTAGCCTTCTGATAAGATGGAGTCCTCCTCATAATTTCTCCCTGCCACAGGGGTGGACCTGTTTCTATAAACAGTGATGATTCTGTGACCTAAAGGACTGAACTTGAGCTCCCCCTCTTCTCTTTTCAGAATAAGGTGCTCCTGCTTGGGAGGAATTCCCTGTCCTTCTCCACCCCTTGTTTGCCCTTCTGTTTTCCCCAACACCAACGTCACCTCCATCTCCTCCGGTGATGTTTGGCAAAACATTCACTCAAGGCTCTGTTTGCTACAGGTTGGTGCCACTCGAAGCTCCCAGTAATCAAAGCTGCTGCTAATTAGGTGCAGTGCAATTACATCACTGCCTTTCAGGAAATCAAAGACACAATCCCAATTAACAATAATAATTCAAAACAATTAAGCAGCTACAGCTGGACTTATTTTCATCCAACTTGCAGTAAATGAGCCTTCTGTCCAGCAGGCCTTCAGCTCCCAGGTAAACAAACTAACAACAAGTCTATAAAAGGAAAAATCAATAAAAGATCATTTGCAACTTGTAATAGGTTTGCAAATCTGAGAATGAATAGTAGATTGCATTTAATAAAGCTTCAATAAATTGTGTGTTTACAAGGTGGAATTTGAAACAACCAAGACTGAGGTTTCCACAGCAGTCTATAGGCATGGGGATTAGGAACAGCTGAGTATTTAAAGCACAAAGCCCTCTCTGCTGCTCTCTCTCTCTCTCTCTCTCCTTGTGTTATTTTTTTGGCAGAAATTCTCAATGGAATTATTTCAGCAGAAGTTACAGTTTTGCTTTTGAATTTACAGAAGCTTTCAAGTGCACAAATTTTCCTGGTTTCATTGTAAGATCAGAATTTTTCTGGTGATGAAACAGAGACAGAATTGGCCCAGGAGGGTGCAGACCTTATTTCCACTGTCTCATATTCTGCTTTACCCCCAGCACATCCAGCTAAGGAAGATCCTTTAGGATGTGCCAGCTCTGCTCTGAACCAAAGGCAATTCTTCCTCTTTACTCACCCCAGAATCAGCTGAGCAGGGCTTGATAGGAGAGGCAGGACCAACCCGCACTTCCTTGTGTTTCTATTTTTCCTAGATTTAGATTTGTGATATGAATGTTGGAGCAGCTGGAGGCACCAGCTTTGTCCCTGGGGTTGGGTCATTCTGGCTGAACATGTTTATTAAAGCATCTGTTCCAGAAATTGGCTAAAGACATTGGATTTTGGTCATTGCAAACAGCTGCCTTTGCTATTTGCAAGAATAAACTCAGAGGAAAACCTGCCCTGGGACCTATTCCAAGGAGTAAGGAAGCCTGGAGAGTTCCTAGGACTAAGGAGGTACTGGAAGTTTCCTTTGGCTGGGGAATTTGTTTGGCTGTGAAAGGTCACAGTTGTTAAACTTCAAGTCCTTGCCCTTCTGTTTTATGCAGAAGCCCTTTAAGATTTAATGGAGGAGTCACTGGAGCGTGGCAGGTGAAGGTGTGAGGGCCTTGGCAGAGCCCTGTGTCCTCCACCGTCCTTCCCACACAATTCCTGTCAGCTGGGAACAGCAGAAATCCCTCTGGCTCCTCAGGGAATGGCACTGAAATGTCTCAGCTGGGAAAGCTGTCCTTAGCTGGAGACATCACAGAGCCTGGAATGCACCACTTCCCTTGGTCCCTGCTGACTTGGTTTGGAAAGACAGGAGTCTGCTAAGGAAGGCAGGAGCCTCTCCTGAAATGGAGGATGCAAACCCTCCCCACCCCTCTGAATTGGTGTAAATTTTAAATTGAGGGGCTCTCAGGCAAAAAATATGGGAGCAGGAAATAACAGTTCTTTAATAGAGAAGAAAAATAAAAGGATAAAATAAACAATGCAGTACACTAGAACAACACTGACAGAGTCAGAACCCAACATGACACCCTGTGGGTCAGGGTGTTGGCAGCAGTGCCATTGGAATTGTGGCTCAGCCCTCCTGCAGTGTCAGGGGTGGTTCTGCTGGAGCAGGGATCCTGGAGAAAGGTGCAGTCTCTTCCTCTGAGGATCCAGTGGCAGAGGCAGCTGCTGTTCCTCTGGGAATCTAGTGGAAAAGCCGTGCTGGTGTCCCAGAATCTCCAGATTATATCCAGGTAGGAATGCTTGGCTCCTCCCTCTGGGCTCACATCTGCCAATGGGATGCTGTAGTTCTTATCAGCCATGCAGGGACATTCAATAGTCTGTTATCAGCAGGTGTCTCCTCCCAAGGGAGGAGTGATTGTGATCACTCACAGAGAGAGAGAAGGCAAACTGCCCACTTGACAAAAGACAACTGCCATACAGATGGTAATAGAATATGTCTTGCCTTGCAGTCTGGAACACCTGCTGACAATCATGGAATGGTTTCCCGGGAAGGGACCTCAAATCCCACCCAGTGCCACCCCTGCCATGGCAGGGACACCTCCCACTGTCCCAGGCTGCTCCATGTCCCATCCAGCCTGGCTTTGGGCACTGCCAGGGATGTGGAGTCCACAACCTTTCTGGGCAAAAGCCATCTTTCTAGTTTTTTATTAATATATTTATGAACATCTTGGTCTTCTTTCACCCTGAAAGTTTCTGGCTTTCATCTCAATTCAGTGAGTCTTTCATTTCCAGCCAAGACATTTCATGGCCCCAGCACTGTGTCTCTGTGTGAGTGATCCCACATAAGTTCTGTTGGATCTCTTTTTCATGGCTAGTACAGCCTGACTTGGCTGGAGGACTCTTCTGCCTGCTTTGGTTTGGTTTTTGGCACCTGCCTGCGACTTCTTTGCTGTTGTTGGTGCAGAGCTGTTCTGGGGCTGCTTGGGGGCCTCCATACTGTGAGCTGGCAGCTGGACAATCCCATCCCAGCAGCTGGAGCTGTGCCTGGGGTGTGTGTGATACTTGAGAAACCCTGATATTGTAATGTGGGCTCTGACCTGACCTGGGGTTCCAGGATCCAGAGGGGGATCATCGTGGCCAGCCCTGGAGTGTGCCAGGCCTCAGCACACCCTGGCACTGCTGGAAAATGCTAATCAATTGTTTTTAAAATTTTAAAAGTTTTATAGTAATAAAATGGTTATAAAAATAGCAATATAATCAGAGTAATAATAATCTGGACAATTTGGATTAGGACAATATGAGACAATAGAAACAAAGAGTTATGGACAGTCTGGGTGCCTTTTTCTGGGCAAAATAAGCCCGAAAAAGGACCCACATTAGCAGAGGATTAACCCTTAAAAGCAATAGCCTGCTGTGTAGTCATACACTTCATACATGATGCATAAATTCCATTCAAACACAGGATTCTGTCTGGGCAGTGTCAGCTTCTTCCTCTTAATCCTAACAGAGTCTTCAGGGCTGAGCAAGGTGGGAAGAAGTTAGTTTCTTCTGATAATGGAACAATAAATTCTCTTTCTCTGAAAGATTTAGGTGTCCTGTGGCTGCTATCTTGCTGCAAGTCCTTTCTTTGAAAAAAGGATCTTACATAGCATAGCTTCTATTTTAACATTTTGTTATAACCTAAAACTACATTTAACACACTACTTAAGAAAATTAATCCAGCATAACTTTCTAACAATACACATATAATATTCATTTTAATATTTGCAAAAAGCCAATAATAAAATGCGCGTTTTTCACACTGGATTATCGGGGTCCATGGCACTGGGGGCCAGGTCCCTGTGCCACTGCCACAGGAGCTGCTCCTGGTGCTGTGCTCCCACTCCAGGTGAAGCTGCACCTGCTCCCCAAGAAGTCCTTGCAGTGGAGTTACTCCATAATGAATATCCTGATTAATCTGAGAGCCTGTGCTAAAGACAGCAGTGCAAAGTCATCTGGAGTCCCAGAGGCTCTGCCATCCCCCCAGTATGTACCACTTGATATTAAGGAAGATTTTGCTAAGAGAGGGAAGCATGAATAATGTATTGCTGGATGATGGTAAACAGTGATTATTATTCCTCCTTTCCCTTGGATGTAGCAGCATTGTGTTAAAGACAGGCTTTGTTCAGAGGAAAAGGATAATTGGAAACAGGGAGGTGATGCAGTGTCTGGCAAATTGCAGTCATGTGAGCGTGGCAGATGGTGCCACCGTGTCTGACAATTGCTGCAACACCAAATTACTTCCTCGAGTCAAGAAGGCCAATTTTTGCTGGATTTGTCTGTGTTTGCAAAGGATAAACAAACCTGTTTGCAGGGAAGTGTGGGAGGAAGCCTGAAGAGAGCTCCTCCAGCCCACTCTGCCTGAAGCTCTGAGGGAGCTTTTAAGGTCCAGAGCTCTGGAGCCACCTCTGTTACCCCCATGCAGCTGCAGAGATCTGCTGCTCATCCACCCAAAAGCTCTGACCCCTGGTGGGACCAACTGGACTGAACTGGGCCTGGTGGAGTGCTGTGGTGCGATGTCATGGTTTGCCTCAGACACCCCAGGTCTCTCCCTGAAGATTCCTTCCCCAGGTGCGTCAGCCACCTCTCCTTTCCCCTCCCAGCACTGTCTGTCAGTCCTGGCATTCCAGAAGGGCATGGAGTGATTGAGCACATTCAAAGGATGCCCTCTACCCCTGGGAGGCATTGGGCCATCCAGGTGTCCTTTGTCCCTTTGTCCCTCCCCTCCTGTCCCTGCTTGGTAGCTCCCTGCCCCTTCCCTGCCTTCTCCACGGGTTAAAGGAACAGCAACCACGGGCTCAGGGAGTTCTGTTGGAGCTGTTGCTGCATTCAGAGGCCTGTGGGCCAGAATAAAGCTCTGGATCCCTCCATCAGAACCGACTCCTTTCCTTCACCATCGCCTTAAAGCTTCTCCACAGAGGGAAACCTGAGCTCCTGCATGCCTGGATTTGCCTCCAAGTTCACCATCCAGCCAGCCAAAGGTGTCTCTGAGGTGAAACCACCACAGCTGCTGCCTTTTGGTCAAGCAGCAAGGGCCAGACAAGCCCAGGTACGTCCCATCTGGCTATATTGGTAGTTATTCCAATAGTGGAGCAGCTGGAGGAGCTGCTGCAGGAGCACAGAAATCCTGGTCTGTGGGGCAGAGGCACAGCTATGCCCAAGGCAGAGCCCAAATGAGTTTATCCAAGTCCAGCAGTGCCATGGCAAGGTCCCTGCTGTGAGCACAGCTGGTGGAGCAGAGGTGTCCAGCAGCTGGTCGGAAGGGAGGCTGTTGTTAATCAGAAGTCCTTGGGGATTTGTGGATGGTTGTACACTGCTCTCACTTTCCACTGACTGGAAATGTCCACAGCTGAGGTGAGATTGGCACCTATGTAAAAGATTCGTCCCCACTTCTAATTAATGCACAGCCAGAAATCTGCTCCTTAAAGATTTTGTGTTCCAGGGCCTCACCTGCACACAGGGAATTGTGTCCTCGCTCATTCACTCCTACCTAGACTTAGGATATACTGAATTGGGTCAAGGATTCTTCTCACCGCAGCTGAACACTTTATTATCACAGTGGTGGCAATAGCTGGGCTGCTCAAGGAACATCACATCAGCTTGATGGTTTGGCTTGATAATCTTAATGGTCTTTTCCAGTCTTAAAATTCCATGATTCTGTGATCACCCAGATGCAGGGCTGGGAGCTGAGTCTGAGGCAGCATTTGCTGCTCTGCCTGCACTCCTGCATGGTATCAGTGAAACACTGAATTATCCAGCCCCATGAGCCCAGAGTGAATCATCACCAGAATGCTGCTGTCACCCTGATAATGTCACACCAGGGCAGTGCTCAGCAGTGACGGTGGCACAGTTCAGTGTCGCCACATTTCCCTTCACAGAGAAAAGCAAGGCACAATTCTTCCCAAGAATATTTCTGGGTTTCACATTCTCTAAACCTCAGAGAAAGAAAAAGCACTTTTTACCTCATTTGCTGTGCCTGTGTTTGTGCAAAAGTAGAATGCAGTATGGAGATTGTTTACCCAATCTCCACAGTGATGGTGTTTTGTTCCCTTGGCCTGTCAGGGCCAGGTGTGTAGCCCCACATTTCTCTTCACAGAGAAAAGCAAGGCACAATTCTCCCCAAGAATATTCTTGTCTCATTTGCTGTGCCTGTGTTGTGCCAAAGTAGAATGCAATATGGAGATTTTTTACCCAAAGTGATGGTGTTTGGGTTCCTTGGCCTGTCAGGGCCAGGCGTGTGTGTGTGTGTGTGTGTGTCAGGATTGTCACTGACAGTCACAAGATTCTATGCAGTGTGTGCAGAGTGAGGGCTTGGCAGGTTCAGTTTAGATGTAATGTAATTTAGTATAGAATATTATAGTATAACAAAGTATTCATTAGCCTTCTGATAAATGGAGTCCTCCTCATAATTTCTCCCCTTTGTTGGTGGCACAAATATCCACTACAGTTCAGGGCCCTTCCCACCATGCTCAGCCCTCAGCCTGCACGGCCCTGGCACAGCTGGGGCTCCTGGCTGGCACAGGCTTGGGGCACAAGCCAAGCTGGCACCTGCAGTGCTTCCATCTCTGGCCTTTTCTGCACCCAGTTCTTGGTGTGGCCCTGCCTGTGGAGCAGCTCTGCAGCCACCTGGGCACCCAAGGATGGCCCAGCCCTGTCCTGCCAGGCCACCCCAGCTCCTCCAGGAAAAGTTTCAGCTGCGTGTCCTGCTCCACCTGCCCACAGCCCCATCCCTGGCCAGGGGCCAGCCCTGCTCCTGCTGTGACAGTTGGAATTGCTCCCTAGCCCAGTTCTATCAAAATGATCTGGATTAGCTTAAAACATTGCTAATGGTAGGGTTTTGTTTGTTGAATTTTTTAAAGCTGTTCTGACAGAACCAGGTTAGACAGCAAGGATCTGATCAGTGGTGCCAGCTGATGGCAGAGCTGGGAAGCTCCTACCCCACCTCAGCTGAACCCAGAGCAGCTTCTGTGGTGACAGCGCAGAGTCCTTTATCTGTCTGCAGCTCTGGTGGCAGCTGGGACCTGTTTGGAGGCAGTGTGGCCCGGAGGTGGCACCTGTGGTACCCTGGTGACACCCTGCAGGGTCCTGTGGGAGCTGCCCTGCCAGGAGGAGCTGCAAGGGAGGATGCAGGAAATGCAGTTTGGAGAATTCAGGCTGGGTTTGGGCTGGGGTTGGAGCTCTGGCATTGTCACAACCTGTTTCACGTTGTTCAGGCAGGATTTGGCTCCTGTTTGTCCCCTTGGGGCAGGCAGGATGTCCCCGTCCCTGTCCCAATCCCTGTCCTCATCCTTGCCCCTGTCCCTGTCCCCATCCTTGTCCTCGTCCCTGTCCCTGTTCTGCCCACACAGAATAAAGGGAGAAGGGGAAGGGACAAGAGCCACCATGCTGAACTGCCAGCCCAGGAGGCCAAACACTCTGGGCTGCACCCAAAGGGAGTGGGAGCAGATTGAGGGAGGGGATTGTCCCCCTGTGGCCCCTTGGGACCCCAGCAGCAGAGCTCACCCCAGGGCTGGGACCTGAGCACAGGCAGGACCTGGAGCTGCTGGGATGGTCCAGAGGAGGTTCTAGAGATGATCCCAGGGCTGGAGCCCCTGTGAGCCAGGCTGGGAGAGTTGGGGGGCTCACCTGGAGAGGAGAAGCTCCAGAAGAGCTGCAGAGGGACTGGGGACAAGGATGGAGGGACAGGACCCAGGGAATGGCTCCCACTGCCAGAGGGCAGGGATGGATGGGAGATTGGGAATTGGGAATTGTTCCCCGTGAGGGTGGGCAGGCCCTGGCACAGGGTGCCCAGAGCAGCTGTGGCTGCCCCTGGATCCCTGGCAGTGCCCAAGGCCAGGGTGGATGGAGTTGGAGCAGCCTGGGATAGTGGAAGATGTCCCTGCCATGGCAGGGGTGGCACTGGGAGGGTTTAAGTTCCCTTCCAACCCAAACCACTCTGAGATTCCATTTCCTGATTCCATACTCGGTGCTATAAAGACGTGCAGGGGCTTTAAGGCTGGAAGGATTCTCCTGGAGGGCATTCCAAAGGCTGGGCTGAGGTGCCTTTTCCAGCTGTGTTTTCATGCTCAGGAAATCGGCCTGGCAGAAGAGGGGCCCTCACAAGGGAGGGGCTGGGTATAGGAGAAAACATCCCTTGGAAGAGCTGAATTCCTCCTGAAAGGTCATGGATGAGTGTTTCACTCATGAGAGGAGCCGGTGAAATCCTGCTGCAATGGAGTGGGAACAGGAGGAAATCTGGGCATTTGTGAAGGAAATTCTGGTCCATTAAATACTCAAGGGAACTTCAGAAAAAGAAAATCCCCACTCTTCAGGATGTTTCTTATTGAACAATTTGATCTTCAAGGCACCCAAACTTCAGAGTTATGATCCAAAGCAGGCTTTAGTTAGTAAATTCCTACTTTTAGGCATGTTGTAAGTACCTTCAGTTATTGGATTCCCAGCCTCAAGCACTCAGGGTTGAATTCTCACCACGAAATTTTAGAGCTCTGAAGGACCTGGTTCAAGAATTTTAAAGATGAGAACCATGGGGCAAATTTTTGTTGCTGAACATTTCCCATTTCCTCTCAGATTTTTAAGTTGCAGGGAGCTCTGGCAGTGCATTAGAGCTCAGCATGAGTTTGCAGTGAGGCTGGAGCTCAGGAATCCTCCAGGAGACTTCTGTCTCCAGGGCTGAAACACTTCCAACACTTCAGCTGTGAACACACCAAGTAATGGACTAAGGCCTGGCTTCCCAGTGTCCACCCTTTTCCTGGCCCACCACACCAGAGGTTTACATTGAAATTTTCCACCTCCAAGGAATCTCTGAAGTTTCTTTCCCCCCCCTCTTTTTTTTTTTTTTTTTTTTTTTTTTTTTTTTTTTTTTGCAACATTTCTTAGGGAATTTTATCCCCCTGCCCCTTTGCTCCAGGAACTGGGGTGGATTTGGTGTTGTGGGGAACGTGGCAGGGCTGGGATGGTGGGACAATAAATAAATAAATAAATAAATAATGGCACCAAGCTGTTTCCCCTGACCTGGGGTGCTCTTTGTAACCCTTTACAAGGAAGCTGAGCCAAGTCCAAGAGCAAGCAGACAGAAACCAGCTCCTCTGGCTGGTTTAATCACATTCATCATCGAAGTGCAGCTCCCAAAGCTCTGATGCAGTTTCCAGAGCACAAGGAGCACAGACAGTATCAAACAGCTCAAAAGGGAGATGAAAAAGGGGCATGGTGCAAAATGCAGAGCAACAAAGTCAAATCTCCATTCTGGAGCTGTTCAGCTGCATTTTGGAGATTACTTTGAAGCTGGTGAATCTGAAATCCTCATTAGTAGCCAATAACAGATACAGGAGCTTCTAATCTGGGTATGAGGAGATCATTCCAACCCTGACCTCCCTCTCTCCACTTGAGACAACATTTGCTTCAATCAAAGAGGTAATTAAACTCCTGAGATGAGAAATCCCCACAGTTCATGTCCTGAATACGGTGCAGCAAAAGTTCTTCAGTAATGAAATCGCACAACCTGCAGTTCCTGCTGGAGCCAGACAATGCCTGAGGCAAAAAGAGAGAATAACTCCTGTCAAGGATGCTCTGCTTGCCCTGAAGTGCCCTCAGGAGCCCAGGCAGGTACAGCCTCAGCATTCCAGCCAGAGCTCTGTGCAATGGAGCTCATAATGGCAAGGGGACCATGGGCATGGGTGATCCAAGGTACAGGGAGGGCAAACTGGAGCAGCTCCTTCCCCTCAAAGGGGTTAAAATGCACATCAAACCCAGAGCTGGCCCCACTCCAGTGAGGATGGAGAAGCCAGGAGGAAAACTGTCAATAGTGGGGCTTTTCTTTAGAGGCTCCATTTTGTCGCAGACATCTTTTCATGAAAATCCTTTTTTAGGATTTTTCCTGCTGAGAGGCTGAGAGGCTTCAGCAACAAAATGTAAACAATGGTTATCTGCTGCTGTGGAATGCAACAGGTGCATCTGTGATTGGCCCATCTTGGATTGTTAGAATTAATGGCCAACCACAGCCCAGTTAGCTTGGACTCTCTGTCCGAGACACAAACCTTTATTATTCATTCCTTTCTATTCTTAGCTTAGCTAGCCTTCTGAGATGAAACCTTTCCTTTTATTCTTTTTTGTATAGTTATAATGTTATATATATATATATATATATATAATAAAATAAAAAATCAAGTCTTCTGAAATATGGAATCAGATCTACATCTCTTCCCTCATCCTGAAAACCCCTGTGAACACTGTCACACCATTTTGTTGAAATAAAAGCTGTTCAGGAGAACTCATCAGTAAAGATGTGGTTGAGTAATCCTGTCTCTTATCTGATCCCATGGCTGGGATGGAATCAATGCACTGAGCAGAGAAGGGCCAGCATCACCCAAAGCAAGTGGTGTGATGACTCCTCCAGGAATGAAAATAAATGCTGGGTTTGAGATCAGAGCAGGGCTTACAGAACTGGCATTTGCTGCCCAAATGGAAGCCTGGTTCCTGGTGAGTTTGCAGAGTGGCTTGAGAGGGGAAAGTCTGCAGATGTCTGGGAAGCCCAGGAATTTAAACAGAAGTCAAGAAAAACTGAGGCTGCTCAGCACTGCTGGGCCATAAATCCTTCCCCGGGCTTTCTGGAAAGGTTTTTGTCCCTGGAACAGATTCTGCTCCTGACCTGAAAGGAAAGAGGCAGTGAAATATCCACCACAAAGCACCTCTGGAATGCCTGTGCCAGTCTGCAGAGAGGGCTGCTGGAATATGCAGCAATTCCAGGGGTAAACACAGGCTGCTCCAACCCCCTCCAGCCTGCCCTGGGGCACTGCCAGGGATCCAGGGGCAGCCCCAGCTGCTCTGGGCACCCTGTGCCAGGGCCTGCCCACCCTGCCAGGGAGGAATTCCAAATTCCTTCTTGCTCCCACCAATAACCCCAGGGTTTTCCTGAGATTCCCAGTACAGCTCTCCCTGGAGTTCTCACCTCACAAACTCCTGGCTTGCCACAGGTGAAGAAAATTGCTTTTGAGTGGATGTGTCCAACACATTCCTCATTTGATGTGGGTTTTTTGAGCACCCAGGCAGCAATGAGCAGCTGGTCCCCAGCCTGGTGCCACTCCACATTCCAGAGCAGTTTTCTGTTGCACTCAGGTTTGCAGCATCAGGAAATGTCACTGGCTGTGTCTGGGGCTGCTGGGACTGTGAGACTCCTGTCACAGCTCACATTTCCTTGGCTAATTATGCCGTGTGAAGCACCAGGAGCAATGGGAGCTCTTTGCAAACCATCTGTTGATCAGCTCCTGCCTGGAGCAGAGGAATTGGGTGCCCTGGTAATTACACTCCTCCCTCCTGTCGCCGCACATGCTCTGCCTGAGTGCTGGAAATGCCTCATCCTTTCTGAGGCTGCACAGATCTGTGCCTTGTTTCCTTCTCCTTCACCCCAAGGCAAAGAATTTGATGCTGCCTCTGGAGGTCTCCCAGGATTTCCTGGCTGTTTAATCAGGGCCATGGCTCAGATCACAGGGTTGCAGTTTGTGCTGGTTGTGGTTAACAGGACGTTTGTCTTTCCCCAGGCAAAAATGGTCTGAAAGGGACAGGCTGGGAAGGTTCTGAGCTCCTTCATAAAATTCAGTTTGTATCTGAAAATCTGCAGAGTTGCCTGTTCCTTATTTCCACTCTTCCTTCTCTCCCAGGCAGTGCCAGGTGAGGGAAAGCCTTTGAGGTGGTGCCACGTTCTGTGTCTTCCTCCTTTCACCTGGATCAGGAGAGGATTTGTACACAAAGCAGTCCCATCAGCACAGGGGGATCTTAAAGCATCCCTAGGAATAGTGACAGGGCACAGGGAATGGCTCCCAGTGCCAGAGGGCAGGGCTGGATGGGAGATTGGGAATTGGGAATTGTTCCCTGGGAGGGTGGGCAGGCCCTGGCACAGGGTGCCCAGAGTAGCTGGGGTGGCGCCTGGATCCCTGGCAGTGCCCAAGGCCAGGTTGGACATTGGGGCTGGGAGCAGCCTGGGATAGTGGAAGGTGTCCCTGCCATGGCAGGGGTGGCTCTGGGTGGGTTTAAGGTCCCTCCCAACCCATTCAGTGTTTCCATGACCCTGAGTCTCTATGAACACCTTGCCCAGGCCATGGCAGGGACACCTCCCACTGTCCCAGATTGCTCCAAGCTGGCCCTGGACACTTGCAGGGATCCAGGGGCAGCCCCAGCTTCTCACCTCAGTCTCCCAAGAACAAACTTCCCTGTTTTGGGACAAAGCAGGGCATCTGTAGCCCCTGAGGTATTGAATTCACTCATCTGCCTGCAGCAGAGCCTTTGCTCCCCTCAGTGCCCTGAGTACTTGGCCCAGCTCCTCGGGCATTCCTGGTGGATTTGGGACTTTTGCAATGGATGGGGACTCCAGGGTTACTCAAAAGATGCAATCTGCCACAAAACAGCAAACTTGTTCATAGCACTTATACAAAACCCAAGAATTATTCCTAGAGCAAACTGAAGCTTGCAGTAGGAATCTGCATGTCTGATGAGCTGGAATCTCCAAGGATGGCTTTGGTTACCTCTGATACATGCAGTGCTTAGCTTATGCACAGGACATCATCACAGCAAAGCTTAGGAAAGGAGTTTCTTTGGGAAATAAAATCCTTGGTTTCACCAGTTTTCATGCAGTTCCCTTTCTAATTCCAAGCTGAAGCAAGCAGCAATTCTGATCCTCACAAAGAGAACACGAGGAAGAGCTGTTCTTACAGTGCAGGCCCCACCAAGGCAAATGAGAAATTAAATGGGATTAATTTAACCAGATTACATCCTTGTAGCAAATAGTCCTGGCCCAGAATCAGAATCACATTACCTTTGCCTCAAATTAATTGCCTGTCAGCTGAGCTGGTGGCTGTGGGCTGCACTCACCTGCAGCAGAGATGAGGTAGTAAATGCAATTTAATCCCTTTTCATTGCAAATGAAGCTAAATTGCTCCATCTCCCTTCCTTGAGCTGGAGCAGAGGCTCAGGACTGCTAAAGGAGCAGATTAGCATCAGACTTCCCTGAAGGGCTGAAGTGGCCTTGATTTGCTTTATCTTAATTTGCTTTAGATAAACTCAGTCACTTCAAGAAGTTCATTGTAAGGAATTGTCAGAGGGTTTTGGTGAAGACAAGCCTGTGGTGGATTCAATTTCCTTTTCTTTTCTCTCTACAAACATTTGTTTCTGCTCTGGACCAACAAAGAGACGCCTCTGCAGAAGGTGGGAGCAGAACCATCACGAGCTCACTTCAAAGCCTCTCCTAATTTGTTTCCCCAGCTTCACTCCTGACATCAGTCGAGCTCCAGGAGCTGTTTACATTTAGCTCCAATAACTTCACATAATGTACTATTAACTGCTGAACTAATGATCCCAGACCTAGCATTTCCATCAGGACCTTGCCCCATTGAGCTGACACTCCTCAGATCATTTTCTCTCTCATTAAAGTAATTAAAGACAATGTTAGGAAAGACCTTCAGGCAACCAGAGAGAGCTGATAATAAGCAAAGCACATCCACGGTTGTGGTTCTTTTAATCTGGAGTTTAATTGCTGAAGTTGGGCATGGATTTGTGTTGGCTCCAAGGGGCAGTGAGGGGCACCTGAGCCTGTCCCCTCCTGGTGGCACTTCTGGCTGACAGGGAATGAACATTCCCAGGTATCCCATTTCCCATTTCCCTGGGCCTGCCCTGGCCCAGAGCTCCTGAGGGGCTTTCCTTCACTGCAGGATTCCATGGAGAAGAGGCAGAAACACAAGAGGGGATGGAGATTCTGTTGTGTGAGGAATTCAGTGAACAAATTTCCCCTGGGGATTCAGGGCTGTGCAGTGATGAGGGGAAGAACTTTGGGAAACTCAAGCCCAGTCTAAATTTGACCTTTCCCACAAGACCCCATTTGTGAAGAGTATTTCAGAGGAGTTTTGCCATTCCATTCCCCACAGACAATAACACCATGTTACTGTCAAACATGCCCTGGATCTGCTTCATTTCTTCTAAGGAGGAATTTCCCCATGGAAGGAGTGGTCAGGCCTTGGCAGGGGCTGCCCAGGGAGAGGTGGAGTGTCCATCCCTGGAGTCTGGACATGGCACTCAGAGCTGGGGACAAGGTGGGGGTCAGGCACAGGGTGGGCTCGATGGCCTTGGAGGGCTTTTCCATCCTCAGTCATTCTTGGGTTCTATGGTTCAGTCTCCCATTCTCCACAAGGATAAAAATTTTTGAGGACTACAACTGGAGCTGTTGGGCAGAGGTCTCATGGTTTGCATGGGTGGTCTGGCTGCTGGTGTCCTTTCAGGGCCTTGTCCCACCTGTCCCTGCAGCCCCTGGGCCAGGAGGAGCCATTTCAGGAGCACCTGAGCCGAGATCACGGCTCATTCCTGTGGAATGGGATGTTCATCTTTGCCTGGGGCCAGTTCTGGGGGTGCCCACTGAGGGTCCCATGGGTCATCTCAGCTGGGCCAGGGCTGGGGTGACCTGGTGGGGTGGATCTGCTCAGATTTGGGGCTGATCTGCTCAGATTTGGATCTGCTCAGAGTTGGGGCTGGCTTCTGGCTCAGATTTGGGGTTGGCTTCTGGCAAGGGAGGGAGGAGCAGTGTGAAAGCAAGGGGAGAAGGGGAAGGAGAGGCTGCTGTGCGAGCTGTTTGATCAGCTCATCCCCTCTGCTGGAGCTGGAGCTTTCAGAGCCTTTCAGTGTTGCAGTGCTGCAATTTCCCCACTGCTCTGAGAAACTGGGCTTGCTCTGCTGCTTGTGGAGCTCTTCTCTCTGCTCTCTCCCGTGCTGCCCTCCCTGGGGAATTGTCAGCACAGCCTCACTTTTCATTTCCAACACCTCAGCCCTGACTGGGGGATTTGATGCAGGGTGTGGTAGGGGGATGCAAAATCAGCTGATGTCTCTGGGCAGGTCTGAGCCACTTTACCATGGGTAAATGGGGTAAATAGAGAAATGGGGAAGGGTCTGGAGCCCCAGCAGGGACTGAGGGAGCTGGCCAGGGGCTCAGCCTGGAGCAAAGGAGGCTCATGGGGGGCCCTTGTGGCTCTGCACAGCTCCTGACAGGAGGGGACAGCCCAGGGGTCGGGCTGTGCTCCAGGGAACAGGGACAGGAGCAGAGGGAACGGCCTCAGGCTGGGCCAGGGCAGGGTCTGGGGTGACAATGGGACAATTTCTGCATGGATGGGGTTGCAAAGCATTGGAACCCCCATCCCTGGAAGTCTTCAGAAAACCTATGGATGTGGCACTTGGCGATATGAGTGAATGGTGATGGTTGGACTGGATGACCTTAGAGATATTTTCCAACCTTAACGATCCCAGGATTCAGTGATTCTAAGAGCCAGGACAAAGCCAGAGGAAGCAGCAGCATGAAGGACACTTGGAAATCACGAATAAACCTTGCAAGAGTTTTTGTGTGTGTTCTTAACTGGCACAGACAGGGATTATGAAACTTGGTGTTATTTCCTTGGCTCAGACCTTGGGAAGTGTCCAGGCTTTGACAGGAGCAGTGTCCTTTGGTCTGTCTTCACTTGATCACCTTTCTGCTGACCCCAAAGCCCAGGAGAAGCTCAGGTAATTATTTTCAATTGTTTTTTGGGAAGAGCTGATTAAAAGTGACTGAGGCCCTAATGAAAGCTGACCAGCTTTCCAAACTTGAGATGAAAACCCTTTGGCTTCATTCCCCTGGGCTGGAGAGGGAGCACTGGAATTAAAGACAGGGGAAGAGAGAGGAACAATTAACAAAATTTCTCCAGAGGGTCAATTATAAAAATAAAGCAGCTTTATAGTAGAAATTCATTTTTGTGGAGCAGTTCCCTAAGCAGAGCATGGTGCAGTTCATTCCCTTGTGCTGTAAATTAGTACCATTTTCGGATTTTGAAGAACAGATCATCTCCTTTTGCTGTTACTCTAAAAGCAGCTACTGCAGTCAAAGCACTGTTCCAAGGCTGCTCTGAGTAGATGCTGCCAATTTATCCTGGAAGAATACAAGTGACAGCTCTGCAGCTTCGTGACAAAAGTTTAATTCAGCTTTACACAGCCCTGATTTCAATTTACACAGAGAAATCCTGCTCCAGTCACTCAGTGTTTCTTATCGGGGCTGATTCCACACTGGCTGAACAACTTGTTGTGAATCCCCTGCAGCTGCCTCGAGTCGTGGCTCAGGGATGAGCTGCTCCCTCCCATCAAACCACACCAGCTTTGTGACATTTCTGATAAACATCTCCCCACCTTCTGAAGGATCAGCTCCTGTGCACTTGGCTTTTTCTGCAGCAATGTGGAAGAGAAACAGCTCCAGATCCTGCATGGAAGGGGAAACAGAGAAAATTGGATGTGACCCACCTGGCTTCAGGAATTTGAGGAAAAAGAAACTGTTATGAATGAGGTCCCTACATGTCTAATTTAATAAACCACAAAATTAAAAATTTAGCAGCAATTTTAATAGAGCAGCAATTTTATATAAAATAATACAATCAAATATAATCAAGTAGTTACAAAAAGAAATTTGGCAGTGTTTTGGATAAAGCATAAGCAAAACTGATTGGGGTACAATCGGGGTACGGGGGAGGGCTTCCCACCCTGCCTCATGTACAAAAGGCAGAAGGATCCAAACACAACTCGCATACTGTATGCTGATACATATTCATCAATATTTGTCTGTAAATCTCCTCCTATTTTCAATTCTTGAAATCTACATCACTCTGCTGCACAGTGCATGCTCCGCTTGTTTCTAAGGGGTCTTCTGGCTTTTGGTGGTGGCACCCAACGAAGACTTCTCCTCATCATCACTGTCCTGTGAACAACCCCACAGGTTGCACATGTGCCCCAAGTCTTGTGTTATAGAAGTCATCATTATATTCCTAAAATAAGCCTTATTATTTCATAGATACCTGGAGTAATTTCAATTTTGTCCATTTCAAGGCTGATTCTCTAATTATCCTGAGGCCTATTCTGGGATTTTACTTATTTCAAACTACATCCTGCATCCTATTTTCTTATGAACACCTGAAAACATTTATTTTGTGACACTAATTACATATCCTTTTCCTCTATTACTTTTAAACAAATATTTTCTAGAATATCAGCATAGTTACAATTGTTAGCGCGAATCATGTTCATTTATCACAAAAACACTTTGGGCTTGAATGTTTGGTCTGATGTGAATCAGGGAATCGTGGGTTGGGAGGGACCTCAAAGCCACCCAGTGCCTCCCCTGCAGGGACACCTCCCACTATCCCAGGCTGTTCCAAGCCCCAATGTCCAGCCTGGCCTGGGACACTGCCAGGGATCCAGGGGCAGCCCCAGCTGCTCTGGGCACCCTGTGGTAGTTTTGCATAAGAAGCATTCACGAAAGTGATGCAAAGCTCCCAGCCATGAAAAAGCTGCACACACCTCTGTAAAAAATACACGGTAAAGACAAAAGAAACCTGTGGAAAATACATATTACATGATTGGCTCTTCACAGATACTATATGTGTTATGTTGTATTAATTAGTAGTACTGTATTTTTTAAGTAGTACTGTATTTTTTAAATATAGTTTTAGGTTATAACATAATGTTAAAATAGAAACTATGCATTGTAAGATACTTTTTTAAGTAGCTCAAGAAAGGGATGAAATAATCAAGAAATTCTTCACAGAGAGATAACAGCAACAAGACACATAATTCCGCAAGAGAAGAATTATTGCCTTGTTATTGGAAGAGACCAACTTTTCCCCTCTTCTTCCCGTCTTTGAGGAGCCAGCAGGAATAAGGGGGAGAAGTTGACAATATCCAGAAAACACCATTTGTTTGAAAAGAATTTATGCATCATGTATGAGATATATGAATATGCAACAGGCTATTGCTTTTAAGGGTTAATCCTTTGTTAGTGGGTGTGCTTTTGGGGCTTAATTGTCCTAGGAAAGCATGCACATTTCTTTGCTTTTTATTGTCCTTTATTGTCCTAACTCTGATTGTCCAAATTCTTATTGCTCTAATTTTTATTATATTTTCATAACAATTTTATTACTAAGAAACTTTTAAAATTTTAAAACGAGTAATTGGAATTTTTCACAAAACCCAAGAACTTCCCCTTTCCTTTCCGGTGGGCAGAGGGGTACCAGGGCTCAGGCTCCTGATTTGCAGAAGCAAACAAACTCCACAGCTTTTGTGTAAGTTGTAAAGCTGGTATGTTTATTACAGCGCTGGGTGCATGTGGAAATCATTCCCCTAAAATGACATGTGTACCTCTGGGAACTCCAGATCCTTTTTTATCTCCCTCTCAAACACACATGCATGCAATTTCACAATAGGTTTGTTATGGATGAACGAGGCCAGATTTTCTTCAGAGAAAAAGGCTCTCGTTTATTTAAAAAGAGCTACAGGAGATGGAAGGCCCAAGATAAGCTCAGATCCTCACGCAACAAGTCAAGAAAAAACCAAACCAGTGTGTCTGCCCCATATACACACTGGGTTCTCCAGGAAGCGAGTTCCTCAAAAGAACCCTGAACTCAACTGAACTCCCATTTTTATAACCCCCCTTTGGGTCCAGAATTGGTGAGTTTTGGATCCACGCAGTGATTGGCTTGTTTCTGGTGTTCCTGTTGGTCTTTATTGTCATTCATTCCTGACCAACCATTTCCTTGGGGCGTTGAATGATTGGTTTGGTCTTTCGTCCAATCTCCTTCCGTGGCGCTGGTTTTATTGCCCTGACTCTGTTTCTGGATGTTATTCTGCCCCTTTAGACCATCCCCCTGCTATATCCTGGATCCTTTAGAACTTGCAAAGAACATTGACTAACCCCCTCAAAACAGTAACTCCCCAAAGGTTAACTCAACCTTAACTGAATACAAACTGAATCTCACTTGTAACAACACATTTGCCACTAATTCTTCTTTATCAGAAAGAATTCCTGGGTAATTTTGACCCTGCTTTCTGTAGCAGTTTCTCCATCTGTTTCAGAGTTCAAGGGCCCCCCTCCTTATCTCTGTCCCTCGGCTGATGCAGTTTCTTAGAGCATAGGGTTTTTGCGAGAACAGGCAGTCAGATTAAACAGCAAGCTACAAACTGAACTCAAAGATGAACATTTCACCTAAATCAAAATGGATTTCTACTCTGGAAAAGTTCCACTCTGCCTCACCCCCCTTCCTGGGGCACCTGCCAGGCCCCCCATCACCTCCTGAACAGCAAGGGGGGAGTGCTGTGGAGCACAGGCAAAGCCGGAGCAGCACAGCCAAAGTTCCACCACTGGGAAAATTCACCCACAGCCACGGGCAGGGGGAAAGAGGAACCATCAGCCCCCCCATGTCACGGAGTGCTGAGATTAAGGTGACCCAGCCTGGTGACAACAGAGGTGTGACAGATCCTTCACAAACTGCAAATCCCAGAAATGGTCTGGCACAGGAACAAAGAAACAGCAACGCGGCTCTTGGGGTGGAACTGGGGTAGCTTTATTTGATGGCAGTCTCCCCAGGCCCAAGATTCCAAGACATCCAAGACCCAGACTGGCGGTTTACAGAGAGTTTTTTTGATTACATGTCTTGGGAGGAGGGGTTTAGGGCAACAAACCAATACGGGTATGGTTGGGAAGGGGTCTGAGGAGGGGTATTTTATGCTTGAACCAATGGAGGGACAACAGGGAGAGGAATAACTTAAGTAAACCAATAGGGTTCTAAGGGATACAATATTGACAGGGAAATTTCTGGAAGAGAGGGCCGGTTTGGGGAAGGATTGACATCTAATGGGAGGAGGAGCAAGGAAGGTTCTGGGGAAAAGGGCAGGGATTGGGGGGATTGACAAATGGGAAGGGGAGGAATTTTAGGCTTGGCAGGGAGTGGCCGGGTAACAAACAGAAGGACTGACACTTATCAGAACTCAATAACAATGAGGAGGCAAGTCTGTTTTTAGAATATTGGATACAAAATGGGAAACTTGCGCCATTTCAAAAGGTAGGGGGAGGACAATATAAAGGGATCATAAAATCACAAATAAACATTAGGCATGCTAATAAAACTTAGAGGAAACACAGTGCAACACCTCCAGACACAACTCCCAGCACAAACAGCTAAACCCGACCAGAGTCGAGTAACCATCCACCAGCCCTGAACAAAATATTAACTCTTTCAGTGCTTCAATCCTTCTCCAAGTAAAAAAACCCAAAACACCCACAAATACAAGCAAAATAGAAGAACAACTTAAAAACCCCAAAGTCAATGAAAATGAAGTTTAGTCCCAAATAAGAAGAATAAAGAGATACCTTTAATTTTAGACTAAAATCTTCTTAAAAGATAGAAACACTCTTAGAGACTCTTTTCCCTATAACACATACAAATATAAGGAAATAAAAATGTTCAGATTGTAAACATCAAAAAAGCCTCCATACTAAAATAAGCAAATATTAAAATAGCTATAATACCATAAGAAGTTTAAACAGAGAAAGAAAGAAAGAAAGAAAGAAAGAAAGAAAGAAAGAAAGAAAGAAAGAAAGAAAGAAAGAAAGAAAGAAAGAAAGAAAGAAAGAAAATAATAATAAAGAGCCTGTACCCCTAAAAAAAGAAAAATAATTCCCAAAAATAAAAATAATTTTAGAGATAAAGAATAAAAACCTTTGACTTTAAACAAGTGATCTTTAAAACAATACCCTATAAGTTAACATAATGCATAAACACAACTATAAAAAAACCTTGAAGAAAATAAGAAAGATTTCACAGTCATAAATTTCCCCAAACAACTTTCATAAAAATTAGGAACCACACAGGCTGTGCCAGGAACTCCCCTGTGAACCCTCCCTTTGCTGCTGGTGCTGTGTTGGATTCTTTTACCTGCCCTGGAAGCAGCACTTGGGTACTGGGACCTGAGGGCACAGCAGCAACCCCAGGACAGCTCCTGCTCTCGTGTTGGGAATTGGAGCCCATTGCTGGAGACGTTCCAGAACAACAGGTGTTTATCCCAGAACCACAAGTGTTGGTCCATAAAAATGGGTGTTTGTTCCAGAACAATGGGTATTTGTTCCAGAACAACAGGTGTTTGTTCCAGAACAGGTGTTTGTTCCATAAAAATGGGTGTTTGTTCCTTAACAACAGGTGTTTGTTCCAGAGCAATGGGTGTTTTTGTTCCATGAAAAGGGGTGTTTGTCCCATTACAATGGGTGTTTATTCCATAACAGGTGTTTGTTCCAGAACAACAGGTGTTTGTTCCAGAACAGTGGGAGTTTGTTCCATAAAATGGTTTTTTCCAGAACAATGGGTGTTTGTTCCATAACAATTGGTGTTTGTTCCAGAATAATGGGTGTTTGTTCCAAAACAACATGTGTTTGTTCCATAACAATGGGTGTTTGTTCCATAACAGGTGTTTGTTCCAGAACAATGAGTTTGTTCCATAACAAGGGGTGTTTGTCCCATAACAATGGGTGTTTGTTCCATAACAGGTGTTTGTTCCAGAACAACAGGTATTGGTGTTTGTCCCTTTCCTGTTCTGCTTGCTCCAGAGAATCCTTTCCCAGCTGCACAGAATCCCTTCCCTGGACAAGGCTTGGCAGGGGTGGCACTGGATGGGCTTTGAGGTCCCTCCAAACCCAAAGTGTTCCATGATTCTGTGACTCAGAATTGGGATCCCTGTGCTCCCCTGTGCCATAATGGGACAATTGCTGACATGTTCAGTGCTCCAGTTCACACCAGTGGATTGGTGACCCCTGTGGGAGCTCCCTGCTGGGCAGGAATTGGGGATATTTGAGACACTTTGTGCCACACATTGACACTCAATTTGCACTCATTGGAGTTTCAGTTATCAGACTCCAAACCCTCCTGGTCTGAAATTGTGTTTGTGCTGGTTCCCATCCCAGCACTTCTGAACAATTCCTGTCAGTTGTGAGAAGGAGACCTGGAGCAAATACATCATTAAAGAGCTGGAGATGAAAGGGCAGCTACGGTGACCTCAGTGCTGGCATTTATCAACTTCCAACCTTCTCCTTTGGAATATTAATGGTTCCTTAACGTACAGTTTAGAGTGGAATTACCTCTGTACACTGAACACTTTGCAGAACACAGCATAAATATTCCATGGAGCAGAATGGATTCATAAAGTACAATATTTATCTCTGAAGGGGCAAATCTTAGCCAGGTATCACTGAGTGGTAACAGACTCCAGGGTTTTCACAGTCTCTTGCTCTTAGCCTTTATGTGATGGTTTTATTTTGGAAGAGTATTTTGCACTTTCTGTATCCAGAAAGAAAATGATGAACAGCTTGGCTCCTGTGGGACTGGAGGGAGGATGTAAGTGGAGGATTACAGGTTGTAAGGGAGCTGTGGGTGACTGCAAACAGTTTTTCACTGAGAAAAGTCAGGCTCTCCTTAAAGGAAGGATAAATCTTGTTCATTGGAACAGAACATAATTGTTCCATCGAACTGGTGCTGCAGTGCTTTAAACAGCTTGGGGGAAGGAGAGGTTTCTATCCAGCCACACATTCCCACCAGGATCTGGCAGGGGAGGGGAAAAACCAGCAGAGATGGAGATCTGTGAGGGAGGAGAAATGCTGAGCTTCCTGCAGCTTGAGGTACAAACAAACTAAAAAAGCTTTTAAAAGGTTTGTGATGCTCTGTTCTGTTTTGATGAGCAGCCAGGAAAAATAAAGAGAGGCTGTCCCAGCCCTTCCTAAGGAAGATGTGGTACTTCTTGGGGAAAGCTTGGCCAGCACTGGGTGCAGTGTCTGGGTAAGAGAACAAGGGCAGAGTTATGATGTGCAGAGACTGCAGAGGTGCCATTTGTCACCTCTGGTGCAGGGATTTGCCTGTTCAGGGCTTGCTGCACTTCCTCCAGCCCCTCATAAACCAACCTCTCTCCTGTGATGATGTTACCAGTGCTGAGCTCTCAACATGGATGCTAAGCTCAATTAATTTGTTAAGTGCTTTGCTCTTCGGATGAAAACTGAATTTTAAGTATTGCTCTGTCAAATTCCATCTTCTCAGTCCTGCAGCTGAGGATATCCAGATGAATTTCAGGCTGATGGATTCCCAGCATGTCTCTCTGTGGTGTTCTGTGTGGATTAGCTTTACAGCCTCTTAATTCCAGCACTCTATGTGCTCCTTTATGCAGAATAACTGCAAAGCTGTGCAGACTGAGAGGGGATTCCTTGGGTAAATGCTGGCCTTAATTAAAGTGCCTGAGTTTCCTTTGGTTTATGCAGAAATTTGAAAGTGACAGAGGAGAGGGAGCCAAGGGGATGTGGTGTGAGGGGCTGGGTTTGAGTCCTCCCTGTGGTGCTGCTTTGTCCCAGCAAGTGACTCCCTGGGCCTGAAGTGCTCCTCACACTGAGGGGAACATCCTAGTGCTGGATCAGGTGGTGAAAAGCTTTGAATAAACATCCTGTGTTTGCTGTTAATGTGCAATTAGTTCTGTCTGGCATTACTTTACAAATAGGAGTAATTCTGCTGGTTTTGTTGAGGGCCTGGGGCTGGTACTGCCCCAAGGCTCACAGACAGAGCTGCACATGGATCACCCATGCCCTGTGTGAGCTCCTGGAGTTTCACCTGGGTCTGGTGGCCTGACTGTGGGGTGTCTGAGACTGAGGCTCTTCTAATGGCAATGAAGAGAAACAGAATCCTGGAATTATGGAATGGTTGGAGTTGGGAGGGATCTTAAAATCCCCCCCAGTTTCACCCCTGCCATGGCAGCAGGGACACCTTCCACTGTCCCAGGCTGCTCCAAGCCCCGTCCAACCTGGCCTTGGGCACTGCCAGGGATCCAGGGGCAGCCCCAGCTGCTCTGGGCACCCTGTGCCAGGGCCTGCCCACCCTCCCAGGGAACGATTTATCCCCAGTATCCATCCATCCCTGCCCTCCTACAGCTGCAGCCATCAGGACACTGAGCATTGTCACAGTTCTCAAAAAACAAATCTATTCAGACTCTTTCCATGTTGTGGGGACCTTCCTCCCCCACTGGCTGGAAGAAGCATCCAGGAAAGTCTGCCCAGAGATGGAGCTTTTCCAAGGGAGCCCTGGTGGGGAGTGCAGAACAATCCATGGTCTGTAATAGGTTCTCAAGGAGTGGGGGTGTCTGTCAGCCTGAGGTGACAGCTCCCACATCCTGTAGGCACCAGCTCTGTCCCACAGCACCACACAATCCATGCACAGCTCCCACTGGGATCTGCTCACAGCCTTGGGAAGGAACAGGAATCATTGCAGCTCCCCTGGGCTCAGCTGCTCCCTGGGCAGTTTCCCTTCCCTCACTCAGGATTCTGTGGATGCAGAAAAATGGGATCAGCCCTGCTCTGAGGGCAGCAAGGAACCATCTCCTGGCATCTTCCACATTGTCTCCCATCCCCAGCAGCAATTCATAGCCACAGCTCTAATTTGCTCGCTGCTAAACATCTGCACTGATACCAGAAACCGTGTGAAAAATCTCCTTTGGGACTCTGCTGCTTTGAGCCTTTGAAGAGATGCAAACAATTGAAATCAGGAACAAGAGATGGAGATATCAGAATGACAATGCAGTTATTAAAGACCTGAATCCTGCCAGGGGTCTGTTCTCTGGATAGAAATTAAGATGATCACAGGAACACTGAATTAAATAGAATAGTCATGAATGAAACCTCACAAAAGGCAGACATTTATTCCTGCACCTCCACAGAGAAAGGAAGAATTCTGAGAGTGGATAATCAGCCATCCTTATTTCTGTATTGTTTCCTCCACACCATTCCCCTGTTCCACTTTCACAATTGTTCAGCTGAGTCTGCCCAGGGAAAACAGGATAAATACTGTCTTTGGGACAGCAAATGCTGCCAGAGCAGTGTTGGGGGCTGGAACAGCTGCCCTGGGTAACCCAGGGACATGAGGAGTGAAGGGTGCAGAGGGAGGCAGCATTTCTGTGTCACCATCACATTTTCTGAAAAATCCCTTCACCTGGATTTCTTCTCTTTGGAAGCTGAGAAGCCTCAGAGAAAAAGGAAAATAATATTGTCTGATTGCTTCTCCTGTGTTTGCTGCTTTGGAATGTGGTTTGGAGATTGTTTATCCAACATGTGAATTGTTTTTACTTAATGACCAATCACAGCCCAGCTGGGTTGGGACTCTGGAAGGAATCACGAGTTTTTAATTAGTATCTGGTTAAGCCTTCTGTCTGTATCCTTTCTCTATTCTTTAGTATTGTTTTAGTATAGAATAATATAATATAATATAATATAATATAATATAATATAATATAATATAATATAATATAATATAATATAATATAATATAATATAATATAATATAATATTATGCCTTCTAAGAACATTGACTCAGATTCTCAATTCCTCCTTCTTCTTAGGGACCCTGGAAATACCACATTTCTGGGCACAGTGAGCCTACTCAGACACAGGCTCAGTTGTCTGCAGCAGTGAGAAAACCATCTGGAAACCTCTCCCAGCAAAGTGTCCCTCCCATTCCCACTGGAAGGAGGTGTGACAGCTCCAGCAGCTTGGGATCCATGCTCTGAGTTATTCATTTGACACCTCCTTTTGCCTGACAAGCTGTACATGCAGGGCTTTGTGTTCCCTGTATCCATAGGGCTGGATCAGCAGCTTTCTCCTGGATGGACAGCCTTGAACTGGATTGTGAGTGTTCACAGGGGTCTGAGGATGAGGGAAGAGATGAGGATCTGACTCCATGTTTCAGAAGGCTGATTTATTATTTTATGATATATATTACATTAAAACTATACTAAAAGAATAGAAGAAAGGATTTTATCAGAAGGCTGGCTAAGAATAGAAAAAGAAAGAATGATAACAAAGGTTTGTGGCTCGGACAGAGAGTCCAAGCCTGTGATTGGCCATTAATTAGAAACAACCACATGAGACCAATCCCAGATGCACCTGTTGCATTCCACAGCAGCAGATAACCATTGTTTGCATTTTGTTCTTGAGGCCTCACAGCTTCTCAGGAGGAAAAATCCTAAGGAAAGGATTTTCCATAAAAGATGTCTGTGACACTGGATTTACTGATTTGTGTTGTGAAAATGTCAAAATGAGCAGAAAATATTCATTATTAAGTGCCAAAATTATTTACTTGGCTTTATGAGAAATGAAGGCAGTGCCTGGGCAGAACAGGTCAGAAGGTGATGATGGAAGAGGAGAGAGCAGATTCTAGGAGTTCAAACAAGGACCTCAGGGAATGGCTGGGACAGGGAGGGCCAGGTTGGATCCCAGGCAAAGGTTCTTCCCCCAGAGGTGCTGGCACTGCCCAGGGAATGGTCCCAGAGCTCCAGGAGGGTTTGGACAGCACTGCCAGGGATGCCCAGGGTGGGATTGGGGGTCTGGGTAGGAACAGGGGTGGGACTGGATAAACCTGGGGTCCTTCTCAGGTCAGGATATTCTGTGATTCCATGAGTGGAGGAGATGTCACAATTCATGGAGATCATTTAGGTTCATAATTATACCATAAAGGGACAAGAAAATCTGTATTTCTCATGTCTCTGTGTTCAAGAGCAGAACATGAGTAGGAAAAGAACTCCTTTGGTAATTCTGCTTCCCAGGGGCCCATTAGAGACACAGCCAGATGCTCCTGTGCACTCACTTCAATGGATCTCAGATCCAGGGAATTCATTTCCCATCCTCTGTGCAGGGAGACACATGTAAGGAGCAGGTCAATGGGAGCAGGTGGGAATGGGACACAAAGGACATTTTCCATTGTGTGTAACTGGGATGAAACAGCTCTGGGAACTGCTCAGGCACTGATGCCACTGTCAGGTGAGTCTGTTCAAAGGAGTGCAGCAGTGGCTGGAGCTTCCCTGGAACGGATGCTCTCTCCAGCAGTTTGCTCCCTCTGAGAGGAAGGGCTGGGACCTGCTGTGGATGCTGGGGCCTGCAGAGATCCCAGCAAGGAGGGGACAGCTTGGGACAGGCTGGGACAGGAGCCTGCCCAGGGTGGGGATCACCTCAGCAGCACCTGGGGCCTGGCAGAGCCTCCTGGGATGGAGGATGAGCTTCAGCAGCACACAAAAGGGGGGAAAAGTTCAGGGAGGCTTTTGAAATGTCAGATACGGTGAGGCTGATCTCTAAATGGAATCACAACCACCTCTGATCTTTAAACTTTGTAACTGGGGCCCTGTTTCTTCCTTTTTGCCTTTGTCGTGTCAAGCAGCTCTTTTGACAGCATCATCTCCACATTGACTTTGTTGCCTGGTGTTTGCCTTTGTTATCTGGTATTTGATGTGAATATCCCATTGTATTATTTGGGAATAGTTCTCAGGAGTTCAGACTATTTAAAGCTACAAAGCTTCCATGAGAACTGAATTTTTCAGCTCAAGTCTAAGTCAGTGACTGAGTTTTTATTGCAAATATCCTCTCCTGCAGTGTTGTATGGAGTGAGAAATAAATCACTTAAACTCATGGCACTGAGGGTTTATTCCTCATCCTAAATTGGCCTTGGCATATTGGGGGGATGGGGGATGTGCAGTTCTGAATGTGAGATTGTCATCTTAATTATTGTTTTCAAGTACAAATACCAAAAAAACCAACAGAGATTGCAGTTGTTTTTTGTGGTTCAATGGAGCAAAAGCAACAAATGCTTGATTCTGATTTCTATCACTGGAAATTAATTTTGAAGGTCAGAAGATGAGTAAATAGTGGAGCTGAAAAGATTCTTTTCTTGTTTAAAACCTTTGAATTATAAATAGTAATTTACTGACAAGAAAACAACAGAGGAGGAGGTTAAAGGATAAGGGGAAAAAACAGATCCTGAAAACTTCTTTACTGATAAGCTCATGAACATTTGCCATGTTTTAATCCCCGTGTTTTACTTCATACTCTTTTTTTTTAGACTCTACCTTTAACTATAGGAAATGAAAGATGGGCAGAAGATAAAGTGTAAAAATGTACAAAATGTAAATTCCGTATTTTATGGAAATGGTAGGAGGAGAAAAAAGCTATCCAAACTTTCTATTTATAAACCAGAGCTGCTTATCAAAGACCCTTCCAGCTGCTTCCCTTCCTGGCAGCCAGAATTCCCCCACAAATCCCCAAAATGGGAGGACAGAAGGAGCTGTGAGAGCTCTGCTCTGTCCCCAGGGTGGTTCAGTTTAGTATTTGCAGGGAGGAATGATGAGGAGGACTCCATCTTATCAGAAGGCTAATTAATTCCTTTTTTATACTATATTATTCTATACTGTATTACACTATATTACACTACATCTAAACTGAATCTGCCAAGCACTCAACCCTGCTCACACTGCCCAGAATCTCGTGACTGTCAGTGACAGTCCTGGCACACACCCCTGGCCCCGACAGGCCAAGGAACCCAAACACCATCACTGTGGGTAAACAATCTCCATGTTGCATTCTACTTTGGCACAAACACAGGCACAGCAAATTAGATAAACATTGTGTTTCCTTTCTCTGAGGCTCAGGGAATGTGAAACCCAGAAACATTCTTCGGAAGAATTGTGCCTTGCTTTTCTCTGTGAAGGGAAATGTGGCCACAGTTCAGCCCTTCTCTGCCTCCATGATTCCATGCCTGGGCTGTGGATCCACCTGGGATCCCCCCTGGGATGAGCACAGCCGGTCCTGGGGGCTGGCCAGGGGCTCCCCAGGCCTTCAGGGCACAGACTGGCTCTTCATTTCCCAGTCAGGGAACCAAACATGTCATGGTTTGATGCTGGCACAATGCCACTGCCTCCATGAAAATATATTCTCCCCAGTGGCTGCTGTGAGATGTGACCAGAAATAGATCAAAGCAGACTTTAGCCTAGGAATAAAGGAAAAAATTTTATTAACCTACAATATGTAAAAAGGAATATACACAGAACTCAGAATGAAAACCTTCCAAAACATTCCTCCTCTTCCCCCCAATTTCTACCACAGCACAATGAGATAAAACCTTGGATTCTCAATCCAGTTATCACCCCTCAGATAATCAACTCTCAGTCCATCACCACCCTTCAGATAATCAATTCTCAGTTCATCAAGGAATGAGGAGTCCCTCTTGTACCATAGGCTTCCCCTGGGAACACAGTTGAGACCTCTTGTGTTTCCATGTCACACGTGGCACCACCTGGAGAACATTTGCCGTTGTGACCTCTTCCTTCCATGCCCAGTGCTCTCATGGACCAGAGCTGCTTCTAGGGTTCCCCTTTTAAGGATGCTTTGCCCAGTTCCAAAAAAAGCACAGTCTCTCACTTTTGGGACACCTGTCCCCCCCAAATTCACCCCCTGGGGCCGAGGGGTCTCAAGAACAGATCTTCTCCTCCTCCACTGAGGATCGAGGACACCGCCACCATCCTCCTCACCCGTTGTCTCTGCTCATGCCACTCCATCACATCACATCACTGCACTCTCTTGGCTCCAAGCCATTGCCTCCCCCTAAATGAAGTCTCTGTGTTACAGGGAAAATGGTTCTGTCCATGGCTGTACAAGAAAAGTCCAGCCAAAGGCCACTCCATCATCTCCTCCCACCTAGGGTTCTTCTCAACTTCTTCTGATGTCTTTCACTTGCTCAGACCTTCACCACACTTGCCCATTTCCTTCTGTAGAAGCCCCACTTCACTGCAGGATTAGCAGGAACTCTGGGAAATGTCCCAGACTTGGCCTTTCCCCTCTGCAGTCCTGGCAGTCCTGGCAGGACACACAGATCTGCCTCTGGTGCAGGAATTTCTGCTGGAATTCTGCTCCCCTGCCTGGACTAGGCTTTGCAAGAGGCACAACTTGGAATAAACAAGGGACAGGGATTGCCCAGCCAGGCCATGGAGTGTCCCTCCCTGGGGACATCCCAGGAGCATCTGGACACAGTCCTGGGCCGTGGGCTCTGGGATGGCCCTGCTGGAGCTGGGGCCAGAGGGGTCCCTGTGCTCCCTTCCAGCCTGATCCATCCTGGGATCCAGTGACACCCATAATAAAATTCCACCATTCCTTAAAGGGTAAATGCTCCCTCTGCTCTCCTAGGGAAGGATGTTCACAGGAGTTTTGGGGGTATGAGCCTCCCTCTTGGCACAGGAACTCAGGCCTGACATTCCCTCCTATTAAATACTGGATATTGGGAAGGAATTCCTCCCTGGGAGGGTGGGCAGGCCCTGGCACAGGGTGCCCAGAGCAGCTGTGGCTGCCCCTGGATCTCTGGCAGTGTCCAAGGCCATGTTGGACATTGGGCTTGGAGCAGCCTGGGATAGTGGAAGGTGTCCCTGCCATGGCAGGGGTGGCACTGGGTGGGATTTAAGGCCCTCCACTCCCCCCAAGTCTGTGTTCCTGTGATTTTTGGTTGCTTTTCACCAGCACTTTACTCCTCCTTACTTTGCTGGTTATATTTTATTGCTCCTACGATGGATAATTCCCTGCCCATCTTTCTGGCACCAGGGGAACAGACCCATCCCAATTATTGTGCTCTGCCAGCTGATGAGGGCACAGAGAGTCAGGGAACCATTGAGGCTGGAAAAGACCTTTAAGGTCATCAAATCCAACCATGAACCAGCAGCACCACCATGGTCACCACTGAGCCCTGTCCCCAGGTGCTACATCCACGTGGTTTTGCCACATCACTGCCCTGGACAGCCTCTTCCAGGAGCTTTGCAACCCTTCCCATGAAATTTTTCCCCTGTTATCTAATCTAGGCCTCTGCTGGTGCCACTTGAGGCCATTAAATATAAAAGGCCATATAATAAAATAAATACAGCAGAACCATAAGGCAGGGAAACCTTCCTGTGCCTCAGGGCCCTGGCGGTGCTCTTCCATCCCATGTGCAGATGTATTTTGTGTGGAACCTGGCCAGGATCCAGGAGCATGGACAGGATTCAATGGCTCAGTGCCACCTCCTGAACAGGTCACTGCCCTGCCAGCCCCAGAACAGGAGCAATGGGCACCCTCCCAGTGTCACCTGCAGGGGGAAGAAGGGACAATTCTCTTTCCCTCTGTTCCCTGAGTTCCGGCCCGGTGCTGCTCCACTCCCAGCTCTTCCTCAGGAAATTTAGCAGAACATGTAATGGTGTAACAAATGAAATGTTTACATGGTTAATTGAAAGCACTTTTCCCTGGAGGCTAATTACAGTGTGAGCCATTAAATGACAATTAAGATTTGTTTGAATATCCAAACGATTATGAATCTCCTTCCTGGAACAAGGAGAAGTACAGCACTCCTGGCTGGGCCAGACAGGTACCTGGATTTCTGTTTTTGCAGGAGTGCTGAGCCCTTTTCCCACTGGTGACCTGTCTAGAAAACCAAACTCCCCCAGCCTGGCTGACCCTGAAACCCCTGAGGAACTGGATTTACTGCCTGGCAGATCTCACGCTTTCCTAAATCCTGGGGTAAGGGTACCGGTGGGAACTGCAGATTCTGCTGTTTGCTGGAACCAGCTGAGGCTTCCAAGTCTCAGCCTCCAAGGAAACCATTTCCAACACTCCAGAGGATTTTCTCAGGGCTCATGACTGTCACCATGATATTTTCTGAAAAATCCCCTGGCCAGGATTTCTTCTCCTGGGAAGCTGAAAGGCCTCAGAAAAAAAATGAAAACAATAATTATCTGATTGCTTGGAATGTGGTCTGGAAATCATTTACCAACAGGTGCATCTTTGATTGGCTCCATGTGAATTGTTTTTAATTAATGACCAATCACCATCAGCTGTGTTGGACTCTGATGAGTCAGTCACGAGTTTTCATTATCATTCTTGTTTAGCCTTCTGATGTATCCCTTCTCTTTCTTTAGTATAGTTTTAGTATATAATCTCATAATATTACAATAATATAATATAATATAATATAATATAATATAATATAATATAATATAATATAATATAATATAATATAATATAATATAACGTAATATAATATGTCAGCCTTCTGAAAACATAAAGTCAAATTCTCATCTCTCACCTCATTCTTGCTACCTCCCAACACCACACACGACCTTGTGCCACTCTTTGTGGGCTGGGCACTGGAGAGGGAATTCTGTCCCTGAGCCCGTGGCACTGCAGCTTGTGTGTTTCATTTGTGGTGTTAAACAGGGGCCTGATGTAAAAGTGCACTGAAGAAGAGGAGCTGGGCTTTAAGGTCCCTTCCAATCCAAACCGTTCTGTGCCCAAACTCATTTCCCTTCCCACGTGTGGAGGATGTGCTCTAAGGAAAAGGCAGGGGGGCAGATTGCCCACCCTGAGCTGGGAGTGTGTCCCTGGAGTTTCTGAGGGAATCCCTGAGAGGATTCACCCATCAGACAATCCCAGGGACCCAGGAGCCAGGCCAAGGTGAGACACACCCTGCTGGCCTGGCTGTCACCCTCACAGGAGGGGGAAATTCTCCTGGAGCTTTCTAGAAAGGATAGGAAGACTAGCAAGTTGGGGAAGCTTTATTTCAACTGCAACCTTCCCTTCTATTTGTGCTCAGAGCTGACAAGTGTAATTCTCCTTCCTTTTCCTTCTGTGAAGGGATAATTTGATGGTTGGTAGAGAAGGCTCCAAGTGACATGTGAGGAGTTAAAGAGCTGAGATGAGGCTGTTGTGAGGAATTCTGCAGCAGCTGATGGTGCTGGGCTTCAGTGCAGGGAAATGCTGTGGGGATGTGCTGTACATGTAGATATTGATAATATTTTTCTAGAGAAAAGCTCTAAATCTAATGAAGAGGGGCTGAGGGAGCTGGGGCAGCTCAGCCTGGAGCAAAGGAGGCTCAGGGGGCCCTTGTGGCTCTGCACAGCTCCGGACAGGAGGGGACAGCCAGAGGGACAGGGACAGGAGCAGAGGGAACGGCCTCGGGCTGGGCCAGGGCAGGGTCTGGGGGGATGTTGGGGGAAATTCCTTCACCCCCATTTGTTGGGGAAGATGAAACAGGAAAGCCTTATCAATATGATTGCCTGGCAAAAGATTTTGAGAATATGGAAACTATAAGTGAGATTGAAATGAAAGCAAGCTTTGAGATCCCTCAGTTACTGAACAACTGGAAAACAATGGTGTGGCCAGCTGAAGGTGATCCCCTTTTGATGGAACAACACCCTCTGCTTGCAGACAGGCCCAAGGGTCAGAGCAGACCCTACAGCTTGGCAGAAGGGGCCCAAAGAGGAGTTTGTAGGGTTTAAAATGTAACACAGTATGGTAATGTAATGATTCTTATAGGCTGTATGTAAATGCTGTAGGATTTGTATCTTGTACTAGATTGGTTAGTGAGAATCAGAATATTCAACACAGAAGATTTATTTTATTGGAACAGGAACCTCGCTCTCTTACCCCTTTTACTCTCTCACCCTCTCATCCTCTCTCCCCCTCTCTTCTCTCAGCCTGCTCTGAGCTGTGGCTGCAGCTCCCAGCAGGGCCCTGCACCCAGGCCCTTTGCAATAAACCCCAAATTCCACGACCTGGCTGCAGAGATCTCTCGTCCCCGTCCATCCCCACCATCCTACACCCCCGACACTCCTACACCCATTCCTGCTGTGGAGCCCAGTCCATGGTGGGGTCAGCAGGAGCTGCCCTGCAGCACTGGAAGGTTCTGGGGAGGTTCCTCAGACCCCTCTCCCTGGTGCTGTAGGTTAGCAGCTCAGGATAAGAACCATTTGTGCTTTTGGGGGACACAGAAAGAAAATCCTGTGTGTGAACTCAGCTGAATTTCCTGAATGTGTTTTCAGTGAGTGTGGAACTGGGTTTTAATTTTAATTTTCCCTGAGTAGCTCACAACTCTGCTCTAGCACTGTCATTGCTATCATCCAGGTAATTACAGACACATCACGGAAAAACAGCATCCCAAATCCAGTTTAATATTAATCTGTGTCAAATTTCCAGTGACAGCAAGGAATATTGATGTCATTATCCCCTAGCAGCAATACAGAGCTGGAAAGCAACAGACAGACGTTGTCTTTAGAGAAAAAAAAATGTCACCAGCTCTATAAAATGTCCAGTCTCGCACATCAGGAGGAATTTCTTCCTGGGAAGGTTGGTCAGGCCTTGGAAGGCGCTGCCCAGGGAGGTTTGGAACCCCAGTCTTGGAGATGTCCAAGGAAGGACTGGACATGGCACTCAGTACTCTGGGATGGGGTCAAGGTGGGGATGGGGCACAGCTTGGACTCCATGGTCCGGGAGGGCTTTTCCAATCTTAAAGATTGTGGAATTTTGGGATTCTGTTGTGACTGCTTTTTTTAAGGATTTCCTCTGAGCCTGCTGCCTGCTGGCTGTCACATTCCCTTTGTCACTGACAGATGTTCAGATTGGAGAATGAAATTTAGATGAATGAATAAAACTTTGAGCGAGATACTTCAGGTGCTGGGATTTGAAGGAAATAATTTCTGGCTCATCTCTTAGCAAAAGGAAGGAGCTGGAGTGGAAATAACTGGAACTGCCCTGTTTCACCCTCCCAAAGTCTTTTGTCTTAGCTGAGCCCCAGCTCCTTTGGCCAAGGGTGATTCTGGGCTGCGGGCTCAGTTGAATGCAGCTCCTCCATCCATCCATCCATCCATCCATCCATCCATCCATCCATCCATCCATCCATCCATCCATCATCCATTCATCTCATCCAAGTTCATTCCTACAAAATGAGTCTGATGAGTGGAAACCCTGACCCAGCCCAGACTGACAAACTAAAGCAGCTTTCATTTTCCTGCCAGGGAACAATCCAGGAAATTGCCTTGTGTGGATTGAGCATCAATCTGGACCCAAACGGTCTCATACTGCAGGGGAGTTGCTGGGGTTGGATTTTGTGCCTCCTGATGATTTAATTTTTTTTTTAATACCCCACATTTTGGATAAAATTTCTCTGCCAAAAGCAATTTCCCACCCTACCCTGTGGCCATGAGGGTCCATGCTGCAGTTTGGGCACCAGAAAGACTCGTGATGAATTACACAAATCCAAGTGCTTCTGCTGCTGGGTTTGGCAAGGGAAGAGCAGAAGTCACCAGAGCCAACAGGCACAGCACGATCAGGGATTCTCATTCCAAGCTTTCAGGACTTTCTGCATGTTAAAGCATTAAAATACCACTGTTCTTCCCACAGGAGGGGGATTTTGCTTGCCAGTTCACAGCTGCTTTTGTGTGGGTTTGCTCAGTCTCCTGGTTCCTGGTGGAAGAACACAGCAATGCAGTCATGGAAAAATTGGGATTGAACTGAGATTTTGGGGAGAGGGGGGTGAGAAAAGTACAATTATCACTGCTCAGCACAAGGTGTGACTGTACCAGGAGAAGGATTAAAGAATCCTGAAATTCCAGAAAGGTTTGTTTTGGAAGGGACTTAAAGCCCATCCATTTCCACCCCTGCCATGGCAGGGACACCTCCCACTATCCCAGGCTGCTCCAAGTCCTGTCCAGCCTGGCCTTGGGCACTGCCAGGGATCCAGGGGCAGCCCCAGCTGCCCTGCACAGCCTGATCTTCCACCTTACCTCCCCTTAGCACGTTCTGTCACTGATGTCCATCTTCCTAGAGCCTCTTTACAGACAAAATCCTTTATAAAGGTGGGAAGAAGTAGGAGAGGGCAAAGGGAAAGTTCTTCACTGAGCACTTATTGTATAGAAAATGTCCAAAAATGTTCACAGAAACAAAAGTGTTCATTTTTCTCCATTTGCACTGGGAAGTCTGAATGTCAAATTCTCTTCTGTTTCCTGCCACCCATGGCAGAACGGGATAATGGGATAATGCAGCCCCAAGCAAAGAGCAGTGGGAATCACTCCCTGGGCCACTGTCCAGGATGATCTCCAGGATTTGCCCATAAAACCAAATCTCAGGTGCTCTGGGACTCTGATTGCCTTTGCCTGGATTGAAAATTCTGCCTCAGTTTGTAAAATCCAACAAAGTAACAGCAGTCTGATCACCTTAACAATCCTGGGAGTGTTTTTTCTGCCTTTGTTTGTTCATAGAGGACCTTTCTTTGATCTTCAAAATTATTAAAGTTCAATTATTATGCAGTCACAAAGTGTTCAGTGTTTCTCTTGTAATGAAACCTTGACTTCATCAATATTCAGCGCTTCCCAGACTGCTGCATTTGTTGATTAAGTAGCAGTTATTGGAGATTTGGAGATGTCTGATGAGAGAACTATTTATTATCATCCCAGAATCCCAGAATGGTTTGGTTTGAAAGGGACCTTAAGGACCAGATCTATGGGCAGAGACACCTTCCCCTGGAATGGAGGGGCAGAACCACCTCCATAAGCACATAAAGGATAATAAAAATAGGTTAAAATATGTTCCCACTGTATTTTTCCTCTTTGATTTTGGAGGACTCTTCCCAGTTGAAAATGAGCTGATGTGCCCAGGATGCCAATGGGAACTGGATCTTCCCACGTTTCCCCACCATGAAATGATTTTGTTACAAGCCATTAACTTTTATTCCCCTCTCTGTGGGCCTGCTTTAGGCCTTGCTAAAGCAGGATCCTTAGGGAGCCCATAAACATTTCTGGTTTCAGGTTCCAGGGTCCCAGGTCAGTTCCTGCACTGAAATCTGGTCACAGACTGAATTTCTGCCACTCCCTGCCTGGGAAAGCTCAGCAATCCATCAAAAACCTTGTGGTCTCAGTTATTGCCCCCAGTCAGGTCTGGGGGTCTCCTCCCCTCTCCAGCCCCACACCTGGGTGTGCTCAGCCCCCCTGGGATCCCTGCCTGGTTCTGGGATTTACCTTTCCACACTGAACCCTCCAATGTAAAGGACCCGTGTAATGGGAAAATGACCTCAAAAATCAGGCTACTCCCTCCAGAAGGACACAGCTCCTCCATGCCCTGCCTCCTGGGCTGCCTTGGAACCAGCAATCCTCCGAGCCAGCATTCCTGCTCCGTGTTCCTATTGATCCCATGAATAAATAAATGATTGGCTCCTCGTGATGGGGAAGTGGTAACTGGAGTTTCCTTAAGGGCACGAGTGTCAAGCTAAATATTTCAAGCCCCCATAAATAATTGAAGCCTCTCTTCTGCAGAAGGAGATTGGGGCTGTAATTCCCTTTCCCAGTGAGTGATCTCTGGCCTTCTCATGGAGGGAACTCACCTGGGAAGCACAAATAATTCAGCAGTTGTGTGCTGGGCTGGTTTCTGTACCCAAGGCAGGTTGTGTTACTCTTGCAGGTGCAGAGGCAGAGCAGTTTCACATTTCCCTGACGCAGGGCTGGGCTCCAAGCAGGGAGCTCCTCACTGAGGTTCAGGCAAATCCCTCAGGCTCTGCCATCCAGGAGTTGTGATTCTTTGTGGATTTAGTGAAAGATGGGGAAATTGGGGCCTTTTGGAGTCACATCTTCATGGCAGCAAAAAGTTTCTTTAAATATTCATTCATAATCTTTGTCAAAATTGAAGGAATATCAAGAAGGGAGAGGACATGACTGCAGGGTTTGGGAGTCCTGGGAAGACTTGGAAGAAGATGGAGGCTGGGAAGACACAGGAGAGAGTAAACTCAATTCTTCCACCAGCAAAGGCTGCTTTTGGCTGTGAGTTAGGGGTTAATATAATGGTAGAGCTCAGGAGAAGGCAGGAGGTGGAGGAGGATAAGCTGGGCCCCAGGTTTAGAGGTACAGCCCATCTAGGCCTGACTTCCATAAGCCAGGAGTGGGTAGGGAGCTCTCTCCTCCTGCTCTTATCCCAACAGCACTTTTTGTGCAGACCAGCACTGAAGAGTGCTCCCAGCCCAGCTGAATCCAGCACTTCATCTGGGCCAGTAATCCCCTGGTTCCAAATGCCAGGCTCTGGATTAGTGCTGTTCTTTTAATTTGCTAATTAGGTGGGTTCATTAAAGCAGCTGGTGTTGTTTCTGCCTCCTCAGCATTTTCTCACTGCACACTGGGTTCTCAGTAGTTCACAAAAGCTCCAGAAACTTTTTGTGTCACAAACTCTGGGATTTTCTTTGAGGTCTTGTGAGGAGTTTTCCTCAAGTGGTTTGCTGAGGAGCCTTCCAGAGGTACAGTCCCAGCAGAGGATAAATACTCTCATTTTGCTGCCACTTGGCAGCACTCTGCTAAAGACAGGCAAATATTCTATGCTGTGCTGAAACAGAGAGAGAAACCTGTGACCCTGCTGAGCTCCTTGCCTTGGACTTGTACAAATCCTGCATGGGGAAAAGGAGAATTTATCAATGCAGGATAACCCCCAGCTGGGGAATAACGTGCAGTGACTCCAGTGATTTCAGAAGGCTGAACAATTGCTTTATTCAGCTTTACTACATTACACGATACTATACTAAACTATACTAATGAAAAACCTGTGACCCTTTCCAGACAGTCACGATGCAGCTTTGACCTAATTGGTCAGTCAGTCAAAAAAACCATCACCAGAGTCCAATTCACAAATCACTTTGGGTAAACAATCTCCATAACACATTCCACATGTGCCAAACAACAGATGCAGCAAGTGAAGATAAGAATTCTTCTTTCTTTAGAAGAGAAGAATTCTTGAATTTCTTCTTTCTTCAGAAGAGAAGAAATTTGCTTTTCTATCACTGAGCTTTCTCACTGCCTTCCCCAGGAGAAATCCTGGGAAGGTTGTGCCTGCTGCTCTCTGTGAAGAGAGCTGTGGCCACAGCATTGGGCTGTTTGGGTAAATCAGGGCAGGAAAGCTGCGGGAGCTGCTGTGACAGAGGTCAGGAGGGTTTGGCTCACAAAGCCCTTCACTGTGTAAGACACCTGCCTGAGGCTGGTTTGTTTGGGATGCAGGAGACAGGAGCAGTTTGGGGCCTGCCTGCCCTGGAAGCATTGAGGAAGTCGAGCTGTATATTCCAAGCTCCCTAAGTCAATATTTACAGTGAGCTCCTCTGGTGCAGGCTCTGGCTAATCCAGAGAAATGCAGCCCTCTGCTGCAGATATTCCAGGTCCAAGTTGGGGATTTGGTGCTGCTGGAGCCGTGCCTTGCTGTCCAGCACAGCTCTGAGATGCAGCTCCTTCAGAGTGTGAAAAATGCCCATCACTCGTTTTAAAAATTTTAAAAGTTTAATACTAATAAAATGGTTATGAAAATAGTAATACAATTAGAGTAATAAAAATTTGGACAATTTGAATTAGGACAATATGATACAATAAATACAAAGAGTTATGGATGTCTGGGTACCTTTTTCTGGGATCACGAGCCTGAAAAAGGTCATCTGTTAACAGAGGATTAACCCTTAAAAGCAATAGCTTGTTGCATAGTCATACAGTTCATACATGATGCATAAATTCCATTCAAATACAGGATTCTGTCTGGTCATCATCAACTTCTTCCTCCGAATCCTAACAGCGCCTTCGAGGCGGGAAGAAGTTAATTTCTTCTGATTAGAGGGCAATGAATTCTTTTTCTCTGCAAGATTTAGATGTCCTGTGGCTGCTATCTCGTTGTGAGTCCTTTCTTTATAAAAAAGTATCCTACATAGCATAGTTTCTATTTTAACAATTTTTATAACCTAAAACTATATTTAACACACTACTTAAGAGAATTAATACAGCATAACTTTCTAACACAACACATATAATATTCATTTTAATATTTGCGAAAAACCAATCATAAAATACATGCATTTTTCACAAGAGTTTGTCACTCCTGGACTGTCTGAACACTTTTCAGCTGAGTGGGATTTGTTTCCCAGTTGGATGTTCTTTGTCCCCACGCTGCAATGACCAGGTGCTGCTCCCTTGGCTCTGCCTGCCCTTGTTCCCCTGGAGCTGAGGGTCTCTGTGGCTCTGCTTGCCTGCTGGGCTGTTTGCTGGCTTTGGTACGAAGCTCCACAATTTGTTTTTCATGAATCATCTTAGGCTGCCTTCAGCCTTTTATTTTTTATGAGGATTGCACAGCTCATGTTTGCCCAATGTTTGGGATGAATGTTCATTAAGCTGAGCCTGATCCTCAGGCAGCTCATGAGGCACCTCCAGTGCATGCCTGCTTTGCAGCACATGAGTAATTCCAGTGGTCCCAAGGGAATTTCCCACTCAGATCTTTAAAGATAGACACAACCGCTTGTAATGTGCTCAGCTTGGGGCTTTGTTCTTTACAGAGCAGCTCTAAAATAACAAATTGCAGTGTTGGCATTGTCTGGGGAGTGGTTTCTTCCTGTGTTGTTGGAGATTGGGCAGGTTCAGGCGCTGAGAAATCACATTTCCCTACCACTCATGGCACATCCAGGACTATTTTAAAAGATAAACTGCTGGAATATTTCTTTTGATTTGCTTAAGGCTTGTTTTTCCATCAAAATGACAAATATAAAAACAAAGCATTTAAAGTGAAGGAAGGAAGAAAGACTTTATTTAACTTCATTTAATTCTCCTCTCTGGCAGTCAGGGTATTAAAAAAAACCCAAACCGCAATTCTCAATAGAGACAAGGTCCAGGTCCCATCTCTAGAGGAGTTTAAGAATAGTCAGGGAAACCTTGCATTGTCAAAAAATCAAGTTTCCCCCAAAGCATGGCCATTCTAGTGAAAGATTTTCCATTCAGAGAAGTGTTTAAATCAGGGAATGTTTGACTACATCCAAACTCCATTTTAGATAAAGGTATTTGGGTAAAGGTATTGCCAAACTTGGCAAACATTCAGATTGCTGAATCTCAGAATCATGGGTTTAAACGGAACATTGGGAAGGGATTCCTGGCTGGGAGGGTGGGCAGGCCCTGGCACAGGGTGCCCAGAGCAGCTGTGGCGGCCCCTGGATCCCTGGCAGTGTCCAAGGCCGGGTTGGACGGGGCTTGGAGCAGCCTGGGATAGTGGAAGGTGTCCCTGCCATGGCAGGGGTGGCTCTGGGTGGGATTTAAGGTCTCTTCTAACCCAAACTCATTTCTTTTAGTAGTAAAAGATGCTCACTGAGCCCCAAATAGAGGAAGTTTCTCTGAGAGGTGGAAAATTAACACCAGGACTGCAGGAATTGAACAACTCTTTTGCTGGTGGCTCCCCAGTGATTTCCACTCTTGCTGACACAAATCCATTCCTCAGTGGCAGGATTTGCCTGGGGCTCTCTCCTGGAGCAGTCAGTGCCCTGGTCAGGGGCTGTGGGCTGGCTCTGGGTTTGTGCAGAGGGTGATCATTTACCCAAATGCTTTAACGGAGTATTGAACCTTCCTGGTTTGGCAGGGGCTTGGTGGCTTTTTATTTATTTAACTTCCATAGGCAGGTATTGATTTTTTTACCTTCTTGTGTGATTTCTAAAGGCTGTTGGTTTTATATTTGCTGTAGAGGAAAAAGAAAGGAGAGCAAGCAAGTGAATTGCAAACACAAAGGGATTTTTCTGATGGAGCTGTAAAGACAAACAAAGGAAAACTGTTGATACTGTCACCGAGCTGACACCAACTTGTTATCAAAGGAAACACCCTTATCAGAGCATTGTTTAATACAAATGCTCTTGTCTTGGCCTTTGTAGGGATGGAGGATTTAGACCAACCCCACCAGAACAGCAGGAATAAAAGATCCCAAACCACTCCCCGAGCTGCTCGAGAAACAAAGGGTGGGGAGTCTCAGCATGGTTGAGATGTTTCCACTGATTGCACACAAATCCCGGTCTGGGGAAGTGCCCAAACTGTCCCTGGTGCTGATGCCACAACATCCGTGGGGTCTGGGATGTCTGTGGGGTCCTGGGCGTTGCCAGGGATCCTCCCAGCACAATTCATCTGTCCCACTCCCGTTCCCAAATGGAATAAAGCCTCTTGGGAAGGGATCAGGAGAAGGCTCCATAGCAGGAATTGTGCTTGGAGCTAATGAGACAGTGATTGTGGTTAATTAAACGCAAACTGATTGCAATCCCTGCACATTTACTGGAGGCAGTGGCAGCTACAGCCTGGAATCACCAACTGGACCCAGGACCAGTCTCACAATTCTGATTATTTATTTGATTTAATTTTCTTGTATTTAGATTTAAGCTAATAAGAATGTGGTGCTTTCCCTCTGGCATTGTATTGTTCCTGGGATCATAGGATCATGGAATATCAAGAGTTCTTGCTGGCCACACAGACAGGGTGATGAAAAGACGGCTCCAGGGAGCACAGGTGTGAAAAGTGCATCTTATATGGCTCTATGCAGATATCTACTGTATGTATTATGTTGTATTGATTAGTAGAGCTGCCTTAAAATTGTAATAGTATGGTAAATGTAGTTTTGTAGTTAAAAGGTAACTTCTGTAGTTAAAATAGAAACTATGTATGTGGGATATTTTTTTTAAAGAAAGGAATGAGGTATTTGCACTGAGATAGCAACCACAGGACACCTGAATCTTTCAGAGAAAAAGAATTTATTGCTCCATTATCAGGAGAAATGAACTTCTTCCCACCTCACTCAGCTCTGAAGATGCTGTCAAGATTAAGAGGAAGAAGCTGACACTGACCAGACAGAATCCTTTAAATGGAATTTACGCATCATGTATGAAGTGTATGAATATGCAACAGGCTATTGCTTTTAAAGGTTTATCCTCTGTTAATGTGTGTCCTTTTTCGGGCTTATTTTGCCCAGAAAGAGGTACCTGGACGTCCATAACTCTTTGTGTTTATTGTCTCATATTGTCCTAATCCCAATTGTCCAATTTTTTATTACTCTAATTGTATTGCTATTTTTATAACCATTTTATTACTTTATTACATTTTATTACTATTAAACTTTTAAAACTTTACAAACAAGTGTTTGGCGTTTTTCACAGCAGGGACCCAGAGCAGGCAGGCAGGTGTGGCACAGAGTTAGCACAGGCAGGGCTGCAGGCTTCCTTCCTCCTGCCAGTGAGGCTCTTTGTTGTTTCTATTAATTGTTGGTTTCTGTGTTTTTGTTGGTAATGGTTTTTACACGGTCAAAACCTGCAGTTAGTACAAGTGTACTTGTACTATCCAGGTAGAGCCCTCCAAAAAGGACACGTCTGTCCTGTCAGACCCATTCCTGTGCTGAGGGTTTGAGCTCAGCAGTGGTTTCAGGGGCCACTGCAGAGGAAACCTGCCTGCAGTGTGAACAGGTGAGTGAACTCCTTTCACTGGTGGCCGAGCTTAGGGAGTGAGAGAAACAAGTGCTCACTTTGAAAATTTAAAAAGGTTTATTAAACCTTGACAAAAATACAACAAAGGACTACATAAGGAAGAAGCTGCATTGCTGGGAACTGCCCCACATGGCCAGTTCATCTTCAAAATGGATGCTCAGTCTTTTATACCCCTGGGGGTTGCATCAGCCAACCCTGGCCTATCCCAAAGTCTGTCAGTCAGCTCTTCTTTGCCATTTATCGGTGGAAACTGCTTTCTTGTAACTGGATTGAAGGTCAGGTGTTGCCATGCCCACCCTCTAAGCACCCCCACGCTTTTCCATTCCCAGCTGCCCCAAGCAAGGGACAGGTATGCACTCCTTCTTTTTACTTGTCATAGACAGCAATACAGGGGGAAGGGAACTAGGGGGAGAATCGAGGATATCTAAACTACAATAACATAACTATACATCAATAAAGCTTTTCTTAATATTCCCACAATAGTTATATTTTAATTGCGAGAGCCAATCATCTCATTATCCATCCATAACAGGGAGGAAGTTGAAAGACTTAGGAGTATCAGGGAAAGTGAAAGGGAGATAGATTGGTGGAGTTCAGCCCTTCCATCCTTGGGGGAGGCCCACCAAGGGTCAGAGGACTCCTGTGCCTCCCACAGGCAATAGAAGTGCACCTGGTAGATGAAGGGGAGTGGAAATGGGCCCCTGCCTGGGGAGGTAATAATAAAAATTCCTCCTGGCCCCCATCCGCTAGCCACTTCATGTGCCACTTCAGAATAGGTATGAGCCCCTGGATCCAGAGGGTCAGCCAGAAGACACAGAAAATGATCTGCCCAGTGAGCTTTCCAATTACACTTTGTCTGTGAGACAGATCCTCTGGCACTAAAAAGAAAAGAAGTTGGTGGTAGTGGGTGACTGTGACCATGTTCACAGGGGTTTTCAGGTGAGGGAAGAGACGAGAATGTTGACTCCATGTTCAGAAGGCTTGATTCATTATTTTATGATATACATTACAGTAAAACTATACTAAAAAGAATAAAAGGAAAGGTTTCATCTCAGAAGGCTAGCTAAGCTAAGAATAGAAAGGAATGAATAATAAAGGTTTGTGTCTCGGACAGAGAGTCCAAGCTAACTGGGCTGTGGTTGGCCATTAATTCTAAACATCCAAGATGGGCCAATCACAGATGCACCTGTTGCATTCCACAGCAGCAGATAACCATTGTTTACATTTTGTTCCTGAAGCCTTTCAGTTTCTCAGGAAGAAAAATCCTAAGAAAAGATTTTCATAAAAAGATGTCTGTGACAGGTGACTCCCTGACTCCCTTCTGAGGGGAACAGAGGGCCCCAGATGTTGACCAGACCCACCCCACAGAGAGGTCTGCTGCCTCTCTGGGGCCTGGGTACAGGACATCACTGAGAGACTGCCTGGGCTGATTCAGCCCTCTGATTATCACCCACTGCTGAAACTCCAGGCTGGCAGTGATGAGATGGAAAAGAAGATTGTCAGGACAATTGAAAGGACTTTAGGGCACTGGGTCAAGTGGTTAATAGGCAGGGGCACATGTAGTGTTCTGCTCAGTCCCTTTGGTGGTGGAGAAAAGCATTGAAAGGAATGGGAGAGCTCACATTATTAAGAAGTGGCTCAAGGGTTGGTGTTATCAGAATTTTGGATTCTTTGGTCATGGGCAGCTTTTGTGGCCCCTGGCCTGCTCAAACAGGATGGGCTCCATTTCTCTGTTAAGGGCAGAAGGTTTTTAGCTCATGAACTGGTAGAACTTGTTGAGAGAGCTTTAAACCAGGTTTGAAGGGGGAAGGGGATGCAGCTGGGCTGTCTGGAAGGAGGCCCAAGGGTGTTAAGCCTGAGTTAGGGGTGAAATCAGCAGCCCAGCTGAGGTGCACATATACCAGTGCACGCAGCATGGGTAACAAACAAGAAGAGCTGGAGGCCATGGTGCAACTGCAGAGCTGTGATGTAGTTGCCATCAGGGAAACGTGGTGGGATGACTCACATGGCTGCAGTGCTGCACTGGATGGCTACAGGCTCTTCTGGAGAGACAGGGAAGGAAGAAGAGGAGCAGGGGTGGCCCTTTATGTTAGGGAGGCTTTGGACACCACAGGTATCGAAATAATGATGATGAAGTTGAATGTCTATGGGTGAGAATTAGAGGGAAGGCCAACAAAGCTGATCCTACTGGGAGTCTGTTATTGTCCACCCAACCAGGAAGAAGAGGTGGACAAATTATTCTATAAACAGCTAGAGAATGTTTCAGGTTTATCAGTCTTTGTTCTTGTAGGGAACTTGCCAGACATCTGCTGGGAACTTAAAAAAAAGCTGAAAAAAGGCAGTCCAGGATGTTCTTAGAGTGTGTGGGGGACTGTGATGGTGTTCACAGGGGTCTCAGGTTGAGGGAAGAGACAGACAAGGATCTGACTCCATGTTTCAGAAGGCTTGATTTATTATTTTATGATATATATTACATTAAAACTATACTAAAAGAATAGAAGAAAGGATTTCATCAGAAGGCTAGCTAAGAATAGAAAAACATGGAATGGTAACAAAGGCTTGTGTCTCGGACAGAGTCTGAGCCAGCTGACTGTGATTGGCCATTAATTAGAAACAACCACATGAGGCCAATCACAGATGCACCTGTTGCATTCCACAGCAGCAGAGAACCATTGTTTACAGTTTGTTCCTGAGGCCTCTCAGCTTCTCAGGAGGAAAAATCCTAAGGAAAGGATTTTCCATAAAATATCATGGCTACAGGGGACAACTTTTTGTCACAGCTGGTGGGTGAGCCCACCCGGGGAGAAACTGTGTTGAATCTGCTATTTGCAAATAGAGATGGGCTGGGGGGAGATGTGGTGGTTGGAGGCTTCCTGGGTCACAGTGATCATGCGATTATAAAATTCTCAATATTTGGTGAAATCAGGAGGAACATCAATAAGATTTTACATTGGACTTCTGGAGGGCAGACTTTGGCATGTTTAGGAGACTTATTCAGAGAGTTCCTTGGGAAGCAGCCCTTGAAAACAAAGGAGTTCAGGAAAGGTGGATGTGCTTTAAAACAGAGATCTTGGGGGCACAGGAACAGACTGTCCCTGTGTGTCAAAAGATGAGTCAACGAGGTAAATGCCCAGCCTGGATGGGCAAGGAGGTTTTGGAGGAATTTAGGAATAAAAAAAAGCATGTATCATCTTTGGAAGGAGGATCAGGTCTCTCAGGAAGTATTTAAGGGGGTTGCTAGGACCTATAGGAAAAAAAATTAGGGAGGCTAAAGATCGGTTCAAACTTAATTTGGCCACTTTTGTAAAGGATAATAAAAAATGTTTTTACAAATATATGAATGGTAAAAGGCAGGGTAAGATCAGCCTTTATTCTCTATTGGAGGGAAATGAATAACTGCAGATGAGGAGAAGTTAAAGGTGCTTAACGCCTTCTTTGCCTCAGTCTTTAGTGGGGAGATGGCTTGTCCCCAGGACAGCTGTTCTCCTGGGCTGGTAGATGGTGTCAGGGAGCAGAATGGCCCCGTTATCCAGGAGGAGGCAGGCAGAGAACTGCTGAGCTTCTTGCATGTTCATAAATCATGGGACCAGATGGGATCCACCCCAGGGTGATGAGGGAGCTGGCAGCTGAGCTTGCCAAGCTGCTCTCCATCATGTAGCAGCAGTCCTGGCTCATTGGGGAGGTTCCAGATTACTGGAAGCTGCCCAGTGTGATGCCCATTCACAATAAGGGTGGGAAGGAGAATTCCAGTGATTCTAGGCCTGTCAGTCTAACCTCAGTACCCTGTAAGAAAACGGAACAGTTTATACTAAGTGTCAGCACCCAGCACTTCCAGGATGGCTGAGGGTATCAGAGCCAGCCAGCAGGGGTTTAGGAGGGCTGGGTCCTGTTTGACCAACCTGGTCTCCTTTTATGACCAGGTCACCCTCCTGCTGGATGCAGGGAAGGCTGTGGATGTTGTGTGCCTGGACTCCAGCAAGGCCTTTGGCACAGTCTCCCACAGCACACTCCTGCATTTATATGCAAGTACAATACTGTCCACTGCTGGGTGTCCCTGTGTCCCTCGGGGCTGTCCCCAGCCCTGCCCTGCCCTGTGTGTCCTGGAGCTCCCTGGAGCAGGGAGAAGCAGCTTCCAGGGGGTGGTGAGTGAGGGGGAAGCTGGGAATTGTGGCTGTGGGTTAAACTGAGCCTCCTTCTCCAGCCCTGCTCTCAGGCCCTGGGATGAAGATGCTTTGAGAAAGGTAACAGGTTATTTTCTTATTAAAAAAAATCTTTCCTAGAAGTTTCCCTGTTTATCAGGCAGAGCCTGAGTCCCCCTCAGCAGCTCAGTCTCAGGATTTTCCCAGTCCCAGCCCTAGGACAGATCCACCTTCTCTCCAAAGGTTACATGTGAAATATCCCCTATTGAATGAAGCCTTTGGATTCTCTCGGTGCTTTTCTGCCTCATTAAACCCAGACCATCGATTAAGGAACAGTGGCAGACAGGAAAAGGCAAAATGACTTGGAAGGAATTGGCCTCTCTGGAATCTGTGAGAAAGGAACCACAATCCTGCCTGGCAGGGAAACATCCCTGGGCATCTGTGAGCCAGGGAACACCCAGTTGCTCCCAGCTCAGGGCCTTCTCATTGCAGAAAATGTTCCAGAACAGCTCCTTGGCTGACCAAAAATGTTGCTAAGTTACAGAGGGGGAATTTTGGAACAACGAAGTCCCTTTCTGAGGGAATATTGTCCCTTTCTGAGGGAATATTGTCACTTTTCTCCATGCAGAGCCAGGATAACTATGGGAAGATTCTCCCAGGATAACCATGGCAAGTGTCTGTGCATGGTGGGGTCTGGGCTGTTTGGTCCCATCTTCTCAGCTCTGCTGGCCCTCACAAGGAGGGGCTGGGTCTGGACAAAACATTCCCTTGGAAGAGCTGGATTCTTCCTAAAAGAGAGATGGGGCCAGATTAAGGCCAGGGAAGCTGGAAAATGGCCTGGAAGTGTCATGAGAAGGAGGACAGGTGTGGTGCTGTGAGGTCCCCAGGACGACGTGAGAGATGAGAATTTGACTCCATGTTTAAGAAGGCTGATTTATATTATATTATATTATATTATATTATATTATATTATATTATATTATATTATATTATATTATATTATATTATATTATATTATATTATATTATTTCTGTTCTATGAATGCTATACTAAAACTATACTAAAGAAAGAGAAAGGAGACATCAGAAGGCTATACAAAAATGAATAATAAAAACTCGTGACTGACTCCTCAGTCTGACACAGCTGGCTGTGATTGGTCATTAATTAAAAACAATTCACATGGAACCAATCAAACATTCACCTGTTGGTAAACAGTGTCCAAGCCACATTCCAAAGCAGCAAACACAGGAGCAGCAATTAGATAATTATTGTTTTCATTCCTCTCTGAGGTCTCTCAGCTTCTCAGGAGAAAATCCTGGGCAAAGAGGATTTTTCAGAAAATATCATGACAGACAGAGGAAAATGTAAAATCTCAGATGTTTCAGGAAGAAAAGGAAAACTGAAAAGAGAAATAATGATGGGAATTCAATGGTTCCTGCATCTCATCAAACAAGCTGGGAATCCCAGCCCAATGTGTGGCTGTGCAAAGATTCAGCCCTGAGACTGATTTTAGAGATCTTGGATCATGGAATGGTTTGGGTGGGAAGGGGCCTTAAAGCTCATCCAGTTTCACCCCTGCCATGGCAGGGACAACTTCCCCTGTCCCAGGCTGCTCCAAGCCCCGTCCAACCCGGCCTTGGACACTGCCAGGGATCCAGGGGCAGCCCCAGCTGCTGTGGGCACCCTGTGCCAGGGCCTCACCCTCTGGTTGGAGAGTTGAGGGGTCACTGGTTGGACTCTGGAATCCATCAGGGAACGTGTTCATGCTGGAATTGTCCCTTTGGCGGCCCTGACCCGAGTGAGATTCAGTCCAAGCACCCTCCCAAACCCCCAGGGTGGGTGCACACTCTGGGACAGGTGAAAAGGGGTCCTGGTCCTGCTGGAGCAGCTGCTGCTGCCAGGAGCAGAGAAATGAACAAGGCTGAGAACACAAAAAGTGATGGAATTTCTGGATCAGAGAGGAAAGACCGGTGGGAAGAGGCCGAAGAAACAGAGCAGGGATGTGGAGAGAGGTGTAAGGAGTGCCTGCTGAGGGCACTGACAGCACAAATGAAAATGCTGGGGAGAGGAGAAGGAGCTGCTTCAGAGAGAGACGGAATCAATCCCTGCAGGGTGTGAGGAACATGCCTGGAACCACATCCCTGCACTGGCTTTTGGATGGGGCTGGGCTGAGGAAAAAAACACCCAAAACAACAACAAAAACAACAAAAACCACCCAAAATCACAAAAAAAACCCAAATAAAAAAAAACACCCACAAAAACCCCAAAAAACCAAAACCAAAACAAAACCAACAAAAACAAGCAAACAAACAAAAAAAACCAACAAAAACCAAACAAAACAAACAAAAAACCACAACAAAACAAAAGAAAACCCTTTTATTTTTCTATGTGAAATACAAACATTTCAAAAAATCTTTTAACACTGGGAATTCTTCTAAGAAAAGCCACAGCTACTTTTCCTGGCAACTGAAGGGAAAACATCTTTTGCTGGTTTTTTATTATTTTTGAAATTATTTTCTGTGAGAATTGTGACCAGCTCTGAGTGTCAGTGAGCAGGATGAGCATGGGCACCTCTGCTCAGGGATGGCTTTCATGGTGGTAATGGACTGGGAGAGGAGGAGAGCAGGATGTTTGTGCAATTAAAGCTTCAGCCAGCCCAGAGATCCAGCTCAGCTGCTCCCTGCCAAACTGAGACTCAGGTGTGAGCAGCATTAAGGGTTCCTGTGCACTTGGACAGGGGAACTCCTCCTAAATCAGAGCAGGATTAAAAAGCGAATCCAAATAAAACCCTGTGTGGGTTTATTGGCATCTCCTGGATGTGAAGCCCGTGGGAAGGGAAGGTGGCAGAGACCCCAGGAAAGCATCTGCTCCTCCTGCTGCGGGCTCAGCACTGCATTCCCAGCAGGCTGGATCCTGGGATCAGCTCAAAGCAAGGGAGGCTGGGATCACGGCAGGCCCAGGGCTGCTCCCCTGCCATGAGATCTGCAAGGAACAGAGGGTTCTTCATGCTGGGGGCTCTCTGAGTCTCCTAGAAAACATCTCCTGGCAGTTTTACTGAAGCAAATAATAATAAAAATGCTGGAGGTTAAAGCCACATCCTTTTAAAAAATAAATCTAAGAGGAGCTTGGGTGTGATCCAGGCTGGCCAGGCAGGACAAACCAGCAGGAAGAGGAGCTGTTAAAAAAGGAAAATCTCAGCCTACTGGGTGATCCTCTGGAGCACAGTAAAGCTGGAGAAGATTCCCTTATCCAACAGAGGGAGACTCCTGCCAAGATTCACAAAAACTTGTTCAGCTTTAGCTGCTAAAGTCTGAGTTTGTGGCAGGTGAAGGTAAATGAGGGCCAGATCTGTGAGAGCTGCAAATGCCAGCTCTGTCTGGGCCCCTTCCTGGGGCAGCAGGGAGCTGAACCCAGCCTGTGCCCAGAGCCCAGGCCCTGCTCCAGTCAGCCACACTTTGGACATGGGGACACATCTCAGGAGCTTTGGGAGCACATCGCCCAATGAGCACCTCTGCAATTCCCTCCCAGAATGGCAAAACATTCCCAAACCAGCAGCAAGGAGAGCTCTTCCTGAGATCAGAAAAATCCCAACAGCAACTCTCAGTCCTTGGACAGCACTTTGGAGCCTTCCCAAGCCTCAGTTAATGAATCCAGATGTGCTGCTGCTCCTCCTGCCCCGTTCCCAGCAGGAAATGCTCCAGGGTTAGAAATGTGCTGATGCTAGTGCTCAGGGTGCCTGGGGCACAGGGTGGTGGCTCCAGAGCTCTGCTGCTTTTATGGTGCTGACAGGGGTAAAAAAGGATCCCCATGTCAGCAGAGATGATCAGGGCTCACCCTCTGTTGGGGAAGATGAAACAGGAAAGCCTTATAAATGTGATTGTCTGGCAAAAGATTTTGAGAATATGGAAACTATAAGCCAGATTGAAATGAAAGCAAGCTTTGAGATCCCTCATTTACTGAACAACTGGAAAACAATGGTGTGGCCAGCTGAAGGTGATCCCCTTTTGATGGAACAACACCCTCTGCTTGCAGACAGGCCCAAGGGTCAGAGCAGACCTTACTGCTTCTCCTGTGCTGTGCTCATGTGGAATGTGTTTGGAGATTGTTTACCCACAGGTGATTGTTCCATTGGATTCTGCTGTGAGTTGTTTTCACTCTTTGGCCAATCAGCGCCAAGCTGTGTCAGACTCTGGAAAGAGTCAGGAGTTCTCATTATTATCTTTTTAGCATTCTGTATGTATCCTTTCTGTATTCTTTAGTATAGTTTAGTATAGTATAGCATTTTCTAATATAATATAGTGTAATAAAGTAATAAATTAGCCTTCTGAGAACATGGAGTGAGGTGCATCATTCCTGCTTTCGTTGGGACATCCCTGCAAATACAATACAGAGCTGATTCCAGGCTCCTTCCAGGAACTGCAGTTCCCTGGACTCACTGCAGGATTCACCTGTGTGGGAAGAAGCCTCCCCTGGCAGGGCAGGTCTCACCTGAGGGCTCCTCCTGCTCCCAGGATGTGCTTTAGGGTTAAAGGACAATGCACAGCAAGGGTTCCTGCTCAGGGTCATTGCTGTAAAGTGCTCCCAGGGCTGGCTGGGGTTGTGCTCTTTGAATTTTAATTGCTGCAGGAAAGGTGGTGAAGGAAAAGAAGGAATGACATTTCCTTGGGGAGGGAGGCAGTTTTCCAGCTGCTGGGGCTGATGGCTGTGGACAGAAGCTCTGACTGGTGTGGCCAGGGAAGAAGAGCTCAGCAATTCCTCTGTCCAGGAGCTCCTTTGGCAGCAGTTCGGGGAAACCGGGTCTGGATTGGAGGAGTCAGGGATTGTATGGAGACCTTCCCAAGGAGCTGCACCTTCAGTGCAGCCCGCTGACCCACTGACACCACTGACCTGCTGACCCCACTGACCCATTGATCCCACTCACCCTACTGAGGCCCCTGGCCGCCCTGACCACTCACCTCATTGGCCACTCACCCCACTGACCATTGACCCCACTGACCACTCACCCCACTCACTCCACTGACCACTCACTCCACTGACCACTCGCCCTACTGACACCACCGACCCCACTGACCATTGACCCCACTGCTCACTCACCCCACCGACCCCACTGACCATTGACCCCACTCACCCCACTCACCACTGACTGCTCAGCCCCTGCCCCAAAGGTAAATTTTAGGTGCCTGTTTTAGTGGAGGTAAAATGGTGCAGATAAACCCATTAGTGCAGAACACAAAGACTAGATTTTTAGGGGTCCTTGCAGCGACCCTTGGGGACAGGGAACAGTGACCAAGAGATTGACTCCAAAATGTTGGATAAAAATGAGACTGAGTCATTTACAAACCTGAAAACTGAGATATCAATGAACTGCAGTTTCTCATTATTTCAGTTAAAAAGAGCTTTTCAGTCTAAAATTTATTCCATCTTAATTAGGCAATAATAAGCTTTAAAAATAAACAAAAACACATTTTCAAGGGAATTCAGGTTTTGTTGAGACTGAAAAGGATATTTTTGTTTCCAGTTTTCAAAAACAAACAAAAAATCCTAAACCATAAAAATAATGATTCTCACATTGCACAGAAAAAACACACCAGGTTTTTCTTCTCTCTGTGTCTCTATTTTTGCTCCAGTTAATGGAGTAAAATTCCCACTGTTCACACAGCTCCATCCTCACCACCTGCACAAGGTGCATACAGAGAATTTGGATGGAGAGGAGCCTTTGGAAAGCACAGAGAGCACAGGTGGCCATGGGGACAGAGCTGCACCCAGGATCTGTCACCTGGGGTTCCTCTGCTCCCTGGCCCCACACTGCCCATGCCAGGGGCTGAGTGCCCAGCCCTGGAAATCCTCAAAACCCAGATTTCTCCCAGAGTGTGGGGTTTATTGGGGACCCTGGAGCTGGGCTGCTGGTTGGACTGGAGGATCTCACCCCATCCCTGGCAGTGCCCAAGGCCAGGCTGGACACTGGGGCTGGAGCAGCCTGGAGCAGTGGGAGGTGTCTCTGCCATGGCAGGGTGGCACTGGATGGGCTTTGAGGTCCCTGCCAGCACAAACCCTTCCTGTGACTCTGTGATTTTAAAGGACTTTTCCAGCCTGAACAGTTCCCTGGCTGCCCCAGCTGCTCCTCTCGGGGTATGTTCCAGGTCTGGTGCTCTTCCAGCCACTGCTGTTCCCTCTGCCCTGAGCCCCAGACAGCCCCAGCCTTGGGGCAGTGCCCAGGGTTTTCCACGCTCTGCTGCTCCCAGATCTCCCTGGCAGGGGAGATGAGCTGGCAGAGCTGCCTGGCACAGCTGGTGCCCAGGGCTGGGAGCACCGAGGTGGAAGTGCAGCAGAATTCCTGGGATCCAGAGGCCTCAGCATGGAACCTGAACCTGCTGTGACAGAGACTGCACAGCTGGGCTTGTTCCAGAGCAGAGGGACTGGGGGTCCAATGTCCACCCAGCTCCTGCCCTGTGGGAACAGCTGGCAGGAGCTGGTGGTGCCCAGGTGTGGGACTGTGCCACTCCTGGCAGCTGTGCAGGGACAGCTGAGCTTGAGTTCTGCCCCCTCCTAACACAAAAATGAGAATTTTGGTTCACTGGAGCCCTGCAGCTGAGCCCAGGGGGTTGCCTGAGCTTGGATTTTGCTCCTATTGATCCCAGCTGGGTTTATTTTATACAAAGGCTTTGATCATGACACACAGCTTGCAGCACTTGCTGTGCCCTGAGTCCTGACTTGCTGTAAGAGCTGCATGAGCTGCCAGAGTTCCTAATGCTTTTTCCACTGCCTGGATTCATTCCTCTCTTTGTTTTAAGGTTTGAAACTAAGGTTTCTATTGTGGCTGCAGCTCTTCATAGAGAGCAGCAGGCACTTTTCTGAAGGATTTTTCCTGGAGAAGGCAGTGAGAACCTCAGAGAGAACAAGAGGAAACAATTCTTATATCTATTCTCTGCTCCTGTTGTTTTTGCACATGTGGAATGTGTTATGGAGATTGTTTACCCAAAGGGATTGTTAATTGGACACCAGTGAAGGTTGTTTGGGCTTCTTGGCCAATTGGTTCAAAGCTGTATCCTGGCTGTCTCAGACAGGCAGGGGTTATTCTTTAGTATCTTTATAGTATCTCTGTAGTATAGTATCTCTGCAGTATTCTTTAGTATAGTATCTTTTTAGTATGTAATTTAGTATAGTGTTAGTATAATATAGTATAGGTTAATAAAGCAATTGTTCCATTCCTGAATCATGGAGTCAGAGCACATTATTCCCATGTCAGGGGCTCCCTGAATCGATATTCTCTGACTAAATGCACCCAGCTGTACCCATCAGCTGCCTTGGTACTGGGCATTTCTTGGGAAATTTCCCCCCAAGATTTGGTATTTGCTACTTAGGAACTCAAACATCCCAACCCAAGAGCTTCCAAACAATTGTAAATAAAGCAATTTGTTGCTCCTGCAGCCCTCCGAGTCCGAGAGAGATCTGGGAAAGAAAACGGAGCAAAAAGTCACTTCTAGCAAAATTCAGGGTTAAATTCTTCCTTGCTGAGCCGCAGAGGTGGCATCATAATTGTGGCATCAAAGGTGTGAATTCCGTGTGGGACCCACCTGTCCCTGCCAGGGCCCTGCCCCAGGGCTCCTCTCACCCTTCAGGGTGGAATTCCCCCTTTTTCCTGTCAGGTTTGTCCTGACCCTGCAGAGCCTTTAAATGCTGCAGAAAATATTCCATGTGCCCCTGCAGGACCCCTTCCCTCCCTCCCCCCTCCTTCAGGACCATTCAATGCATGGCTGCATTGCAAAGCACATAAATTTCATTTAATTTGTCTGGAAATTATTCACATCCATACAAGAAATATCCTTCAGTGTGGCGATTTCCCTCTTTAGATTTATCCTTCTCCTTTGGAAGTAAATTGAAACAGCTTTACGACTCCATCCCATAGCATGAGAATAATTTTATTGGCATTATAAGAGCTTGTAATTCACCATCTGAAGGTGTTTGATAGCACAAAAGCTGTGTCCCAAGGTTTTCCAGAGCCTGAGATAACACAACTATCCAAATTTGCTTGTTTTCATCATCAGTTTTCAGTTGGGGAAGTCAAGAATTCAATTTTAATATTTTGTTCTGCCACCACAGTGAGAACACTGGATATTATCATGCAATCAGCTGATATTTGCCTGTTTGGGGAAGTTCTTTCTATGGAACATCTAAACCTGGATTGTTGTTCTTTTACTGGAAATTAATTTATTCTAAAGGTCAGCATCTCCCAAGGAATATAAATTCAATAATCCAGTGGACTTGGGTCATTTTGTTTCTTCTGAAAGTAAGAGAAATCTGATAGGAAATGTTTGACCCAAAACACTGAAAATGCTCTCCTGGTAACCTGAACGAATTTCAATTCCCAGTTAAAAAGTTGACAATAATTGCTTTTCTTCATCACCCACTGCTGACCAAGTATTCCTGCCTTCTATGCAAACCCTTCAATGTCTTCTTTACACATTAAATCTGAATTTTCCTTCAGAAAAGAGAACAAGAGAGAGAGAGAGAACTGTTCCAGTTCTGGCTTTGAGCTGGTTTTAAGCTCCAGAATGGAGCTGGGCCTGGGCAGGTCATTCTCTATTCCTGATGTAAGAGTTGGCAATGGGAACAAATCCATTCTTGGGATGGAACAACCTCATGAGGAGCAAATTCCTCAGTAGCTGAATTAAAATATGAGGTCACAGATTGCAGAGGTGATTTGGGCAGTTTGGGCTAACACTGCCCAAATCCATGTGGATTCTGCATCCCTGGCAGTGCCCAGGGCAAGGCTGGATGGGGCTTGGAGCACCCTGGGACAGTGGGACTGGAGAGGCTTTAAGGTCTCTTCCAACACAAACTACTCAATGATTCCAGGATTCCATGGCAACATTTAAACTCATTGCTGGGCACTGCACATAAAACCCAAAGCCAGTTTGGGCACAGCAGCGTGCCTATGGGACAGGGCAGAATCAGCCCTGCTGCTGTGGGCAGAGGGGCTCAGGAGGGAAAGGCCGAGGCTGTGCCAGGCAGGGCTTTGGTTTGGGGCCTGACGGGGTCTCTGGTGTTGAGATGACCCCGAGGGGTTGGAAAGTCTCTTTTTCCCACTGAAGAAGCAGACAGGGTTCCTTGGCTCTGGTTCAAGGTTGTTTATTTTCTGTTATCTATAACATTCTTTCTGTGACCTGCTGAGATCTGTCCAGCACATTGGGTTCAGGCACACTGACTGCCCTTGGGGCGGTGTTAGCTTTTTATAATAAAAACTACGTGTACTTTATTTACAATAATTTTCCAATACCTGTCACCTATGTTAGACAGTCTGTCTCTACTCTAAACCAATCCAAAAGTGCCACCAGCACAGCAGAAGATGGAGGACAAGAAGAAGAAGGAGAAAGACAGGACACGCCCAGATTCCTCCATCTTGCCTCCTGAACCCCCATTCTAAAACCTCCAAAATTCTACTTTTTCACCCAGTGATAAATTCACTATCATTCTATTCAAACTCTTGTGGCTTGTAACTCCTCACACAAGGTTGGTAATTGTTTCCATGGGCTAAAATCAAAGGCACAGGTGTCTGTGACTCTATGCCAAGGTCTCTGAGCCCCCTGCCAAGGTCTGGAGCCCTCCAGGGCAGCCAGAGCAATGTCCTGGGTTCTGACAGGGGCCAGGGGACCTGTGCAGGGCAGGGATTCCTCTGGCAGCTGGGGAGACCTGGAAAACAAACCCTGGGATGCTCCTGCAGCTTCCCCAGGGGGGAGGTTCCCTGCAGCTGTGCCCTACACAGGAGCCCCCTGGGCCATGCAGGTCCCCAGCCCCAGTCCCAGTTGCTCCCATCTCCTCCCATCCTGCTGCTCTTGTCACTGCCCAGACTTGCCTTTTCCTCCTCAGAAATATTTGCTGGAAGCACAGAAGGGAAGTCCTGAGCAGAGAGTGGAAGCAGCATTTATTTGAAATATTTGGGTTGGCTTGAAAAATGAATGTGCAGTGACCTTTGCATGACCCTGAGCTGGAGTGTGGGGCTGCAGCAGGGCCATGCAGCTTTTATGGAAGTGGCAGCACCTCCAGTGCTCAGTCTGGGAGCAGAAACCCTCAATTGATGTTCCTGCCCTCAGGCCCCAGAGCCATCCTCGCCCTCATCCCTCCTGATTCCCTCCTGCTCTCCCCTACCCCTGCCAGACTGCACAGGATGGTGAGGATGGGAGGAATGGGATCTTTAGCTGCATAAACAGAAGGAAAAGAGGAGAAATCAGATGGAAGAATGAGTTCCCTGAAATGGGAACACGGGAGGAAGCTGGATTCTCTCCCACAGAACTCTTTGTGCCTCTTTGTTGTGCTTCTGGCACTTGCTCTGATGGGCTCAGAGTTGGTGAAATATTCCCACTGGCACAACAGAAACTCCAAGGAGGGATTTCTTTGGGAGCCTGAGGGTGGGGTCATTCCCTGAGGTCAGAGCTCAGCTAGAACGAGAATTCCATCCTGTGGAGCTGGAGGACACTGAGGTGAGGGTGAGGATGGCTGGGAGGGGAGGAAGAGCAGTGGGGAATGGTCACTGCCAGTGAGCTCAGAAGCAGGAGGTGAGATCTGACTGGAAACAGATCCAGGGAGGAAGAAACTACAGGGAGGGCTTGGCATTGTTGCTTTGATAGCAACTGCGAACTCAACCCATCCCAATCTCCAGGGAGAATGGAAGCTTCCAGAACTGGCACGTCCAAAATGGAACCTCCCCATTTTACTGTGTCTGCAGGAAATGGGAAATGGGTTAGAGGGAAAAGCTGAGCTCCAGGAACAGCCAGTGTGTGCAGGGACCTGCTCAGAATGGGCAGCACCAAATAACACCCACCAAGGGAGACATTTCCTGGGAAAATGGGATCAGAGAGCACCAGGAGGGGCCATGGAAAACCCTTCCCAGGTGAGCCTCAGGTGTTGTCTGAGAGGAAGAGCTGGTGTGACTCCCACAGCAGCAGAGCCCAGTCCAAGGAGGGGTCACAGAGAAGCAATTTGGGTCGAAGCAGTGCTCCTGAGGAAATCCATCCAGGGACGGTGGGGGGAGGAGGGAGTTCATAGGAGATGGGAACATCTGGAAGTGAGTGGGAACACCTGGAAATGCCTGGGAACACCTGGCAGTGACAGCAGTTAAGGCAGTTCCTGGGTTAGACTTTAACCCAACCTCAAGTCACAAGGCAGAGTCTTCCAACACCTCGGGGCAGAGATTCCCAGCACCAGGAGAAGCTGTGGCAGAGGAGCAGCACCCCTGGGCAGGGATCAGTGCCCTGGATTGCTGATTACAGCAGTGCCAGAGCAGCCAGCAGCAGTCCAGCCTCAGGCACTGACTCTCTGCTTCCAGCCCCTGCATCCTGGAGTTCGTGGGAACCACCCCGGTCTGTGTGCAGAGTTCAGTTTCCAGCCCTTCCTTGCATGAATCCTTTCTGTTCTCCTTAGATGCAATTCCTGCTGTATATCAGGGCCTAATGAATCAAAAGAGATTTTTATGGAATTGTAGAATCCCAGAATGGTTTGGGTGGGAGGAAACCTCAGGGACCTCAAAGCCCACCCCTGCCATGGCAGGGACACCTTCCACTGGCCCAGGTTGCTCCAAACCCCAATGTCCAACCGGGCCTTGGGCACTGCCAGGCATCCAGGGGCAGCAATATCTGCTCTAGTTTTTCTGTGTTCTTCAAAGGAAAAATTCCCTTTTCCTGCCCCTGGCCAATCTGCAGTTGCAGTAGGATTCACTTTGGACACCAGTGAGACCTCTCCATGCTCTGAGCTGTGGTCCCTGGCATGATCCTGACGAGTTTTCTGCTCATTAGCACAGCAAATTGCTTTGCCCTGGTGCCTTTTGCAGACACAGCAGCTGCTGCGGGTGCAGCTCGGGGCTGTCAGGAGCTGGGAACTCACTTTGCTCTGGAGATACCCAGAGCCTCTGGAAGCTGCTCCTGGGTCTTGTTTCCATCTATTTTTGCACAAGTTAAGGCACTCTATTGTTTGCATAGTGGAGCAATTATGTTAATAATACTGCAGAGCTGGGCTTTATTTTCCTATTGATTTTAGTGACTTGGATCCAGCAGGAATTTCAGTGTCTGGATGAATAAAAAAGGCAAAATGTTTATAGGAGAGCATAAACCTCATTTCATGCACTCCATTTTACAAGTAGCTCAAAATGGTTTTTTAATAAGCTTTTAAAGTGATGTATTCTCATCAATAGAAGTTGTCATGTCTCATCTGAGAAAAAGTGATTTTAAATGGCTCTTGTAATTATCTATTTATTTATTATTAGTCAATTATTTACAGAGTTATGGGGAGGTTTGGTGTGTGAAAGCCTGCCCAGTGCTCCTGAGGGGTTGGAGGGGCTGGGGCAGGAGCTGCTGGAGGAGGAAACAAACAAGGCTTTGACTGGGGTGAAATCTATGGCTGTGCTGCTATTGGGTTTCCTAATTCCAGAAAGACCTAAAAACAATAGCACCTCCCAAACCTGCATCGGGCTCTTTCTCTGGTTGGCCCAGAGCAGGCTCATGTCCATGGATTTAATTCAGACCATTAGGTGGCTGCTGCCATCAATTTAAACCCAGGTCTGGAAGGGATCTCCAGAGGTCTTTTAAACTCATCTGGTTTACTCCCAATTCAGATTTATGGCAGCAGTTAAGGATATTAATTGATATTTAGTCTTTTAGAAGATTTTAAAATCCAGACTGAATGGTTGACTGCATGCTCAGGCAGGGATGGTTTTCACAGCAGTTCCCTCCTGACTTGCTGAAGCCAAATCCCTTAGGAACCCAAAGAGGAGCTGGAGCAGGGACTGACTGTCCAGCCCTGTCTCCATGGGAGGGGGAAGGATTGTTTTGTTGCAATCTCTCTGAGTTTTGTAGTCACAAAAGAAGCTCAATAAACCCAAGGGAGCCTGGGGAGGATGGAAAGCTCCTCTCACAGGGAGTTGTGGCTGCTCCCAGTGCTCCCCTCTCAGCACTATGCTGTGCTTCCAGCACTGGCTCTGATGGGCTCCATGGACTGATTTTTTGAAATGGCACAACAGAAGCTCCTAAGGAGTGCTGGGGAAGATGAAACAGGAAAGCCTTATAAATATGATTGCCTGGCAAAAGATTTTGAGAATATGGAAACTATAAGTGAGATTGAAATGAAAGCAAGCTTTGAGATCCCTCAGTTACTGAACAACTGGAAAACAATGGTGGAAAACAACTGGAAATCAAAAAGCTGAAGGTGATCCCCTTTTGATGGAACAACATCCTCTGCTTGCAGACAGCTCCAAGGGTCAGAGCAGACCCTGCCAGCTTGGCAGGAGGGGCCCAAAGAGGAGTTTGTAGGGTTTAAAATGTAACACAGTATGGTAATGTAATGATTCTTATAGGCTGTATGGAAATGCTATAGGATTTGTATCTTGTACTAGATTGGTTAGTGAGAATTAGAATATTCAACACAGAAGAAGATTTATTGTATTGGAATGGGAACTTTACTCTCTTACCCCTTTTACTCTCTCACCCTCTCATCCTCTCTCCCCCTCTCTTCTCTCAGCCTGCTCTGAGCTGTGTTTGGCAGCTCCCAGCAGGGCCCTGCACCCAGGCCCTTTGCAATAAACCCCAAGTTCCACAGCCTGGCTGCAGAGATCTCTCATCTCCATCCATCCCCACCGTGCTACCCCTGTCCCTCCTACAAAGGAGGAATAAAGGGGGGATTTCTTTGGGAGCCTGAGGGCTGGGTCATTCCCTGAGCTCGGAGCTCGGCTGGACGGGAAATTCACAGGAATTCAGGGGGAAGGCAGGGGCCGAGCTGCACATCCCTGGGACCAGGGCAGGTCCTCAGTGCCACCCCAGAACAGGATGGCACCAGAGCTGTCCCTGCTCTGCAATTCCACACCCCATGTGCCGGCAGGGAGGGCACACGGGGAACAGAGGAGTTCTTAACCTTGGCTGAGGCGTTCTCGCCATAGGCTCCTCTCCCACCTCCCTGTCCTGCCTGGAATCCTTGGAATTCCAATTTCGGAGTTCTGCTGAGGCTCGCTGGGTGAATTGCACCCTCTAGGGTTCGAGAGGAGCTGCAGGAAAGGATCTGTGCAGCTGCCGCCAGTATGGAAGGAAAGCGGATAAAAGGAACCGGCCTGGCAGCAAAAATGCTGGAAATGGAGCAGCGGAGTTTAGGGCAGCTCTTTGGAGTTCAAAGAAGCTGCGAGTGCTGGGGCAAACTGGGAGTCGCTGCCCTGGGTAACTGGGCACATCCTGGTCCCTGAAATACCTGAACTGAGGGAGGGTTTGTGTGCAGCATTCCCTGTCCTGCCCCTGCAGCCTCTCCCTGAGGATTTCACCCCTCAGCATTCCCTTGGAAGCACCACCCCAGCCGTGGGTCCCACAGGGTTTGGTGCAAGTCTGGATCCCTTCTGGCCCTGACCCTCATTCCCTTTCCCTCAGGCCCTGCAGAGGAGCAGGGAGTGGATCTGGGAGCTCAGGGCTGGGTTCAAGCGAGGCCTTGGGGTTGATCAGAGGATTCCCCACTGGAGCAGCTCCTGTCTTGTTGGGGAAGATGAAACAGGAAAGCCTTATAAATATGATTGCCTGGCAAAAGATTGTGAGAATATGGAAACTATAAGCAAGATTGAAATGAAAGCAAGCTTTGAGATCCCTCAGTTACTGAACAACTGGAAAACAATGGTGTGGCCAGCTGAAGGTGATCCCCTTTTGATGGAACAACACCCTCTGCTTGCAGACAGGCCCAAGGGTCAGAGCAGACCCTACAGCTTGGCAGAAGGGGCCCAAAGAGGAGTTTTTAGGGGTTAAAATGTAACACAGTATGGTAATGTAATGATTCTTATAGGCTGTATGGAAATGCTGTAGGATTTGTATCTTGTACCAAATTGGTTAGTAAGAATTAGAATATTCAACACAGAAGAAGATTTATTGTATTGTAATGGGAACTTTGCTCTCTTACCCTTTTACTCTCTCACCCTCTCATCCTCTCTCCCCCTCTCTTCTCTCAGCCTGCTCTGAGCTGTGGCTGCAGCTCCCAGCAGGGCCCTGCACCCAGGCCCTTTGCAATAAACCCCAAATTCCACAGCCTGGCTGCAGAGATCTCTCATCTCCATGTGTCCCAACCATCCTACCCCCCGACCCTCCTACACTGTCTGACTGGCAGGAGGCTCTGAGCCCCAGACAGGGTTGATGATGATCTAAATGGAGGTGACAGGGAGCAGCTCCCACTGGGACACATTCCAGCCATCCCCAGCAGCAGCCAGAGGGAAATGGGAGCCAAAGGCACCAAAGGCACCGAGGTGAAAGGGCTGAACTGCCCAGGAGAGGGGCCAGACACAGAGACAGATCATGGAATCCTGGAATATCCTGAGTTGTAAAGGGCCCACAGGGATCGTCCCAACCCCTGTTCCTGCCCAGGATCCCATCAATCCCACCCTGGGCACCCCTGGCAGTGCTGTCCAAACCCTCCTGGAGCTCTGGGACCATTCCCTGGGGAGCCTGGGCAGTGCCAGCACCTCTGGGGAAGAACCTTTCCCTAAGCTCCAGCCTGACCTGCCCTGGCCCAGCTCCAGCCATTCCCTGAGGAACTCTGGCCATAAGAATTCCTAGGAGAGTCTCTGCTGAGGGCGCTTGATCAGAAAGTCCTCAGAATAATCCCCAAACCTGGGAAGCAACTGGGAAAAGGGAACAGAGGCAGATAAAAGGCCAGGTTTATGCTTGGATGCACCAGGAGGGTCATTCCTTCAAATCCAGCAGATCTCACTCCTGCAGTTCCTTATCAAAATGCCACAGAAAAGCAAGGAAGAGGCTGCTCCTCACAGAGCAGCTTTAAAGCTGGGATGTTCCCAGCTTGGAGATGTCCCTTCAGAGGATGGATGGATGGATGGATGGATGGATGGATGGATGGATGGATGGATAAAGGATGGATGGATGGATGGATGGATGGATGGATGGATGGATGGATGGATGGATGGATGGATGGATGGATGGATGGAGAAAGGGAGAGGAATGGAAAGCACACTCATACCTGTGTTCTGCTCAGCTGCTGAACACACAGGAGCAATGATCCATTAAGGAACTCCACACTCAGTTCCTGGGAAAACTGAGGAGCAGTTCAGGGCTTGATTCTTTCCTTCCAACCGGGTATAAATTTTCCCTGGATGGAAAGAAGTCCCTCCCAGCCGAGTTTGTGAGCTCCAGGTTTAATAAGAGCACAAACCTCTGTCTCCTGCTGTGCAGAATTGCAGACCTGATTAACATCCAGCACTAATCACAGGAGGCTGCAGGGAACTGCCTGGAACTGGCAGTTTTATCCCTTGGAAGTGTTCACAAAACAAGCAGATGTGAGACCTTGTTATGTGCTTTGGTGGGAATGGTGGGATTTGGTCAGAGGTTTTGGACCTGATGGTCCTGGAGGTCTTTCCCAGCCTAAATGATGCTGTGATTGCATGGACCCAGGAGCTGGATGGCAATGCCCAACTGCCACAACCCCTGTGCTGCTCTGCAGCAGCACCACAGGCACTGCCAGATCTGCATTTTAAGGATATTTATATTTTCCCCACTTTTCTCTGTGCTGTCTCCTTTGTGCCACCTGTGCAGCCACTTGGCCACTTCCAGGTGCAGATGGCTGCAGGAGGGAAGCTGAGGCTGGCTGAGTTCTGCAGCTGCTGGAATCAGGGCTGAGGCAGGGGTGGAGCCCTTGGACGTGCTGCAGGTGTGGGATGAGCTCTGTGCTGGTTCCCTGTGCCAGAGCAGGAGCTGAGCTCTCCCAGCTCAGCACACTGGGGAGAAAGCTCCAGGCCCAGCTCTCTCTGGCTGAGAACAGAACCAGAGGATCAGGCACAAGAGGAAACCAGGCCTGGCAATTTTCTAACAGAATATTCCACACTGTAAATCTGATCTTTTCACACAATGAAGAGAGGCTGTTCTGTTGTAAACTTGGGGTTTTGGGAACAGAAATGGAAAAATATTAGTTCTGTGGGCTCAAGGTCAGCACTGTCCAGAGGGAGCATGGAGAAGAAAATGAACCCTCTCTGATCACTGTGAGTTGTCTCTTGGAGATCATGGAATCCTGGAATAGTTTGGGTGGAAGGCACCTTAAAGCCACCCAGTCCCACCCCTGCCATGGCAGGGACACCTTCCACTGTCCCAGGCTGCTCCAAGCCCCGTCCAACCTGGCCTTGGGCACTGCCAGGGATCCAGGGGCAGCCCCAGCTGCTCTGGGCACCCTGTGCCAGGGCCTGCCCACCCTCCCAGGGAACAATTCCCAAGCCGCAATGTCCAACCTGTGCCAGGAGCCATCCAGAGGCTCCTGTACCCAAATCTTCAGCACTGTCAGCTGTGCCTGTGCCGGGCCCTATTCACTGCTCTGTCACCTATTTTACACTAAACTGGGAAAAAATTCTCTCTGGGTAAAATCCTCCCTCCTCAGCTGCTGTCTGACATGAAATGGAGATGTGATTAAATTTCTGAGTGTCTGTTTGCCATAGAATTTATGAATTATGTGAACATTTATGTGAACATTTTTCGTGTGAACACTGCACAGACCCCAGTTACCCCTGGCTCAGTGCCTGGGTTTTGTCACCTGTGTACCCAATGCCCCTCACTCCTGCCCATCATAACTGGGGCCAAGAACAATGCCAGGAGGGAAATGGCCTGAGCAGAATTGCAGCCTGTGGGTGCTGATTCATCCACTCCCTGTTTCCTACTGTAGGTGAGAAACCCCCTCAGGATCCAAGGAACAAGAACAGCTTTGCTTTCAATACATTGAATTTTTCTGGTGAAGAAAGAAAAGAAACAAACAAACAAAGCCCCAAACCAAAACCCCACCTCCTGCCCAAGGTGTAAAGGGCAGCAGTGAGGTGCAAGTGAGGTGAGTCAGAGCTGATTCATCCCAGGCTTACTCACCCCAAAACTCAGCTGCATTTTTAGTGCTGCACAAATAGAGATGCTAAGCAGACCTTTGAATATGTCACTGTATCTCCCGTGGAAAGACTTCCATTAACTCTGTCACATCCTGGATCAGTGAACAATAACTCTGATGGATCTGGAGATTGGTGCTCCTGAGCTGCTACCCAAATAAGCAATTACTCACTTAATTAAGATTCATGTCAGGAAATTAAAAGCAAATCTTAGAAGTATGTGTGTGTGAAGGTTGGAAATTCAAAACTGTTCAAAACTGATTTTGAATCACAGAAAGGAGGCAGGATAAAATAGGAATAAAGTCACAGGTGAGAGTTGGGCTCTGCTCCCAGGGAACAGGGGACAGCCTCAGGCGGTGCCAGGAGAGGTTTGGGTTGGATTTAGGGCAAGTTTCTCCACAGAAAGACTTTTCAGACACTGGAAGAGGCTGCCCAGGGGCTCTGACTGAGAATTCCATTATTTTAGCTTTCATTTCTGACTGCAAGCTGGATCAGCCCCCAAAATACCAACACTGCAGTGGCACTCAGGGAAGTGTTGATTTGGAAACAGCAACCTGAAAATCCCTGTCTGTTTTGAGCAAAACACAAACCTACTTTCAAAGCAATGTCAGCTTTTGACAGATTGAAATTTCAAAATGTTGATTCAAAAGCTTCAGTTTGGAGTCTCCTGACAGGAATGCCCGTTTTGACAAGATCTGTGTTTTGTCATGTAAACTTGTCAGCAGATTCCCATGGGATCTCCTGTTCTCTCCAGGGTGTTCCTGCCTGTGCAGCTCTCCATGCACAGCATCACTCACAGTACAAGCTCACAAAAGGATTTGGAAAGGCTCTGGCTCCCTGTTTGTCCTGCCCAGAGCCAGGATTTGGGAGGTAGCCATGGAAAATCCAGGTTTGATGGGTTTGCAAGCCATTCAAAGAGCAGGAGATCAGAGGCAGATGGTATTCGGAGTAAAAGCAGCAGCTGGAAGTTCTGTGTTCTGGCCCTGGGTGGGTCTCTGTGGGAGCTGACCCTTGGGTGGGAGTTGATTCTGCCTCAGCTCCCAACTCCAGCCCCAGTTCAGACTGGTTTTGCTCTCCTCCAACTGCCTGGGACAGTGGAAGGTTCTCTGCCTGTGGTAGAGGTTGAAACTGGATGGTTTTAAGGTCCCTTCCAACCCAAAGCATCCCAGGATTCTGGGACTGGATGATTTGCTGACCTGGTGAAGTTCTCTGGAGATCTGGACCCTCCCTCATGGGGCATTCACAGTCTGAGCCAAAGTTCCAGGCTGCCCAGGGAGTGAAGCTGGGCTCAGTTTAGGGTTAAAACTGCTTTGGGATTGGGGTTTTCCACAGGATTTCCAGAAAAAATCAGTCACAGAATGGTTCCTGGAATGGTTTAAGCTGGAAGGGGTTTGTAGCCCACCCAGTTTCAGCCCTGCCATGGCAGGGACACCTTCCACTATCCCAGGCTGCTCCAAGCCCCGTCCAACCTGGCCTTGGACACTGCCAGGGATCCAGGGGCCGCCACAGCTGCTCTGGGCACCCTGTGCCAGGGCCTGCCCACCCTCACAGGGAGGAATTTATCCCAATATCCCATCCATCCCTGCCTTCTTTCACCTTGGGGTCATTCCCTGTGTCCCGTCCCTCCATCCCTTTGCCCACATTCCCTCTCCAGCACCCTTGCAGGCTCCCAAATGCACCTACTCACTTCCAAAATCTTTCCCACCCTTATATTTTACTTCCAACCTTTATTTCCTTTAATTTTTCACAAGTTTCTTGCTTTTCTCCCTGCAAATCCACAATAAACCCTGGGCATTTTCCTTTTCTCTCAGTTTCCATCCCACCCCCTCAGGCGAAGATAATTTTCTGTTTGCTGAGGGTATTTTTCTCACAAGATGAGGGTATTTTTCTCATGACCTTGCTCACCTGTGTTTAATGAGAGGTGCAGAAATGTTGCTCTCAGGTGAGACAGCACCACCTGGCATTTCCTCAGCAATCAACTCACGTTGATGTGTTTTACCCAAATCTCCCACTAGATGGTAGGAGGGGATTGGAAAGGGAATTCACTCCAAAATGGAAGGAAAATTCAGTCTAAACCCCCCCACCAACAACCCCCAGCCTCTGAAATATTGGAATGGCAGCCAAGGATGGCAGCACTAAGAGGTGCTGCTGGCCAGTGAAGGGCAGGGCAGGGCTGGTCCTGTGCCAGGCTCACAAAGGTGTCACAGCGAGGGCTTGGATGCACTCCAGCAATTCCCAGCTCAGAGGCTCAGTGCAAACAGGGGCTTTTCCCTCAGTTTCAGCTCCCTTGGAAAATCAAACATGTGCTCTGTAAATTCTCCTACACAGCCAGGCTGAGAGAGCTGGGGGTGCTCACCTGGAGAGGAGAAAATCCAGGGAGAGCTCAGAGCCCCTTGCAGGGTCTGAAGGGGCTCCAGGAGAGCTGGAGAGGGACTGGAGACAAGGGATGGAGGGACAGGGGACAAGGCATAGAGGGACAGGACAAGGGGTTAATCCCACTGGGTACAGATCCAGAAAAGAGGAAAAGAAAAAAGAAGTAATGTGAGACCAGAGGAAGAGAAACTTCTCCCTGTGACTCTCCATGGCAAGGTATGGGAGCATCAATCAGCCCCAGCTCCTGTCACTCATTCCTTGTCCCCTCAGCAAAGGAGGAGAAGGTGGAAACACTCGAGGTGGGGGCAGGGACAGTTTGAAGGAAAGCAGATGAAGAAGGGAAGAGGAGTAGGATTGTAAAATGAAGTGTTTGGTTGTGAAATACTCCGGGAGCATAGAGAAACCTGAAGTGAGAGAATTCAATTTCTTACCACCGAGCACATTCCCAGTGCTGGTGCCCAGGGCAGGGAGAGCTCCTTGTGCTACATGCCCAGCATGTCCTGTGTCACACCCAGGGTCACACCCAGAGCATGTCCCGTATCAGTGTCACACACAGGATCTCACCCAGGGTCACACCCAGAGCATGTCCTGTGTCGGTGTCACACACAGAGCATGTCCTGTATCACACCCAGGGTCACACCCACAGCATGTCCTGTGTCAGTGTCACACCCAGGGTCACACCCAGAGCATGTCCTGTGTCAGTGTCACACACAGGGTCACACCCAGGGTCACACCGAGGGTCCTGTGCCAGTGTCACACCCAAGGTCACATCCACATTATGTCCTGTGCCACACCCAGGGTCACACCCAGAGCATGTCCCGTATCAGTGTCACACACAGGATCTCACCCAGGGTCACACCGAGGGTCCTGTGCCTGTGTCACACCCAGGGTCACATGCAGTGTCACACCCACAGCATGTCCTGTGTCGAACCCAGGGTCCTGTGCCAGTGTCACACCCAGGGTCGCACTCTCAGCATGTCCTGAGTCAGTGTCACATGCAGGGTCACACCCAGGGTCACACCCACAGCATGTCCTGTGTCAGTGTCACACCCAGGGTCACACCTAGGGTCACACCCAGCACGTCCCACAGCTATGCTGGCACAAATTGTTTGTGGAGTCAGGAATTTGTCACCTCCCCTGCCTGAGGGGCTGCCGAGGCCCCAGCCGTGTTTGCCCCACGGGCAGGGCTGTGCTGTCCCTCCCAGCTGGAGCAAGGCCATGGATCATCCCCTTCCCCTGCCAGCCCCTCTGCACAGCCCACAGCCAGCGCCAGGCTGGGCTCACAAGGAGGCCAGGAAAGTGCTGTGCTCTCACTCCCAGCACGGAGGGTTCATTGGCACTGACAGAGCCTTGCATTCCTTCACACCCTCCTCATCCTCCCTGAGGCCTCCTCTGGAGGAGGGAAAGCACCTGTTCATGGGAAAGGCAGGAAATTGCCTTGGGAAGCTGCACTCTGTCATACAGGAACGGTGTGAGCTGGGCTGGGGAGATTTGGGATGGAGATTAGGGAAAGGTTCTCCCCCCAGAGGTGCTGGCACTGCCCAGGCTCCCCAGGAATGGTCCCAGAGCTCCAGGAGGGTTTGGATAGCGCTGCCAGGGATGCCCAGGGTGGGAGTGTTGGGATCCTGGGCAGGAACAGTAGTGGGATGATCCCTGTGGGTCCTTTGCAGATCAGGATATTCTGTGATCCCGGACTGATGGATGGTGATACCAAAAATCCATAAAAACCAAATTCCTTCACACCAATGCAGCATTAAGAAGCAGAAATCCTTTATTCAGATGGATGCACAAGGGATATCTTCTCCACAATATCCTGACTGCTGAGTACAGAGAAAGCTCCTGCTTTAGATTATATTTTACATACACATCCATTGATTTTCCTGGAATAAACATCCATATGATAATCATTTCCCCAAAATAATTTCCATATTTTCCCTCTGTGCAGCTTCTCTGCAGTCCTGTGGCCACAGAGGGTCTCTCTGTGGTCCCTGATGGTTGGTGACCCCAAAGTCACACCTGGTCCCTGGTGAACTGGTTAAACTGGGCACAGCTGGGCTGGGGTTTGCTTCCCAGTGCTTTTCCTGCAGAATGGGCATTGTAGGTTCCATGGGCCAGTGGACTGAAGAGTGAGCACTGGGGGCAAACAATTCCTCATCTGGCACCAGTGGGGCTGTGAGCCCCCTCCCTGCAGGGTCAGAGCCCTCCACAAGAACACAATCCAGAACCTTGGGAATTTTCTGCAGGAAAATGCCCACTCTGCTGGGCAGCTGACTCCTCTCTGCCCCCAGGTAAATAAATCAGTGACTGCTTTATCTCTCACAGAGAGAAAGGTCTGACTCCACCAAAACCCTCTGCAAACCTCCCCTCGTGTTCCTGCAGGGGAGGAGAGCTCTGCTCCCCAGGCTGCAGCGACTTCAGTCACCAAAGGTGCCTGGGGGGATAAAAACCAATCGAGAGAATTTGTTCCGTGCTTCAGAGCAGGCCAGAGCTGCTCGGTGACAATCCTCCTCTGTCTGCTGGCTTTTCTGCCTGTCTGGGGTTGCCTCCCTTTGATCCTTTATTATGAAACGAGGATTTGGGAGATAGAGCCGGCGCTGCTTCCCTCAGAACCTGCCCAGGGAGGTCACGGAGCCAGGATTAGACACGTTCCCTGCAGGAGCAGGCACGGCTTAAATCAAGGTTTTTCATGGCCCTTGACGTTCCTGTAGTGTTGAGGCACTGATGTCATTTTCTCACAAAAGAAAAGGAGAGGAAAAGGAAGGGGATGAAAAATCCATTTCCACCAGAGACACTCAGTACCTGTCTCTATGTGAAAATTTATTCCAAATAAGTTGATTTAACTATTAAATAAAATGCTACAGGACCATATTTCCAGGCTTGGATGATTGACATGCAACTCAAGACTATGTCTGGACAATTAATAATGCATCCACTTACATTTGGCTTTTGATCCCTAATTCCCTCTCTTCTCTCCCTTTTCTCCACAAAAGTCATGGAAAGTTGTAACAATTTTTGTTATTTTTGTTATTTTCAGCTTGGGGTCATTCCCTGTGTCCTGTCCCCTCAGCCCTTTGCCCACATATCCTTTCCAGCACCCTTGCAGGCCCTCAAATGTACCCACTCACTTCCAAAACCTTTTCCACCCTTATATTTTACTTCCAATCTTTATTTATGACAACAAAATGTGCATTTTGTTGTCACATTTCCTCATTGGTGGCAGCAGGACTCACCTTGAGGCTGCTTGGACTCAGGACAGGTAAAACACCCCACAAGAGTCCCCAAACCTGCAAGGCCCAGCTAAAACTGCCCTTGATTCCTGAAGGGAAGGAATCAGTGGGCACATTTTTCAGATTTCTTTTCTCCAGATAAAAGGTGTTATTTACACCCCATTTTTATGAGGCTTCCCTGAGCCTGAAATTGATGGGAAAAGTTTCGATCAGTCCTTCACAGTTACAAGTTACAATTTTATTATTGCTGTAAATCTTTTAACATGGCAAGGGTGCTTGCTTTGTTGGTTTTCCACTCCATATCTTTTAATTCCAGCATTCAGAGTGACTGTCCCCTTCACCACATTTCCAAATGCCAGTGGAGACAAGGGGAAATACAAACTCTCCAAAGAGACAGGAATCAGATTGGAGCTGAAAATGTGTTTTTAAAAATCCCCTGAGCCCTGGGGATTTTCCAGAGCTGTTCTGACTGCTGGGCAGGCCAGATTCTGAGTGTTTGTGTTTGGTTCTTAAAGCCAACCACAACAGCTCCCAGCTGTCCCCCAATGGGGACTATCATTTAGTCCCCATCTCCAGGCAGTTATCTCGTTTTCCTCAATTCTCTGAGGGTGTTTTTGCTCCCCAGGACCAGTGATTGCCCTTAAGAGCCCAGGGGAGCTTTCCCAGCTCCCTCCTCCTGCAGTTTGTGATGCCCAGCTGGGGAAGGAGCTGGAATGGATGAGATCCATGGGTGGGCAGGAGCAGGGCAGTGCCTGGTGCCAGCCCTGCCAGGGGAGCTGCACAGGGAACTCCAGAGTGCCACTGTCACCGTGACCAGCAGCACAACCAAACACTCCTAAGGTGGAGAGCTCTGTGCTGCAGGGAACAGGCAAATAAAGGTTATTGTAAACGCAGGAAGGAATGATGAGGAGGACTCCATCTTATCAGAAGGCTAATTTATTATTTTATGATACTATACTATATTAGAGAATACTATAATATGCTATATTAAAGAATACAGAAAGGATACTCACTGAATGCTAAAAGGATAATTGTTGGGGAAAATGAAACGGGAAAGCCTTATAAATATGATTGTTTGGCAAAAAAATTTCAGAATATGGGAACTATAAGCAAGATTGAAATGAAAGCAAGCTCTGAGATCCCTCAGTTACTGAACAACTGGAAAACAATGGTGTGGCCAGCTGAAGGTGATCCCCTTTTGATAGAACAACACCCTCTGCTTGCAGACAGGCCCAAGGGTCAGAGCAGACCCTACAGCTTGGCAGAAGGGGCCCAAAGAGGAGTTTGTAGGGTTTAAAATGTAACACAGTATGGTAATGTAATGATTCTTATAGGCTGTATGGAAATGCTATAGGATTTGTATGTTGTACTAGATTGGTTAGTGAGAATCAGAATATTCAACACAGAAGAAGATTTATTGTATTGTAATGGGAACTTTGCTCTCTTACCCTTTTACTCTCTCACCCTCTCATCCTCTCTCCCCCTCTCTTCTCTCAGCCTGCTCTGAGCTGTGGCTGCAGCTCCCAGCAGGGCCCTGCACCCAGGCCCTTTGCAATAAACCCCAAGTTCCACAACCTGGCTGCAGAGATCTCTTATCTGTCCTGACCATCCTACCCCCAACACTCCTACAGATAATAATGAAAACTCGTGATTCTTTCCAGACTCCCAGCACAGCTTGGCCCTGATTGGCCAAAGAGTGAAAACAACTCACAGCAGAATCCAATGGAACAATCACCTGTGGGTAAACAATCTCCAAACACATTCCACATGAGCACAGCACAGGAGAAGCAAATGAGATAAGAATTGTTTTCCTTTTCTCTGAGGCTTCTCAGCTTCCCAGGAGAAAAACCCTGGGTGAAGGAATCATGTTCAGAGAATGTGAATGCCACAAAGGTGGATCCCAGAGCAGGAGAGCCAATGTTATCCATCATTCCTGACATGAACATCCCTTATCTCTGGGGTGGGAGCCCTGCCAGTGAGCCAGCAGCTCTGGGGCCTGGAACAGCTCCTGAGGATTGATGGGAACTGGGGGAAAAATCATATCTGAGCAGTGAGTGCTGTGCCAGCCTGGAAAATGGTCTGGGAATGAGAGCAGTGGGATCTCTCTGCAGGAGGATCTGACTGGAGACCCCAGGCCCTGAGCTGCCCCATAGCTCCTGGGGGTGGCATTCACATTCTCTGAACACAGAGACATCATTCTCTCTCTCAGGGTTTTTTCCTGTAGAAGCACAGAGAGAAGAAAGAGAAAACAATTCTTATCTGTACTTGCTGCTCCTGTTGTTTTTGCACACGTGGAAAATTATGGAGATTGTTGACCTGAAGTGATTTGTCAATTGGATTCTGCTGAGGATTGTTTTGTTTCCTTGGCCAACAACTCAAAGGCTGTGTCCTGGCTGTCTCAGACAGTGACCAGTTCCCTTTAGTATGTAATTTAGTATATTATAGCATAGTATTCTTTAGTGTTCTTTGTAGTATAGCATCTCTTTAATACCATATAGTATAATGTAATATTATACAGTTTAATAAATAAATTGTTCAGCCTTCTGAATCAATGGAGTCAGACACCAAGCACTCCCCAAACCCTGATTTTACTGTACCTGGGGAGGGCTGAATGCACAGGCAGGGACTGACACCTGGCTCTTGCAGGTCTGTATGTGATCCCTCAGGATGCCCCAGGCATTCAGACCCCCTGGAACAGCTGAGCCCCTTCCCCTGAGTACAGCCTGGGCAGGGACACAAGGCAGGAGGGACAGGGTGGCCCTGGAAAGGCACAGGGGCACGGAGGGTTGGGATTTATCCCCTCTCTGGAGCTGCCTGTCCATGCCAAGGTCTGCATTCCCTGCACCATCCTGGACAGGAGAAGCCAGGGGGGCTCAGCCCAGCACCTGGGTTTGGGGCTCCAGGACAGGAGGGGACCTGGGGGGTTTGGGTCCTGCAGCTGGGGAATTGTCTGAGAATTGTCTGAGAACTGCCTGAGCTGGGAGGGTTTGTGTGAGTGGAAAAGAGGGAATTTCCTTCCTCTTCCCTGCACAAAGCCTGCAGGGCTTTGTGACAGTCCCGAGGGAGGGCAGCACTGAATGCAAGGGGAGGTGACAGGGGGGCATTCAGCCACCACTGATTGTCTGGATGTGTTTGAAAGCTGAAGGAAACAGGCACGACTTTGTCCTTCTCCTGGGATCAGGATTGAAATGTGTGAAACAAATCAGGGTTTGGAGCTGCCTGTCTGTTCCAGACACTGCAGGTAATGAGCTCAGAAGGGAACATTGCCAGTTCTGGACCACCACACTGACAAGTGAAGGATCCCACTTAACCACCTCTGAGGACACTCCCTGAACTTCATTTTGTCATGAGTGATTTGACATTTTTTTCCCTAAGTAGATAAATACACACATCAAATATAGCACACATTTTAACAGTGATCATAGAATCAGAGAATCCCAGACTCGTCTGGGTTGGGAGGGACCTTAAAGCCCATCCAGGGCCACCCTGCCATGGCAGGGACACCTTCCACTGTCCCAGCTGAGTTCATCTGTTGTTTGAACCTGGCTGTGCACCCATAGGCCTGCATTAAATTAAATGTAAGCAACAGTGATGGAGGGTCATTTATCAGCATGACAAATTGAACTGAAACATTTCAGTCCAGCAGGCCCAAGCTGCATTTCACAAATGAAGCCAAACAATTCTGCTCTGGGATGATGGATCTGCCTGGGCTGTAGAGCAAAGCTTCAGCTTGGATGGCAGAGGGGTCTCTTTTCTGTTCTCAGTCTGTTCTGAAACTTGTGGAGCATCTGGAACATCTGGAACATGAGCCTGGAGAGTGCTCCAGGGAGAGCTCAGAGCCCTGCCAGGGCCCAAAGGGAGAGCTGGGGAGGGACTGGGGACAAGGGATGGAGGGACAGGACACACGGAATGGCTCCCACTGCCAGAGGGCAGGGATGGATGGGATATTGGGAATGAGGAATTGTTCCCTGGCAGGGTGGGGAGGGGCTGGGCTGGAATTGCCAGAGCAGATGTGGCTGCCCCTGGATCCCTGGCAGTGTCCAAGGCCAGGCTGGACATTGGGGCTGGAAGCCCCCTGGGATAGTGGAAGGTGTCCCTGCCATGGCAGGGGTGGCACTGGGTGAGATTTAAGGTCCCTTCCAAACCTGGGATTCCATAATTCTGTCTCTGTCACTATTTTACCTCTGTCTCCAGTTCCCACTGAGGATCCAGTAAAATCTCAGCCCAAGATCCTGTCACAGGCTGGCACAAACGTTCCCTGTGTTCCCATTTTCCCCAAGGCTCTGAGCAGAAGGGCCCCAGGACTTTCCCAGGCAATTCCAAGGCCTGGCAGGGCAGCAGCTGCTCACAGCCCTGAGCAGGGGGGGACACTGGGGGCTGTGGCACCTCTCACCATCTCCATGCCAATAAACCCCACGGAGTGTTCAACAGCCTTGTTCTTCCTGTCAGCTCTGCTCTCTCCCTCATCACTCCTGGACCATGGAGAGGCCAAAATATTAATGAGGACATTGATGAATCTGAGGCTGAATTCCTTTAATTCATTCCTGGCTGAGTTCCCGCTTGCATCCACAACTCCACTCCAGTTAATTCAGAGAATTGATGGCTTCAGCCTTGTCAGGTGCTTTGTAAAATCTCTATTGGTGGCTCATTAATGGGAGATTTTCCCCTTTTGGAATTCTATCAGCTAAGGAGGATTTTTTAAATAGAGAAATATAACTATCTATGAGCAGATGAAAGAACAGGAGCCCTCAGTGTCTCCTCCAACCTCTGTCAGTGGTGGCCCAGCAGAGAAACCTCCTGCAAGCCCAGGGGACTGAGGCAGTGTGAGTGTCCTGCCAACCCTGGGCACATGGCTCTGTGTCACTCAGGGAGAGCAGGGGACATTTTCAGAGTCACCTTCTCTCCTTCAGAGAGCTTATCTGAACAAGCAAGCCTTGTTCCTTTAACCTCCGTGTTGGGGAAGATGAAACAGGAAAGCCTTATAAATATGATTGCCTGGTGAAAGGTTTTGAGAATATGGAAAATATAAGCCAGATTGAAATGAAAGCAAGCTTTGAGATCCCTCAGTTACTGAACAACTGGAAAACAATGGTGTGGCCAGCTGAAGGTGATCCCCTTTTGATGGAACAACATCCTCTGCTTGCAGACATGCCCAAGGGTCAGAGCAGACCCTGCAGCTTGGCAGAAGGGGCCCAAAGAGGAGTTTTTAGGGTTTAAAATGTAACACAGTGTGGTAATGTAATGATTCTTATAGGCTGTATGGAAATGCTATAGGATTTGTATCTTGTACTAGATTGGTTAGTGAGAATAGAATATTCAACACAGGAGAAGATTCATTGTCTTGGAATGGGAACTTCGCTCTCATACCCTGTTTATTCTTTTACCCCTTTTACTCTCTTATGCTTTTACTCTCTCACCCTCTCACCCCCTCTGCCCCTCTCTTCTCTCAGCCTGTTCTGAGCTGTGTTTGGCAGCTCCCAGCAGGGCCCTGCACCCAGGCCCTTTGCAATAAACCACAAGTTCCACAACCTGGCTGCAGAGATCTCTCGTCTCCATTCATCCTGACTGTCCTACCCCCCGATGCTCCTACACTTCCCCTTCCTCCCATGCTGAGGGATCAGGTTGGATTTTGGGGATATCCTTGCTGGAAAGGGCTCTCAGAGCCTGGCACAGCTGCCCAGGGCAGGGGTTGCATCCCCTCCCTGGAAGTGCTCAAAGAACAAGCAGAGGTGGCACTGGGTGCTGTTGCTTATTGGGAATAGGGGAACTCAGTCAGAAGTTGGATTTGATGATCCTGGAGGTCTTTTCCAAGCTGGGATTGTCAGGCTGGGTCTGTGGTGTCTCTGATGTCCCACGCCAGGGAGGGGTGGCTTTGCTCAAACAGCTCCAGCTCCTTTCACACCAGGAGCTCCAGTCCAAAATAAACCTCAAAGGAAAAGGAGCTGGGCTTGGGCCCGCACTGCTGGGAAGAGCAGCTGCCTCCTCTCCAAGGGGAAGGTGGAGAGACTGGAGAAAGGTCCCCAGGTCCTGTAGCTGAGGACAGATCATTGGCAGGGAGAAATGGTAATCTCACATCTAAGGTCTTTCCTTGTGGCACCACCTTGCCTTGTCACTGGAAATGTTCCATTTTACTCCTTTTTTTTTCTTTTTTTTTATAGGAGACATGTCTGTGCTGAGGATTGGGGTTTTGAAAGCAAAGGAGAGGAGAAAGAAAACTATAAAAAATGCATGTGGGAAGCAGACTCTGTTTGTGAAGGTTTTCTTTAAACACTTCCAAACAAATATTTCCAGGCACACGGAAAAAGAAGATGGGAAAAAAATAGAACTGCTTGAAAAACAAAAGGGAGAATTTCCTGCATTATTTGAATCTAAGGCAGTCGGGAATCTGCTCCCACTGAACAGCTCTGGGGAGGCTTATTTTCATCTTCAGGTGCAACCCCCGGACTCTGTACTGGTGTTTTCCAGCCTCCCCCATGGAAAATCAAGGAACTGATGCCCCCCTGTCCAGACTCTGCTGAGGTGTCTCAGAACTGGGGGCAGTTTTGGGGCTCTCATGACCAGAAATACTTGGAGGGGCTGGGGGTGTCCAGGGCAGGGAACGGAGCTGGGAAGGGTCTGGAGCCCCAGCAGGGCTGAGGGAGCTGGGCAGGGGCTCAGCCTGGAGCAAAGGAGGCTCAGGGGGCCCTTGTGGCTCTGCACAGCTCCTGACAGGAGGGGGCAGCCGGGGGGAACAGGGACAGGAGCAGAGGGAACGGCCTCAGGCTGGGCCAGGGCAGGCTCATGGTGGACACTGGGACAATTTTTACATTGGCCCAGGCTGCCCAGGGCAGGGATGGGGTTCCCATCCCTGGAAGGGCTCATAAAACCTGTGGATGTGGCACTTGGAGATGTGAGTTAGTGGTGATTCTGGTTCCTGCTTTGACTCAATGACCTTGAAGGTCTTCTCCAACCTGAACAATTCCCTGGTTCTGTGGTTCTGTGTACAACCCCCCACAAATTCTGTGTCTGTGTTTTCCAACCTCCTCCAGGGTAAGATCCCACTTCTCCATGGGGAACAGGTGTCACCCTGTTCTTCTGAAGTTCTTCTGATGTTTACATTTTTGTAATGGAGTTTCTCATGCACTTATCATGTAAATAATGATTGTTCTGCATTCCTTTCTGGAGGAGGAGAGAATTGATGGGCTGTTCATTTGACCAGTGTGGTTAGAGGTGGCAATTTCATCCTCCAGTCCAGGGTCACCTTTGGAATTTTATAAATATCAAGGTCCAGAAATAACTGCACGTTTTTTCCTTGGACATCTCAGTGTGTGAATGTCGTTCATTTCATGTTGGATTGTGACAAACAGGTCCTGTCATCCCTGGCTCCTGCCTGAAGCACAGGGGATGAGGATGAGAGGATGAGAGAGCGAGGTTCCTGTTACAATACAATAAATCTTCTGTGTTGAATATTCTAACTCTCACTAACCAATCTAGTACAAGATACAAATCCTATAGCATTTCCATACAGCCTATAAGAATCATTACATTACTATTCTGTGTTACATTTTAAACCCTACAAACTCCTCTTTGGGCCCCTTCTGCCAAGCTGCAGGGTCTGCTCTGACCCTTGGGCCTGTCTGCAAGCAGAGGGTGTTGTTCCATCAAAAGGGGATCACCTTCAGCTGGCCACACCATTGTTTTCCAGTTGTTCAGTAACTGAGGGATCTCAAAGCTTGCTTTCATTTCAATCTGGCTTATAGTTTCCATATTCTCATATTTGCCAGACAATCACATTTATAAGGCTTTCCTGTTTGTAGCCTGTCCTGCTTATTCCATTTCCCAGAGGGAATATGCCAGCCCAGCAATCCCTGCTCCATTCCAGGAGACTCGAGCTGCAGGAGTGCATCAGCTCAGGAAATCTGATGGAGACACAGGAATCAACAGCAAGGAGAGGAAGACAAACTCAAATCAGCTCATCCCAGCCCCCCTTTTCCCCCATGAGCAGTGGGGAGGGAGCTGGGCAAGGTCTGGCTCTCAGCAGAAGTGATTTTAGAGAGATTTTTCCTTGCTCCTCATGATTGTCTGGGCCACTAAAATGAGAAATTCTGGTTTGATTCCTACCAAAACAAAAAGTTCCTCCTTGATTTGGCTTTATTTATTTATTTATTTATGCCCCTCCTTCTCTGCTCTTTAGAAATCCAGTGGATCACACAGGGATGGGGAATTTAATGGATGGACACGGGACCAGTTTCTTCATTAAGAAGATTGAAATTGAAATCCCAGTGACTGGGAGGGGAAAGGGAGGCAAAATTTCCCTTCTTTCAAAATGTGGAGTGAGAAAAAAATCTGGCTTTTCCTCCCAGCTGATTCTGACTCTGGAAATTGATGGGGAAAACCTCTTTGGGCTCTAAATGGGGTTTTTGTCAGGGCAGAAATCCCACAGAGCTGGGGCTGTCCCCAAACCTGCTCAGTCCCAGCGGCCCCTGGCTCTTGGTGAGACGAGGGTGGGTCACACACTGGAATCTGCAAGGAGTGCTTTGATTTCTTTTAATTTAAGCACTTCCTTCCAGAGAAATTCTGTAACTTCCCCTCCCAATTCTTTAAGAGGCCTCCTGAATTCCATGCTGGAAATCTCCAAGGGCAGGAGCAGTTCTGGATCATGATAGCCCCAGTTTAATGTTCATTAACCAGTGGGAGTTCCTGTTTGAAATCCATGTCCTCAGTGCCAGGCCCTGCTGCTCCACCCTGACTGAAACCCACCCTGAGGAGAACAAGGCCAAAGCTCCATTTCAGCTCCACTAAACCCCTGGGAAAACAACTCCCCCAGTTGTGAGCAAATCAGTTTTATTTCCATGGGAGAGAAAAGCCGAACAAATGGGAACAGGGATCCCATCACCATCAATCCCTTCCCCTATTAAAGGCTGCTTCTTGCAGCTCTGCTGACAGCCAGCCTGGAAATGGACTGTGAACAGGATAGAAATAGAGAAGGAAAAAAATGCTGAAGGACTGGCATAGGGAGAGCACTGAAATCTTGAGTTCATGGAATCACAGAGTGGTTTGGGTTTGGAGAGGTCTTAAAGCCCATCCAAATCCACTCCCTTCCTTGGGCAGGGACACCTCCAGTTCTCCCAGAGGTGACAGAGGGGGTGTCACCACATTTACCTTCACAGAGAAAAGCAAGGCACAATTATTCCCAAGAATATTTCTGGGTTTCACAGCCTCTGAACCTCAGAGAAAGCAAAAACAATTCTTATCTCACTTGCTGTGCCTGTGTTTGTGCAAAAGTAGAATGCAATGTTGAGATTGTTTACCCACAGTGATGGTGTTTTGTTTCATTGGCCTGTCAGGGCCAGGTGTGTGTGTGTGTCTGGACTGTCACTGACAGCCACGAGGTTCTGTGCAGTGTGAGCAGAGTGAGTACTTGGCAGGTTCAGATTAGATGTAACATAATGTAATATAGTATAGAATAATATAGTATAATAAAGTAATTAATTATAGTATAATAAATGAATTAATTAGCCTTCTGATAAGATGGAGCCCTCCTCATCATTCCTTCCTCCTCATCACTCCTTCCATTCCTTGAATTCCCTGAGAATTCAATAAGGGGGTGTGGGGTCTCCAGGGTCTGGAGGTGACAGAAACTCTGGGTTTGTGGGTGACAGGAGCTCTGAGAGGAGATCAGTGACATTGTCCCTGTTTTACAGTAGAGATGGGAACCAGGAAAGCAGCAGAACTTCCCCAAAGTCAGGTGGCAGTGCAGTGGATTGGATCCACATCACCATTGCAGTCCCTGCAGGGACAGGACACAGAGAATGGCTCCCAGTGCCAGAGGGCAGGGATGGATGGGATATTGGGAATTGGGAATTGTTCCCTGTGAGGGTGGGCAGGCCCTGGCACAGGGTGCCCAGAGCAGCTGGGGCTGCCCCTGGATCCCTGGCAGTGTCCAAGGCCAGGTTGGGTGGGACTTGGAGCAGCCTGGGATAGTGGAAGGTGTCCCTGCCATGGCAGGGGTGGCACTGGGTGGGATTTAAGGTCCCTTCCCACCCATCCATTCTGGCATTCTGATTGCAGGATCTATCCACCACCTCTGCTGTCAGGGAGCTCCCCAGGGATCCAGGAGAGCCTTCAGTTCACTGCTCCCTCTCTTAGCAAAGGGAAGCAGGCTCAGGGCTGTGAGTGAACACATCTGAATTGACCAGAATGAGCTGGGGACTCACATGACAGAGAGCCAGAGGTGTGGACACCCAGCAAACCTTGTGCCAGAGCCAGCTCAGATTTGGTGGCTGAAGCCTCGCTGGTTCTCCTGTGTGGGAGCTGGGGCTGCTCTCCCAGCTGAGCTCCACACCCCCGCCCCTGAGAGAGGGAGCCTCATTCAGTAGCAGGGCATGTGCACCCAGGGGTCAGGCTCTCATTAGAGACAAGAGGAACCAGGGAAATGAACCCTGGAATGAGCAGGGAGGTTGGGCTGAGCCCTGCCATGGCTCCAGGGAGGAGCAGCAGGAGCAGAACAGGAACAGGAGCAGGAGAAGGAGCAGGAGCAGAAGCGGAGAAGGAGAAGGAGAAGGAGAAGGAGAAGGAGAAGGAGAAGGAGAAGGAGAAGGAGAAGGAGAAGGAGAAGGAGAAGGAGAAGGAGAAGGAGAAGGAGAAGGAGAAGGAGCAGAGCAGGAGCAGAAGCAGGAACAGAACAGGAACAGGAGCAGACCAGGAGCAGGAACAGGAACAGCAGCAGGAGCAGAACAGGAGCAGGAGCAAGGGCAGGGTCAGGAGCAGGAGCAGGAACAGGAGCAGGAACAGGAACAACAGCAACAGCAGGACCAGCAGCAGCAGCAGGAGCAGCTCTCCAGAACCAAGGGATTGTTTTCCAGGGGGCTTTGTGCCATTCAGGCTTCCCAGACTGCCACACCTGGATTTGCCTCATGCTGTAATTTGTGTCACTGCATTGAGCAGAGCGAGGAACTGAGGGGTCACAGAGCAGCACCTTTCAGCCCTTCACTCCTTCCTTGTCAGATCATGCTCTGATATTTCTATCAGCAGCAGAAATGCACCCTGTGGTTAGAAAGACCAATCTTTAGTCATAAATTTGAGTTAGTCCCTTTCTCAGGCTAATTTTAGAATCCAATTATGATCAAGAGAAGATCGTGAAAGAAAAATAACAGGAAAAATTCACTCCAGATCTCTCACTGTGATAGAGCCTGAGCAGCCTGCACCAGCCTCGGCTTAATTGGGAAAAAACCCTGAGTTTATCTTGATTTGTTTTACGTGAAGACTCGGGGATAAGGATGAAGAAACTTCAGTTCTTGTTCAAGATCTAACAACTCTGACAAGTACATGGAAAACAGATCAGAGGGAAGATCTTACTGTGCCCAGATGGAACAGGAGGGGAATTAGCAAATGGCACATTACCATATTTCTGATGGCATTCCAGTCTTCCCGAGAAAGGAAAGGTTGGGAAAGAGTCATTAATTAATTTGTGGAGTTTACAAGACACCTCCTCTTGCTTGGAGCTGGAGACAATGAAGTGCTGCTGCATCTGAACCAGGATCCTGCCAAAAAGAGCATGGAGCCTGAATTTCAGCCTGGAGTTGGGTGCTGTGTTTAGAGTCCTGCCTGTGGCCTCTGGAACACATCCCAGGAATTGGGTGGGAAGTGGAGTTCACAACCTGACCCAGTCCCACCTTTCCCCACAGAGCAGTTCATGCCCTGCACAAAGTGCACAGGAAAAGAGGCCCCTGCTGAGCTGATCTGGGGCTCTCACAGGGAAAAGGTCAAAGAGACCTTGAAGCTGCAGCTCTGAATCCTGGGCTGGGGAACAGCCACAGCCCTGGAGGCTCCAGTTCCAAGAGGCTTTTGGTCAAAGAGCTCCCTGGAGCTGAGGGAGACCCAAGGAGGGGGGTGCAGAATTAATTGGTCTCACCCCACCCTGGAGAGCTGCTCCCACCCCTCTCTATGAACCCCAAAGGATCAGGAGAATTTTAAGATCAGACAAACACACCCCTGACAGGATCAGTCTGGTGTGAACAAACTGACCATTTTTATTGCCTGTTCAAGGCTCTGCCTATTTGGAATATTTAACCTATTTAACCAATAAACCCACTGAGTGCTTGGGAAACATTCTCCCAGAAAAAAGAGTCTCTGGAAAGCTCAGCTTTTCCATGATGGCTTCTCTAAAAAAACCCTGCTTTTAAATTGTATTAGAATAAATAAAGAATTCTGAGAGAGAGGCTTCTCCCCAAGCCTCCTTTTCTCCAGCTGAGCCTCCCCAGCTCCCTCAGCTACTCCTCATCTCACTTGTGCTCCAAAAGAATCCATACCTGCTTCCAGAGTCCTCAATTCCACAAATATTTGTGGGTAGCTGGCTTGGGGCAGCAGAGAAAATGCACTTGAAGTACAATTGTTGAAACTGAGGTCAATTTTCCAAACTATTTCTACAATCCTTAATAATGAAAGGAATATGAACAGCATCCCCCTGGAGCAGCATGGACAGAACTTCCCACCACAGGGAATTCACCTGGGAGTTTGCTCCAAAGGAGAAGGAATTATCCCTGAATTGAAGGTTCACATTTCCTCCTCTTGGATTACAGGTGGAGTTTGTCTCTGGGGGATAAAGCAAATGAAAACCACACAAAAGTGCTGCTTCCAGAAATCCAGGCTGCTGGGAAACAGGATGAGCTGCAGGAGGACCCTGGAGCTGAGAGGGCTCAGATGTGGTTTTGGAGCCACCCCAGGGCACAGAGGAGGCTGATTGCTAAAATCACCTTTTGTTCCACCCCGTTCTGCCCAGGCCAGGCTTTGCCCAGCTCCTGCTCCTGCCTGTGCCCAATATTTTTATTTTTGCAGTGCTGAACTTTCAGGTCAGTGGAAGAGAAAGGAGCTGTTCCCTCTGCTGTGTTTGATGTGTCAGAGGATGAACCTTGCCCTGCTCAGCTCGATGTGTGATGTTCTCATTAACCCTTAATGGGAGCAAAGTCCTGGCACAATTAAAGCCCACAGCCCCAAATTCGGGGCTGCTCAGCCTCCCCAAGCAACCAAGGGGGAGGCACCTGGGCTGCCCTGCAGCCTCTCAGCGAGAACTGAAAATAAAAGTGCATCACAATTAGTGCCTTTCACAGGAAAAGGTCATTTGTCTCTTTGGTGAGAAAGGAAAGGAAAAAAGTATTAGAAAATCAACAGGGTTCTCCAAACAAAGGGCAGCCTCTCCATTCCAAAGGGCTTTTTGCTCAGACGTGGATGTTACATGAACAGACAAAGCTTTTCAGAATGTTAACAGGGAAATGAAGCTCTTCAAAATCCTTGATATTAAATATTTCATTTATTTGAATATGTGGAAGAGACACTTCAGTTTCCCCAATTAATCTGTGAATTCTTCACTTTTCCTTTCTGTTTTGAAGAAGGATTTGTATTTTCCTTTTAATCTTGACATACTTTTTTCCCATTAAATTAAAAAACCCCAAACTTAATTTTGAATGTCATCTTCCTCATCTTTTATATGAGTAAGGATTGGAAGGAATGTTTTAATCTCTGGTTTCATGGTACCAGACTCAGTCCTAGGGTAAGTAGGTGCTCCCAGAACCTGAGTACAGCACAGGCTCCTGCCAGGACCTTAAAATTCCATAAATGCGTTAAAAATGCAGCAGTCAGAGCTGGAATAGGGGATCCAGCAGGAGTGAACTGGTGCTGCTGCTTTTATATTTTCATTTTACAATTCATTTCTCAATTTGCTTATGCATTCAGCGAGTCACTCTAATCACTGCTCGACTGGCTGTGATGCATGGAGGCTCAAGGTCCCTGTGTGACCACGGGCTCAAAGGGGGTGACAGTGCCCAGCTGTAGGGGACAGGCTCCTCTTTGTCCCCACCCCTGACTACCCTGTTGGGACCACCTGCAGTCATTCCCTCCAGGAATGTGGCAACAGCTCCCAACTAAATTACTGTTGATATTTCCCTCTCTCCTTAGTGAGTGTCTTGGTTTGAAAAGCCAGGTGTGTGCTAAGGAAGGCAGGAGCCTCCCCTGAAATGGAAAATGCAAACCCCCTCCCTCTGAATTGTTATGAATTTGAAATTAAGGGGCTCTCAGGCAAAAATATGGGAGCAAAAATATCAATGCAGTATATCAAACAACTGCTGATGGAGTCAGAACCCAACCTGATACCCTGTGGGTCAGGGTGTTGGCAGCAGTCCCATTGGAATTGTGGCTCAGCCCTCCTGCAGTGTCAGGGGTGGTTCTGCTGGAGCAGGGATCCTGTAGAAGGGTGGATTCTTCCTCTGAAGATCCAGAGGCAGAGGCAGCTGCTGTTCCTCTGGGAATCCAGTGGAGAAGCTGTGCTGGTGTTCCAGAATCTCCAGATTATATCCAGGTAGAAATTCTTGGCTTCTCCCTCTGGGCTCACATCTCCCAATGAAATGCTGTAGTTCTTATCAGCCATGCAGGGACATTCAATAGCTGTTATCAGCAGGTGTCTCCCCAGAGGGAGGATTGGGTGTGGAAGAGATAAGGAAAACTGCCCAATGCACAGAAGATACCTGCCCCACCTCTGACAGATGGCAATAGAATCCATCTTGCCTTGCAATCTGGGACAGGGAGAGCTCCCTCTGTTCATTCAGGGCCCATTCAGTGCAGACCACCTTGGATAATCCTGCTTTGTGCAAAGCCTAGCTTTGTTAATTCCATGTCTAACTCAAACTTCAGGACTAAACTCCCTGAGCACTCTGTCCTTGGCCCCAGAGGGATTGGAGGGGTGGGAACCTCTGTGAGGATAGGCCCTGGCACCGGCTGTAGAATCTCAGTCCCTGGCAGTGCCCAGGGCCAGGCTGGACAGGGCTTGGAGCTACCTGGGGCAGTGCAAGGTGGTCCCTGCCATGGCACGGGTGGCACTGGATGGGCTTTGAGGGCCCTTTGGACCCAAACAAATTTATTTTTCTTTTAGTGGTGACAGGAACTCACTGAGCCCAAACCAGAGGAAATTTCTCTGAGATGTGGAAAGTAAAACCACCCAGAAATGCAGGTTTTGAATAACACTTGGACTCTGCAGGGGCAGGTTTTGGTCAGTGGTGCCTTTTTTGTCTGAGGCAGACTCCAGGCCTTCCTAAACCTTGGGTGATGGAGGGGACAGACACAAAAAGTGACAAAAGGTCACAAAGGCAGAAAGGCTGAGCTAGCACTGCTCCAGGAGAGCCAAATATCTCCTGATCAGGGCATTCTCTCAGAAGACCAAAATTGAAGCCTTAAGGCTGCGTTAAGCCTGACTCAGACATCCTTACAACCATTTCTCCGCAGCTGTGACAAGTTCTGGAATGTTCCTGGATAGCTGCTCTTAATCCTCCTCCGTGCAGATGATGTGGAGCTTCAGGCTTAAACTGTTTGACTTGAGGAGCTGATGTTTAACAAGCTCTTTAATTCTATTGAATTCTGTCTGTGCAATCAAACATTGCTTTGGGGCACTGCAATGTGAAGGATTTCATTATCCTTGTAGGATATGGAGGCATCATCCAAATTATTTCCAACTACAGAGCTGAAATATTTTTTAATTTCTGCTTGTTCTGTGTTGCTGGGCTGGTTTTCCATCCTGGCTGGTCCTAGAGTCACTGGAACTGATTCAGCCTGAAATTTTTAGGATAAAACTAATGTGCTCTCAGCAGCAAAACAAATTATTTTGATCTCTCCGCTTCCTTTCCAGGGAATCAAATCAGGTTGGGAAACCCCCAGGATTCCCCCTATGGATATTTTTTATCATTTTACTGAACATCCTGAGCTATAAATTAATCTGTTTTTTCAGAGGGGGTGTGGAGGAAGATGTTTGAGGAGTTTTTATCACCAGAAAAAGTGAATTTAACAAAAATCCTCTTGAGAGTGCTTGGAGGGAAGTGCGAAGGTCCTGGGGAAGGAAGGACAGAAAGATGGAAGGATGGAAGGAAGGCCTATGGATTTTTGCCTAAAAGGAATTTTCTGCTGGAGGGAAGATGTTTAAAGGGAAATATTTAACCCAGCCTTAACCAGAAGTTCCCTCTCCTGAGCAGACATGGAGGATCCCCTTTGAGCAGAGCACTCCAAGAGCCACTGCTGGGATTTCCTTCTGGAGCTGTTCTGCAGGTACCCAGCAGTCATTCCCATCAGGAGGATGGGAGAAGGAGAGAAGAGTGTTCCAGCCTTTGGCTGTTGATGTGGGAGGGTTTGAGGGAAAACCTGTGGGACTCACACCTATGTGTGTGTGATCCTGCTGTTCCCTGAGGGCTTTGGCTCCATTTGCCCTGGAGAACAGGAGCCATTACCACATTCCACTTTGTAAATCGCCAACTGCTCCAGGATGGCTTTGCCTCCTCCTTTAACAGTTGATTTTCCTACTCATTGCTTCAGCCTGGCTCCTCTCCCCCCCTCCAGAACAGGAAGAGAAAAACAAACATTTGTGTGGGGGCCAGGAGCTGTCAGAGCCACAACCAAATGAGCAGGAGTTTCCCTGGAATGGTAATTACAGCCTTTGAGTCGTGCTGAGCGGGGTTTGAAGTGTAAATGTGCAGTTAAATCAAAGTTCCTGAGGCAGAAGTACAGGGACAGGTGTCCAAATGCTCAGTGAGGACAGCTCTGCAGTCCTGGTGGGCAATGAGCTGGACATGGACCAGCACAGGACCATGGAATGGTTTGGGTGGAAAGGGACCTTAAATCCCACCCAGTGCCACCCCTGCTATGGCAGGGACATCTTCCACTGTCCCAGGGTGTCCCAGGTGTCCAGCCTGGCCTTGGACACTGCCAGGGATCCAGGGGCAGCCACAGCTGCTCTGGGCACCCTGTGCCAGGGCCTGCCCACTCTGCCAGGGAACAATTCCCAATTCCCAATCTCCCATCCAGCCCTGCCCTCTGGCAGTGGGAGCCATTCCCTGTGTCCTGTCCCTCCATCCCTTGTCCCCAGTCCCTCTCCAGCTCTCCTGGAGCCCCTTCAGGCCCTGCAAGGGGCTCTGAGCTCTCCCTGGAGCTTTTCCTCTCCAGGTGAGCACCCCCAGCTCTCCCAGCCTGGATCCAAGGGAAGGTTTGGGTGTGACCCTGAAGTTTTGTGCTTTTCTCACAGAATGCAGAAATTCCTGCTTTGCCCTGAGAAGCTGCAGTTTTCCAAAGGCCTGGGATGAAATCCATCTCACCAGGGGAACAGCACAGAAGGTGAATGTCCCAACAGTCCCATGGCCCTCTGGATCTGCCCACAAACATCCTTCCCTCATCCTCCCCCATTAGGGGCAGCCCTAGTGGGGTTACCCAGCACTAAGAGAATGCTGCAGCTGGACTGTAGAGAGAGGGGGAAGGTGGTGAGGAAATGCAGGGGTTTGACTAAAGGAGATTTATTTCCTCATCCTGGCACTGAATTTGCATCTCTGCTGGACAAGGTCCTGCTCCTGGCAGGGATCTGCATCTGCAGCTGGCTCCTGGCATGGGGGACACTGAACATCAAACCCTCTTCTCTAAATGCTACTCCATTATTTAAAAGCTTTTTCCTTCAGGTAATTGTTTCAGTCAGATGCTTTTTAAAGCCTTTTTCTGAGAAGAACAGGTCCTGAATTAGAAGCAATCCCCAGCTAATAACAGTGATTGCTGCAAGGCCTGCAGTGAGGGAGCTGCTGGGGAGTTCATGGCTCCTTCCCCATCCCTGAGGAGTTCATGGCTCCTGCCTCATCCAGGCCTGCCCATTCACGGCTCCTGCCCCATCCAGGCCTGTCCATTCCTCTGGGCATTTCCCTGAGGAGTTCATGGCTCCTGCCCCATCCAGGCCTGCCCATTCACGGCTCCTGCCCCATCCAGGCCTGCCAATTTGTCTGGGCACTGCCCTGCCCCGTCCCTGAGGAGTTCATGGTTCATGGTTCCTGCCTCATCCAGGCCTGCCCATTCCTCTGGGCATTTCCCTGAGGAGTTCATGGCTCCTGCCCCTGCCAGGCCTGCCTATTCCTCTGGGCATGCCCCTGCTCACATCCCTGGGGAGTTCATGGCTCCTGCCCCATCCCTGAGGAGCTCATGGCCCCTGCCCCATCCAGGCCTGCCCATTCATGGCTCCTGCCCCATCCAGGCCAGCCCATTCCTCTGGGCATTTCCCTGCTGCCATCCCCACTGACCCCAGCCACAGCTGCATGCCCTCACCTGCCTGTGCCGGCCTGGGGACACCATGGGGCCCTATCCCTGCTGTCACCCTCTCCCTGGGCCCCGACTCCTTTCACGGCCACAATCCCTTCCCATTCTTTTAGTTAGTGTTCAGAGCAATCAATATCCACAGGAACCACTTGGATTGATGCTTGTGAGGGGCTCTCAGGCACTGCAGGAATGCTTAGTGAGGAATTGAGTTACCCCACTGTCACTGTGGGCTGGACCAGCTGCAGTGATACCAGGACCTGCACGGGGAGAGCTCCTGCAGGACCTCAGAGAGTTTGGAACAGAGCCCAGGCTGATTTGGGCATGGATTATCCCTGTGCTGAGCTCACCTGGATCTCAGTGCTGGGTCCGGCTTGGGGCTGGGACAGCAGAGGTCGACCTTGAGCACAAACCCTGTCCCCAGTGAGAAGATGGAGCTGTGGGGGTTTGCAGTCAGACACAGCAATTTTGTCTTTTCAAAAATAGCCCAAAATGTCTCTGATCAGCTGCAGGGGTGGCTTTGTCCCAGGGGGAGTGTTTGGAAATTAAACATTTAATCCAGGGGTCAATAAAAACAGAATAACAAAGTATGAGTGCTTTCCTTCCCTCTCTCTTGTTAACTGCTGGGGCTGGAAATCCATCCCCATCCCAGGAGCAGCTGCAGGAGACACCTGATAAGGCAGAACAGCAAAGCCATTAACCTGGAGTCACAGATTGCTGTTCTCCTCCTGCTGAAGCTGCTCAGAGTCAGTGACAGGAGGCACAGACAGCTCCTGGCTGCAGCCTCTGATCCCACGGCGGGGAAATGTCACTGCACAGCCCCAGGGGCTGCTCCAGGAGACCCAGGGTGATCTTTCAGCAGCTCCAGGAGGCTCTTTCAGGAGCTCCAGGCACAGAGAACGTCTCTGGCTCCCTGCAATCCATGTGAGGCTGTGTGGCCACAGCTCTCTTTACAGAGAGCAGCAGGCACATGCTGTCCAAGGATTTTTCCTGGGGAAGGCAGTGAGAAGCATAGAGAGAAAAGAGAAAACAATTCTTATCTCTATTCACTGCTCCTGTTGTTTGACACATGTGGAATGTGTTGTGGAGATTGTTTACCCGAAGTAATTTGTCAATTGGATACCAGTGAAGGTTGTTTGGATTTCTTGGCCAATGTGTGTCCAGGCTGTCTCAGAGAGTCACGGGTTTTTCTTTAGTATCTTTGTAGTATAGTATCTCTGTAGTATAGTATCTCTGTAGTACTCTTTAGTATAGTATCTCTTTAGTATGTAATTTAATATAGTATTAGTATAATATAGTATAGCTTTATTAAGCATTTATTCATGCATTAAAGCATTTATTCAGCATTCCTGAATCATGCAATCAGAGCTCATTATTTGCCGTGTTGGGGTCTCACTGCCTCTACAATAAGGCTCCCTTTGCTGTCCCAGCCCTGTGGGCTGAGCCAGGCTGGCAGTGCCACACCACGGTAGGGACCAAGGAGCCTGAGCCCCTTCAAACTGCTTTTGGCCCCTGAACTGAATGTGCAGATGCCCAGTCTGGTGGCTGCTCCAGGCACAGGGCTGGAGTGGGAGAGCTGGGAAGTGTCACCCTGACCCTGGTGTGCCACCACCAAGCTCCACCCTGGGGAAGCTTTGAGGGAGGGGACGAGGATGAGGGAGGGTGTCGTGGTTTGGAAAGCCAGATGTCTGCTAAGGAACCTCCTCTGCTGAGGAACCTCCTCTGCTAAGGAGCCTCCTCTGGAATGGAAAATATAAACCCCCTCCCTCCAAATTATTATAAATTTTAAATTAAGGGGCTCTCAGGCAAAGATATGGGAGCAGGAATAACAGTACTTCGTTAGGGAAGAAAATAAAAAGATAAAATAAACTATGCAGTGGTACAAACCAACTCTGAGAGTCAGAATATAACCTGACACCCTGTGGGTCAGGGTGTTGGTGGCAGTCCCATTGGAATTGTGGCTGCAGCCCTCCTGCAGTGTCAGGGGTGGTTCTGTTGGAGCAGGGAACCCATAGAAAGGTGCAGTCTCTTCCTCTGAAGGTCCAGTGGAAGAGGCAGCTGCTGTTCCTCTGGGAATCCAGTGGAAAGGCTGTTCTGGTGTCCCAAAAACTCAGATTCTATCCAGGTAGGAATGCTTGACTCCTCCCCCTGGGCAGAGCATCTCCCAATGGGATGATGGAATTTTATCAGTCATGCAGGGACATTCAATAGCTGTTATTAGCATCTCCCTGGAGGGAGGATTGGTTGTGGAAGAGATAAAGGAAACTGCCCAATGAACAGCAGAGAACTGCCCCAGCTCTGACAGATGGCAATAGAATACACATTGCCTTGCAATCTGGGACAAGGGGCAGTTCTGTCCCTGTGTCCTGGTGCCACCTGACCAGGGCAGGATGTGCCCTTCAGGGACAGCACATTCCGTGGGGCTCCAGAGTTCCCTCCTGTCCCATTCCTGTGCCAGCCCAGTGAGCCTTACCTCTGATGGAAAGGATACTTCAGAGGGTTAAATCAAGCAGCTAAGGAGGAAGTCCTCCTTGCTGTCCATCAGGAGATCAAAGCCCTCTGTCCTCACAGAAACTGTGCAGATTTTTCCTCTCCCTTCTCCTTTCCATCTGGCATTTCCAAACCAAGGGCATGAGCCATCCCTCCCTGGCCTTTCAAGGGCAGATGATCACCTGCTCTTTGGGAGCTGTCTCCTTGCATCAGCTGAGACTGTGCCCTGGGCAGCACACCAACCTACCCTGTGTGTGTCTACACGGGAAACAACAAACATTCCTCTCCCATCAGTGTCACTGTGACTGCCAGGCCATCCAGGAGTGTCACTGCCACTGCAAAGCCCCTCTCAGGAGTTCTGAGCACTCCATTTTACCCCTGTAGGATATTGCCATAGCTACTAATTATTAATAACAGCCTGTAGTGGAGGCTGACAGTTGTCTCTGGAGGGAGGGAATGTTCTGTAGCTTTGGGATCCATCCGTGCTCTTATTTAGCAACACAACTGAGGTCTGTTGATCAGCCCCTTTCAGCCTGGAGTAAAGCAGGGATATCAGAGAAGCAGTTTGGGGTGGAAAGAAATTTAAAGCCCATCTAGTCCCACCTAGGGACAACTTCCACTATCCCAGGCTGCTCCAAGCTCCATCCAGCCTGGCCTTGGACATTTTAGGGATCCAGGGGAAGCCTCAGCTGCTCTGGGCACCCTGTTCCAGCATCTCCTCACCCTCACAGAAGGATTTTTTCCCCAATATGCCATCTCCCCTTCTGGAAGGGTTCAGGAGTTTCACCAATTCTTTGTTTCTCTTCCCCGCTGGCTTTGCATGGCAGGGCTTGAGGCAGTGCCCTAAAATGCTTCAGTGTCAGAGGCTATTTCCTGTGACACTGTGACATGTCCAGTTTGCTCTGTCACTCACCTGGGCAGGAAGAATCTTTCAAACCTAAATCCCCCCATGCAGTCCCTGGTGATGCATGGATGTGGGGACACTGCACTGGGAATATTTATACTTATCTGTCAGTGGGGGTAGGCTGAGAGGATCCTGTTCCCCACTGCCCAGGGCAGGGAATCTGATCCTTGGGCTCCTGATGATCAGGGTAAGAGCAGGAAATGCTTTTGGAGGTGGAAGGATCCAACAGGATTTAAAGCTGAACTACTGCAAACAGCTCCCAGGACTGGAAAGAAACACCCCTGGGGAGGGTGCCCAAGGTGCTGCTGATCAAAGGTGCTGCCTTTCATTCCACTGCTGGCTCCCTGTCCTCTCCCTTTTCCCTCCTGAACACATCCAGGCTCGCCTGGCTGCGGGAGCCAAGCCTGTCCTGTCACAGCCAGCCCGTGATGTGACACAGGGGAACAGGAGGTGACAGAGCAGGAGCAGCCTGATGGGCTGGAGGCTGAAACTGAGGTGGAGACAGTTATTTTGGGATGGGATGCCAGGAATTTACAGGGGATGTAAAGCAGAGCTGACAGATGAAAGAGCCAAGCTGCTGCTCCCAGCCTTGGCAGAGACACATGGTGACCTTGGACGCTGCTGTGGCTCATGCCCAAAGCTGAGGCACACGGTTCTGAAGGGGTTAATGTTCCTGGGGACAGGGGCTGGTGGTGGGACATGGGGCTGGGGCAGTGGATCCCAGCTGGGAGGGCTGGAGCAGCTCTGGGCTGAGTGCCCTGAGCTCTAGGAGACACAAGGTCACCCTGACCATGGCAGGGCTGCCTGGGGGAACAGCCCAGCCCAGGCAGGGCCCTGAGACACCTGGGCATGGGCAGGGGCTGGGCTCCCCTTGCAGCCTCCACAGAGGGTCTGGGCAGGGACAGTGTCTCGGGACAGTGTCTCGTTTTGGAAAGCCAGGTGTGTGCTAAGGAAGGCAGGAGCCTCCCCTAAAATGGAAAATGTAAACCCTCCCCACCCCTCCAAATTGCTATAAATTTGAAATTAAGGGGCTCTCAGGCAAAAATATGGGAGCAGGAAATACCAGTTCTTTAATAGGAAGAAAAAATAAAGTATAAAATAAACAATGCAGTGCACTAGAACAACACTGACAGAGTCAGAACCCAACATGACACCCTGTGGGTCAGGGTGTTGGCAGCAGTCCCATTGGAATTGTGGCTCAGCCCTCCTGCAGTGTCAGGGGTGGTTCTGCTGGAGCAGGGATCCTGTAGAAGGGTGGATTCTTCCTCTGAAGATCCAGGGGCAGAGGCAGCTGCTGTTCCTCTGGGAATCCAGCGGAGAAGCCGTGCTGCTGTCTCAGAATCTCCAGATTATATCCAGGTAGGAATGCTTGGCTCCTCCCTCTGGGCTCACATCTCCCAATGGGATGCTGTAGTTCTTATCAGCCATGCAGGGACATTCAATAGCTGTTATCAGCAGGTGTCCCCTCCCAAGGGTGGAGTGATTGTGGAAGAGATAAGGAAAGCTGCCCAATGAACAGAAGATAACTGCCATACAGATGGTGATAGAATCCATCTTGCCTTGCAATCTGGAACAGGCAGTGACCTGCAGAGAGGAGACCGTGGACAATCAGGGGTGCTGTGTTGGGGGAGGTGACTCCCACCCTTTGTGTCCCTGAATGTCACTCCAAAAGGGATATATGAACTCTTCTGGTCTAATTAATGGTGACAACCCTTTAAACCCTGCCCTGTTATGGCAGAGCTGGCGAGGGAAGGGTCATGGCCAGGCACAGGTGGGACACGGGGACTGTGGGTTTAGTTGGCGTGCATTCATTGATAAATAAAGTTTAAATATTCCCAGTGCAGTGTCCCAATAACAACTCCCTCACCTGTTCCAATGGATTATTGAATCATCCTGTCCATTCATAAGATCAGGGGTGTCAGTGAGATCCCTTTGCTGACTCAACTTCCCTGAGGAGAACTTGGTCCACTCAGTCTCAGGTCTGGTCTCAGTCTGGGTCTAAGGGACCATAAATGAGCAGCTTTGGGCAGTTTTGTGGCCTTTGACCTTGCAGGACCTGCAATTCCAAAGCCACAAAGCACCTGTGGGGCTGCTTTGGGATTTCATCTCAGTATTAGAGCAGAGCTTGGCACTTCCCACTCCCCTGTCCAAAGTGAGGCACCTCTGTGCCCATTCAGCTCTCCACAAATGGCATCCCACAGGTCGGGAGGTATAAGAATACAGAATAATTGTAAGAACACAGAATAATTGTATTTAGTGCAATACAGCCGGGAAGGGCAGGTGTTCATGGTGGGGGAGACTGGGTGTGACCAGGCTGGGTGTGACCAGGCTGCTCCTCAGGTGAGGTCCCTGCTTCCCTCTGCCCTGTGAATGCCCAATGCTGCCCAGGTGTGCTCTGTACATCCCAAACCCTTGGGAGTGCAGGCTGGGAGAAAGCAGAGTGTGCCCAGAGTGACTGAGCAGCTCTGCAGGACAGGAACCCCCCTGGCAGGAGGAACCTGAGAGCAGCAGGAGCTGCCAGGGGGGTTGAACATTGTGAGATGAGCCTTTAGGGTGGTGCAAATGATGGGTGGGAAAAGAGGCTCCTGTTCATGCCCAGGTCCCAGAGGATTCCCATGGCTGGAACCCACAGGGAGTGCCCAGAGTGCTGCAGGGGGCGAGGAGATGGAAAATTGGGATTAAGTGGCAGCTCTAGCTGTGACCTGTCCTGGTGACCGTGGGGCAGGGAGGACATCAGGGAGGGACCCTCTGCTGCTTTGCAGTGAGCTGGAGCAGAAATCCCTGGGACAGAGGCCTTGGGATGGATCCTGGTGTCACTCCCAGGCAGCAAATCCCATTTGCAGTTCCTCAGTGAGGGAGACCTGCAGAACCAGGTCAGAGCAGAGCCATTGCCAGAGCAGAACCATTGTCAGAGCAGGCTCTGGGAGCCAGGGAGTTGTCACCAGTCCCAGCCTCACCCTCTCCCTCTGAAGGGGACAGGAACCTTTCAGCAGAGGCATTTCCTCCTCACACCCAATTTCCAATTCCATTTCCATGCTGGGGAGAACAGTGGGGAGTGACTCTGGAGCAGCTCCTGCACAGGGCTGGGGAAGGTCCCTGCACTGGCAGCAACCCCAGCCCAGAGTGTGGGGCTGAAACAAAGGGAGAGTATTCCCTAGAGAGCACAAATACTTAAAATATTTATTAGAGTACCTACAAATACCTTTTAATCCCAGATTTTCTTTTTCTCTTGCTTTATACTTTCTTTGTTTACAATATCCTCAAAAATTAAATGAGTAGGGGAAAAAAACCCACTTATTTTTTTTCCGATTTCTCTTTTTTTCTTGCTTTATGTTTTCTTTTATTTTTCCCCAAAGCTCCACAAATATAAGAAGTGGATTTCACTGGTTTCGTTTTTGCAATGAGAGAGCAAAGCAATTCCACTTGATTTAGAGGAAGCAGCAGTTGGGGTGATGATCACAGAAAGAGGCTGGAATTACTCCATAAACTGGAAGGTCTCATCCTTCTTCCACTTCCATTAGATGTGGGGCACTCTGGGGATGAGTACCCAGGGATAAAACAAGTTTCAGGGCCTGGAGTGGAGCATCCTCATCTGGGTCTGGCAGAGCTGTCCTGCCACAAATCCTGGATCTGTGGGGAGACTCTCCAGGACTTTATTCCAGCAAAATCATTCTGTTCACAGGAGGAATAGCCTGAAATAAAATTAACTCCACTCCCCTCTGCACTTGGCACAAGCAAACAAAATGGTGTCTAATTCCTTGTTGGCACTTCCAGGGGACGGGTGGAAGGGGTTTGAGGGAGAGGGGGTGCCCTGAGCTGTGCAGGGTGCTGGGAATTCTGGAACCTGGAATTGCCTGGGAGCCCCTCTCTGCTCCCCTGCCTGATGGGGACAGTTCCTGTGGGGTGGGGAAGGGGTGCCTGAGGAGTGTTCTGTCACACCTGGGCTCAATGGGGTTCTTGCTTTTTGGGGTCTCAGTTTTCCTCAGTTGCAAACTCTGGCCAGGGCTGGAAGTGGCCCTTGCCTGGGGGATTCTGCTCCAGCTGTGCTGCTCCAGGACAGAAATTCCAGTGGGATTTGGCACAGGCTGAGCTGGGGTTTGTGTTCCCAAGTAATTTGCTCAGATTTAATTTCTTACACAGCTCTGTCTCTCCCCTGAGAAGTTTTGGCCCCATTTCTGTGACCTCTGAGATGAATTCCTGGAACAATTTGCACATTTTTGTTCAGACACAGCAATGCTGACACTGTTCCAGCCCTTCCAGTGGTCAAACAACAACTCTGGAGAGCTCAGCCAAGGCATTTCCCAGCTCCTGCCAAATGTGCTGCTCACCAATGTGTTCCTCCCTCACTCCGGCACCTGGGATGCTGCTGGGCATGGAAGGAAATCTTTTTACCTCCTGTGTCTCACTGCAGGTAAATGCACCAGGACTACAGGGATGATTCCAGTTTGTGAGGGATAAGGGGTCCAGTTGAGTGGCTGCTAAAATTCCTGCTGGTCCCTCCCTGTGCATACCTGGGATCACCGGGCTCTAGGCCAGGCTCCCACTGCTTTGTGCTTGTGCAGTCCTGCAAAACCAGCAGCACTTAGAGCTGCTCTGTAGAAAGTTTTGTCCCCCCATACCCTGGAAAGTTCACTTTTATCAACAATTTACCCTCAACTCTTTATTTGGAGCAGACACAATTGTATGGAAAGGGACAGGAGGAGTCCTGACCAACACTCAGGCTCTGTGAGGAAGGTGAGACATTAACGAAGAGTTTAATCCTTCTGCCTCCCCAGTCCTGCCCAGCAGAGCTGTGAGCCCAGCCTGGGGAGGGCTGGTTCCTAAACCCCAGAGCCCTGGGAACGATGTAGGAAATGTGGAAGGTTTTGGCAGCACCCTGTGTGGTTTCTCCCTCCAAAGGTGGCTCATGGAGAGGCCCAGCATCCTCAGGTGAGGTTGAAGGCCAGCATCACCTGGAAAATTGCAATTTATCTCCTAGAGAGATCTGATCCAGGGTTTGTGGGCCTGGGGGAATAAAAGTGTTTCAAGCCTAGCTCCTTAAAATGGGTTTGAGATATTTGCTGCACTTCAGGGCTCAGGAGGGAGCCAGAGCTGCCAGGGGGTGAGCACAGGGGGTGAGCTCAGGTGGGTGAGCTCAGGGGGGTGAGCTCAGGTGTGCTCCCAACCAGGCAGGAGCAGCAGCTCTGTGATTTTCCCCACCCCACCTGTGCCCACATAATCTCTTCCCTGTTTCCATGGGGAGCAGAGAACACTCCCAGCACTGCCCCTGGCCCACCTGAGAGTGCTGCTCCTTGTCTCTGGGAGAAACCCCTGGAACAGAATTCTTTGTTTCCTTGATTTTGCCCAGTTCCTGCAGTGCCTCCTGGGAGCCACACCTGTCACGATCAGCTTGTGCTAGCAGGGGTCCTGATGGTTCATTAACTCAGAGTGCAAAAACAACACTGAGAGGGGATTGTAGTATCAATCAAAACTGGATTTTGTTTTGATTTATATATATATATATATATATATATATACATATTTTTATGTATAAAATGCACCTTTTGATTGTAAAAGTGTATTTTTAAAATACACCTTTATTGAATGACCACAGCAAATGCAATAGAGGGATTTAGAAAGGAGATAAAAGATAAAGAGAGAGAGGGGAAAGGGTAGAGCTACCAATGCAGGGATGAAATCCTCAAGGTCTGGACAATGGAAATGCGTCTTGTCACATCAGGGAGAATCTCAAAGTCTCCTGGTTAACTCAGGGTCTATTATAGTCCTTTGCAGAGGGGAGAACAGGTACAGGACAATGGAGAATGAGTCTCTTGAAATCACTGAAGGGGAGCAGGTATTGAAAATGGGCACAGACAGTCCATGTTCTCAGCAGTGACAGACCCATTGTTTTCCTGGTCCAGGGAACACACCTGGGCAAACATCTCGCTCCAATCAGGCCAGTCCCTGCCCCCATTAGGATTTCAGGGGTCTCAGTCTCAGTCCTTGGCAGGGGGCTTCAATCTCCATCCCTCAAGGTGGTAGTGAAGCAGGTGAAGGGTTTTCCATGGGAGAGCACCAAAGTTACCCCTGAAAGTTCATTTGGCCTGGAGGTGGGAAATTCCTGGGCCATTCTTGTGAAGCAGACACAAGCGTATAGGGCTATAGGTGCCCTTCTGGGCACCTCAGCAAGCAATTCCTCCTTGGCAGCTGCTCTGCTGTCACTTTCACATTTTCTGGAAAAATCCCCTTGCCCAAGGTTCTTCTTCTGGGAAGCAGCGAAGCCTCAGAGAAAAAGGAAAACAATGTTATCTCATTTGCTTCTCCTGTGTTTTGCTGCTTTGGAATGTGTTTGGAGATTGTTTACCCACAGGTGATTGTTTCATTGGTTTCATGTGAATTGTTTTTACTTAATGACCAATCACAGCCAAGCTGTGTCGGGGCTCTGGAAGGAGTCAAGAGTTTTCATTAGTATCTTTTAGCCTTCTGTGAGCTGCTCCTTGGCAGGCCCTGCTGGAAGCAGTCACTGCAGACACAGCTGTGAACACTCAGCAAGCATCCACCTCAACCAGGCCAGAACTCCAGTCATGGTCCTCAGGGTCCCCTTTCTGTTCTTGTGATGGTCTTGAGGCAAATGAGGGGAAACTTCAGAATATCTCTTACAACACCCAACTGAGAACAGGGCCAGAGAGGGCTCAGGTTTGGGTCCAAAGGGAGAACCAGGAGCTGGGTCCTGAGATTGAAATAAATAGGGCAGGAGATCTTTCTCTTTTTTAATGCCTTTACTAAAAATCAGCTCGGGTAGGGAGAACCAATGGGTCGTGCTCATGCCACTGCTGCTCTCAGGAGTGGCATGGAGAAGGATGAAGAGTGCAGCTGTGTCTGCTGGTCTGTGGACACAGCTGGGGCTTCTGTCCTCACCAGAGCATCAGGAGATTCCCATTTTTCAGTTTGACATTTGAGGTCCTCTTTCTAGCCGACATTCTTTAGGTTAGGGTGAAAGGTAAAAGGGATCTTAGCAGACACTGGGTTCACTTCCTTACCTCTGGACATCACTTACATCTCTTAATTCCATGGTGGCTTGTGGTTTTAGAGGTTTTTCCTGCTAGATGTGGTGAGGTGTTTCCACATTTGCATGCCTACCCCAATGTCACCTCCTCCTTACAGTCCCGGGTGCCATTTTCCAGGAAGCAGCAGGGTGATACTCCACAAAGGGGGATTTCTAACCATGAACAACACATCACTAAAGAAAAACTATTAACAGCAGGTGATTACATCATGAAATTATTAACAACAATAGTTAAAACTCCAACTTAGCAGCAATTGGTTTAACTCTGCAACTTTTTTTAAAAAAATGGACAACTTTTCTACTCATAACAGGATGAAGGTGCTCTCCCTGCCTGGTCCCAGAGATGCCAGCCCCCCCAGCCCTTCTGGGGACACTGTGTTTGGCCTTCAGCCTCAGGCAGCTGAGAACAAACCTCAAAAGCTTTGGTTTAAGGCCTTCAGGTGCAGGGGTTTGGCCCTGAGTTAATTGGCAGTGAACTGGAGATAATTAAGAGCAGACTGGTGAAGGTTGCTTGGAGCACAGCCCTTCCCCAGAGCCGTCCCAGGGCAGGCACAGCCCAGGCTGTGTGGGGCAGAGTGCTCCCACTTGTATCCTGCTCTTAACGTGCAGGGAGTGCCCAGGCTTGGGAGTTAATTGGCAATTAATTAACCACAGGTCTGAGAAAGACTGAGCAGTAAAACAAACCTTTGCTGGGTGGTGTAGCCTTTTCCTGAGAAACTCCTGCACTTCCTGGGGGCTCTTTTGGGAGGGACAGGATCTTGTGGGTGATGGACACTCTGGGCTGTGGAATTCCAGTGATCCTGGTGCATCCAACCCCAAACCCAGAGCCCTGAGCTGATGAGCACCTTTTCACAGTGGCAAACTTAGTGAACTGGCAGAAACTGTAATTTTTAATTGCTTTCCTACCCTAGAGTGAATTAACCCTGGGATGACAAGCAGGAGAGCCTAGGGGATCTGCTCAGGTGAGACCCCACCTGCAGAGCCCAGCACAGGAGGGACCTGGAGCTGCTGCAGAACCCAGGGAGGCTCCAGGGTGATCCCAGGGATGGAGCAGCTCTGCTGGGGCCAGGCTGGGAGAGCTGGGGGTGCTCACCTGGAGAGGAGACCAGGGGTGACCCCACTGTGGCCTTGCAGGGCCTGAGGGAGCCACCGGAAACCTGGAGAGAGAGGATTGCCAAGGGATGGAGGGACAGGACACAGGGAATGGCTCCCACTGCCAGAGGGCAGGGATGGATGGGAGATTGGGAATTGTTCCCTGGCAGGGTGGGCAGGCCCTGGCACAGGGTGCCCAGAGCAGCTGGGGCTGCCCCTGGATCCCTGGCAGTGCCCAAGGCCAGGCTGGACATTGGGGCTGGGAGCAGCCTGGGATAGTGGAAGGTGTCTCTGCCATGGGATGAGCTTTTAGGTCCCTTTCAACCCAACCCATCCTGGAATTCTGTGATCCTCTGAGACTCTTGAGAGGAGGCAGCAGCTGAGCTCAGCTCTCACAGGGCAGGTCCCAGCTGGGGATGCTGGGCTGAGTCTGTGCCTCCCTCACTGCTGAGCTCAGCTCAGGCACCGAGGCAGCTCAGCCCAAACCCCTTTGATCAGGACTTTTCTGAAGTCTCCTCACAGCAGGAGAACGTCCTCGGCTCAGAGGAGTTCAGTGGCGGTCAGGGAGAGCAGCCAGGGCACAGCTCTGCCTCCCCTGCAGGGGCACAGACCCCAGGCTGAGCTTCCTTCCTTCCTGGAGTCTTTCCTTCCTTCCTTCCTTTCTGGAATCCATCCTTCCTCCATTCCTGGAGTCCATCCTTCCTCCCTTCCTGGAGTCCTTCCTTCTTGGAGTCCATCCTGGAGTCTGTCCTTGCTTCCTTCCTGGAGTCCTCCCCCCAGAACCAGCTGTGGGAGCAAGCTGGGCTCGGGAGGTGTCCCAGGGCAGGCTCAGAGCCATCCTCGCTGTCCCCAGGGCCATCCCCTGAGTGTCACCTGCCTGCTGAGGGCCTCCTGTCACCTTCAGGAGCAGCTGCTGAATGCAGCCCTGGGGTTTGTGCACATAACTCTCCCTGTGTCTCCAAACTCCCATTTCCAAGTTGTTACTTGGATCGATGGATGAGGGTTTATCTTTAACCTGAATTTCTGCTGGCTCTGTCATTTGTTTTCTGTTCCCCTCCCTCTGCTCCTGCTGAGGGAATGGAAATATGGAAATGGTGGGGAAATCAGCTTTGGGTACCGAATTATTCCTCCCCCTCCAGAGCAGTGAAGAAAGGTGACAGAGTCCACACTTTTTGAAGGGATCACTTTATTGACTTACTTGGTCTGAATTCAGCCCTCCTTTGAATGAGGGAAGGGCTGCAGCTGTGCCAGGGAGGCTCAGGCTGGATGTTGGGAAAGGTTCTTCCCTAGAGGTGCTGGCTCTGCCAAGGCTCCCCAGGGAATGGGCACAGCCCTGAGGCTGGCAGAGCTCCAGGAGGGGTTGGGGCTGCCAGGGATGCCCAGGGTGGGATTGTTGGGGTGTCTGGGCAGGTCAGGAGCTGGATGATCCTGGGGGTCCTTCCCAGCTCAGGATATCCCAGGACTTTATGAATTCAGACCAAAGAGCCAGAGCCCTTCCAGCACCTGCCTTTTCTCTGGAACCTCTCCAGAGTGACTCTGGCAGGCTCCAGCTGTGTAAAGAGTTTGACTCCATAAAGACATTTCTGGGCGGCCCCCAGGGGGGTAGGAAATCCTCTCCTTACAGGCCAGACTTGCCACAGAAAAAAACCCAATAGCCTGGAAAATGAGGAGAAGGCTGTGGAACAGCGACCCAGCCACATCAGCAGGGATTAAGGAAGATCTCTAATTTTAAAATGAGTTTCAGATTCATAAAATGATGTCAATGGTCCTGAGGGTGCAGTGGGCTGGAATGTCCTTCCCAGTCCTACATAAATCATCTTGTGTGCTCTGCTGGGACAGAGGGGCCGTGGAACAGGTGCTTTAGTTGGGATCTTTTATTGAACTGGAATTATGGCAGAGTCTGGAGGAGTCCCACAGGGCTGGGCACCTCCCACCCAGCTAAAGGCTCCTTCAGTTCCAGCTTCTGAGGGAAAAACCTGGGGAAAGCAGGAAGCAATAGATCCCTGGATCTCCCAGGGATGGAGAGTGGGAGTTTTCACTTCCATTGCCTCCCTGAGTCCAGGCTGGATCCCTCTGGAAGCACGTCCCTCCCTGCTGCCCCTGCATGTGAGATCCAGGCAGGGCTCCTAATGAACCACTGCGGCTGAGGCTCTGGAGCTCTGCAGGATGGGCTGAGATCAAAATCCCCTTCATCCTCAGCTGGAGCATCCACGTGGTGCCTCCTCTGTGCCTTTTCCTAGCTCTCATGGCCACAGGTTCCCTGCAAAGCACCTTTAATCCACTCCAGTCTCGTTCTGTGGCTGGGTTTAAAGCTCTTCCCACATGCCCTGTTACAGCCTCAGAAGTTTTCCTGAAGGTTCATGGGCTCAATCTGTTGCTGCGGCCTCATTTGCATGTGATTTGCATTTTGCCTGGGGTGTTTTAAGCCACCAGCTCATTAGCAGGACTAATTTGGGGTTGGCTGTGTCAGGTTTTAATGCAGAGATGCCCCCCTGGGCCTGGCAAGTTGGAAAATTCCTGCCCAGGGAAGGGACACCCTGTATGTGCCATGGACATGGGCATTGGGGTGGATGGGGAGCATCTAGAGAGGGTCAGCACAAGGTCTGGGAAACTGGGAATGTTCAGAGGTTTCCAGGGAACCCAGAGAAGTTTTGGGGTTCCTTTTCCCACTCCAGGCAGGGTTTCCTGGCCTCAGTCACTGTGTGTTTGTCCAGTCTGTGTTTATGGCTCTGATGGAGCCTCAGCACCACCCTGGCCCCTCCAGAGCTCCCTGGGCATCTCATTTAGGGTTTTCAACCTAAATTTCCTCTGTTCTTGCCAGATGTGACTCCTTGTCCTGGTCATGGGGCATACTCTGTCCCTGTCCCTATGCAGCTGTTCCCTGTGCATTTGCAGATTGTTCTCTCTGATATTCCAAACCATTCCCTGTGTCCTGTCCCTCCATCCTTGTCCCAAGCCCCTCTCCATGTTTCTTGGAGCCCTTCAGGCACTGGAAGGCCACAATTAAGTCACAAAACTTCTCTTGCCCAGGCCCTGCTGTGATTTTCTCCACACCATTTCCCAGCTGCTTTGTGCCATCCAGGAAAGCACTGCAGGAATTAGCTCTGGGAAATGTTCTTATCCAGGGGTTTGGAGAGCAAAGCTGTGCTGTCCATGAGGGACATGATCCCAGGGTCAAATACAGAGAAATATTGTGAGGGTGGGGGAGTTTTCCTCTGTGGAGACTTTCCCTGGTCTAGGGAGACACAAGAAGCTTCCCTCAAAAAGCTGTTAGACCCCATTGGCTCCTTCCCCTGTTCCAATGTTCCTGAGCCACACCTTCCTTATTCCCTGCTTGGCCCCCTCGTCTTTGTACTGCCCCAAGACCAGGGTCAGCCCCTGGGCCCTGACAGAGAGAGAAAGTCAGATTCTCTGGGTGCTGGGACCTGAACATCTCACCATAGCTGAATAAAACATCTGTGGATATAATGCAAAGGTCCTTTCTGCTTCTTTACCCTGGACTGTGCTGTCAGCAATTCAGATGCTACAAATGGCGCCCGAACAGGGCATTCCTCCATCCACTGATGGCTCAGTCTGCTGAGAGTGTGGAATGCTCTGAAGACAACGGGGTCACATCAGCAGAGAAACTCCAGATGGAAGTGGGAAATGGGGTTCCATCAGTGTGAAAAATGCCAATCACTTGTTTTTAAAATTTTAAAAGTTTAATAGTAATAAAATGGTTGTGAAAATAGCAATATAGTTAGAGTAATAAAAATTTGGACAATTTGGATTTGGGACAATACGAGACAATAGAAACAAAGAGTTACAGACAGCCCTGGTACCTCTTTCTGGGCAAAATAAGCCCAAAAAAGGACCCATGTTAACAGAGGATTAACCCTAAAAAACAACAGCCTATTGCATATTCATACACCTCATACATGATGCATAAATTCCATTCAAACACAGGATTCTGTCTGGTCAGTGTCAGCTTCTTCCTCTTAATCCTGACGGCATCTTCAGGGCTGAGCAAGGCAGGAAGTGCATTTCTCTGATAATGGAGCAATAAATTCTCTTTCTCTGAAAGATTTAGCTGTCCTGTTGCTGCTATCTCGGTCCGAGTCCTTTCTTTAAAAAAGTATCCTACACAGCATAGTTTCTATTTTAACATTAAGTTATAACATAAAACTACATTTAACACAGTACTTAAGAAAATTAATACAGCATAACTTTCTAACACAACACATATAATATTCATTTTAATATTTGCGAAAAGCCAATCATAAAATATGCATTTTTCACAATCAGCAATTCCCAAAGGGCTGGAGCCATCCCTTTAAAAAGAAAGAATGCTGAAATTCCCTTAGGATGCAGAAGCTTAAATGATGCTGCTGCTTCTTTCCTTCTTCCTTGTGCTCTGTTCCAAATGAGTTCATGTCCCATAACTAAAGGCCTGGTGGAATCCCAGCAGCTTCTGAGAGCTGATCTGGACAATCCTGCCAAAGGCCCTGGCAGTAATTACCCTGTTATTGCTCCACAGCAGGAGAAGAATCTTGATATGTTATGAGAAACAGCTTAAATCACTGGGGCTCTGATCCCTTCAGGCAGCATCAGTTTAAACTTTTTTATTTGAACACACACAAAGTCTCAAAAGTTAAAAGAAGACAATAAAAAAGCAGGTTTGTAGCATGGGAAGTGTCACAGGGCTCTGCTGGAATCTTTGCTCTGAGAGCTCCCCTTCCCTGCCAGCTCTGCTTCATAAACCCCTGGCTCTAAATCAGCTGAAGAGAACAAATCATTTCCAAATGGCAACATGGGCCCATGGCTCAGTGTGCCACCATGGCCAGCCCCAGCTGCTGCCAGGAGCCTCCCCAGGGAGCTGGGGGACACCTCAGGGTCACCTCACACAATTGGGGACACCACAGGGACGGGGGCTCTTCCACAGGATCTGCCCAAACCTTCCTTTCTGACAGAGGTGAGCAGCAGGAAACAACTGGAATTGACATAAAATGATTGTGTTCATAAAAAGGTCCTGAGGCCTCACAGTCCCAGGGAGCAGCTCTGTGGGGACACAGCTGTGGAAAACCAGGGTGATCCCAATAAAACCAGAGTGACCCCAATAAAACCAGGGTGATTCCAATAAAACCAGAGTGATCCCAATAAAACGAGAGTGATCCAAAGTCCCAGGGTGATCCCAATAAAACCAGAGTGATCCCAATAAAAACAGTGATCCCAGCAAAACCAGGATGATCCCAATAAAAACAGAGTGATCCCAATAAAACTAGGGTAATTCCAATAAAACCAGAGTGTTCCAAATAAAACCAGAGTGATCCCAATAAAACCAGGGTGATCCAAATAAAAGCAGAGTGGTCCCAATAAAACCAGGGTGATCCCAAGTTCCAGAGTGATCCCAATAAAACCAGGGTGATCCCAAGTCCCAGCACACTCCCAGAGACCAGCTTTCACTCCCTCAAACACCCCCAACATGCAAAATTGCTCATGAAACATTTGCTTGGAACACTCCCTAAGCTCAGGCTGATTCTGAATTTTCCTTACAGTGTCTGAAGCAGAGAGGGTTCTTTATTCATCACTCAGGCACCCCTCACCCCAAGGCCAGCATTTGCACAGGATGCCCCTGTTCCAGAGTGCTGGTGGCACTCAGCTGGATGTGACCCTGGAGCTGCAGCTGAGGGGACACTGAACAGCTCTGGCTCCTGCTCACCTGGGGGCCAGGCAAAGGTCCAGGTGAGCCTTCTAAATAAAGGCAAACCTGAGGGGTTCCTGCTTCAGCCAGGGCAAGGCAGGCACAGAATGGGGCTCTGTGGGAATGGGGAGCCCCAAATCCATGGAGTACCTTGTTTGAGCAGGGCTGAGCACAAGAACAGAGGCTCTGAGGGAATGGAGAGCCTCAAATCCAATGAATACTTTGTTTGAGCAGTGCTGAACATGAGAACAGAGGCTCTGAGGGAATGGGGAGCCCCAAATCCATGGAGTACCTCGTTTGAGCAGTGCTGAGCACAAGAACAGAGGCTCTGTGGAAAAGCAGAACGCCAATCCAGGGAATATTTTGTTTGAGCAGTGCTGAACACGAGGAGCTGTGACAAGACTCCCCAGAAGCAGTAGTTAAATATAGCCCCTGGATTTTCTCACTCTCACAATTGGGAGCTGAGCTAAAGACAATCAAATCTCATGCTTGGATGCAGGAGCTGCTGCAGGCAGCTGGAATGGGGCTCCTCCTCTCCTATGGCTCTGCAATCCATCACAAGTGATGGAACACCATTAGTAAACCATTAATGACCAGTAACTATTCCTGATAATTAAATCTGGGACAGTTCCTGGGCCTGACTGATCCTGTCTGGCCACAGGCAGCTCTTTTTTCCTTCTGCATTCCTGAATTTCTCCCTCTCAGGAAGGGAGGCAGCAGAACTTGCCTTGGAAGCAGCCTCAGGAGCAGAGGGTTGGCGAGGCCTGGTGCTCATTAGTGAGAGATTATGAGGCTTTAGGATTTGTTTCCTGGGAGCTCTGCCCAGCACTGCAAGCCCTTGGAGCAGTGCAGGGCCTGGCATGGTGAGATCCAATCCATGGAAGGAGGAATTCACCTGGAGCAGCCTCTTCTCCACATTTCTGCCACAGAACCAAATCCATCCATCCAAAGTATAAACTGAGAAAAGGGAGAGCAGCCCAGAGTGAATAAATGGCACTGCTGTGGTGCAGGACTGATCCTGTTCCCATCCCTCAGGGAAGGCTGGCACTGAACTTTGCCCTCTCCAGCTGCAGTTCTGCCATGCTGAGCCCTCAGTGACCCCTCTCTCTGTGCCACTGTGATGGCACCAAGGGCAGAGCCCAGCTGGGGACAGCAATTGGCTCCTCATTAGGGCTGAAACTGCGAAATCCTCCCCACAGAGTGCCCCAGGAGGTGTCAGGTGCCATTACTGCATTTCCAAAGGGAATGAATGCAATCGGCAGAGGCTGGGGTGCTCCAGGCAAGGGCACAGGGAGGGGAGAGCCTTCTGCAGCTCCCTTGCAATAAAGGGATGGGGGGGTATTGTAAATGCAGGGCCACCGATGAAGGAAGGAATGATGAAGAGACCTCCATCTTCTCAGAAGGCTAATTTATTACTTTATTACACTATATTACATTAAAGAATACTATACTATACTATACTATACTATACTATACTATACTATACTATACTATACTAAAGAATACAGAAAGGATACTTACAGAAGGCTGAAAAGATAATAATGAAAACTTGTGACTATTTCCAGAGTCCTGACACAGCTTGGCCCTGGTTGGCCAAAGAGTGAAAACAACTCACAGCAGAATCCAATGAAACAATCACCTGTGGGTAAACAATCTCCAAACACATTCCACATGAGCACAGCACAGGAGAAGCAAATGAGATAAGAATTGTTTTCCTTTTCTCTGAGGCCTCCCAGCTTCCCAGCAGAAAAACCCTGGGTGAAGGGATTTTTTCAGGGAATGTGAAAGCCACACAGTTGGGAGTGGCTGTGGAGCTGGGAGGAAGCTGCTGGGAGCGGATGGGAATAGCAGGAGGCTCCTTGTGTTCCACAGGCACCCCTCATGTGCCAGGGCTGATCCAGGAGTGCACAGGGCTGCGGGAGTCACTGACTGAAGTGACACAAGACTCGTGAAGAGGAGAAGCTTTGCTGAGTGAGACTGCAGGGAAAACACCTCCCCTGGCAGGGGAATTGCACGGACTCAGGCTGACAGGGGAAGGGCAGGAGCTGGGATGCTCCGCGAGGGAGCTCTGGAGAAGCAGCTCTGTGATCCCACCCTGCACAGCTGGGCAAGGCCCATCCCTCCTGCCATTCCCTGGGAAAGCTCTTCTGGCCCAGCCTGGAGAGCTGCAGCCCTGAGCAGAAGTTCATTAATTTAAAAATTGCATTATTCATTGCTGCTTTGCCCAGCTGTGGATCTCTGGTTGTGAGTGTGACAGGGTGGGTGCAGTGGGTGCTGGCCATGCTCAGGGTGAGCAGATTTCACACCAACATCCTCAAAACAGGCAGAGCTCTGGGCTTTGGTGGCTCCTGGCCTTGGAGCTGCTCCTGTTCACCAGAAGGATTCTGGATCCCAAGGGGATCCGTGCACTGAGAGCTTCCAGAACACCCTGAGAGACGCAAGAGGGACACCACATTCCTAATTCACATTTTCCAGCCTGATTCTCCTCTTCCACACCTCCCACACCACCAGCACTGGGCTTTGCCTCCAGCACAAGACATTTCCCCACAGCAGGAAGCCCCAGGGACAATGGTGAAGTTTGAAGTCCTCTCCCCTTGCTGAGAGCTTTCCTTTAGGACTTTCCTGACTTTGCCTTTTCCCCTGTTGCTGTTTCTGCGTCCAGTTCCCCATTTTTAGCTCTGTGCCCTTCTGGCTAAGCATGAGCTAAATCCCAGATCCCTCAAAAGCAACCCTCTGGTTTCTGGGCCCTGGATCCTCCTGACAACTTCAGTCTGGAGCAGATGCTGGACTTCCACATGCTGGGCAAGCTCAGAGACCCAAGCAGCTCTCACAGCTCCCTGGCTTCTGCTTTGGGATTGACTGAGCCAAATTCAGCAGGATCTGGATGTCTTTGGGCACTTTGAGTGGCAGCAGCTCAGAGTAGATCAGCTCTGTCTGAGCTGCACTGAGCTTTGATCTGAGGTCTGATGGCTCCAGTGAAATCCCTGGGAGCACAAAGCTGTGAACTCCTCAGAGCAGGAAATGCTGGTCCCCTTCAGTGGCCACCCATCAAATCCCATTGCCAGGTGGATTTTCACAGGAACAATCCCCCTGAACCCCAGAATTCCCTTTAGGAAGGGCTGATTTTCTCCAGCCAGGCCAGCTTTGAGGCAGCGGCATTATCCTTTAAAAGATCAAGGGGAGCTGGGAAAAGCAGAGGAGCTCACAGGCACACTTGCCATTATTCAGGAATAGAAGCATCAGATTTGAAAGCTGAATGGAGCTGGGATGATTGCTGAGGGTTTAATTTGAGCTCTATCAGTTGGTTCCTCTCCCAGGGAAGGCGGAGGTGGCAGGGATGCAGGGAGATGGTGCTGGCTGCAGGCAGAGATGTGATCACACGTTCCTCTCCCGGGAGGAGCACAGATTGAGGCACTCTGGGGCCTGGACAGCCAGGGAGGTCCTGCTGGAGCACTGTTCCCTGTGATCCATGGCCTGTCACACCCCGCTGCTGGATTCTGGATTCCCATTCCCGGGAGAAAGAGAGCCCCACTCCTGCCCTGGCCACTCCCCTGCTGGTGCCTTTGCAGGGAAGGGTTTCCCCACTGTCTCCAGGCTGCCTGAAATCCCTTTTATCCCTGCACACTTTCACAGCCTCGCCCCTGCCTTTCTCAGCTTGCCAGGGAAGACAATACCCTTCCCACTCCTGTGTGCCAGCATGGATTATTTTGGGAATGTGCACCACGGAATGGAGCAGGAAATGATGGACTGCCTGGAGCAAGAGTGACATTTCCTTAAATCCTCCAAAATGTTTCACAATAATTCCCAAATGCTCTGTTCAAACCTGATTGTTGTTAATATTCCACAGAGAAACCCCACATTCATCTGGGTGTGCCATTATGGGACTTTCTGTAGGAAGTTTTTCCATAGAAAGAGAAGGTGACACAGGTCACCAAAAATCCAGTTTTCAATTTAAAAGGATTAAATTCAGTCTGAACTTTGAGCAGGAGCAGCTGGGGCAGCAGCAGGGGTGACCTGCCCTGAGATGGTCGGGTGATGTTTCCCTGGGTTCTCATCTTGACACTGCTTTGGGCACATTCCCAATCCTCTCCAAATCACAGCTCAAATCCTCGGATTCCCAGAGTAATAATGAGGAAAGGACCCCAGGGGCACTTGGAGCAAGACTCTTCCTTGTAAAGGAATTTTGGTTGGAATAAGGCCCCCCATTGCCTGTTTCCATAAGATTTGCTTTTCTCCCTTATTTTCCCCCAAAATCTTCAGAATCTGCTGTGAAAAATCAAAGTACTCTGATGCATTTTTTAGCACAATTTCGCATCTTATGCTAAATTAAAAGTGACTCTGGTGTTGCTGCCTTCCCTCCTGCCTGGCACATTAGAGCAACAACCTGGGTCTTGTTAATGTTTGCTTATTCCTAATTTTGTCCCTGGTTTTTAGCAGCTGCCTCACCTTTTGTTCCCTGATTTCTCTTCCATCACCTCTCCAGCAGATAATCAACCTCCTTGGGAGCTGCCCTCCCTGATGAATCCTTCTCTTCATCACTCCCTGAACCAAGATCCCAGTCTGGGTTTGTCCCTGGCAGACAAAGCCCAGCTCCAGCAGCTCCTCATCAGGGAGGGCTCTGGGCAAATGTCTCCTTTTTAGTTTTGATTTTGTTCTCGTTCTTTCATTACCTTAAGAGCACTTTCCCAGCTTGACACCCTTTAACTTGGCTGTTCAGAATATTCCTGCTATTTAACTTCAGCTCAGAGCAGAGCAGCTTTTTTTCTCTTCTACATCTTCTTCTTTTCCTCCCAGAGTGACGGGGCCTCTGGTGTTGAGATGACCCCAAGGTGTTGGAAAGAAGCAGACAGGGTTCCTTGGCTCTCATTCTCAAGGTTGTTTATTCTCTGTTATCTATAACATTCTTCCTCTGACCTGTTGAGATCTCTCCAGCACGTTGGTTCATAGCACACTGACCACCTTGGGGTGCTCTTTTCATACTAAAAACGACATGTACTTTATTTACAATAATTTTCCAATACCCATCACCTATGTTAGACAGTCTGTCTCTACTCTAAACCAATCCAGAAGTGCCACCAGCGCAGCAGAAGATGGAGGACAAGGAGGAGAAGGAGAAAGACAGGACACGCCCAGATTCCTCCATCTTGCCTCCTGAACCCCCATTCTAAAAACCTCAAAATTCTACTTTTCCACCCTGTGACAAATTCACTATCATTCCACTCCAACTCTCATGGCTTGTAACTCCTCACACAAGGTTGGTAATTGTTTCCATGGGTTAAAATCAAAGGCACAGGTGTCTGTGACTCCATTCCAAGGTCTCTGAGCTCCCTGGCAGGGTCTGGAGTCCTCCAGGGCAGCCAGAGCAATGTCCTGGGTTCTGACACCAGAGCTGCCCTGAGCTGGGACTTGCTGTGACACTTTGGGGTCAGAGCTCACACCCGAGGGACGCAGCCCCACGTCTGCCCTCCAGGAGCTGCCAGGCAATGCCTGGTGTCCCTTCCTGGGTGGGTTTCCAGCTTTTGGCATTTCAGGGTTGTCAGAGGCTCCTTCCCCATCCTGGATTCCCATTCCCTGCTCAGCTGCCTCCCATTCTGCCCTGGAAGGAAATGGCTAAGGCTAAGCAGGATCCCACAGGGCTGGGATCTTCCAGGGCTCTTCCAGCCAGGAGTACCCTGGGAACATCTGACAGCTTGTGCTTATGTCCATGTTGGATATTCCAGGCTGACAAGATCATGGAATCACAGAATCCTGTGTTGGGTTGGGTTGGGTTGGAAAAGCCCTTAAAGCCCAGGCAGTGCCATCCCTGCCCTGGGTAAGGACACCTCCTCTGGGAGGGGGGACTGGGGGTTTTGGTGAAGCCCCAGGGTGACAGATCAGGGCTGCAGAGCTCCTCCCAGGATGGGGAGCACGGAGCAGCTCCCTGGCAGCTCAGCAATCCATCAATCACTTCCATCAATCCATCCATCAGCTCAATCAACTTCATCCGACACATATGGTCAGGATATAAAAATTTCTAAGCCTGTGTGCAGGAGCTGAGATTCCTGCAAAGTTAAGCAGGGATAAATAACAGCCAAAAAAAAAAAAAGAAAAAGAAAAAGAAGAACAGAGAAATTAAAAACCAAGTAAGTGATGGTCCAGCTTTCTCCATGGTTTAATTCCAGCCTTTTCTCCTGGCCCCACACTGTGTCTGAAACATTCATCAGGCCTTGGTGATAGTTTGCCGTTTTCATTTGTGCTTTATTTCCCCCAGGAAAGCTCAGCTGTGAGCTCAGCAAGGGGCTGCTGAGGGGCTGGGGGAGGTTTCGAGCTGGGCTCACAAACAGGTGAGAAAGGAAATGTTTTGTTTCAGGTCACCCAGTGAAGCAGGGCTCCTAGTGGGGGTCTGTGGGGGATGTGGGTTCATGCTGCAAGGCAGAGCTTTGCCAGGCTCCAGTTCCCTGCCTGCCTGCTAGAACTGGGGATGGAGGCTGGAGAGCAAAGGAATGGGCTGGGTTTGGTCACAAACCTCACCTGAGTGGGGTCACCCCTTGGAGAGAGGGGAAATGGCCCCACCAGGGGCTGCTCTGCTGCTGCAGGCCACACTCACCTGGCACTGCAGCCAGGCAGCCAGAATTCACCCTCTGAGGGATTCCAGGGAATCCCAGAATCTCCTGACTGGGAGGGAGCCTCAGGGATCATCAGCTGCAGCTCCTGGCTTTGCAGAGAGCCCCCAAAATCCTGCCCTGACACTGCCCCTGCCCTGTCCCTGCTCCCTGGCAGCCCTGGGGCTGTGACCCAGGACAGGAGCAGGACAAGGCAGGCACAGGGCTGGTCAGTATTCCAGGGAAACCCAGGGAATTCCTGCACTGTGAGGCTGCCCTGAGCTCACTGAGATCAGCCTGAAGATCTGGTGGGGCTGTCATTCCTCTGCTTGGCAGAGGCAGATTTGGGGCTGAAGGAGTGATTTGGGAGCAGATTTACCCCATTTTATCACTCCTCGAGGCTGCTCAGTGCATGCTGAGGTGAAACCCTTCATGTAGGAATATAAATAATTATGGAATTAAACAGAGCTCAGCCAAAAACGAAAGCAAAAAACAAAGTAAAAAGCATAACTGGAGTGTTTTGTTTCGTAACATCTACAGAATTGAGATGATTTATTGCATTTCCACATTCATGTTCAATTTATTTGATTATTGCTATGGAAAGGAAACTTGAAACTTCCCATTTCAGCCTTTTCTAAACAACATTTTGAGTGGGTGTCCAAGATCTTCCCATTCACACACAAGGAAACAAAAAGCAAAGCAGGAAGCTGCAATTTGAAAGTTAAGTGAAATAATTCCTTGCAGACAGCACAAAGCATCTCACTTGACCTGAAAGAAATGTTCTTGGAGAGTTTCTCTGTGGCATTCACATTCTCTGTACACAGAGAGACATAATTTTCTCTCTCAAGATTTTTCCTAGAGAAGCACAGAGAGAAGAAGAGAAAACAATTCTTATCTCTATTTACTACTCCTGTTGTTTTTGCACACGTGGAATGTGTTACGGAGATTGTTTACCTGAAGTGATTCATCAATTAGATTCTGCTGAAGATTGTTTTGTTTCCTTGGCCAATTTGGTCAAAGCTGTGTCCAGGCTGTCTGGAGAGAGTCACAAGTATTTCTTTAGTATCTTTATATAGTATAGTATAGTATAGTATAGTATAGTATAGTATAGTATAGTATAGTATAGTATAGTATAGTATCTCTTTAGCTATAATATAGTATTAATATGATATAATATAGTTTAATAAAGCAATTGTGCAGAATTCTGAAGGGAGTCAGATGCCAGTCATTCCCCCCTGGGGGGGTTGCCTGATTCCACTGTATTCATCCTGTCAGGAAGGCAAAAAGAAAGGAACAAAGAGAAAAGGACCTTTTTTCCTCCGTTTGGGAGGTTTTCAGTGACCTGAACCAGGAGTTATTTGTGCAGCTCTGAGCACAGAATTCCGGATGTCTCCTGGCCTCAGTGCCAGGATTCACTCCCAGTCCCAGGTGCTGTTCTTGCTTTGGATGGAAGTGATCCCTGCCCCAGCCCAGAGCTGAGCAGGCCTGGCTCAATCCTGCTCCAGGTGGGGATGGTGGGAGCCTGCAAAGGCAGCAGGGACTCCTCTCACCAGAAACAGAGATCCTTGGGACTGGATTTGCTGTTTCTGTTATTGCCCAACTCCTGCAATCCCAGCTCCCTTTGGAAAGGCCATCCCTGCCCTTTGCTGCAGCCCCAAGAGGGCCTGGAGAGGTTTTCCCCCATGGAATCAGCTCCTGTCCTGGGCACTGCTCAGGACCCAGCTCCTGTCCCTGCAGCTGGGCTGGAACAGGGAAGGCTCCACTCTGCTCCTGCACTGCCCTGAGATGGAGCAGGGAATAAAGGGAATAAAGGCTCCAGAGCACCTGGAACTGGCATGGAAGAGGGAATAAAGGCTTCAAATCACCTGGAACTGGCATGGAACAGGGAGCAAAGTCTCCCAGAGCAGCTAGAGCAGCTCAGGCAGCAGAGCCAAGTTACTGCTTTGCTCCCATCCCTTGGCCCAGCAAATCCCCTGAGGGGCAGCCAGGGGAGCTCAGAGGAGTTCTGGGAGATCAGGGAATGGTTTGGGCTGGAAAAGGAACTGGGATGACACAGGGAATAAAGGCTCTGGGAGATCAGGGAATGGTTTGGGCTGGAAAAGGACTGTGGGAGTTCAGTGCAGGTGTGAAACTGCGTTGGAGTGCTCTGGTGATCTCAGCAGGGCAGGAGGGGAGGGCAGGGGCTGTCCCAGCTCAGCCCAGAGTGGGGGGAGCTCCTGGGACCCCACTGGGATTTGCCAACCCTGGAAATCCTGAGCTGGAAGGGATCCCCAGGATCATCCAGTCCCACCCCAGGCCCTGCCCAGACCCCCAACAATCCCACCCTGGGCATCCCCCAAGGATCCAGGCTGTGTCCAGCTGTGGGCAGGGGCAGAGCTGGGGCTGCTCTCCAGGCTCTGCTCAAGGCACTCCTGGAGCAGCAGCCCCTGGGCAATGGCCCAGCCCTGGTTCCTGCCCCATCCAGCCCTGGACAGACCTCACACAGCTCTGGGTGTGCTGCCTGCTCTGAAATGATTCAGCTGAAGCATTGCAGCATCACAGGGCTGTGCATTTATCTCCTTAAACACCCAGCAAAAACCTCCATAACTCACAGAACTCATCCGCTTTGGCAACTGAAAGAAAGGCTCTGCAGCAGGGAAGGAGAGAGAAAATCACTCAGAAATTATTGCAGCAATGTGGCTCTTTAGAGCAGTTGACAATAATATGGGTTTGATTATTTCTGAAAGAGCTTAACTGACCTTTACAGCCAGATTCCATTAAAAATGAATAATTTTCCATTTCAAAACATATTTTTCCTGTCAATGAGAAGGAAATGTAACCAGACAACTTTGTATCATTTAAAAAAAGTGTTATCCATATAATCTTTGGGAGGAATTAAAGAAAGGAACCAATCTCTTGGCAGCAGTGAAATTTCAAAGCCTCATTTTACTGTGATGCTTTAAAATAAAGAGACAATTCCATTCCTGGACTGTAGCAGCCTTGCTTGGTCACTGCTCCAGCTCAGGAGCTTCTGAACAGCTCTGGGGAATAAGGATCCTGTTCTGGCCTGGCCACATCAATCAGGGTTGGGGAAGATGAAACAGGAAAGCCTTATAAATATGATTGTCTGGCAAAAGATTTTGAGAATATGGAAACCATAAGCAAGATTGAAATGAAAGCAAGCTTTGAGATTCCTCAGTTACTGAACAACTGGAAAACAATGGTGTGGCCAGCTGAAGGTGATCCCCTTTTGATGGAACAACACCCTCTGCTTGCAGACAGGCCCAAGGGTCAGAGCAGACCCTACAGCTTGGCAGGAGGGGGGAAAGAGGAGTTTTTAGGGTTGAAAATGTAACACAGGATGGTAATGTAATGATTCTTATAGGCTGTATGGAAATGCTATAGGATTTGTATCTTGTACTAGATTGGTTAGTGAGAATCAGAATATTGAGCACAGAAGAAAATTTATGGTATTGGAACGGGAACCTCGTGCTCTCTTTTACTCTTCTTCTCTCTCACCCTCTCTCCCCCTCTCTTCTCTCAGCCTGCTCTGAGCTGTGGCTGCAGCTCCCAGCAGGGCCCTGCACCCAGGCCCTTTGCAATAAACCCCAAATTCCTGACCTGGCTGCAGAGATCTTTCATCTCCGTCTGTCCTGACCGTCCTGGCCCCGACGCTCCTACAAATCAGGCTGAGCTCGGCAGGCAGAGGAGCCGGGGAGGTTTTGGTTTTTGTGTTTAAAATGGCTCTTGAGATATTAGAAAGTTTTTCTTAGCCTTGCGACTGAAGAAGAAGTTGAGATTCGTTGGTTTTGCTTTTCAAGGTTGTTTATTTTCTGTTATCTATTACATTCTTTCTCTGACCTGCTGAGGTCTGTCTGGCAGGTCAGGTTGTGGCACACTGACTGTTTTTGGGGTGGTCTCAGGGTCTCTGTGCTCAAGATGACCCTGAGGTGTTGGAAAGTCTCTTTTTCCAAGCTCCATGATCGAAGAAGGAATCAGGATTCTCTGGCTGTGGTTTTCAAGGTTTATTTTTTGTTATCTATAACATTCTTTCTCTGACCTGCTGAGATCTGTCCAGTACGTTGGGTTCAGGCACACTGACTGCCCTTGGGGTGGTGTTAGCTTTCTATACTAAAAACTATGTGTACTTTATTTACAATAATTTTCCAATACCTGTCACCTATGTTAGACAGTCTGTCTCTACTCTAAACCAATCCAGAAGTGCCACCAGCACAGCAGAAGATGGAGGACAAGGAGAAGAAGAAAGAACAAAGACAAGGCACGCCCAAGTCCCTCCATCTTGGCTCCTGAATCCTAAACCCCAAAATTCTACTTTTCTATCTTGTGACAAGCTAACTATCCTGCTTAAACTCTTGTGGCTTGTAACTCCTCACACAAGGTTGGTAATTGTTTCCATGGGTTAAAATCAAAGGCACAGGTGTCTGTGACTCCATGCCAAGGTCTCTGAGCTCCCTGCCAGGGTCTGGAGTCCTCCAGGGCAGCCAGAGCAATGTCCTGGGTTCTAACAGAGAGGAGCTCCCAGCCCAGCCTGGCACAGGAGCCTCCCCCAGGTGATGCCTCGGCCACTCCTGCAGCTCCTCCCTCCTCCCTCCATGTCCTGGGGCCTGGGGGATGCTCGGGGTGGAGAATTTCCCCAAGGCAAAGAAAATCCCCCTGGGCTCTGGGAGCCTCAGGGCTGCTGGGAATGGCAACAGGGATGTGCCAGGGCTGAGTGCTCTGGGTCAGAAGAGCCCAGGTGAGTTCAGGTGAGCCCAGGCTGAGCCAAGGTAAGCCCAGGTTGAGCCCAGGTGAACCCAAATGAGCTGGGGCTGAACCCAGGGGAGTCCAGGCCAAGCTCAGGCGAGCCCAGGCTGAGCCCAGGCTGAGCTGAGGTGAGCCCAAATGAGCCAGGGTCGAGTCCTGGAGGAGCTCAGGTTAGCCCAGGTGTGCCCAGGCTGAGCCCAGATGAGCTCAAGTAAGCCCAGGTTAGCCCAGGCTGTACGCAGGTGAGCCCAGGTGGGCCCAGGTGTGCCCCAGCTGAGCCCAGCCTGAGCTCAGGTGTGCCCAGACTGAGCCTAAGTGAGCCCAGGTGAGCAGAGCTCAGCCTCAGCACTCCCCAGATCCCACAGAAAAGGTTCAGCAGCAGAGAAAGCCACATTAAAACAAAATCTGGAAAGCAGGAAAATTGCCCCTATTCCCATGAAATGTGTATCCCTGCTGCTTTAGGAGTAAAGGAACCCAGTTTTTGCAGGCTTTGTTTATTGATGTCTGTTAATATATGAGATGTGAGGAAGATAAAAACTGGGAAGGCATTCCTGGCTGTGAGGGTGCGGAAGGCCCATCCCTGGAAGGGTTCAGGACAGGACAGGCTTTGGAGCAGCCTGGGGCAGTGGGGGGTGACCCTGCCATGGCAGGGCTGGCACTGGATGAGCTTTAGGGTCCCTTCCAAGTTAAAACCACTCTGGGATTCTGTGATTTTATTCCAGTTTGACCAGTACCAAAGAATATTTTTTTTAACCAGGGGTGCATCAGCCCACAGTGCTGTTCTCCCCATGGATTCCAGGGAAATGGATTTCTCCATTTCCTCTGGCACAAGGGAGGCAGGAACTGACCCAGAGCTGATCCTGACCCACAGAGGCAGAGACAAACATAGATGGGATCTGTCACCCTGGCCTTGGGCACTGCCAGGGATCCAGGGGCAGCCACTCTGTGCCAGGGCCTGCCCACCCTCCCAGGGAACAATTCCTAATTCCCAATATCCCATCTGACCCTTCCCTCTGGCACTGGGAGCCATTCCCTGTGCTCTGTCCCTCCATCCCTTGTCCCCAGTCCCTCTCCAGCTCTCCTGGAGCCTCTTCAGGCCCTGCAAGGGGCTCTGAGCTCTCCCTGGAGCTTCTCCTCTCCAGGTGAGCACCCCCAGCTCCCCCAGCCTGGCTCCAGCCCTGGAGCAGCTCCAGGTCCTTCCTGTCCTTCCCTAGTGTGAAAAATGCCAATGACTTGTTTTTAAAATTTTAAAAGTTTAATAGTCATAAAATGGTTATAAAAATAGCAATACAATTAAAGTAATAAATAATTTGGACAAATTGAATTAGGACAATATGAGACAATAAATACAAAGAATTACGGACATCTGGGTACTTTTTTCTGGGCAGCAGGAGATGGAAAAAGGACACCCCTTAACAAAGGATTAACCATTAAAAGCAATAGCTTGTTGCATATTCATACACTTCATACATGATGCATAAATTCCATCAAACACAGGATTCTGTCGGGCCAGTGACAACTTCTTCCTCCGAATCCTAACAGCACCTTCGAGGCGGGAAGACGTTTCTTTCTTCTGATAGGAAGGCAATAAATTCCTTTTCTCTGAAAGATTCAGGTGTCCTGTGGCTGCTATCTCACTGTGAGTCCTTTCTTTAAAAAAAGTATCCTACACAGCATAGTTTCTACTTTAACATTCTTTATAGCCTAAAACTATATTTAACACACTACTTAAGAGAATTAATTCAGCATTACTTTCTAACACAACACATAAAATATTCATTTTAATATTTGCAAAAAGCCAATCATAAAATACATGCATTTTTCACAGCCAGTGCTTGATGCAGGTGCAGGAAATCTGGGGAAGGTTTTCAGTCAGGGGCTGTGCAGGAGCAATGCAGGGCCAGGTTTAAGAGCAGGGACCTTGGAATGTCACATTGCAGAGCTCCAGCTGGATTTGGGCTCTGAGGAGCTCCTGCCTGGTGACTCAGAGCACAGATAAGGTGTCAGTGTTGTCTCTTTCTGGTGCAATAACTGAGTTTAGTTCTATTCTCCCCAGTTCAGAGCAGCAAATTGCTTTTAGGCCTTTCATGTCCTAATCCTGTGTTCCATCCATGGAGTTACTGCAAAAACCTTAAAGAGAAAACATCCCTAGGGCTGCTCTGCCTGGGGTTCCTCCTCGTCACTCACACAATTTTGGCCTCTCAGCCGTTTGTTCTGGGCCTGCTTTTACAGAGTCCAGCCAGACACAAAACCCTGCGAGCCATAACAGCTCAGCTCCACTTGGAATTTTGCTCACACAAAGAATTTAATCAGTAATCCAAGGAATGAAAAACCTCAGCAAGGGCAGAGCTGAACACGGATCAAGCAGAGGCTGTAAAAAAGCTTTCCATGGGCAGACTGCAGGGAGAGAAGAGAAAACTTCACTTGGGGACTATTGCTAAATTCTGGTGTTCTGCTGACAGCCTGAGAGCTGCCCAGCCTGGGAATGGTGTCACTCCAAGCTGCAGCTCCGGGCATTGTTTGGGTTTTGCTTCAGCTTCACAAAGAGCTCATTAGTGAGAGCTGAGTGCTCCCAGCCTGGGCAGGGACTCACGATCTGGCTCCCATTCAGAGCTCCTGGCCCTCGGGACAGGCTTTGCCCATTGCTGCCCTTTAAGGGGATTTTGGTTTGCCAGAGGATGGAGGAATGGTTGTGCTGGAGCCATTTCCAGGCTCTCCACATCCAAACACGTTTTTGTTGGACTGGGACGGCATCAAAGCTTCCTCTGCTCCCTTGGCTGCAGGTTTGGCGTCCCCAGGGCTGGCACATCCCTGGGCTCTGCCAGTCCTGGGCAGCCCTGAGGGGGCTGGAGGCTCATCCCTGGTCCAGTCCATGCCCATGAGCTCTTGGGTGAGCAGAGAGAGCTCCTGGTGCCCCCTGCCCTCCCTGGCACCCCGGGAGAGACTGATTGGTGGGGAAGATGAAACAGGAAAGCCTTATAAATATGATTGCCTGGCAAAAGATTTTGTGACTATAGAAACTACAAGTGAGATTGAAATGAAAGCAAGCTTTGAGATACCTCAGTTGCTGAACAGCTGGAAAACAATGGTGTGGCCAGCTGAAGGTGATCCCATTTTGATGGAACAACACCCTCTGCTTGCAGACAGGCCCAAGGGTCAGAGCAGACCCTGCCAGCTTGGCAGGAGGGGCCCAAAGAGGAGTTTTTAGAGTTTAAAATGTAACACAGTATGATAATGTATTGATTCTTATAGGCTGTATGGAAATGCTATAGGATTTGTATCTTGTACTAGATTGGTTAGTGAGAATTAGAATATTCAGCACAGAAGAAGATTTATGGTATTGGAATGGGAACTTCACTCTCTCATCCTCTTTACCATGCTCTTGCCTTTTCTCTCTCGCCCTCCCTCCCTCTTTGGGGCCTGCTCTGAGCTGTGGCTGCAGCTCCCAGCAGGGCCCTGCCCCCAGGCCCTTTGCCATAAACCCCAAGTTCCACAACCTGGATGCAGAGATCTCTCGTCTCTGTCCTGACCATCATTCCTACAGCTGACCATGGCCAGTGCTTGTGCTGTGTCTTTTCCTGAACAGGAAAACTGCTGAGCTGGAAAACTCCACACAAACACTCCCCAGTGTCCTGAGTGGCCTCTCTGCCGTGGTATTCCTGTCCTTGTCCCTTTGGCACCTTGGCTCTCCTGCTGCCCTCTCACTGCTGCCTCACCTGAGGCTGCTCCTTTCAGTGCTGCTGCCTCTCAAATGGCTTTTTTAGGGTTAAAACTGTCCTGGAGGGTGAAACCCACCCTGAGGCTCCGGGCACCGGGGATCAGCATCGGGACAGCTCCCATCAAACAGGGACGGGGACAGCTCCCATCAAACCAGCACAGGGACATCTTCCATCAACCCAGGACAGCTCCCATTAACCTGGGACAGCTCCCATCAGCCCGGGACAGCTCCCACCAAGCCTGGGACACCTCCCATCAAACAGGGACAGGGACAGCTCCCATCAACCTGGGACAGCTCTCATCAAAGCACAGCTCCCATCAAACTGGGACAGCTCCCATCAAACTGGGACAGCTCCCACCAAACCAGGACAGCTCCCATCAAAGCACAGCTCCTTTGTCCCCAAGCCCAGCTCAGCCTTGGCTGCTCCCCAGCTCCCAAGCAGCTGGGACACAATTAATGGCACTGGGAATACAATTAATGGCACTTGGAATACAATTAATGGCAACTGGGCTACAATTAATGACAATTGGGGTACAATTAATGACAGCTCCAGCACGAGGCTGAGAACAGCCTGACTGGGCTCATATTTAACATTCCAAATCTCCTCTGCTTCTCTGCACAGACACAACTGAACTGATTCTTTTCCTTTTGTCTGGAATGGATCAATCTGGATCTTTGGGGCTGATTTATGCCTGGTGTTCCTTTCTGAAAGAGCTCGTTCTCCCCAAGGCAATCGGAAAATCTCAGTGAGAGGGAGTGGGGAGGGCTGAGGCTGCTTTTCCTGAGCTGCCAACTGAGATTCTACCAGGATCTGATCCTTTCCACCCCTGAATTCACAAGGAATGGGATTCACCTCAGGGACTGAGTGTATTCCCATGAGTGAGTTGTCCCGAGCTCCTGGTGGTCCCTGGATTCAGGCACCGGATGAGAGAACATGATCCAGCCATGGAGAAACAGTGTGTGTGGTTTTTAGGAATCCTGTGTGTGCATCTCCTGGGAATTGTTGGTGCTGTCCCCCACTCCTAAACCTGGAGGAGGAGAATTGAAACTTCCCCTTTCTGCTTTTGTATTTCCTTGTGGAAACTTGTTGGGAAGAGACAGGATCAACCCCAAAGAGGACAAACAGTATGTGTTGGCCACGGGCCAGGTGGGAGGGACATCATCCCTGAAGTGTCCCAGGGCAGGGGCTCTGGAGCAGCCTGGGACAGTGGGAGGTGTCCCTGCCCATGGCAGGGGTGGCACTGGGTGGGCTTTAAGGTCCCTTCCCACCCAAACCATTCCAGGATTCCATGATCTGGCTGTCAGCTGCGTCCCCAGAGCTGGAGGGCACCCAGAGGGATGTTGGGAATCAGGGGTGACACTGATCATTGCCAAGGGGATGCTCACCCCAAGCAGCCCAGCCAGGCCTGCCCCTCCCTGGAGTCCTTTGGCATGGGAGTGTTTTAATCTCCAGCACATCCCAAACACCCCCAGTGTTTTGTTTAGGGTGGTGTCACCATCATATTTCCTGAAAAATCCCTTTGCCAGGATTTCTTTTCCTGGGAAGCCAAGAAGCCTCAGATAAAAAGGAAGACATTATCTTATCTGCTTCTCCTGTGTTTTGCTGCTTTGGAATGTGGTTTGGACATTGTTTACCAACTGGTCATTGTTTGATTGGTTTCATGTGGATTGTTTTTACTTAATGACCAATCACCATCAGCTGTGTTGAGGCTCTAGAGAATCACAAGTTTTTCATTAGTATCTTGTTAAAGCCTTCTGTCTGTATCCTTTCTATATTCTTTACTATGGTTTAGTATCGTATTCTTTAATATAATATAACAACATAAAATAATAAATCAGCCTTCAAGAACATGGAGTCAGATTCATCATTTCCTTCCTGCCACGAGGGACCCTGCAAACACCTCAGGGTGGGATGGCCCTGTCTGTGCTCAGTGACAGGGACATGCAGGGGGTGCTGCAGTACCAGTGATGAATCCCAGTTAACCCATTGGAAAACTGGAATTTAGAGTCTGAATTCTAGCCCAGGAATGGCAGGATGATGCCATTTCTCTTGGAATTTTTATCCTTGCCAAGAGAACATGGTGGAAAGTTGAGAATATCCTTTCAATGTGATTGGTCTGCAAGTTTTGGTTGGGTTTTCCCCCCCCGTTCTGAACACCTTTGCCCTGATGGACATTTGAAGGTTTTGTTGTTGTTGGGTTTTTTGAGGGTTTTCTGTCTGTTATGGTTTATTCACTGAAATATCAATTCCTCATCAAAAATTCATCAGTGTTTTTGGCCCTAGCCCACCACTTTCCAGCCAAGAAATGGCTTTTCTGCCTCAGAAAAAAAAACCCTTTTGCTCAGGTACAACTCACATTTTGTGAACTTGTCTTTTCTCCTGAAAAACCCTCAGCTGCATGCAAACAAAAATTCCTTTTGATGGATAATCTTAGTCCAGTTCTACTGGGAACATCAAGCTTGCAGTGTCTAAACTCTTCTGGCAACTTTTGGGGTTTTTTTGGGAAGGGGTGGATTTTTGGAAACACCATTTCTCTTTCTTCCAGCCTGAGTGAGAGCATGGTGGAGGCACAGCTGGAGCAGGCAGAGCCTTCCCTCTGCTTGTGCAACTCCAAAATATGAATCTCTGTCTCTTCAAAACCTTTCAGGGACTGCAGCTCTGGAAAAGCTGTGAATTCCCAGCTGGCTTTCTCCACTTGAAAAGTGTCCCTATTCCCAATTTACAGATAAAGGAATTGGGAAATGGGGGAATTAAAGCACTGGTGGACATGAGGCACCCTAGACCCAGGCCCTGCTTCACCTCATGCTTTCCCTGGGGGATGGATCTCAGTGATCTTTAGGTCCCTTTTGGGGATCCTTTTCCAGGATTCCCTGGGAATGGACTCTGTACCCTGCAGTTACACTCTGGGGTCAGAGCCTTGAGCTGCCTGCTGTGACCAGGCCGTGAGCCCAGCCCTAAGGATGTGCCATGAACAGGGAAAGAGGGAAGAGCTCCAGGAGCTCTGTTCCTGCTCCGTGCAACTCAGCCAAGGAGCTCTGACTGAAGAGACTTTTGGGTTTAATGACATTTTAAGGTTTCTTTTGTCTTTTGCTCCCAGCTTTACCAGAGATTTGGTCTGGAGCTGCAAGATTTCAACTTCTACTTTGTTTAATGCTCCCTGAGACTTTCCCAGGGCTGAGGAGCTGAGCTTTAATATTCCCACATCCCTTAGGAAACAGTGGGAGCCTGCAGGGCTGGGAACTGGCTGAGACCTGGCCTGGGCTTTCTGCTGCTTTTCATCCTCCTTGCAGCAAAGGTCTTTGTTCTGCTTCCCCTCACTCCGAGCCTTTCCCAAGACCTCTCTATCCCTGAGCTTTGTCTGACCCTGTCCTGGTTTAGGGCAAATTTGGGAGAAAAACCTCCAAAGGGGGGCCCCTCCAGAAAGCAAACCCACAGAGCCCTTCCCCACAACTGGCTAGCTCACTTGGTAGAGCATGAGACGCTTAATCTTAGGGTCGTGGGTTCAAGCCCCACATTGGGTGCCAAATTTTGTCCTGGTTTAGGGCAAATTTGGGAGAAAACCTCCAAGGGAGGGCCCCTCCACAAACCAAACCCACACAGCCCCTCCCACTCCAACCAGTTCAGGAAGGATTCCTTGGAGAGAAGTGGAAAGAACCTGTTTACTTAACAGGCACAGCACCCCCCAGCACACAAAATGAGCAATACCAGATGACAGCATTCCTTCACTGCTCTAAAAAAGATGACAAATTCAGAAGGTCTCTCAGAAAGTCTCTCTTGGGGGTGGTCACTCTGTTCTCAGTCCCTCCTGTGCTGGGGCAGCTGCTGCAGCCACAGGGTGCAAACTCTTGGTGTTCCCAGGTCCCAGCCTGGAGCAGGTTCGAGTAGGTCCAAAAAGGGAAAGAGAAACAGTCCAGGGAAAATTTGGACTGCTTAGCTAAACTAACTAATGAGCAGAAACAAAAAGCAAGAGCAAAGCAGGAGCAAAGCAGAAGCAAGAGCAAAAAGCAAAAGCAGCACCATGTACTGCCCCGTGTCTGCATCCCCCCGACTGCTGGAGGAATGAGCAGACTGATAACAAAATAAAACAAAGCTTTGCTCTTCAGAGCCAGTCTTGAAGGCACAGAACATAGTATCCAGCATAAACAGAACACATGATTGGGGATACAAGATCACCCTAGGACAGACCCACAGATGCAAAGCCCCAGAAATGAAATTAAATTTAATCTTCTGAGCCTGAAACTGGGGCTTTGCTGCCCCCAGCTTCAAGTCCAGCCTGGAAGGTGAAGGATAAAGCCAAACCCAAGGTGAGTCAGCCCAGCCTAGAAGGGGAGGGTTTGTGCCTCCCTCATTAACGGGAGCCGTTCATTAGCAGGGTCATTAGCAAGTCCCTAATTGTTTGATTACCCAAAGCTGGCTGTGCTAAGGACACAGAGCAGGAGGAAATCTGGGCTCTGGAATGAGCCAGCGCAGCCAGGTTTGTTATTTGTGTGCTGAGCTTAGTGCAAGCTTTGGGGGCAGCCAGGTGGGAAATGTGGGATCCAGAAGCAGGGCTGGATCCAGCAGCCTGGAATTCACGTGTCCATGGCAGAAAATGGAATAACACAGGACAGGGTAATTGGGAATAAAAGGTAATAGTGGGGCATGGAAGGAAAAGCTAATCAGTTCCTCTCCTCCTCTGGGGTGCTGTTCCAGGTGGGATCCTCCTCCAACGGGGTTCCAGTCAGGAATCAGAGAGGCTCAGGGCCCTGTTCCAGATGGGATTCTCCTCTGGGTGGGATGTCTCCATGGGGCACTGCAGCTCTGGTCAGGAATCCTGTGCTGTTGCTGGGATTTGAATCCCTCCTTTGGGAAACTCCTGCCCTCCCAGAGTGCCCCATCTGAGCAGTCAGCCTCTGCTCAGCCTGGGTTCCTGGCTATTCCCTCCATCCCTTCCATTTTCCAGCCCTGGGATGGTCCAGGACCAGCAGAGCTCCAGTGCAGCCCCTGCCCAGATGGTCCTGGGTGAGGAAAGCTGGCCTGACTGATTCCAGGTGATGGGTATCAGACGTCAGGAATAAAATAAATCCAAGCAAAAATCACATTTTCAGTCAGGCTGGATCACTGTGAACCATGAGCACTCCCACTCTGTCACGGTGTCTGGAGCAATAAACCTGGGATTCTCCCAGAGCCAGCAGACCAAGTTAATTTGATATGGACAGGACCATTGTGAGGGGTCAGCTGGGTGTTAACAGCAGAATCAGGGTTTTATTTTGCTGCTCTACACAGGCTCCATTATCCCTTTGTACAGGAACTGAGTTTAATCACATCTGGCAGACCTGCTGCCTGTAATGTGTCCCAATATCCCATTACATTTTCAATTTACATGTATTACCTTTCCCTGGAAAAGTTCCCTGCACTTCTGTCCGCGGAATTAAATGGCCATTATGAAAACAGAGCAGGACATTTCAGTGCTCTGCGTGTTTGATCTCACCCTGGGAGGCAATTAGTGCTAATGAGTCCTGAATCCAGTGTCTACCTCTGATTTGGCTCAAAAGTAGAGCAGCTGAAAGGCCTCAAGCGGGATGGCAATTCCAGAGGGGGATTCCCTTCCCACAAAAGTGATAATGGAGAACAGAGGGGCTGGGCAGGGCAGGGCAGAGACAAATCCAATCTTTAGACCAGAAGGTGTGTGCAGGGACTGCCGGGGAGGGAGGAGCAGCATCCCTGTCAAGGCTGGGTTAGGCTGAGTCGAAACACAAACACATACCTGAGAGGCACTGATGGGGCTGAGGTAAGGAATTAAAGAGGAGCTGTTTGAAGGTTCAGCCGCATCCCAGATTAAAACTGGGTTAGGCTGAGCCTAAACACAAACACAGACCTGGGAGGCAGTGAGGGTGCTGAGATAAGGAATTAAAGAGGAGGTGTTTGAAGGCTCAGAAGGAGAGGGAACACGTTCAGAGCAAGTTTAGGAGGAGATGAGAGTTTGATGCCCATAATCTCCATTGATCCGGGCATTTCCAACCGACAGAGAAGGGAAAGAGGAGAGAGCCATTGATCACAGGGAGTCGTTAATCACAGTCATTAATGACAGTCATTAATCACCCGGAGCTGTGCCCCAGGGTCCCTCAGTCCCCTCCCTCTGCAGGAACACCCACCCTGCCTGGACAGTGATTCCAGGGTGTGTTTGGCAGGCAGGAGCAGCAGCCTCTGGGATTTATTTCCATTGAGGCATCTCCAGCCTGGAGCTCAGGAGAAGGGCAGTGATCCAAGAGGAACAGAGCACCCAGGGAGCTGCAGGGAAAGCCCAGCCCCAGCAGAGGGGGAAGCAGGAGAAGGTGCTGAGCAGGGAGAGGGAGGGGAAATGCAGGAGCTGACACCAGGAATGTGCCCAGCACATCCCATGTGGGAGCCGCTGCCCTGGGAATGCCACCAGGTGCTGGGCATGGACACGGGCAGAGGGATGTTGCTTTGTTTTTTTAAGTTTTTCTAAGCATTTTTATGTTTACATTCTTGTAATGAACTTTCTTACACTGTTTTACATTATTGTAAACATTATTGTTTTACATTCTTTTCTGGAGGAGGAGAAATTTGATGGATTGTTGGTTCGTCCAATGTCGTTGGAGAGGTGGCACTGTCATCCTCCAATCCACTGTCACTTTTGAAAATCTATAAATGTTGGAGTCAGAAATTAAACTTCCCTTCTTTTTACCTTAGAAGTTCCAGTATCTGTGTCATTTTATTTCATGTCCTATAGCGACAGAGGGATCTAAGGACAGGAGCCTTCCCTGCCAGCTGCAAGGCAGCCATGAGAAATTCCAGCAACATGCAATGACAGGACAAGATGTGCTTGTTTTAACTGGGGCAGGGAGGATTTGGATTGGATTGAAGGGAGAAGATTTTCCTGTCAGGGGAGTGAGGCCCTGGCACAGAGCAGCTGTGGCTGCCCCTGAGGGTCCCAGGCCAGGATGGATGGGGTTTGGAGCACCCTGGCACTGTGGAAGGTGTCCCTGATCATTGCAGGGTTGGGAACTGGAAGGTCTTCAAGCTCCCTTTCCACCCAAAGCATTCCCTGATTCCTGGCCTTTCACCTCTGTGAGGAAGGCTCTGCTCAGGACCCTTGCATTGATTTAACAGATGAAAATATTCCCATATTTTTAATAAATAAACACATCAGTCCCACTGCTATATTCCTCATCTGCAGCTTTTGTAAGCTGTATTTTATAAAGTTTTATGTAGTGTTATAAACTTTGCAGCTCCTGAACACGTTGGGACCCCAGGGCCAGGAGCAATAAAGGCCTTGTTTAATGCAAATATGGGCAGCAAGGAGAGTAGCAATAATGAGGAAGAAAAATCAAAGGAATGGGTGAATATTTCACAGTGCATCATTGCCCTGAGCTCCCTGCAGGATCTGGGGAGATTTAGAGTTTGGGAGAGCAAGAAATGAGAGACAGAATGTGATTGTGCTTGGAGTTTTGTTTCCAAATACAGGAATTGGAGCCTGGAGCCGGTGAAGCCCAGAGAAGCTGGTTTGGGGTGTCAGGTCCTCAAGGAGCAAGAGGGGTGGATATGGAGTAAGAACATCTCCCAGGACTGGTTTTGAGGGTGTTCACTGGCTTTTTAACAATTCCTCCAGAAAACCTTGAGATCTATTTTTAGTGTAAAATCCCCAAGCTTTGGCTTTGGAAGCATTTGAAATGGAATTAAGATTCATTTAACCAGAGGGAAGTTCAAAGGTGACAGAAGGAGTTGGGAGGGAGCAGAACTTCATGGAGCAGTAACAGCAAATTCAGAGCAAGGAAAATGAGCAGATAAAAGGGGGATACTCATGGGATACTCTGGTAATACCAGGGGGACACTGGAGGGAGTGGAATCCCTGTTGTGGCGTTGTGGGTCCCAGGATGAGGTAAGAGATGAGAATCTGATTCCAAGTTCTCAGAAGGCTGATTTATTATTTTATTATATGATCTTATATTAAAAGAAATGATCTATTAAAACTATACTAAAGAATGAGAAAGGAGACATCAGAAGGCTAAACAAGAATTAATATTAAAAACTTGTGACTGACCAGAGAGTCCGACACAGCTGGAATGGGATTGGTCATTAATTAAAAACAATTCACATGGAACCAATCAAAGATGCACCTGTTGGTGAGCAACCTCCAGAGCACATTCCAAGCAATCAGATAATTATTGTTTACATTCCTTTCCTGAGGCTTCTCAGGAGAAAAATCCTGGCAAAGGGATTTTTCATGAAATATCACCGTGACAGACTCCCCCTTCACTTCACCTACAAACAGCACCCACTGCCCTCCTCTCAGGACAGGCTCCTGCCCCTCTCCAGCCTTTCAGGGCCTCACAAAGGCTGCAGCAATGTAAGGGCTCAGCACTTCTGGAGCTGCAGATAAAAGTTAAAGGCAGCACAGGGAGAATTTTCCTGGCACAGTGGAAATCATCACCCCTTCCCTTTCTGTGGGGGTGAGGGAATTCTTCTGGAAGTGAGAAAAAGCAAAGGGATGAAACAGCCCAAGAGCCTTGGAGACAAAGGTGTGCAGCTCCCTGCAGTACAGACCTGGATCATGGAATCCCAGTCTGGGTTGGGATAGAAGAGATCTCAGTGCCACCCCTGCCATGGCAGGGACACCTCCCACTGTCCCAGGCTGCTCCAAGCCCCAATGTCCAGCCTGGCCTTGGGCACTGCCAGGGATCCAGGGGCAGCCACAGCTGCTCTGGGCACCCTGTGCCAGGGCCTGCCCACCCTCCCAGGGAACAATTCCCCATTCCCAATCTCCCATCCATCCCTGCCCTCTGGAACTGGGAGCCATTCCCTGTGTCCTGTCCCTCCATCCCTGGCACACATCCCCTCCATCCCCTCCCTAATCCCTGCAGCTCCCTTTGGGCAGCCTCAGCTCCCTGTGGAGAGCTGTCCCCAGCCCCCATCACCCCCAGGAGGTTTCAGAAAGGGATTTTTGTGAGCTGCTCCTCACTCACACCACGAATTCTGTGCTGGCAGAATCAGAGCCCTCCCAACCCCTGCTGTCCCAAGATCCTTCCTGCATCCCCTGTGGAATCACTTGTCAGCAATCACTGCCCAGCAGAGCCAGCACTGCCTTGGAGCAGCCTCTGCGCAGCTGCTGGGGTGAAGCCCCCCATGTTGCCACCCTCCTGTGTCTGTGCCAGGCACAGCTGGCTCCAAGGCTCCTCCATCCCAGAATAAACAGCAGCTGTGTTAGGAAAATTAATCCACAAACACCAGAGGTTTATGTCCAAAAAGGAGAGAGAGGAGACCTTTTACTTTATTCAAATAAAGGGAGAGGCCATGGGGCAAACCCTTGGGGTCTCTCCAATTTTTTGAGGGTGCAGCTTCCTTTTTATCCCAGTTTCCCAGCTGCATTTTCCTTCTCTCTTTCCCCACGGGCTGAGGTACTTGAGAGGTACCGACTTCCCAGAATGCCTGATACCAGAGATTTCCCTCTAATGTATAACCTTTCCTTTTAATTTTTAATTCTTATGGAATTTTAGGGGTTTTTCCCAGTTAGCTGAGATACTTGAGAGGATCAGGCTTCCCAGAATGCCTGATGCCAGAGATTTCCCTCTATGGTATAATGCCCCCTTTTAATTTTTAATTCTTATGAATTTAGGGGTCTTTCCCCTTTCTGAGGTACCTGAGAGGTTCAGACTTCCCAGAATGCCTGATCCCAAAGATTTCCCTCAAATGCATTTTAATATTTAATTCTTATGGAATTTAGGGGTTTTTTCCCCCATTTCTGAGGTACTTGAGAGGTTCAGACTCCCCAGAACACCTGATACCAAAGATTTCCTTGTAATGTTTAACCTTCCCTTTTAATTTTTAATTCTTACAGAATTTAGGGGGGTTTTCTTCCCCATGTTTCTTTCATCTTTCAACATCTTTCAACATTTCATTTACCAACAAGCCTAAAGTTTATTTGTAAAAGCAAATCTCTTTTTCCATTCATCAATCAGTGGAATCCTTCCTTTTTTTTTTATCTCCCAGTGCTGGTTTTATCCACCAGCAGACCCACAGCTTGTTTGTAAAGACAAATCCGCCATTCCTCTCCCAGCCCCGAGCTGCTGTTCCAGGAGAGCTCTGGCAGCTCAGGGGCTCAGCACACCCTGCCTGCCCCAGGGGCTCCTCTGCTCCATCACTCCTCCCCAGGCACAGAGCAATGGGATTCTGGCAGCACTCACAGAGGATCTGGGCAAAGATCTCTCCTCTGTTGTGCAGGCAGCAAACAAAGCCAGGAACCTTTTGTGCTTATGTGAAAAACACTTGGGTTTTTTTAATTTTAAAAAGTTTAATAGTAATAAAATGGTTATAAAAATAGCAATATATTTAGAATAATAAAAATTTGGACAATTTGGATTTAGGACAATACAAACAGAGAGACAATAAAAACAGAGTTATGGACTGTCCAGGTACCTTTTTCTGGGCAAAATAAGCCTGAAAAAGGACCCACATTAACAGAGGATTAACCCTTAAAATAATAACCTGATGCATATTCATACATCTCACAGATGATACATAAATTCCATTCAAAAACAGGATTCTGTCTGGGCAGTGTCATCTCCTTCCTCTTAATCCTGACGGCATCTCCAGGGCTGAGCAAGGCAGGAAGTTCATTTCTCCTGATAATGGAGCAATAAATTCTCTTACTCTGAAAGATTCAGGTGTCCTGTGGCTGCTATCTTGTATGAGTATCTCATTCCTTTCTTTAAAAAATATCCCACATGCATAGTTTCTATTTTAACTACAAAAGTTACAGTTTAACTACAAAACTACATTTACCATACTATTAAAATGTTAATACAGCTCTACTGATCAATACAACAAACTGCACACAGTAAATATCTGCATAGAGCTACATAATAATGCACTTTTCACATTTGTTGTGCAGGCAGCAAACAAAGCCAGGAATCTTTTGTGTTTATTGAAAGGCAAAAGTGCTGGATTGGTTTGGGAAATGGAGGAAGGGAAGGAAGGGAAGGAAGGGAAGGAAGGGAAGGAAGGGAAGGAAGGGAAGGAAGGGAAGGAAGGGAAGGAAGGGAAGGAAGGGAAGGAAGGGAAGGAAGGAAGGAAGGAAGGAAGGAAGGAAGGAAGGAAGGAAGGAAGGAAGGAAGGAAGGAAGGAAGGAAGGAAGGAAGGAAGGAAGGAAGGTTGGTTCCACAGTCTGAAGTCTGGCCTGGAAGGGAGATTTCAGCCCAAATTCCAGTGGAATGAGGAGCAGAGATCCTGGGATCCCTCCCCACCCTTGAGCTGCCAGGCTCAGTCTCTGCCTGCGGCTCATCCTCTCAGTTTGTCTTTCCCAAAACTGAGGTTCCTTTTTCCCCCACCAGTGCAGACCTTTTAAGAGGAAGCAGAATTTCCCGTGCAGCCTTTTCCTGATGAAAACATTCCCACTGAAATCTGGGACAGCAAAGGTTTCCTGTCTCACCTGGCAGAGGAAGAGGTTCTGAACCCCTCACACTGAGCCTCTGCACTTTGGTTTTTGCTGCACTTTTCCCACTGTCAGATATCAAAAATCCCTCACTGTCCACTGAAGTGTCAAATCCCCTTTTCCTGAAAAATCAGCCAAAATGACATTTTAAGGCCACGGGCTTTGCTGTGAGCTCTCCCTGCGTTCATTCTCACTGAGCTTGGCTCAAGAGAGTTTGGCTTCCTCCCACCAGAACCTGGGCAAGGCTTGGATTGTCCCAAAAGGGGAGATGGCAACAGGAGGAGCCAGGACAGCACCATGCTCTGTTCCAGACAGTGCAGGGAGCTCCTGGGGCTGTTCCCCACCTGGTGGGAAGAGAATCCCCCAGCTCCAGGGCACTGAGCTGGGCAGAGCCCCTGGGGATGAGTGGGATGTGAAGAGGATCAATCCTAAAAGCCCCGACAGTGCTTCTGTCTCCTGACAGTGATTATTGCAAACCCCTCCAGCCAGAGTTTGCTGTGATGGTGGAATTGTGCAGTGAGGTTCTTTGGGATTGTTGTTAACAGTTAAAGTATCCCCTGTGGCCTGTCTGCCTTTTTGCCATCAGCAGGAGGCTGAGCTCTCTGGGATCAGCTGAATTTCCTCTTCTTTTAGGGAAGGAATAATTCCCTGTGTGCCAGATCTGCAGGAGAGCGGCCTGATTGGAAGGGGAAACAGGAAACAAAAGATGTTATGGAATCCCAGACTGGGTTGGCTTGGGAGAGATCTCAAAGCCCCTCCAGCCCCACCCCTGCCATGGCAGGGACACCTTCCACTGTCCCAGGCTGCTCCAAGCCCCGTCCAGCCTGGCCTTGGACACTGCCAGGGATCCAGGGGCAGCCCCAGCTGCTCTGGGCACCCTGTGCCAGGGCCTGCCCACCCTCACAGGGAACAATTCCCAATTCCCAATCTCCCATCCATCCCTGCCCTCTGGAACTGGGAGCCATTCCCTGTGTCCTGTCCCCAGTCCCTCTGCAGCTCTTCTGGAGCCCCTTCAGGCCCTGCAAGGGGCTCTGAGCTCTCCCTGGAGCTTCTCCTCTCCAGGTGAGCACCCTCAGCTCTCCTGGGTTTCCAGGTCCAAAGACAGCATTTGTCTCTGTGCCCTGTTCCCATTGCCAGGGGATATTGAACACAAATTGGAAACATCCAGAGATTGCCAAGGTGGATAGGTGGGTTTTCCCTCAGGACCCCTGGGGATGTGCCTGGGGCTGCATGGAGGGAGCGGCAGCTGGGGAATGTCCCAGGCAGGAGAGGCTGCTGTTCCCTCGGGAGAGGCTCTGTCTCCCTGGCAATGCTCTTTGGGAAATGAGCTGCTGGAGCAGGGATGTCTCCCTGGCAATGCCCTTTGCAGGCAAAAGCTTGGGAACAAAGCAGTTCAGAGCAGGGGGGGATGGCAGAGCTCACCAGGGCACCGGGGTCTCCCTGAGCCTCCCCAGCCCTGCCCTGCTCCTGTGGGAAGCAGAGAGCAGGAAATCCTGACCTGGAGATCCTGAGTGTCCCTGACTGTGACGCTGTTCACAGGGGTCTGAGGGTGAGGGAAGAGACGAGGATCTGACTCCATGTTTCAGAAGGCTGATTTATTATTTTATGATATATATTATATTTAAACTGTACTAAAAGAATAGAAGAAAGGATTTCATCAGAAGGCTGGCTAAGAATAGTAAAAGAAAGAATGATAACAAAGGCTCTGTCTTGGACTCTCTGTCCAAGCCAGCTGGGCTGTGATTGGCCATTAATTAGAAACAACCACATGAGACCAATCCCAGACGCACCTGTTGCATTCCACAGCAGCAGAGAACCATTGTTTCCATTTTGTTCCTGAGGCCTCATGAACTTCTCAGGAGGAAAAATCCTAAGGAAAGGATTTTTCACAAAGATGTCTGTGACAGGGCACCCCAACCTTCCCTGGGCAGTTCCTGACCCCCTTTCCATAGGGAAATTCCTGCTGTGCCCACCCTGAGCTGCCCTGGCCCACCCTGAGGCCGTTCCCTCTGCTCCTGTCCCTGTTCCCTGGAGCACAGCCCGACCCCTGGGCTGTGCCCTCCTGGCAGGAGCTGTGCAGAGCCACAAGGGCCCCCTGAGCCTCCTTTGCTCCAGGCTGAGCCCCTGCCCAGCTCCCTCAGGGATTCTCCATTCCCTTCCCAGCTCTGTTCCCTGCCCTGGACTCTCTCCAGCCTCTCCAGGTTTTGTTTGCCATGAGGGGCTCAAACGGAGCCCAGGATCTGAGGTGGAGCCTCACCCCACTCATTGAACTTTGCCTCTTTCCCTTCTTCAGCAGCACTGAAATTCCTGAGAAACCTCTTTCTGCAGAGCTGGAAATGAAAGATTTGGTCCTGCTGGTCAGGAATCCTGGAGCCCTGTTCCCCCATGGATTACTTTGGAATGATCTTGAGTCTGTTTTTGGTGCTTTGCTTTGCCCTAACCCAAAATTCAGGTGGAATTTGGGCTGCCTGGAACAGCCTTTTCACCCTGAAAGAATCTCTAAATAATTTTCCCGTTTGGAATTCAAAGAAAGACTTCAGAAATCTCAATTTTTTTGTCACTGCGGAAGGAAAACTTGAACAAGTCAAAACATTGGGTCTTCAAGCTGTTTATTTCCATTTGACCTTTAAAACCCATTTGTGGTGTAAACTCAGTGACATCCCTGAGCTCTGAGTTACTCCAAACAAAAACCATTTTGTTGGAAATGACAAAATGGGCTTTCAGCAATTTTTCAACATTTTTCTCCCTCCAGCAGGAGATTCATCACATTGATCCTTTCCCTGAGGTGTTTTTGGCTAAAACAAATTGACATTGCTTGGAAAGGGGTGATTTTGTCAGTGGGGAAGCAGCACCAGGAGGTTTAGGAATGACCCTGTCAGGCAGGAGAATGGAAAGGGCAGGGATGGAATGGTTGGGAGTGCTGTGGCCCCTCCATGGGGCTGGGGGATGTCAATTCGAGTTCATCCCTCCTCAGCAGGTCCCTGATGGCCCCACGTCCTCCCTGGCTGCTGGGGGGTCCCCCCAGTGCCCCCTGTGCTGGAACAAAGCCCTGCTGCCACGTTCCCTGCTCACTCCTGGCACTGCAGCTCCAGCATTAATCAGGAAGTTTTTATAAAACATGAGTGGAATCCTAATTCCCACCCTGCGCTGATTCCAGTCCCTTTGCTGCTTCTCTCCCACTTTTGCCTGGGAGCTGCTGGTTCTGCTTTGGGGTTTTTGGGGCTCTCAGCCTGGGCAGATTGGCTGGAGGGGGTCCCAAGGACCCTGCCCTGATTAGGGGATTACTCACAGAAAAGCAGCATCAGAGCTGCCATTCCCATACGCACATCCAAGGCTGAAAATTCCATGAATTTTCATCAGAATTTCATGGAAATTCCATGAATTTTCATGGAATTCTGGACTGGGTTGGGTGGGAAGGACCCGTAAGGACTCTCATTCCCACCCCTCACCATGGGCAGGGCACCTCCCACCAGACCAGTTCTCACTCTCTTCATTTGGGGGGATTCCTGTTTTGTCTGAAGCTGCTCTTGCTGACCCCATGTTTGGGTGTCTCTGCTGTGTCCCTGTCTCTTCCCAGCTCCCTTTTCCCTGGCTGGCTCCAGACTCCACGTGTGTGCCTGGATTTTGGCACTGCAGGGAATTTTCTGATATTTTGCTGTGTTTAATTCACCACCCCTGTTCCTGGCGCGCTCCCAAAGCGTTTGCAGGAGCTGCTGCTCTGGGAATTGAGGCAGAGAGTGGGGGCTGGTGCAGGGAGAGCGGGAGAGGAACTCATTCCCTGGGGAAATGTGGGACCCAAGCTATCCTTCCCCAGCAGGAATTCTGCTCCCAAGGGCTGGGACATCCCTGAGTGCACAACAGACCCAACTTTGCCTTTCCCTGCAGGAATCCTGTCACAGACATCTTTTATGAAAAATCCTTTCCTTAGGATTTTTCCACCTGAGAAGTTCATGAGGCCTCAGGAACAAAATGGAAACAATGGCTATCTGCTACTGTGGAATGCAACAGGTGCGTCTGTGATTGGTCTCATGTGATTGTTTCTAATTAATGGCCAATCACAGCCCAGCTGGCTTGGACAGAGAGTCCAAGACAGAGCCTTTGTTATCATTCTTTCTTTTACTATTCTTAGCCAGCCTTCTGATGAAATCCTTTCTTCTATTCTTTTAGTATAGTTTTAATACAATATATATAATAAAATAATAAATCAAGCCTTCTGAAACATGGAGTCAGATCCTCATCTCTTCCCTCATCCTCAGACACCTGTGAACAGCGTCACAGAATCCTGCTCCCAAAGGCTGGGACATCCCTGGGTGCAACACAGACCCAACTTTGCCTTTCCCAGCAGGAATTCTGCTCCCAAAGGCTGGGACATCCCTGGGTGGGCACAGTGGGGCAGGGGCAGGCAGGACCTGAGGGCAGGTAGGGATTTGTTTGTGGTGAGGGTGCTCCTGGTCCAGACCTGGAAATCTCAAATTCCAGATTAACAAATGTGCCCAGAGCCCTTGCAGGCCTTTGCTTTATTGCTGCTTGCATTTATTTAGGAAAAACCATTGGGATCTACCATTCCCCTCCTGCTTTATTCCAGACACTCATTGATTCCCAGCCCATGCACCTGGATTTGCACCCTAAACACACCCAGGGGGAGGAATACCCAGAAATAAATGGCCTTGGGGCAGGATTTGGGGGCAGACTGAGAACCAGGGGCATCTCCCAGCCCTTTATCTCCCTTTTCTCTGCATGCTCAGATCCAGCAGCTCCAGGATGTGCAGAGCCAAGGGGCAGGGATTGATTTACTCTGGAATTGCCCCAGCTGGGGCAGAGGAAGGCCCAGCTCAGAGCAGTGCCCTGGCAGGTTCAGGATGTGCAGCACTGGGTGATTTGGAGTGTGGGTGCTCAGCCTTCATCACACTGACCCTGCCTGTGTCACACAGACCCTGCGTGTGTCACACAAACCCTGCCTGTGTCATACAGACCCTGCCTGTGTCACACAAACCCTGCCTGTGTCACACAAACACTATCTGTGTCACACAAACCCTGTGTGTCACACAGACCCTGCTTGTGCCACACAAACCCTGCATGTGTCACACAGACCCTGCGTGTGTCACACAAACCCTGCGTGTGTCACACAGACCCTGCTTGTGCCACACAAACCCTGCATGTGTCACACAGACCCTGTGTGTGTCACACAAACCCTGCCTGTGTCACACAGACCCTGTGTGTGTCACACAGACCCTGCCTGTGTCACACAAACCCTCCCTGTGTCACACAGCCCCCCTGAGCAGCAGAACATCCCCCAGGAGCCTCTGGCCATCCCCTCCCTGCCTCTCCCCAGGGCTCAGGTGGGTTTTGCTCCCTCCCTGGGAGCACAGTGCTCTGACAACAAAGAGCTCTCCTCCAGGGAGGAGCCCTGTTCTGGGCTGGGGTGGATGTGTTGGGTCTGTGGGAAGGTGTGAGGGGAGCTGGAGCACGGGAGCCTCTGGAATACCTGAGAGCAGCCTGGTGGGGAGGGCTCTGATGCTCAGGAGAGGATGCTGTGCTGCCAGGAACCAGAATGCCAAGGACAGAGTCCCTGCCAAGGAGCCTGTCCCTGTCCCCAGGACTGTCCCACCCTGTCCCAGCTGTCCCAGGTGTCCTACCTGTCCCACCTGTCCCACCCTGTTCCATCCTGTCCCATCCTGTCCACAACTCTGGAATCACCCACAGAACAAAGCCCAGCTCTGAATCATCCAGAGAGCAGAGCCCAGCTCCTGCAAGCCCCACAGTGGCTGAGGCTCCATCCCCAAATTCTGAAGGAAGGATCTGGAGCTCAGCAAAGGCCCCACAAAGGGGCAGCACACCCCCCTGCCAGCCCTGCAGCCCTGCAGGTGTGTTCAGCACTGGCAGAGCTGAAGCAGCTCCCATCCCCTCCCCTTCAGCAGGGCTGGATGGCAGCCAAAGGCAGGAGCCTGGATTCTGGAATGCAGAATTCCTCCAGCAGCTCAGCTCCTGCCCAGCCAGGCAGGGAAAGGGAAGGGCAGAGTCCCCCTGCAAGGCTTGGGTGAGTCCCACACTTCCCCACGAGCAGAGCCCAGCTCTGGGGAACTCTCAGGGAGTTCATTCCCTGCTCTCCATCTGTCCTTGCCAACAATTACAGGTTTCCCATTCAAGCTGGGGATCAATGCCGGTGATTTAAGGGAGATGTTGTCATCAGGATCCTTCTGAGGGCTGAAAAATGGCATGGGCAGCATTCAGAGAAAGGGAGGAGCATCCATCACAGGAACTTTGCCTCCTCTTGCTTTCCCTTGGCTCCCAGGAGCTGGGCTGTGCTTGGCAGGGACGGGCTGTGGAGCCAAGGTGACCAAATCTGCCTGTTTGTCATCCCCTGGCTCTGCCAGCTCCCTGGGACAGTCCCAGGGCCAGGTCTGCAGCTCAGCACAGCCTCAGCACCCTGGGTTTCTGTGATGGTGTTCACAGGGCTCACAGGATGAGGGAAGAGATGAGGATCTGAGTCCATGTTTCAGAAGGCTGATTTATTATTTTATTATATATATTATATTAAAACAGTACTAAAAGAATAGAAGAAAGGATTCCATCAGAAGGCTAGCTAAGAATAGAAAAAGAAAGAATGACAAAAAAGGCTTGTGACTGACCAAGACAGTCTGGACAGCCAGACTGTGATTGGCCATTAATTAGAAACAACCACATGAGACCAATCACAGATGCACCTGTTACATTCCACAGCAGCAGATAATCAATGTTTACATTTTGTTCCTGAGGCCTTTCAGCTTCTCAGGAGGAAAAATCCTAAGGAAAGGATTTTCCATAAAAGATGTCTGTGACATGTTCCCACCCCAGTTTCCACCCCAGGCACTGCCCACCTGTGCAAACCAGGGGAGCTCTGTCCCTCTGGCCTTTCCATTCCCTCTGCTCACCCCAGGAGCCTCTTGGGGGCATCATTGGCCTGGCAGGGCCTTTGCTGGGGCTTTTGCCCTCTGGCACCACCAGGGTTGCAGGGGTTTGTCACCTCCAGGAACTGTGTGGGTTTGTCACCTCCAGAAGCTGCAGGGCTTTGTCACCTCCTGGGGCTGTGGGAGCTCCAGAGCCTGCAGGGGTTTGTCACCTCCAGGAGCTGTAGGGGTTTGTCACCTCCAGGGCCTGCAGGGGTTTGTCACCTCCTGGGTGTGTGGGGGCTCCAGAGGCTCCAGGGGTTTGTGACCTCCTGGGACTGTAGGGGTTTGTCACCACCAGGGCCTGCAGGTGGGGCTTGTCACTACCACCACCAGGGGCTCCAAGGGTTTGTCACCACCAGGAGCTGACGGGGTTTGTCACCTGGGCCTGCAGGAGTTTGTCACCTCCTGAGGCTATTGGGGTATGTCACCTCCAGGGCTTGCAGGGGTTTGTCACCTACAGAAGCTGCAGGGCTTTGCCACCTCCTGGGGCTTTGTCACCTCCAGGGCCTGCAGGAGTTTGTCACCTCCAACTGCTGTAAGTCTGTCCCAGTTCCATCCTTATCTTCCAGCCCCCAAAATTTCCTTTTTCTTTCCTTTTCCTGAGCTCCTGTTGTGTTTTCCTGCGCTCAGCACAAATCTGCAGCTCCTTCCAGTCCATTTGAAATCCCACTGGTGTTTTGGGGCACATAAATGATCTGCCTTTGGAATTTCCCCTGGCTCTGGAGCGGAGATGTGCACAAACAGAGTGCCAGGGAAAATCAGGAATGCCACATCTGATTTATCAGAAAACCCAACACAGCCCCTCCAGCCTGGATTGGGCTGGGAATATCCAGCAGCACCAGGGCCAGCAGGAAGAGCTAAAGGGATCTGTTGGGAAGGATGAAAGTTTGACAAGGAAGTCTCACAGATATGTGTGCTTAGCAGAAAGATTTTGGGAATGTAGAGTCTGAAGAAGGAATAGAAATGAAAGCAAGTTTTGATATAGAAGAAAATAATTGATGAGCCAGTCTTACTGGATCACCAAGGAGGCAAAGGGTGTGTTAGTTAGAAGAGGTTTTTATGGCTTAGAGCAAAGGATAAACCCACCCCAAACAAGAAGATGTTTTTACCAAGCACAAAGATAGCACAGGCAAACAAGTCAGCAAATGTTGCAAGTAGAAAAAAGGTCCCAGAATTTTCCACTGCAAGAAAACTGAAAAACAACTTCTAGCTTAAACTGTGATATACTGACTTTTAGTGATTGGAGAACAGTAACATGAATATGGTAATTACAGTAGTTATGATAGGCTATAGGGATCCTTCACTCCCTCACCCCAAAAAATTTTAATTCTTCTCTTGAAGCCAGGAGACATCAGTGACTGCCAGGGGGTTTGTGTTCAGGAGCCTGGTTTTGGTGCACATGGGGAAAGAAGGGACAGGAAGGTTCTGCAGGGCACCTGGGGTGTGGCTGCTGCCCAAGCTGCATTTCTGACACTGCAGTGCCACAGGAAAGATCCAAAAGTGTTGGAAGTGTCCAAAGGAGGGACACGAGGGTGGGGAAGGGTCTGGAGGGGCCACACGAGGAGCAGCTGAGGGCACTTGGTCTGTTCAGCTGGAGCAGAGGGGGCTGAGGGCTGAGCTCAGGGGCTGCAGCTCCGCCCCAAGGGCAGCTCTGATCTCTGCTCTGGGGCAGGGACAGGACCAGGGAATGGGGTGAGCTGGGCCAGGGGGATCTGGGATGGAGCTCAGGGAAAGGTTCTTCCCCCAGAGGTGCTGGCACTGCCCAGGCTCCCCAGGGAGTGGTGCCAGAGCTCCAGGAGGGTTTGGACAGTGCTGCCAGGGATGCCCAGGATGGGAGTGTTGGTGATCCTGGGGGCCCTTCCAGCCCAGGATATTCCAGGATTCCACGAGTCCAAGGAACAAATAAGCACCATTAGAAGGAATTATTTGCTAAAAGCCTCTCTAAAGGCCCAGCAGCTCCTCAGTCCCACCTGCAGCGCTGCCAGCCCTGCCTCAGTTTCCCGGTTAATTAAGTGGGAAAGGGAAGATGATGCAGACAGGAGCCAGGGGGGTCATTAGCAAAGCTCAGCCAGGAGTGAGCTGAACATCAGACCCAGGGCATGAATTATTTATCCACGTTAACATTTCCAGCACAATGAGGAAAATGAGCTGGAAATAGCTCGGTGGTTCCCGAGCTCTGCCCAGCACCTCCCAGGATCTGATATTTCCTTCCTGGAGCAGTGATTTTCCGTCTGGCTGGGGGATTTTGCAGGACATGACCTGTGCCCTGGGAGAGCACCGTGATTGAATCCTGGGATGAGATTTATTGGAGCTGGAAAAAAAACCAATTTGACAACCCTTTGCAGTCCCCTCCAAAATGACACTGAAATTCTTTTAGTGCAGGGAAGGCTGGATGCAAAATGCAATGAGGAAGTGAAAAAATGTTTGGGAGGTGCTCAGGAATGGTTTGAGCTGCCACACAATCCCCAAGGCAAGTCCAGGTTTGGTCAGATTTGCAGGAAAGCTCCAACATGAGAGGATGAAAATAAAATTTCACATCTCCCCTGCCCTCATTTCTGCCCTTGCAAATGGAGCAGCCTCCAGCTTTCTCTGTCTGTCCCTTCAGTGCAGTCATATCCATTTTTCCATGGATTTGGGAATGTGGTGAGCCCACACAACGAGAGAGGAAAATAACAGCAGATGAGCCCAGAGCCATGAACACAGGGAGCTCCTGTGCCCAGGTCAAGAGCTCCACTTTAATGGAAATGTTTGTTCAGCTACGCTGGTTTGGAGAAACAAATGAAGTGATTTTTATTCTCTTTTTTCCCCCCACAGACGCTTCTTTCCCAGGGAAGAGGTTTAATATGCAGAGCTAGTTGGAATCTGCTTTGCTAGGCTTATTTGTCATAAATTGGAATCAGTGCAAAAATCTGCACTATCAGTTACAGATCGGGGCCTTCAGAGAGAATAATGAAGAGCAAACTCCCAGCTGGGGCTGCAGGGGAGCTGGGAATGAGCTGGAGATGGATGCTCAGAGCAATCCCGGGGTGGGCTCAGCATAGGGGGTGCCGTGCCCGGGCAGGGTTGGCTCTCGGGTTTTTCATTGTTAATTGCTGCCCCGAGATGTGCAGGATGTCTCTGCTTCGGCCTGCACAACTGAAGAATGAGTCTGGACTCTTCACTTTTTAGTCTTGAGGTTGTTTATTAATTCTTATCTATAAAATTTTCTTTCTGCCCAGCCAAGGTCTGCTCAGCAGGGCAGCCACAGGCACTCGGTGTTGTCCTTTTATACTACAAACTACGTATACCATATTTACACTTAATTCCCAACACCTATCACCTATGTTAGACAGTGCACTTCTACTCTAGACCAATCCCAAAGTGCCAACATCACTGCAGAAAATGGAGGACAAGAAGAAGAAGAAGAAGAAGAAAGGCTGGACACACCCAAGTTCCTCCATCTTGTCTCCATAACCCCCATACCAAAAATCCTAAAATCTACATTTTCACCCTGTGATCATTTTGTTATTACACTTTTCAAAACTGTGTAATTTTCACATCCTCATACAAAGCTGGTAACTTGCTCCAGGGGTCAAAATCAAATCCGCAGGTGCTCTGGGCTGTGTGCCAGGGTCTCCGAGCCCCCAGTGGGATCCTCGGCAGCTCTGGACACCCGGAGGGATGCACTGAGTTCTGACAGTTGGCACCTCCAGGTTCCAGCCAGGAGAGCCCCAGGCTGGAGCAGAGAGCAGCCAGAGCAGCCCCAGCTCCTGCAATGCCTCAGGGAGGGTCCCCATGTAGGGCAGGATGTCACAGTGATATTTCATGAAAAAATCCCTTCACCAGGATTTTTCTTCAGAGAAGCCTCAGGAAAGGAATGTAAACAATAATTATCTGATTGCTTGGAATGCGCTCTGGAGGTTGCTCAACAACAGGTGCATCTTTGATTGGTTCCATGTGAATTGTTTTTAATTAATGACCAGTCCCATTCCAGCTGTGTCGGACTCTCTGGTCAGTCACAAGATTTTATTATTCATTCTTGTTTAGCCTTCTGATGTCTCCTTTCTCTTTCTTTAGTGTAGTTTTAGTATAGCGTTTTCTATAATATAATATAATATAATATAATATAATATAATATAATATAATATAATATAATATAATTTATATTATATTAGCCTTCTGAAACATGGAGCCAAGATTCTCATCTCTCACCTCTTCCTGGGGACCTTCAAACACCACCACAGCAGGGCTGGTGCTGAGGGTGGGGTTTGGGGATGGGCTGTGGGGTGGGGCTGGATACTCTGGGGAGGAGCTCTGGGTTCCCCTCTGGATGTGCTGCCTAATTTCAGTAAATCTGATCCAGTGGTAAAAAGTTCAAAGCTTGGCCAGGGATAGGACCAAGGAATGGCTGGAGATGGGACAGGGCAGGGTCAAGTTGGATGTTGGGATATTGGGAAAGATTCTTCCCCAGAGGTGCTGGCACTGCCCAGGGAATGGTCCCAGAGCTCCAGGAGGGTTTGGACAGCGCTGCCAGGGATGCCCAGGGTGGGAGTGTTGGGGGATCTGGAGTGGGACTGGATGATCCTGGGCGTCCCTTTCCACTCAGGATTTCCAGGGTTGGCAAATCCCAGTGGGGTCCCAGGAGCTCCCCCCACTCTGGGCTGAGCTGGGACAGCCCCTGCCCTCCCCTCCTGCCCTGCTGAGATCACCAGAGCACTCCAACGCAGTTTCACACCTGCACTGAGCTCCCACAGTCCTTTTCCAGCCCAAACCATTCCCTGATCTCCCAGAACTCCTCTGAGCTCCCCTGGCTGCCCCTCAGGGGATTTGCTGGGCCAAGGGATGGGAGCAAAGCAGTAACTGGGCTCTGCTGCCAGAGCTGCCCCAGCTCCAGCTGCTCTAAGAGCATTTGTTCCCTATTCAGTGCCAGTTCCAGGTGTTCTGGGTGCCTTTATTCCCTGTTCCATCCCAGAATCACCAGTTCCAGGTGCTCTGGAGCCTTTATTTCCTGCTTAGTGACAGTTCCAGGTGCTCTGGGAACCTTTATTCCCTGTTTCATGATAGTTCCAGATGCTTTGAGAGCCTTTATTCCCTGTTCCAACCCAGCCCCAGTTGCTCTGGTGCCTTTATTCCCTGTTCAGTGCCAGTTCCAGGTGCTCTGGAGCCTTTATTCCCTGTTCCACTCCAGTTCCAGGTGATTTGAGCCTTTATTCCCTGGGAAAACCTCTCCAGGCCCTCCTGGGGCTGCAGGAAAGGACAGGGATTGCCTTTCCAAGGGGAGCTGGAATTGCAGGAGTTGGGCAATAACAGAAACAGCAAATCCAGTGCCAAGGATCTTTTTTTTTTTTTATTATTTTATGATCCTTTTATGGTTTAATGGAAAAAAACACTCCAGAAGATGGGTTGGTTTATGCAATGGAGGAAGAAGACAATCCTCATAAATGCAGCCCAGGAAGAGCTTTGGGAATCCCAGGTTCCTCCAGAACCCAGCCCAGGAGCAGCTCTGGAATAAGGCAGTCTCCTGCTGTTTCAGGAAGGGTTTGCTCTCTAATCCCAGCCCAGATCTACTTTTTAAAGCTGAGTCTCACCCAAGGCCTGAGGAGTTTTGCAGCTTCCCAGAAACCACTGCCACAGCAATAAAAATTACCTGCTTGTATTGAGAGTTGTATTTTTAGACTGAGATTGAAGTGTTCTGCTCCAGAAGCAGCCACTCCTGCGGGGAGGGAGGGGTTCTCAGCACTAAAGCTGCAGGATAAAATCCAGAGGAAATCCCTGCTCAGGGTGTTTCTCCCCCAAAAACTCCTGTGAAAGGACTGGCCAAACATTTTGTGCTTTGGTTTTTAGGTAAAAATTGAGGGAAGTGGCTGCTTGCCCCCCAAATGCTCTGATTTTCTTCATGGAAGCAAAGCCACAACATTTCTTTTACACATGAACCTCCCATTTCTCTCTCAATTTTTTTTTTTTTAGGCTTTTATTTCCAATATTGGATTTCAGCCAAAAAATATTGGTCCTCAATTACTGAAAATCAATTTATTCTCTTTCTGAGCACTTGGCTTAATCCAGTGCAGCAAAGTCCATTAATGAACTCTCTCCCAGATGAACACAGAAGCAAAGCTTTGCATTTCATCAGCGCTTAGGGGAAGCTGAGCAACTTAAGCAGGGCCAGCAATATTTTAATTAAGCCTTGCTGAGATTGTCTCCTGCTACAAGAGCCCTGTTTTAATTACATTTGTTAAAATACCCTACAGTGGATTGAGTCCCAGCTCCAAGGGGTTTCTCCATGGCGGGAATGCCAATAAATGCCTGTCAGAACCCAGGACATCCCTCTGGCTGCCCTGGATGGCTCAGCGCCCTGGCAGGGGGCTTAGAGACCTTGGAATGGAGTCACAGACACCTGTGCCTTTGATTTTAGCCCATGGAAACAATTACCAACCTTGTGTGAGGAGTTACAAGCCACAAGGGTTTGAGTAGAATGATAATTAATTTGTCACAGGGTGAAAAAGTAGAATTTTAGGGATTTAGAATGAGGGTTCAAGAAGCAAGATGGAGGAATCTGGGTGTGTCCTTCTTCTTCTTCTTCTTCTTCTTCTTCTTCTTCTCCTCCTTCTTCTTTCTTCTCCTTCTCCTTCTCCTTCTCTTTCTCCTCCTCCTCCTCCTCCTCCTCCTCCTCCTCCTCCTCCTCCTCCTCCTCCTCCTCCTTCTTCTTCTTCTTCTTCTTCTTCTTCTTCTTCTTCTTCTTCTTCTTCTTCTTCTTCTTCTCCTTGTCCTCCATCTTCTGCTGTGCTGGTGGCACTTTTGGATTGGTTTAGAGTAGAGACAGACTGTCTAACACAGGTGATATGTATTGGAAAATTATTGTAAATAAAGTACAGGTAGTTTTTAGTATAAAAAGATAACACCACCCCAAGGGCAGTCAGTGTGCCATGAACCAACGTGCTGGATGGATCTCAGCAGGTCAGAGAAAGAATGTTATAGATAACAGTGAATAAACAACCTTGAGAACAAGAGCTGAGGAATCTTGACTTCTTCTTTTGTCTTGGGGCTGGGAAAAAAGACTCTTTAATACCTCAGGAGCCATTCCAGCAACACCAAACCTGAGAAATGCCAGAGTTTCCCTTGGCACTGCAGCCCAGGTGAGGCCAAACTGGGAGGGAGCCCTTGGGGCAGCTTTAATTCACCCTCAAACTGGGGCTGAAGCACTCCTGGGCTGCCCAGCAGGGAATTCCCCTTCCCTTCCCACCAGGAACAGCCCCCAGTGCCAGGATCCCTGCCCTGGGATGTGCCAGCAGAGATCCCACCCGTGTGGGACAGCATCCCCCTCACCAGGGCACAGCTCAGCTCTGGCTGGGGCACTGCAGCACCTTTGGGCCAGGAGACACCTGGGGGACGAGTCCAGAGTAGGGAGAAAATACGGGAATTGTGTCCAGAGTGGGGAAAAACATGGGGAGTGTGTCCAGAGTGGGGAAAAATGTGGGGGAGGAGTCCAGAGTGGAGGAAATGTGGGGATTGTGTCGAAAATGGAGGAAAATGTGGGGAATGTGTCCAAAGCAGGGAAAAACGAGGAGGATGAGTCCAGAGGGGGGGAAAATATGGGAATTGTGTCCAAAGTGGGGGAAAATGGTGGGGATTGTTTCCAAAGTGGGGGAAAATGTGGGGGATGATTCCAGAGTGGGGGAAAATGTGGAGAATGTATCCAAAGTGTGGGGAAATATGAGGATTGTGTCCAGAGTGGGGGGAAAGGTGGGGAATGTGTCCAAAGGGGGGGAAAATGTGGAAAATGAATCCAGAGTGGGGAAAAACATGGGTAGTGTGTCCAGAGTGGGGGGAAATATGGGAATTGTGCCCAAAGTGGGGGGAAACCCGGGGCATGAGTCCAGAGTTGGGCGGAAATGTGTGGAATGAGTCCAAAATGGGGGAAAATGTGGGGATTGTGTCCAAAATGGGGGAAAATGTGGGGAACGAGTCCAGAGTGGAGGAAAATGTGGATAATTTCCAAAGTAGGGGAAAACATGGGGACTGTGTCCAAAGTAGGGGAATGTGTCTAAACTCCTCCCCACACAACCAAAGTTCCTTAAGCAGTCTCAAGGTGGGCAGCAGCTCTGTCAGGCTCTGTCTGCACACACAGGACTGCCCCATGGTACCAAAAGAAGCTGGAGCAGTCAGATTTGGGTGTTTTAATGCACTGCTGAAGCTGTTTCAGAGGAATCTGTGGCCTCTGTTTGTAGAAGGAGGTGGGTGCACTGCTGGGAGGGGAGATGGGGCTCACAGAGCCCCTCAGAGCAGGATCTGTGCCCAAAGGGGTTGGAAATCTGAACCTCTGACCCTGTGTCAGGGCCAGGAATTTCCTCTAAGCAAAGGAAATCTTGTGAGGGACATAAGAGTAGGGAAAATGTTGCCTGATTAGTTCCAAAATCAATGGCCCAGGGAAGCCCATGGAACAGGCAGCTCTCTCATAAGAAACCAGCACAATTTAATTAACTCTGAATACTTGGAATGGGGAACACTGAGCCCAGTGATGGATGGGCTGAAGCCTCCAGGGAGCCTTGGATTGGAAGTTCTGTCTGATTCCCTGGGTGCTCCAGCAAAAATCTGTGGCTGCATTTCTCTTCACAGAGCAAAGCAAGGCACAACTTCCCAAGGATTTTCTGGGATTCACATTCTCTGAACCTCAGAGAAAGAAAAAACAGTTCTTATCTCATGTACTGCTCCTGTGCTTTGGAACAAGTGCAATGCATGGTGGAAGATGGTTTACCTGAAGGGAATTGGTGGCTGGATTCTGGTGTGAGTGTTTGGATTCACTGACCCAGTGGATCCAGGTGCGTGTGGGGACTGTGGGTTGGGAGTTCAGTGGAGTTGGGTGCTTGTGCAGATTCAGTTTAGATGTAATGTAATTTAGAATAGAATAATGTAGTGTAATAAAGTAATCAATTAGCCTTCTGATAAGATGGAGTCCTCCTCATCACTCTCTCCCCTCATCAGGGGTTGCCCTGTTTTACTATAAAAATTAAGGAAGGGATCCTTTCCAAAGCCTCAGGGCTGGAGGCTCTCAGGCTCATTTCCAAACAAGGTTTTCCCTTCACAAGTTAGTTGGTCCCTGGTCCTCCCAGGAATGTGAATATTTTCTGAGTTTTGAGCCTTCCCTAAATCTATCCAGCCCTCCCTAAATCTACCCAGCCTTCCCTCAATCCATCCAGCCTTCCCTAAATCCATCCAGCATTCCCTAAATGCATCCAGGCTCCCCCAAATGCACCCAGCCCTCCCTAATCCACCCAGCCCTCCCTAAATCCATCTAGGCTTCCCCAAATGCACCCAGCCCTCCCTAAATCCCCCAGCATTCCCTAAACCCATCCAGCCCTCCCTTAATTTATCCAGCCTTCCCTAAACCCATCCAGCCCTCCTTAAACCCAGCCAGCTTTCCCTAAACCCACCCAGCCTCCCCTAAACCCATCAACCCCTCCCTAAATCTATCCAGCCTTCCCTAAACCCACCCAGCCTTCCCTAAATGCACCCTAAATGTCCCAGCCGAGGGCACAGGGACACTGGGCTGAGCTGGGCTCCCACTGCAGTGTAAGAGAGAGGAAGGGCTTGGACAAATCCCACTGAAGACCTGGGAAGTCACATGGAATATCTGTAAAGTCAAATTGAATATTTGCAAACTCATATTGAATAGTTTAAGTTCATATTCAATATTTTTGAATCCACATTGAGTATTTGTGAAGTCACATTGAATATTTGTTAGCTGTGACTGCAAACAGCTTCCCAGGACCCAGGGGAGGCAGTAACTTTGCCCAGCCAGGGAAAATCAGTGGGAAAATCCACCAGGTGTCAGAGGATGTTTATCTGAACTTCCTGGAGATTCCACACTGAAATGTGAGAAGTGTCAAATTAGATCAGGCCTGAGATCCATCTTAGACCTGTACTGCAGCTCAGAGAGGCCCCAGTTCAGTTTACCATCCAGTCCAGGTGAGAAATGTCCTGTTTTCCATCAGCCCTGGCAGCTGTGGGGAGCTGGCCCTGCCCATGGCAGAGATGGTTGTTCCAGCCCAAACCTTTCCATGATTCTCTGGGATTATTCTGACTTCTGCTCTCTTGCTGGCCATTAACCATTGAATGCAGGTTTTCTTCACTGTTTGGGTACAGCTCAGTGGCCTGACACACCTTCCCCAGGCCCTGATCCATCCCAAGCCCATTCCCCAGGCCCTGACCCATCCCAATCCCATTCCCCAGGCCCTGCTCCATCCCAAGCCCATTCCCCAGGCCCTGATCCATCCCAATCCCATTCTCTCTTAGTTTGGGTACAGCTCAGTGGCCTGACACACCTTCCCCAGGCCCTGCTCCATCCCAAGCCCATTCCCCAGGCCCTGCTCCATTCCAATCCCATTCCCCAGGCCCTGACCCATCCCAATCCCATTCCCCAGTCACTGATCCATCCCAATCCCGTTCCCTGTTCCCCAGGACGTGGGCAGGGGACAGGACACACATGTGGATTTGTGGGATGGTTCAGCCACTGATTTTGGGATCCTTTCCTCCTTGCAGGCACTGAAGCCACAGCAGCATTGGCTAAAAGTCCTTTCCTGGTGAGGGAGAGCAGATCCTACCTGCCTCATAACTCTGCCATTGATATGAAGAGATGCAGGAGTGCATCCAGTATTTGTTTTAGGGTTGTTGGGACTTTGGGGCTTGTCCTTTTGGACAGAACCACAATTTTCCTTCCTGCAAGCTAAGCAAGAGTTCCCTGAGCTGAGCGTGGATCTGGAGAGAAGGGAACAACTTGGAAATGAAAGATGCTGGGAATTAAACGTGATTGAAAGTCGCTGTCACATTAAAATGCAATTTAAGGTCTGGTATCTCCGTTCTGCAGGACTTGGACACAGAGTGCAGGCACCACTGAGAGGGAAAGCTCACCCCGATCCCAGGCACATAAAGCACTGCCTCTGCCTGGGAAGGGCTTCCAGGACCCAACAATAAATAAGAATAATGGAGCCTTAAACACATCCCTAAGCAGGGCTGAGAAATGCCTCCATAAACTGCAGAGCTCCCTGGGGGAGCAGGGCAGGTTTCTGCGGTTTGTTTGGGAAAAACAAAGGCAGATCCGTGTCAGGGTGGCCAGGCCGGTGGGAAGTGCCACCTCCTCAGCTGGACCCGAACCCAGCTCAGGGGGAGGGGACAGAGCCAGCCTCGGCTTTGCCTCATTTCCATGGCAACGCGGGGAGCATCTGCGAGCAGACAGCTCGGCAAGAGGAGCCAAACTCCAGCTCTGCCTTGGGCTCCATCCCTGCTCCATCCACCCCTGTCCCGGGGCAGGTTCAGCTGCCAAGGGGAGCTGGCTGTCCCTGCTGCCTCACCCTGTAGTCCCTGAGAGTTTCCATCCCATTGCAGAGGGGCTTCCATGGATCTTCCCTCCTGCCCAGCCTCCTCCACGCTCCACACGAGCCCAGAGCTGCTTTGCATTCCAGACAGGCTCGTGCTGCAGGAGCCAAGCTCAAAAAATTCATCCAGCACAGTTTGGGAATGCTCTGGGTTAATTCTGACTGGGTTAAGCCTGACTTGCCTGTCACTGACAGGGACCATGGGTGTCACCTCATGCAGGAAGAAAGGGACAACGAGGCCATGTATGCCTGCAAAAAAAGATAATTATTTACACATGGCTGGGGTTTATTCTGCCAGATCCCATTAAAGAGTTTCTGAGCTCTTGCTGAGGGCTGGGGAGCATCCCCTGGATCTGGTGTGCGCTGGGATCTCCCTGAGAGCTGCTGGGGTTTGGGAAGCTCAGGTTGGCTCTGTCACATGAGGGGTGCAAGGGGCTGGTGCCAGAGAGAGGATGATGAAGGAGCTGGGATGGGAACAACCCTTGGAGTATGGAGGAGGAACCAGAGAAGATTTACCGCCAAATGTTCTCCTGCCCATTGCCCCCAGAAAATGCGGCCCCTGCCTGGCTGGATTCCACAGCCATCCCAAAATATTCCCTGAAATTCACCCCACCTCTCCTTCCTCCTCTTCTGTCACTTCTGTGGGGTGACTTCATTGTGACCTTCCAGGGCCCAAAGGGGGTCCAGGAGAGCTGGAGAGGGACTGGGGACAAGGGATGGAGGGACAGGGAATGGCTCCCACTGCCAGAGGGCAGAGATGGATGGGATCTTGGGAATTGGGAATTGTTCCCTGGGAGGGTGGGCAGGCCCTGGCACAGGGTGCCCAGAGCAGCTGTGGCTGCCCCTGGATCCCTGGCAGTGTCCAAGGCCAGGCTGGACATTGGGGCTGGAGCAGCCTGGGATAGTGGAAGGTGTCCCTGCCATGGCAGGGGTGAAACTGGATGGGCTTTGGGATCCCTTCCCACCCAAACCATTCTGCAATTCCTCATGATCCCTGCTGAGCCTTCAAGCCCTGTCCCTGCAAATTCCCAGTTGTTCAAAGCCCTGCTGGGTTCCCTCACTCCTGGTTTCCATCCCAGGATTTCCCAGACTCCTCATCCTCACAGAACTGTGCTGAGCCTCTGGGACCACCAGGGGGGCTCTGCCCTTCCTGGGAACCTGCAGGAATAAAATACTCCAACCTCAAAGTCTTTATCCAGGACAATTTCCTGTGGGTTGTGCACCTGGGGCTGTGAGGGGAAGGGATTTGTCTGAGGCTGAATCAGTGGGGTGTGGGATTTGCTGGGTCCCCAGGACGAAGGAGGAATTGAGAATCTGACTCCATGTTCTTAGAAGGCTGATTATATTATATTATATTATATTATATTATATTATATTATATTATATTATATTATATTATATTATATTATATTATATTATATTATATTATATTATATTAACAATACTAAAGAATAGAGAAAGGATACTTATAGAAGGCTTAACAAGATACTAATTAAAAACTCCTGACTCTCTCCTCAGAGTCTGACACAGCCTGACTGTGATTGGTCATTAAGTAAAAACAATTCACATGTTGGATAAAGAATCTCCAACCACATTCCAAAGAAGCAAACACAGGAGAAGGAAATAAGACAATATTGTTTTCCTTTTTCTCTGAGGCTCCTCAGCTTCCCAGGAGACGAAATCCTGGCAAAGGGATTTTTCAGAAAATGTGATGGTGACACCTGAAGGTCAGGAGTGATCCAGAAATGGTTTTCTCTCAGTAGAGTGAGGTGGCTGTGAAGCAAAGCCCTCCCTGCAGCCTCCCTGCCACTCCTGTGCCCCTGGTGAAGGACTCTCCTTGTCTCTCAGTGCTCCCAGGCTGCTGCAGGCTGAAAGAGGCCTGAGGACAAGGGACCCCAGGCTGAGGATTTGCTCACAAATTCTGTCCCATCTCTTTATGTTCATCTCTCCAGTGTTCTCAGAGTGGAACTGAGCCCCTGGTGGGTGTGATGTTGTTTCCCTCCATGGAGGTGATGTTATTTTCCCCGTGGTGGTGACGCTCCCTCTCCTTGGCTTACAGAACCACAGAATCCACAGGCTGGAGCATCAGAGAATTCCAGACTGGAATACATAACATTCATATTCAGTTATGACATTTATAACTGAATGTTATAAAGGACATTGAAGCCCCTCCAGTGCCCCCCCCTGCCATGGGCAGGGAGTCCTCCCCCTGTCCCAGGCTGCTCCAAGTCCTGTCCAGTCTCTGTTTAGACAAAGTCCACCCTGGGGAGAGAAAGGACTAGATACTGAGCAAGGGAGAGCAGGGATTTTGATCTGAGCCATGATTTTCTCTCTTTAAGTAATTTCTCCATTAAAGGCCCATGTTTCTTTCCAATTTGCCTGTTTTTAATGTTCATTTTTTAGCTGAAACAGGCACCACACGGGTGTTGGGCAGGCACTAACCCCGAGGGCATTCCCTCTCAGAGGCTCACAGCCAGGATTCCCCTCAGGCAGGGCTGCTCACATCCCCAGGGTCCCCAGCCCGTGCCTCAGACTCACAAACTGTTCGGAACCTTCCTCTGGTTGCCCTTCCTCCCCCTCAGCCCTGGGCATGCACAGGCAGAGGAATGGGAGCTCCCAAGTCCTGCTCTGCCCCATTCCTGGGTGAGCATGAATGGGAAGGGTTGGGAATAAAACCATTCCCTGAGGTTTTATAGGATTCATTTATTTTGTACTTGAACCCTGAGCCTTGAAGAACCCCTTGAAGACCCCTCAGTGTTCAGGGGTACCTCAGGGACACAACATCAACCCCAAAGCTGTTCCCCCTCCCCAGCCAGTGTCCAGAGGGGCTGAATCCCTTCTCCAGAGTCTCCCTGCCTGCCTGGGGCTGCAGGGAGGATTTCTTTTGGATCAGAGCCAGCCCAGCCACTTGGAGCTCCTGTAATTAGTCAAAATGTGAGAGTGAATAATTTTCTGACAGAATATGTGGGCAGACAGGAGCTTTAAGGCTTCATTAGCCCTGGCAGTGGCAGGGTCAGTCCCCTGGGCTGGGTGGCCTGAGCTGTGCTGGAGAGCAGCTTCTGTCCTGGATGATGAACGAGCAGGGGCTGATCTGCCAGGCTGGGAACACACGGCAGTGTCACCCCAGCCGAGGGACACCGCGGGGCTGCTCCCTGCTGCAGGAGCTTGTTGTAGTGTGTTTTTATACTTTGTAATACTTTGAAGTAGTTTTATTTTGTATCCCCGTATTTTCCCAAATTATTTATCCCAGACTGTACCCCCTCCCTTTACCTGTGTAATCCCTCTCTCTGGATGAGATCATCCCCAAACCCCCACCCTGGCTCTCTGGCAATCACTCAGCATCCCATCCCCTCCATCTAGAACTTTCAGTCCAGGTCGTCGAGTGAGCAGCCAGAGGCCAGGCCTCAGCCCCCCAAGCCTTACAAAGAGTGTGTTAAAGCTCTACACGACAAAAATCTAAGAACTTTATGACTCCCTCCCCATTAACAGGCTAACCTATATTTAAATAGCAGAATTAACACTGTCCTAAATGTCTATCCCCCAGTACCCATCCCTTAGAGTCACTCATTGGTCAGTAAATGTTCTCTACTTTGGGTTTCCACCTCCCTTTAAATGTAACCGTGGCACATCTTCCAGGGCTCTTAGCAGGAGCACCCTGAGGTGTAGGGGCTCCTTTGGGACTCCTAGAAAGAAACCTGTGATTAACCCCTGTAGGAGCATCGGGGGCTTGGACAGTCAGGACGGACGGAGACAAGAGATCTCTGCAGCCAGGCTGTGGAATTTGGGGTTTATTGCAAAGGGCCTGGGTGCAGGGCCCTGCTGGGAGCTGCAGCCACAGCTCAGAGCAGGCTGAGAGAAGAGAGGGGGAGAGAGGATGAGAGGGTGAGAGAGCAAAAGCATCAGAGAGCAAAAGCATGAGAGTAAAAGCCTCTCAGCTTCTCAGGAGAAAAAATCCTAGCAAAGGATTTTTCATAAAATATGTCCGTGACAGTGCAGAAACAGTGGGTGATGACAGTGAAAGTCTCCAGGCTAGAACAGACCTGGCCAGCCCCTCTCACACATGTCCTGGGTGAACTGTCACTGCCTGTCACATCACAGGTGCCTCTGAGGCCAGGATCCTACTGCTGTCCTGGGCAGCCCCAGCATTTACCCCAGAACACCTCTCCTTCCCTTGTCCTTGTTAGCAAGCAGCTTCCCTGGGCTGCCTGCAGATCCCATCAGGCTGCTGCCCTGGCATCCTCTGGCATCCTCTTGGGATGAGGTTCTCTCACCTGTGGCCGCTTCTTTGGTCTCTCCCTCTTTCTCTTCAGCAAAATCTGGTTTGCTGTGGGGAGGAGAGGGGGCTCAGAACAACATGGGGATAAACAGGGGGCTTTATAAAAGTTGTGTGAAGCTCATGCTGTGGGCAACTGTGACAGTGTTCACAGGGGTCTGAGGATGAGGGAAGAGATGAGGATCTGACTCCATGTTTCAGAAGGCTGATTTATTATTTTATTATATGTTGCGGTGTGTTGCAATGTCCTGTTTTAAACTTCCGGTCCCTTCCCAGGTGTGCCTATACCTTCTCCCTTCCCCCTCGCCCCTCACTGAGTGTGCCCTGTCAATCAGGCTAACATACCAGCAAGGCGTCGTGTGATTGGTCCCTCAGGCCTGGGGGACATTGGCCCGTATAGGTGTCCCTAGTCCCTTGAGACCCTGCCCCTTCACCTGGTTGGTGGCTCATCTGTCCCGTCCCCTTCCCCTGCCCTGAGCTTAAAATGTTAATGAGACCATGCGGCCTCCATTCTGGTGGCAGCAGTTGCCCCGGTTCAGACCTCTGTACCCATGGAATAAACATCTGGCAACCCTCCAGCAGAATCCTCTCCTTCTTCTCTTCACCATCGCCAGAAGCTCTCTCTCCTGAGGTAAACGGAGTCCTGACAAGCCTGGACTTGCACCTGTGCCCCGCTGCACTCTCCAGCAGCCAAGGTATCTCTGGGGTAAAACACCACAGTGCTGCCTTTGGCCCAGCAGCGAGGGTCAGAACTGGCCCAGGCACCATCTAACTGGTTATATTGGGATCATATTCCAATAATTATATATATTATATTAAAACTATACTAAAAGAATAGAAGAAAGGATTCTATCAGAAGGCTGGCTAAGAATAGAAAAGGAATGATAACAAAGGTCTGTGGCTTGGCCAGAGTCTGAGCCAGCTGACTGTGATTGGCCATTAATTAGAAACAACCACATGAGCCCAATCCCAGATGCACCTGTTGCATTCCACAGTAGCAGATAACCATTGTTTACATTTTGTTCCTGAGCCCTCTCAGCTTCTCAGGAGGAAAAATCCTAAGGAAAGGATTTTCCATAAAACATGCCTGTGACAGGGAACCTTGTGCTGGTATCATTGTGTGTTTTGATGTTTTATCAGGCTCTGTTTTGTATATGCTGAAGTCATTGGAAATATGGCATAGTTTATATTGAAGTTGCAAGCACTCATGTGCTTTTCTGGGTGTCCTGGATAAGAGGGGAAGGAGGCTTTTTGCTCTGTGCTGGGCCTGAGTGCTGGGGGCTGCATGAAGAAAGTGACCAACACTGCTTCATTTAAATTAAAGAGAAATTCCCTAATTTAGGCTGATCACAGAATTATGGAAGGGTTGAGGATCTTAAAGGCTGGGGGCAGGGACACCTCCTCTACCAGGCTGCTACAAGCCTCATCCAGCCTGGCCTTGGGCACTTCCAGGGACCCGGGGGCAGCCACAGCTGCTCTGGGCAATCTGTTAACAGAGGATTAACCCTTAAAAGCAATAGCCCGTTGCATATTCATACACCTCATAGATGATGCATAAATTCCATTCAAACACAGGATTCTGTCTGGGCAGTGTCAGCTTCTTCCTCTTAATCCTGACTCCATCTTCAGGGCTGAGTGACGCAGGAAGAAGTGCATTTCTTCTGATAATGGAGCAATAAATTCTCTTTCTCTGAAAGATTTAAGTGTCCTGTGGCTGCCATTTGGTGCAAGTCCTTTCTTTAAAAAAAACTATCTTACAAAGCATAGTTTCTATTTTAACACTATGTAATAACCTAAAACTATATTTAACACACTACTTGAGAAAATTAATCCAGCATAACTTTCTAACACAAGACATATAATATTCATTTTAATATGTGTAAAAAGCCAATCATAAAATACACATTTTTCACATTCCTCTATACTATATTATTAAGAAACTTGTAACCCCTTCCAGCCTGTCTGATACTGCTTTGACCTCTTTGGTCAACCAACCAAAACACCACCACCCTTTGGTAAACCAATCTCCATAACACATTCCACATTTGCCTAGCAACAGGTGCAGCAAGTGGAGATAAGAATTGTTTTAATTTCTCTGAGCTTTCTCACAGCTCCTCACAGCCTTCCCCAGGGAAAATGCCTGGGAATGCCTGTGTCTGCTCTCTGTGGAGAGAGCTGCTGCCACACCTTGGGGGTGATAGCCAGGGTTCAGAGTGAGAGGAATAGCAGATTTGTCTTTACAAACAAGCTCTGGGTCTGCTGGTAGATGAAACCAGCCCTGGGAGATAAAAGAAACAATGGGAAGGATTCCACTGATTGATGAATGGAAAAAGAGATTTTCTTTTACAAATAAACTTTAGGTTTGCTGATAAATGAAATTGGACATTGAAAGGTGAAAGAAACAATGGAGAAGAAAAACTCCTATATTCTGTAAGAATTAAAAATTAAAAGGGAGGGTTATACATTGGAGAGAAATCTTTGGGAAATCTCTGGTATCAGGTGTATCAGGAAGTCTGAACCTCTCAAGTGCCTCAGCCAATTGGGAAAGAGAGAAGGGAAATGTGGGAAATTGGGATAAAAAGGAGGCTGCATCCTCCAAAAATCTGAGAAATCCCAGGGGAATGCCCCATGGCCTCTCCCTTTATTCAAATAAAGCCAAAAAGTACTGCTCTGTCTCTTTTTTGGACATAAACCTCTGGTGTTTGTGGATTCATTTTCCTAACACGAGGGACAGCGAGCTGGCGCTACCTGGGCACAAGCTCTGGCTGGAGCAGTGCTGCTCTGCTTCTCTGGGTGCTTCCAGAGGAAAAGGGAAAATCAGAGACTGCACTGGGGGCAGAGCTCGAGGTTCCAGGTGCTGCTCTGAGGTGCAGAACTGGGGGGGATTTTCCATGTTTAGGAACAGAGTCACAGTGTCCCCTCAGCTTGTGCCGATCCTCAGCTCACACAGCCTGGGAAGAACAGGATCAGCATTGGAATCCCTTCCTTTGGCTTGGCCAACCAAACTGCATCCCAAATGGCCCCACATCCATCCCAAATGGCCCCAAATCCCATAAGTGTGGTAGGTAAAACTCCTCCAGCCCCTCCCTGCTGCCTGTGCAGCCCTCAGGATCTGAAAAGCTGCCCCCTCACGTTGCACAAAGTTTATGTAAAAAGAGAAGAGAGGATTTTTTCCCCTTTTGCCTCCAGAAATCACAAAATTATTGTGGAGTCACAACATCCCAGACTGGTCTGGGCTAGGAGGGACCTCAAAGGCCATCCAGTGCCATGGGCAGGGGCACCTCCTGGTATGCCAGGTGTGATGGTGTTCACAGGGGTTCTTGACTGGGGAAGAGACGAGGATCTGACTCCATGTTTCAGCAGGCTTGATTTATTTTTTTATGATATATATTATATTAAAACTACACTAAAATAATAGAAGAAAGGATTTCATCAGAAGGCTAGCTAAGAATAGGAAAAGAAAGAATGATAACAAAGGTTTGTGGCTCAGACTCTTTGTCCAAGCCAGCTGACTGTGATTGGCCATTAATTAGAAACAACCACATGAGACCAATCAGATGTACCTGTTGCATTCCACAGCAGCAGATAATAATTTACATGATTACATATAATGTTTACATTTCGTTTCTGAGGCCTCTCAGCTTCTCAGGAGGAAAAAGTCCTAAGGAAAGGATTTTTCAGAAAATATCATGGCTACAGAGAAGCCTCAGAGAAAAAGGAAAACAATATTATCTCATTTGCTTCTCTTGTGTTCTGCTGCTTTGGAATGTGTTTGGAGATTGTTTATCCAACTGGTGATTGTTTCATTGGTTTAATGTGAATTGTTTTTACGTAATGACCAATCTCAATCATGCTGTGTTGGCACTCTGGAAAGAGTCAAAAGTTTTCATTACTATCTTTTAGCCTTCTGTCAGCATCCTTTCTCTATTCTTTAGTATAGCTTTAGTATAGAATTCTTTATTATAATATGGACCATAAAATAATAAATTAGCCTTCTAAGAACACAGAGTCAGATTCATCATTTCCTTCCTTCAATGGGGGTCCCAGAAAATTCCACAATCTGCTGCCCTGGGTCAGGGTTGCTCCCACGGGCAGCAGAAAAAGGATTTCTGTGTCTGTGGGCAGGGCTGGGCTGGGATCTCACTGGGATCCCAAGGAATGAGGCACAGCAGCACTGCTCCCTGCTTGGGGAGGAAAGGAGGATATGGGAATGGACATCAGGGATAAATCCTTCCCTGGCACAGGGTGCCCAGAGCAGCTGGGGCTGCCCCTGGATCCCTGGCAGTGCCCAAGGCCAGGCTGGATGGGGCTGGAGCAGCCTGGGATAGTGGGAGGTGTTGGTGGCACTGGGTGGGCTTTGAGGTCCTATTGCAATCGGACACAAAATGAGCAACTCACATGCTGAAACTGCCAAGGTAAAAAAAAGAAGGTTTATTTCTCAACCTTGATATTTACAGAATTCCAAAGGTGACCATGGACTGGAGGATGAAATTGCCGCCTCTCCAACCACACTGGTCAAACCAACAGTCCATCAAATTTCTCCTCCTACAGAAAGAAATGCAAAACCAATCATTATTTACATAAAAGTGTGTGAGCAACTCCATTACAAAAATGTAAATGTCAGAAGGCTTAGAAGAACTTTAGAAGAAGAGGGTGACAAGGTCACTCCCAACCCAAACCATTCTGGAATTCCCTGAAGGTGTGGGGTAGGACATCCCTACCAAGGGTTACCCCACCACCCTGAGCAGGGAATAAATTGGAATAAATCTCTATCCCAAGGGAGCAGCTGCTCCTCATGGAAAGAGAAGCTCTGTAAAGACTCTGCCTACAGGACAAAGTTACTTTGGAAAATAAGGACAATTCAATTGAAGTGTAACTATTCACCACTAATTTTCTGACCTTCTCTTGTTAAAGAAATGTTCGAGACATCACAATGAGAAGTAGAAATGGCGCCACAAGAGATGGATGAGGAATTCTAGGGGAAATAAACGATCAGTAAACAGCTGAAGAGCACCTCGGTGCTCACATGGCCTGGTTAGCAGGTCTGAGTAATGAGGAAACTTGTAAAAATTAAACTGTGGGTTGTTTGTGCCACAATGATTAAAAAAAGAAGAGTCAAACAGTTGGTGAATTTATATGCAATGAATAAATGAATCATTTCTATTTTCTCCAGAGGAATCAAAGCAAACAAGAGAAGGGCTCTGTATCTGTGCACACAGCATTGTTTTCAAACCTCAGCTGTTACAAAGCAGAAAATATTTGCAACGGGGAGAACAATTTGAGAAATTAAATCACTGTGGGAGGGGGAGTTTGCAGTTCTGCCGCTCTCCTGGTATCAGCAAAGCCCATCAGGATTTTGTCTTGGTGTGGGGAGCAGAAGGAAATGAGAATGTCAGGGGAGGACAGCACCTGGAGGAGGAATTATTGCTTCATTGTCTCCTGCAATGCCTCTAATGGATCCTCTGGGAATGGGAGCTACAAAATCAGCCTGCAGCACGGGGATGGGGTTATTACCTCCGTGTCCAATTAAATGTTGGGTGATTTGTTAGGGGCCATGGTCCTGCCTTGTCCAGGGCATCCCGTGAGGCTGTGGCTGCTGTGAGGCTGTGGGGGGCTCAGGGACATTCCTGTGGGGGCTCAGGGACATTCCTGGGGGCTCAGGGACATTCCAGCCTGGGAGACTCAGGGACATTCCTGGGGGACTCAGGAATATTCCAGCCGGGGGGGGGCTCAGCTCAGGAACAGGAATTTTGGAGGAGATGCCAGGTTTGTGCCTTTGGTTCCTTCCAGAGTGGGGGACCTTGGCATAGTGGGAGTGTTCAGCCCTGAGACCCTGCCCTGACCCCTTCCCCACCTCCTGGGATCAGTGTTCAGCTCCCAGTTAAAACCAGTTCTAGACTGGAGCCCAGCCTGGGCTCCCCACACTGCTCCTGGGCAGGTGGAGCCTTTTGGAAATTGCTCTTGGATCACCCACAGGGCATCAGCCTCAATCCCAGCACAAGGAACATCCTCCAGCACAGGGTTTGGGATAAAGCAGACCCATCCTGTGGCCTCTGTGATGCTCTTGGGCAAACCCTGAGGCACAGGGTGATCCCAGAGCCCACAAGCTGATCCCAGAGCCCAGGGGCTATCCATGTCCCAGAGCTCACAGACTGATCCCAGAGCCCAGGGGCTGATCCCAGAGCCCAGGGTCTACCCATATCCCAGAGCTCACAGGCTGATCCCAGAGCCCACGGGCTGATCCATATCCCTGAGCTGGCACAAAGCTGGCTGAAGGCATGTGAGCATCCCTTGTTCCCTCCTTGAACAGTGTTTGCATGAAAACCCCTCCACAACTGTTCAGTGCTGTGGACAGACTGCTCCTAGCTCCTTCCCAGTGCCCCAGGCAGCACAGGGGCTGTGGAGATGTTCCTATTTTCTCCTCACACTGCCTGGCTGCCTTGTCCAGCTTGGCAAACCCTTCCTTTGCCTGCTCTGTTTGCTGTGAAGCAGGAACAGATTGTGATGGCAGCAGACAGCAGAGCTGACAGCTCTCAGCTCCCCCAGCTGCCTCAGCTCCTTCAGCTCCCCCAGCTCCCCCAGCTCCCTCATCTCCCTCATCTCCTTCATCTCCTTGTCCTCTCTCATCTCCCTCATCTCCATCTCCCTCATCTCCCTCTCCTCTCTCAGCCCCCCGCAGCTTCTTCAGCTCCCTCATCTCCTTCAGCTCTTTCATCTTCCTCATCTCCTTCATCTCCCTCATCTCCTTCATCTCCCTCTCCTCTCTCAGCTCCCCCAGATCCTTCAGCTTCCTCAGCTCCTTCATCTCCATCTCCCTCTCTTCTCTCAGCTCCCTCAGCATCCTCATCTACCTCATCTCCCTCATCTCCCTCATCTCCCTCCCCTCTCTCAGCTCTCCCAGCTCTCTCAGCCTTGTTTATGAATTAAGCTAATTTTTCCAGCCCCCAAAGTGCCCTCCTAGGAACCCTTTGGAGCTGCTCAGCTCCCTCACAGCACCACCCAAATCCTTCACGCCCACACATGGAGCTCCCAGTTCCTTCTTTTCCACAGAACCCCAGAATGCTTTGGCTTGGAAGGGACCTTGATGATGATTTGGTGATTCCAGCCCTGCCATGGCAGGGACACCTCCCACTGTCCCAGCCCCAATGCCCAGCCTGGCCTTGGGCACTGCCAGGGCTCCAGGAGCAGCCCCAGCTGCTCTGGAATCTGCTGCACTCCCTGCACCCCTCCCTGTGGCAAACCCCGAGGGCTCTGGCTCTCCATGGCACAGGAATTCTCATCCCTTCTTGGGCTGCTTTGCCATTCCCCACAGTCCCATCCCTCCCTGGCAGGGGCAGCAGAAGGGGCTGGATGGGATGAGGAGAGGCAGGAGGAGCCAGGAATGTTCCAGAGCCCCAGCACAGGAGGAGATGCTCCAGGCATGCAAAAATGAAGCCTAATTAAAATGAATGAGAATTATTTTTATCTCCTTAAACAATTGTACGATCACATTTTAATTAAAATAATGTTAAAACATTTCTCTCTCTTTTTTTGAATTTTGCTAATGTAGATGCTCATGGCCTTATCACAAATAGACAAAGAGCCTGGAAGGACTTTTCCTTTTCCTAAGAGGCTTTTAGTGGCAGTAAATTAAGATCTATGGATATGTGTGAGGAGAATGGGCATGAAAATATCCCCATTCTTTAACGGAGTTAAAGTCCGTGTCTGGCTGAGGTTTTATTTTCTCCTTCCCATCCTTTAACTGGATTTTGATGTTGTGAAGTTGTTCCTGCACACGGAGCTCTTGGCTGAGAGAGAACTGATGCTCTGGGGCAGCACTGGGAGGCTCCTTGCACCAGTTCCAGCTCCTTTTAGGGAGGTTCTGAGGCCCTCTGGGGACCAAATCCTGCCGGGATTCCTCCTCTGTTCCTCAGGAAGGTGCAGGTCCCTGTGGAAGGTCTGGAGCTGGGCTGGAAGGAGAGGTCTGGGGAGGATGAGTGGAGTGGGGAGAAAGGGGAACCTTGGGGAAATAAGAGTGGAGGAGAACAGATTTCAGTGGGTAAAAGCTCCTGTCTGTTAAAACTGAGGAGAATCATGGAATCATTAAGGCTGGAAAAACCTCCAAGTTCATCAAGTCCAGCTGTGAATCCCACCATTCCCACTAAACCCCATCATGAAACGACACATCTGCTGAGCTTTGGACTCTTCCAGGGCTTGGGGACTCCTCCACTGCCCTGGGCAGCCTGGCCAGGCTTTAACCACTGTCCCAGTGAAGAAACTTTCCCAAAATCCACCCTGAATTCTGACCCCAGGGGATTCCCTTGTTACCTGTCCATGGGCTCCAGGGTTGGGAGCTTTGCCTGGTGAGATCCCACCTGAACAAACCCATCTGAAATTCCCATCCCAGGGGCTGGTGGGGCTTTTAAAGACCCCAAGGAATGATTGAAAATGTCAGCTGACACATGCAGGGCTCACAGCCACACTCAGAACTTGGAACAGTTCATTTTCTCATTAACATTCAATTAAATTGGGTTGGAACGAAGCTGCTTGAAGAGCAGAGCTGAGGCTGAGAAGGTTGGGACTGCTCAGCCTAGAGAAGGAAAAGTTGTGTGGGGTCCTCATGGCAAAATTCCAGTGTCCAAGGCCAGGTTGGACGGGGCTTGGAGCAGCCTGGGACAGTGGGAGAGAATGGAACCAGATGATCTTTAAATTCCCTGCCAACCCAAACCTCTCTGGGATTCTTTGCACCAAAAACCTTGAGGGAGCACAGCAGAGCTGCCTTTACAATGAGAGGATTTAGAAATCCAGATTTTTTTTTTTTTTTTGTGCTGAAAAAGAAACAGAATTTAAATCAAGAAACACCTTAAGTGGTTTGAAGCAGAAAATTTCAATGCTCCGGATTTTTGAAGGCTGGAATAAAACCTCTCCAATTTACTGATTTTTTAAATTTATTTCTGGAGGGTTTTTTCTAAAAAATAGAAACCTTTCATTCCTACATATCCTATTCCCAGCAGAGGAGGAGATCAGGGCCCTGCCTCAGCCAAAGGGCAAAGGCACAGCTTTACCAAGCCTTGTTCATCAATTAACCCCATTTTCCAGCCCCAGAACCACCCTAGGAGTTCTCTGGGGCTGCTCATCTCCTTTGCTCCTTCACAGCAAGAGCCAGTTCTTTTTCTGCTGCCCCAGAGCAAACCCTGAGGTTGAAATCAGATCATTTCTGCAAATAAAGCTGCAGGACCTGAGCCAGCCCCCTGAGTGCCAGCATGGATTTCCATCACACAGGGCAGAGCTGCAGTGATGTCCCTGCAGGAAGGAGCAGCACCAAAGTTCCCCCAGCAGCGATTTCCTCATCCCTGAGCTGCTCCAGGAGGACACAGATCTGTCTGTCTGCTTTGGAACGCGTTCCTGTGTGTCCCTGTGGCAGCTCCAGGGCACAGGTGTGACAGAGGGATGGAAAGAGAATCAGCACGGGGACACAGCAGTGTCACAGACTGTTCATATTCTGTACATATTTTTAAGAACCACACTCATTTCCAGCAAAGGAGAAACCAGCTCTGGCAAAGACCTAATTCACACCACCCCACCCCCCACAGTTAGCTCAGAATCAGCCTCAAAACCCTTAAATATTTTGGATATTTCTTATGAGCCTCTGTGGGAGTGATTTGGGGTAGGACAGTTGGGACGGACCGAGATGAGAGATCTTTGCAGCCAGGCTGTGGAACTTGGGATTTACTGCAAAGGGCCTGGGTGCAGGGCCCTGCTGGGAGCTGCCAGCCACAGCTCAGAGCAGACCCCAGAAAAGAGAGAGGTAAAGAGAGAGAAGGCAAGAGTGTGATGAAGAGGATGAGAGAGCAGACAAAAGAGTAAAAGAGAGCACGAGGTTCCCCTTCCAATACCATAAATCTTCTGTGTTGAATATTCTAATTCTTACTAACCAATTTGGTACAAGATACAAATCCTATAGCATTTGCACACAGCCTTATAAGAATCATTACATTACCATACTGTGTTACATTTTAAACCCTACAAACTCCTCTTTGGGCCCCTTCTGCCAAGCTGCAGGGTCTGCTCTGACCCTTGGGCCTGTCTGCAAGCAGAGGGTGTTGTTCCATCAAAAGGGGATCACCTTCAGCTGGCCACACCATTGTTTTCCAGTTGTTCAGTAACTGAGGGATCTCAAAGCTTGCTTTCATTTCAATCTCACTTGTAGTTTCCATATTCTCAAAATCTTTTGCCAGACAATCATATTTATAAGGCTTTTCGGTTTCATCTTTCTCAACAAGCCTCTAAGCAGCTCCAGGCCCTTCTGATCCTGACTCCTTGGGGCTGGAAGTGCCACCACCCAGAGAAGTTCCTCCTGCTGTGTCACTTGCTGATGTTGGCACCTGCTCCTAACAATTCCCCCTCCTTGTTTGTCACCACTGAACTCGTCCTTGCTCCCCACTAGGAAAAGGGAAGAACAAGGAGCTGATCCTCGGTCTGTGGTCACAATGTGGCGGAATTGTTGGGAGCAGCTGCCAACATCAGCAAGGAGGAGGAACTTCTCTGGGTGGTGGCACTTTCAGCCCCAAGGAATCGGGATCAGAAGGGCCTTGAGCTGCTTGGAGACTCATAAGAAATATCCAAAATGTTTAATGGTTTGAAGGCTGATTCTGAGCTAATTGCGGGGGGTGGGGGTGGTGTGAATTAGGTCTTTGCCAGAACTGGTTTCTCCTTTGCTGGAAATGAGAGTGGTTCTTAAAAATATGTACAGAATAGAGAAATGGTGCATCTGAGAATGGAGATGGAAATGAGTGTGGTTCTTAAAAATATGTACAGAATACAGAAATGGTGCATCTGAGAATGGAGATGGTTTGGTTTGGCTGATTTATCAGCAAAAACGTTGATGCTTTTGGGGTCCTTGCTGAGGCTGGGGGCTCTGCACCCCCGATGGTCAGGAAAGATCTTTGCTGGGAGAGGAGCTCCCCTCCTTGGGCATTTCCCTTGGCACCCATGGGTGACACAGAGACCTGTAAAAGTGTAAAACTTCACCTTTAGCATTCAGTTCTGCAGGAATGGGAATGCAGGCAGGGAAAGGAGGATTGGAGCTGAGCAATTCAGGCATTACCAGAGCCATGAGCCCTGCTAGAGCTCATCTCCAGCTCCAGCTCTCCATCACCCCCTCATCCCTGTCCCCTCTGCTCACTCCAGGGCTGCTGTTCCCTGTCTCCACATTTGCAGGACATTCAAACAAAAGATTCCCAAACCCATCCAGAGCTCTGGGAGCACAGCCCAGGGCAGAGTTTGTGCTCCCTGAGATGTGGAGGGCAGAAACACCCCCAGCCTCTGGAATGGCTCTGAGGGGCAGGAATATCTCATGGGATGCTGGTGCGGGAACAGCTGAAAAAGGTGGATGCTGTTCAGCGTTCCTTGGGTCATCACCCAGAGGATTAGAGGAGAAATCATGAAATCCTGGAGTGGGTTGGGTGGGAAGGGGCCTTAAATCCCACCAGTTTCACCCCTGCCATGGCAGGGACACCTCCCAATATCCCAGGCTGCTCCAAGCCCCAATGTCCAACCTGGCCTTGGGCACTGCCAGGGATCCAGGGGCAGCCCCAGCTGCTCTGGGGACCTGTGCCAGGGAACAATTCCCAATTCCCAATCTCCCATCCAGCCCTGCCCTCTGGCACTGGGAGCCATTCCCTGGGTCCTGTCCCTCCATCCCTTGTCCCCAGTCCCTCTCCAGCTCTCCTGGAGCCCCTTCAGGCCCTGCACGGGGCTCTGAGCTCTTCCTGGAGCTTCTCCTCTCCAGGTGAGCACACCCAGCATAGCAGAGGTTTCCCACCCTGGGATCATCTTCCTGGCCCTGGCCATGCTGAGCAGCATCACAACTCCTGTTCCCAGAGTCTATCTCCATTCCCATTATCTGGGCCATAGGGCCATGGATCCCATCCCTGCCTGGCATTTGGGGCATGGATGCCACCCCTTGCTGCCATTCCTGCAGCTGGAGGGTGAATTCCTGGTTCCTCCTTACAGGATCTAAGGGACCAGCTCCATGATGGAACAAGGGCGCAGTTCCTGCCTGGCCACAGCCCCGTGTTCCTGCCAAGGGCTGCAGCCTCCTGTGTCTCTGAGCTGCAGCCACAGCTCACTGCTGCTCCAGGAACCTGCTGGCTTCCTGAGCCCTGCAGGAGCAAGGGGCCCTGCCCTCAGTGCATGGATCAGCCCATGAAGGAGGGTAGGAGAGCAGACGGATCTCATCTGCCCTGTGGCAGCTGCAGGACTCCAAGGTACAGGAGACAATCCATGGAATCACTGCCTCCCTGTCAGGGCAGCTCCAGCTCCTCTCCTCCATCTCCTCCATCTCCTCCTCCCATGCTGTGCTGCTGCTGTGCAGCTGCTCTGGGCCCTGGGAAGGAAGCCCTGAGTTCAGGGGTGGTGCTGCTGGAGCAGTGACATGTCCGGCCCTGTCAGAACCCAGGACATTGCTCTGGCTGCCCTGGATGGCTCAAGCTCCTGGCCAGGGGCTCAGAGACCTTGGCGCAGAGTCAAAGACACCTGTGCCTTTGATTTTAACCCATAGAAACAATTACCAACTTTGTGTGAGGAGTTACAAGCCATGAGAGTTTAAGCAGAATGATAGTTAGTTTGTCATAAGGTAGAAAAATAGAATTTTGGGGGTTTTAGAATGGGGGTTCAAAAGCCAAGATGGATGGGTTTGGGTGTGCTTTGTCCTTCTTCTTTCTTCTTCTTGTCCTCCATCTTCTGCTGTGATGGTGGCACTTTTGGATTGGTTTAGAGTAGAGACAGACTGTCTAACATAGGTGATAGGTATTGGACAATTATTGTAAATAAAGTACTCTCGGGAGGTTGCAGTTTATTGCAGCCCTGTGACACGTGAAAAGTCTCTGTTTTGGCCCGCATGTTTGAAGAATGAGTCGAAGCTCTTCAGTTCTTGGTCTCAGAGTTGTTTATTGCATCTTATCTATAAAAATTTTTCTCCTGCCCTGCCGAGGTCCATCCAGCAGGACAATTCCAGGCGCACTGCCTGCCCCCAGGGCAGTGTTATCTCTTTGTACTATACGTGTACAATGTTTACAATTACTTTCCATTACCTATCACCTATGTTAAACAGTGAGTTTCTACTCTAAACCAATCCAAAAGTGCCAGCATCACAGCAGAAGCTGGAGGTAGAGCAGAAGAAGAAGAAAGGCTGGACACACTCAAGTCCCTCCATCTTGTCCCCAAAACCCCTCTTCTAAAAACCCCAAAATTTACTTTTTCAACCAGTGATAATTTTATTATTACACTGCTTAAACTTCTGTGGCTTTCAGGTCTTCATACAAAGCTGAAGCATGAAGTATCATAATTTGCTCTATGGGTGATAATCAAACCCACAGGTGTTCTGGGCTGTGTGCCAGGGTCTCTGAGCCCCCTGGCAGGGGTCCTGGCAACTCTGGACACCCAGAGGGATGCATTGAGTTCCGACAAAGTACATGTTGTTTTTAGTATAAAAAGATAACACCGCCTCTGGGCCGGTCAGTGTGCCATGAACCAACTTGCTAGACAGACCTCGGAGGGTCAGAAAAAGAATGTAATAGATAACAGAGAATAAACAACCTGGAGAACCACAGCCAAAGAATCCTGACTCCTCCTTCAATCTCAGGGCTGGGAAAAAGAGACTTTTCAACACCTCAGGGTCATCTCGAGCACAGAGACCCCGAGCCAGCCCCGGTGAGCCCAGCAGAGCAGCAGTGGGACATTCCCTGCCCCCAGCCTGGCTCAGCAGTGTCTGTGCCGCTCCAGCAGCCCCCAGGCACGGCTGAGCCCAGCACCAGGTCTGGTGTTTCCTCACAAGTCCCACAGCCCAGCTGGAGTGCGGCACCTGAGAGCATCAACAGCGGGAGGCAGGGCAGGGGAGGTGGGAATGAGAGGGATGGAGCTGCTCCTCCTGCTGCTCCGTGAGCAGCAGCTGCGCCTTCAGACACAGGGAAAAACCTCGGCAAACGAGACACAAACCTGAGAGCTGGCCTGGGAAACAGCTGAGCTGGGCTGCACCAGGATTGGGGAATGGGAATGGGGAATGGGAATGGGGAATGGGAAGGGGAATGGGAATGGGAACGGGAAACCATCTGAGCTGGGCTGCACCAGGAATGGGGAATGGATGGGAACAGGAATGGGAATGGGAATGGGAATGGGAATGGGAATGGGAATGGGGATGGGAACGGGAATGGGAATGGGAATGGGAATGGGAATGGGAATGGGAATGGGGATGGGAATGGGAAATCATCTGACCTGGGCTGCAGCGGGAATGGGAAAGGGGATGGGAACAGGAATGAGAATGGAAATGGGAATGGGAATGGGAATGGGAACGGGAAGGGGGGATGGGAACAGGAATGGGAATGGGAATGGGGAGGGGAATGGGAATAGGAATGGGAAACCATCTGACCTGGGCTGCAGCAGGAATGGGAAAGGGGATGGGAACAGGAATGAGAATGGAAATGGGAACGGGAATGGGAAACCAGCTGAGCTGGGCTGCACTGGGAATGTGAAGGGGGATGGGAACAGGAATGGGAAAGGGGATGGGAATGGGAACAGGAATGGGGATGAGAATGGAATGGTGAACGGGAACAGGAATGGGAACAGGAATGGGAACGGGAAAGCATCTGAGCTGGGCTGCACCAGGAATGGGGAATGGGAATGGGAACTAGGAATGGGGGATGGGGATAGGAATGAGAACTGGGAATGGGAATGGGAGAGGGAATGGGAATGGGGGAGGAGAATGGGAATGGGAATGGGAATGGGAATGGGAATGGGATGGGAATGGAGATGGGAATGGGGAATGGGAATGGGAATGGGAATGGGAATGGGAATGGGAATAGGAATAGGAACAAAATAGGAATGGGAATGGGAACAGAGTGGGAACAGGAGTGGGAACAGGAATGGGAATGGGTATGGGGAATGGGAATGGGAGCAGGAACGGGAATGGGAATGGGAATGGAGAATGGGAACAGGAACAGGAATGGGAATGCCACGTGCAGGATCCTTCTGAAGGTCACCGGGGGGCAACAGAGCTTCAGCAAAGAAAGGAAGCACAGGCAGAGGACAGTGGAGTCCTGAGGGAGGAGAGGATGAGCCCAGCCCAGCCAGGAGCCTTTCTCACATTGTGGGCAGACAGAGAGCACAAAAAGGAATCAATTTGTCAGAAAGCTCGTAATGAGCTGGTGCAGAGAGATCAGGCAGGTTCTGATGACCCCCCGGGTTAATTAACCTGCAGCAGAACCCCGGGTCTCCTCCTCACTCTCCCTGGCTGCTGTTTGTCTCTGGCTGAGGAGCTGCTCCTTGTGTGACACCTCCAGGTGCTCTCCTGCCTCCCTGCTCTGCTGGCAGTGGTGCCAGGAGCTGACCTTGCTCCCAGCAGAGCTTCAGCCCTCATTTGTCACAGCTCTGTGATCACAGCTGGCAGGAGAGCTCTGCCTCCAGCCCGCTGCCATCCCAGCTCCAGAGACATCCCTGTTCTAGGGAGAGCCCTGTTCTAGGGAGAGCCCAGTTACAGGGACATCCTGCTTCCAGAGACATCCTGGTTCCAGGGGCATCCCAGCTCCTGAAACAGCCCAGTTACAGAGGCATCCCTGCTCCTGAGACATCCTGGTTCTAGGGACATCCCTGCTCCCAGGGACAGAGACGTTCCAGTTGCAGAGATATCCCAGTTCTAGGGACACCCCAGTTCCAGAGACACCCCAGTTCCAGAGATGTCCCAGCTCCAAGGAACACCCCAGCCTGCTGCCATCCTAGCTCCAGAGACATCCCAGTTCCAGGGACATCTCAGTTCCAGGGGCATCCCAAATCTCAGGGGCATCCCAAATCTCAGGGACATCCCAAATCCCAGGGACATCCCAGCCCCTGAGTTTCCTGCCAGGAAAGGGCCTCAGTGCCAGGCAGGGCAGGGTGGGATGGGGAGAGAAGGGAGCACACATGGCATGGCCAGGGATGGGAGAGTTGAAGCCATGACAAGGAGGAACTTCTGGAATGGGAACACCTCGGAGTTCTGGTGGCATTTCAGCTCCTTCTGGAAAGAGGAGGAGAGGTTCAAACACTGAACCTGCAGGTGCAGCTTCCCTGCTATGGATGGATTGTGGAGCTTCCCTGTTATGGGAATATTTAGCTCCTTTTCACCTCTAGGAAAGCAGGAATGGGAGCAGAGGGGGCAGCCCTTGGAGCTGGGAAAGGACGGGAAGGGTCAAATTCCCAAGGTTCCTCTGGGCCCAGGCAGGGAGTCCTGAGCCTCTCCAGAGGATGATGGAGATTCCCACAGGGAGAGGCTGTGGAGCTGGGTGAAAGCAGCTCCTGAGGGTGGCACCTCTGCCAGGGACAGACTCGGCTGTTTCTGAGCTGGAAGTGTGACTGGGAATGGGGAAGGAGCTGCCCTGCAAAAGGAGCAGCACCAACCACTCTGCTGACAATTTCAGTCTCAGCTCCCTCCTCCACCCCTCTGGCACTGACTGAGAGCCTCCCAAGGCCAGGAATTCCTGCTCCTCCCTGCCTGGGGATGTGCTCCAGATGATGCTTCCTTTGCATGGATACACTGAGCAGGATCAGCTCCTTGTTCTTTCCTTTCCCAGTGGGGAGCAGGGACGAGTTCAGTGATCACAAACAAGATGGGGAATTGCTGGGAGCAGGTGCCAACATCCTTTTGTCTCCAGGGACAGTCACAGCCATGGATCTGTCAGGCAAAGAATGTGGACAGTGGGAAAAGGACATGGGCAGGTGATAGAAAAGGATAGGCACTAAAGGACATGGGAAGATGATGAAAGGACATGGATAGGCACTAAAAGGACATGTCCAGGTGGGAAAACGACATGGGCAGGTGGTAAAAGGTCATGGATAGGCACTAAAAGGACATGGATAGGTGGGAAAAGGACATAGGCAGGTGATAAAAGGACATAGATAGGCACTAAAAGGACATGGACAGGGGAGAAAAGGACATGGGTAGGTGATAAAAAGATAAGGATAGGCATTAAAAGGACATGGCCAGGTGGAAAAGGACATGGCCAGGGGGAAAGGGGCACGGATAGGCACTAAAAGGACATGGGCAGGTGATAAAAGGATGTGGCTCAGCAGAAAAAGAACATGACCAGGTAGTAAAAGGACATGTCTAGGTGGGAAAAGAACATTGGCAGGTGATAAAAGGACATGGCCAGGGGGAAAAGAACATGGGCAGGTGATAAAAGGACATGTCCAGGTGATAAAAGGACATGGACAGGTGGGAAAAGGTCATTTACCAGGAGGTAAAGTGGGAGCAGCTCAATTCCCAGGGATCAGACTGTGAACACTTCATCCGGAAAGGGTCTCCAGGCTGTGAGTGCAGACATGAGCTGGATTTTGGGAATGTGTTATTGCATCCCTGTTCAGCCAGGGTCTGGAAATGTGCTATTGTATCCCTGTAGGGCCAGGGTTTGGGAATGTATTGTTGCATCCTTGTCAAGGCAGGGTTTGGGAATGTGCTATTGCACCCCAGTTCAGCCAGGTTTTGGGAATGTGCTATTGCATCCCTGTAGGGCCAGATTTTGGGAAGGTATTGTTGCATCCTTGTCAAAGCAGGGTTCGGGGATGTGTTATTTCACCCCTGTCAAGGCAGGGTTTGGGAATGTGTTATTGCACCCCTGTGGAGCCAGGGTTTGGGGATCTGTTATTGCACCCCTATAGGGCCAGGGTTTGGGAAGGTGTTATTGCATCCCTGTAGGGCCAGGGTTTGAGAATGTTTTATTCCATTCCTGGAGGGCTCCGTGGCACAGCAGGGATGGAAGGGGCAGAGTTCAGCCCCTGCCCCCCCCAGCAGCTGCAGGGGCAGGGTTTTCCAGCACAGGGCTCGAGGCTGCTGTGGAGCTGCTGGAGCAGCTGGGCCAGGCTGTTCCCTCTGGATTGTGATGGAGAAAGGAGGCCTGGCCATGTCCTCCCCAAGCCCCAAGGTGCTGCTCCCCGAACTGGCACTGCTCAGCTCCCCTCCCTGCTGCCCTCACCCTGGCAGGGTTTGATGTTTGTTAAACCTGCCCAGCTCCACCAGATCCCACAGTGTCCAGGTTTGGAAAGCCAGGTGTCTGCTGAGGGAGGCAGGAACCTCCCTTGAAATGGAAAATGTAAACCCCCTCCCTCTGAATTGTTATAAATTTGAAATTAAGGGGCTCTCAGACAAAGATATGGGAGTAGAAATAACAGTTCTGTATTAGGGAAGAAAAATTTAAAAAACAAAATAAACAATTCAGTAATACAAAGCAACATTGCCAGAGTCAGAATAGGGGATCAGGGTGGTGGCACAGCCCCGTCCCATGGGGGCTCAGCCCTCCTGCAGTGCCAGCTGTGGCTCTGCTGCAGCAGGGATCCTGCACAAGGGGGGAGTTTTCCTCTGCAGCTCCAGGGCTGCTGGAGTTGGGCCTGGGCTCCCTCTGGCCATGCAGGGCAGCAGAAAGTGCTCCTCTGGCAATGCAGTGGGCAAAGGCTGCTGGGGTGTCCCAAACCTCAGATTGTATCCAGGTAGGAATGCTTGGCTCCTCCCCTGGGTGGAGCATCGTCCCATGGGATGGTGGAATTTGATCAGCTGTGCAGGGACACTCACTGGCCATGGAAAGAAGATAATTAATAATTAATGGCCCATGAACAGAAGAGATCTCCTGGAGGGAGGATTGGTTGTGGAAGGGATAAAAAAAATGCCCAAAGAAGAGCAGAGAACTGCCCAGCTCTGACAGATGATAACAGAACACACACTTATCTGCAATCCAGGACACACAAGGATTGCTGGGGTTTCCCTCCCAGCCAGGACAATGGGATTTTGGAGCACTGGAGTTTTCTCCTGCAGGACATTGAGCTGCCCCAGTTCTACTCAGAACTTGCCAGGGCCGTGTCTGGAGGCAAAGTCAGACCTTGAAAATCCCTGAAAGTTTTGTGCAGCTCAGAAAGGCAGGACTCAGTGCTGGAAGTGGGAGCTGGAATTTGCTTTCAGCTTAACACGCAAAAAAAAGCACCTAAAAAAGCTCTGGGTGACTGAAAAATGAACATTCCTGAAATGTTCTCCACATGATAAAAAAACCATCAGTAAATCCTGGGGACATCAATGACAGGAGACATCAGTAACCCATCGATCTGGGGAATTGCTTGGGCTTGCACTGGAAAATTTATTTGTCATTAGCAAGCAGATATTAATTATAATATTATTAATAATATTGTCATTTTGCTTGGATAAAGCCCACTGGATGGACTTTATCCAATCAAAAGTCCTAGATGGGCTTTAAAGTCCTTTCCAACATAAACCAGTCTGGGATTCTGGGATTCTGTGGTCCAGGACCTCTCCCAGCTTTCTGATAAACTAAAGAGCATGATCTGGAATCTCACAGCTTCCTTTGTGGAGATCTCCTGGGGTGTTTGGCTCCATTCTCCAGCAATGGGAAGAGCTGTTGAAGCCTCAGGTGTGGGGAAAGGCCTGGTCCCTCTGAAGGAATCAGTGATGGACTAAAATCCCCTTTCCAGCAGGGCTGTCAAGTCCAAAAGTCCAGAAATTTTCATTCAGCTCTGCCTCCACCACCCAATCCTTCCCAGAATCATCTGCCTCCACCAGCCCTGGGTCCTGGACACATTTTGCTCCTCTGCTCCTCATGGGAGGAACCTGAAATCCTCTCCCCAAGAGCCACCTGGGAAGTTCTGCATCCCCCAAAACTTCAGAGCCACTTCCTCCAAGATGTGGAGCTTGCCTTGGAAGCATCTGCCTTTTAAATGGAAAATGTGTCAGATCCTCTTTTGTGACTGATTTGGGGAGCTGGGGAGCTGGAGGGGAGGTGTTATTTTTAAGTTTTATCAGCAGTGCTGAAGTTACTGAGCTGGAAGCTGAATCTCATCACATGCCTTGGAGTCTGGAAACTTTAACAAAAATAGAGCTCAACTCCCAGTGCCACCTGCAGAGGTGAGCTCAGACTGCAGCAATTGGCTCAGGAAGGCTCCTCCTCAATTCCTAAAAGTTCTTTTTCTGCCAGCTTTAAGAGCCCCTGGATACCAGAGATGATCAATTATTATTGAGTTGATGAGTGCTGTTTGTTGGCTGTTGAATCCATTATTTTTCTAAGGAACATAAAGTGGATAAGGAGTGCAGGGTAGCCTTGGAATGGTGTCATTACCCCTCTCTGGATGTGAAGAATTGTGATAAATCCATGTCCTGGGATGCTCCTGTGACCCCTGAACTGATGAGAGGGAGGGAAGGTTGGGCCTGAGTCCCATCCCATGGCTCTGGAGCTCTCCAGGCTTTTCTGCTTTGGAAAACCAAGGCTGGAGCGGACCCTGTCTGTGTTCTCTGGCTCCCCTTGCTGAGCTGAGCCCCCGAGGAGGAGGCAGAGCAGGGAGAAGGGCAGCCCTGGCTGCCAGCCCTGCCCTGCTCATGGCCTGGCATGGCCCTGCAGGTCCTGGCTGGCCCCGTGCCACCCCTGCCATCCCATCCCTGCTCCCCTGGCACTCAGCACAGCTGGGACATGTGAGGCTGCTCCCAGCTCCTCAGGATCCCAAAATGAGGGCACAGAAACACCAGGAAAAGCAGGAGGCAGAGAAGATGAAAGCTGGCACTTCTCTCTCGAGGCAAGGCAAGAAATAAACCCGAGTCCTCCTCCTTCCCCACTGCCTTTTTGTATGAATTACCACATTTGTTTTCTCTCTTGGCCTGCGAGATGGGTTTGTGCCCAAAATGGAGCATGTGCTCCTTCCTTGCTGGCTGACAGCTCCTGAGGGGAGCAGGGAGCTTCTCCTTTCTGCTCCTCCATTGGGGCCTGGCTGGGGCTGAGGCCCGGGGCCCCAGGAACCCCAGGGAGCTCCTTCAGGCACTTGGAAAAGGCTGTGGTGACTTATTTGGGGCATTCAGGACTTCTCCTAAAGCACCAGATTGTGGATTATTTCTGGAAAGGAGATGGTGCTGCCTGCTTCTCTCAGGTCTCTGAGGAAGGGTTGGGGCAGAAAGGACCTGGAGCTGCTGGAATGAGTCCAGAGGAACCCACAGAGCTGCACCAGGGCTGGAGCCAGGCTGGGAGAGCTGGGGGTGCTCACCTGGAGAGGAGAAGCTCCAGGGAGAGCTCAGAGCCCCTTGCAGGGCCTGAAGGGGCTCCAGGAGAGCTGGAGAGGGACTGGGGACAAGGGATGGAGGGACAGGACCCAGGGAATGGCTCCCAGTGCCAGAGGGCAGGGATGGATGGGAGATTGGGAATTGAGAATTGTTCCCTGGGAGGGTGGGCAGGCCCTGGCACAGGGTGCCCAGAGCAGCTGGGGCTGGCCCTGGATCCCTGGCAGTGCCCAAGGCCGGGGTGGACATTGGGGCTGGAGCAGCCTGGGATAGTGGAAGGTGTCCCTGCCATGGCAGGGGTGGCAATGGGTGGGTTTCAGATTCCCTTCCCACCCAAACCACCCCAGGATCCTGTGGAAGTGTCTCTCTGATCCATCTGGAGAAGTTCAGGGCTCTGACAGAGTGTCCCAGGCCAGCCCTGAGGGTGACAGAGTTTATTCCTTGGTGTGAATTCTCTGCCCAAGCCCCAGCTCACCTGCACCCATGGCTCTTCAGGGCTGATGCTGGAGGCCAAGGAGAGCTTCAGGAAACCAGGAGAGAATGGGGGAAAAGCAAAAAGCCATGGGGTCTTGGAGAGAAACTGCTCCAAAGGGAGAAGCTTGGGCTGCTGTTCGATGTCCTGACCACAAATTCAGGCAGTCATATTTTAGTCTCCATCTCCTTTGTTGCCTGGAGAAAAATGGGAGCTCCTGCTTTGGGGTGCTGGGGCCAAGGCTCCCAGAGCCAGGAGTCAGGGATAGCCCAGCCCTGGGGGTTGTTTGGCTGTCATTGGGTGGCTCCAAGAAGCCAAAGAGGGCTTGGTCACAAGATCTCACATTTGTAGAGGTTTTGGCTCATTTGCATTTTGGAGTTAATTGTCTAATTACAGCCCCAGCCCATGAAGTCCCTTCCTTCTTGTTTTTCTCTCTTCAGTCCATGTTGTTTATACTCTTGGACCCCAGATGGGACCCAAACCCACAATCCCCAGCTCAGGAAAGTGAAATGTCCCAAATGCCCCTGAGCTGCCTCTGCCAGGGCTCCTCCTGCGGCCTCTGTCCCAGCTCCTGTCAGAAACTCACAACTCTGGGGCTGAGCCTTGGAGCTTTGGAGCCTCTTGCAGACAAGGCAGAGTCTCGGGTTTTGGTTGATAATTGCTGCCCCGAGATGTGCAGGATGTCTCTGCTTCGGCCCGCACAACTGAAGAAAGAATCTGGATTCTTCACTTTTCGCTCTTGAGGTTGTTTATTAATTCTTATCTATAAAATTTTCCTTCTGCCCAGCCAAGATCTGCTCAGCAGGGCAGCCACAGGCACTCTGTGTTGTCCTTTTATACTACAAACTACGTATAACATATTTACACTTAATTCCCAATATCCATCACCTATCTTAGACAGTGCACTTCTATTCTAAACTAATCCCAATGTGCCAACATCACTGCAGAAAATGGAGAACAAGAGAAAGAAAGAAGAAGGACTAGACATGCCCAAGTTCCTCCATCTTGTCCCCATAACCCCCACGCCAAAAATCCTCAAAATCTACAATTTCACCCTGTGCATATTTTATTATTACACCATTCAAACCTGTGTGATTTTCACGTCCTCATACAAAATTGGTAACTTGCTCCAAGGGTCAAAATCAAATCCCCAGGTGCTCTGGGCTGTGCCAGGGTCTCCAAGCCCCCCGATGGGGTCCTGGTAACTCTGGACACCCAGAGGGATGTGCTGAGTTCCAACAGCAGAGAACAAAAGAAACCCACAGATGGAATGAATGAATGAATGAATGAATGAATGAATGAATGAATGAGCATTCCCAAATCACTGTGTCCCATGTTATGAAATAGCAGCAACATTTGTGAGCCTGATCCCACTATTGATGTGTGCAGGGACATTTGTTCAGTGCTCACAGCAAACACCTTCCAATCGATGCCAGGAAATGCAGCCGGAGCTGTATTGTTCTCGGGCTTTGTCTTGGAGAAGAATTGGAATTTTCTCTTTTATTCCTCGCCTCAGAAAGTTTAAGAGAGTGATTATTGAATGAAGCACAGCAGGTGAAGGATGGGACAAAGGCAGGAGCCATCACTGGCAAAGGTTTTATTGCACATCCTGGGATTTATGTTTTTTCTTATCTCCCCACCCCCTCAGACTGTTTCCACAGACCAAGAGAGTTAAGGAATTGAGAATTATTGAGAGGTTGGGAATTGAGAAATATTGAGAGAGAGAAAAATGGGGAAATCCCTGAACTTGGCTGAAGATCTGCATGAGGTGATCCCAATCCTCCAAGTCCTGATTCTGTGGGTATTCCCTGACTCAGCTCAGGGAATGGGCAGGAAACCAACCCAGAAATAAAATAAAATACAACAATGGGAATATAAAAATAAACCCACAGAATCCCAGCCTGGTTTGGGTGGGAAGGAACCCTAAAGGGACCTGGTGCCAGGGGGTGAGAACAGTCCTGGCTCACCTGGATGCTCTGGTTTAGCCTTGGAGTGGATCTTGGTTTAACAGTGCTGCCAATTCCTGCTGCAAATCCCTCCAAAGGAGCCTCTGGCATTTCTTACTGGTGGTTCCCTGAGAACTTCAACACCTTTCTATGAATTCCCTGTATTCCCTCCAGCTCAGCCACGAGCTTCTGCCTCTGGAGCTCTCCCATCTGATGGTGTTCACAGGGGTTTTCAGATGAGGGAAGAGACGAGGATCTGACTCCATGTTTCAGAAGGCTGATTTATTATTATATGATATATATTATACTAAAACTATACTAAAAGAATAGAAGAAAGGATTTCATCAGAAGGCTAGCTAAGCTAAGACTAGAAAGGAAAGAATGATAACAAAGTCCAGACTCTCTGTCCCAGCCAGCTGACTGTGATTGGCCATTAATTAGAAACATCCAGCATGGACCAATCACAGATGCACCTGTTGCATTCCACAGTAGCAGATAACCATTGTTTACATTTTGTTCCTGAGGCCTCATGAGCTTCTCAGGAGGAAAAATCCTACGGAAAGGATTTTCCATAAAAGATGTCTGCAACACTCCCAAGCACAGGTGCTGACCCTGGGCTGGAATTGCTGCCCTGGGAATGGCACTGCAGGAGCCCAAGTGGGAGCCTGGGCAGAGCAGGGGTAGTAAAGCTCTGATCCCCTCATAGAGTGACAGCAGAGCCTCCCCAGGGCTCCACTGAGGGCCTCATTTCTCAAACTCTCCCCGAAAAGCCGTGGAAATAAAACAGGAATTTGTTGCTAACTTGGCAAAAAGCTGAGCCTGACTTTGGGATCAGCTCTCTGAGGGCTGAGGTTCACATTCAGACTGCTAAAATCAGTTCTTCTGCTCACGTTTAAGCTGGAATTTAAGTTGTGCTGAGAGGAGGGGACTGGCTGGGCCCAGCCTGAGCTCAGCCTCACTCCAGTCCATCCATGCCCAGATCATCATCTGGGCAGGGAGACTTCAGGCAGTCCTGGAATGGCATCCAGGGGGTTTCATATGCAAAAAACTGCTTCTCCATGCCCAGAATATTTGTAGAAAAGATAAGGAAAGGTCATCACAGCCCCAGAGTCCCTTCCTTGGCCTGAGCCTGGCTCCCACTGGGGGCAGAGAGTGTTGGGAATGGCCCAGCCAGGGTCAGGGTGTTTGGGATCCATCCCTGGGGGATCCATCCCAGGATCAGGGGGTTTGGGATCCATCCCTGGGGGATCCATCCCAGGATCAGGGGGTTTGGGATCCATCCCTAGATATCCCAGCCAGGATCAGGGGTTTGGGATCCATCCCTGGATATCCCAGCCAGGATCAGGAGGTCTGGGATCCATCCCTGGATATCCCAGCCAGGATCAGGGGGTTTGGGATACATCCCTGAATATCCCAGCCAGGATCAGGGGTTTGGGATCCATCCCTGGAGGTGAGTGAGAGCACATAAAAGCAGCAATGTTTGCAGAGCCCACTGCACTTCCTTATTAATGGAAATGTAACAAGTGGGGGGAAATCCATGGATTTCAGAGCCAGGGCTTTCCAGGCAGGCAGAAGCAGCAGTTCCAGCCTTTGGGTTTGCAATGTCAGGGTGATTCAGGTGCCTGAGCCTGGCTGCCCTGGCAGACCCAATGCCTTGGGCAGGGCCTGGCTTTGGGAAGGCAGAGGAAGGGGCTGGGAGGGGCCCTTTGCTCCCTTTGATCCCCGAATTCTCACAGCACTGGGGGCTTCTACAGGGGATCCCAGCTCTGCTTTTATTTCCCTTGAATTGTTAAAAATATGGATATTGATCTAGTGCTGATATCCAACTGTGATGGACAAAAACTCTCTAACAGTTTAAAGTTAGAAAGTGAATGTTTATTGTGGAATAACTCCCAAATACACACTGCAATTTACAGGTGATTACAGAGTCCTTTTATCTATACAGTTATTGAATACCCAAAATACAAATGCACATTCATAACTTTGGTACATCCCATTCCCAATATGGATATTGATCTAGTACCAATATCCAAACACTCTCTAACAGTTTAGAGTTAGAAAGTGAATGTTTATTGTGGGATAACTCCCAAATACACACACCAAATTTACAGGTGATTACGGAGTCCTTTTATCTATACAAATATTGAATACCCAAAATACAAATGCACATTCATAACCTTGGTACCTCCCATTCCCCACTTCATATGGTAATTAGTTCAAAAGCCATTAAGCATGCACAGTTTGTTCCTTGAAATGGGTCAATGGTCCCTTTCATGGGGAGGGGTCCCAAAATGAGGAAGTAAATTAAGTCTTCCTCGTTCTGACCTTTCTGCCTTTTCAATGCAAATCTGACAAATGAACCCTTTGGTAGAACTCCCATTCCCCATCTTCAATTGGTTTCAGAACAGAGAGGCTGCAATTGGCTTATGTTCCTACAAACAACTGTTTTATGTTTCTAAAAGCTATTTACCAGTTTCTATATTCTTCATTATAAACCCAGCTAACGAAACATTTTATTGACAAGCAATCAATTATTAGTTAACTACTAACTCTTAACTTCATCAAGGCCTGCCCATTTATTTTAATTAACTCCAGTAAAGCTCATCTCTAACTAAAATCTCTAAATTCCTTAAAGTTTGTGTCTCCCCCTTTGCCCTGGGTAAAGAGGAGCCTTCTCCACATCCCCTGCACTGGGCTGGTGCCCAGGGCCAGCCCTGGGGGATGCTGAGCTTGTCCCCAGAGCAGCCCTGGGTCCCTCCCAGCAGCCCAGCCCAGGCTCCTGCACTGCCACTGCCCTGTGCCCTGCAGGGCTCCTGTCCTGGCACAGCCTGAGAGAGGAGCCCTGAGCTGCCAGGGCAGAGCTCCTGCTGCAGCACAGCCCTGGGAGAGCACATCCAGAGCACCCAGCACATCCCTTGGGAGAGCACTCTGAGTACTCCTAGCACACCCCTTGGGAGGGCACACTTTGCACACCCAGCACATCCCTTGGGAGGGCAGACCCAGCACTCCCAGCACATCCAGCATATCCCTGGGGAGAGCATATCCAGCACTCCCAGAACTCCCAGCACATCCCTTGGGAGATCACTCCCAGCACACTTTGCACACCCAGCACTCCCAGCACGCCCCTTGAGAGAGCACACTTTGCACAGACAGCACATCCCAGCACACCCAGTACCCCCAGCACAGACCTTGGGAGGGCACACTTTGCACACCCAGGACACCCAGCACACCACTCACACCACTTGGAAGAGCACACTCTGCACATTCAGCACTCCCAGCACACCCCTGGCAAGGCACACCCAGTACATCCCTGGGAAATCACTCCCAGCACACCCAGCACTCCCAGCACACCCAGCACACCCCTTTGGATGGCACATCACCACATCCCTTGGGAGAGCTCACCCAGCCCATCCAGCACACCCAGGACTCCAAGTACATCCAGCACTCCCAGCACACCTAGCATATCCATTGGGAGAGCACACTCTGCAATCCCAGCACACCCAGCACACCCAGGACATCCCTTGGGAGAGCACATTTTGCACACCCAGCACTCCCAGCACACCCAGGACATCCCTTGGGAGAGCACATTTTGCACACCCAGCACTCCCAGTACACCCAGCACATCCCTTTGGAGGGCACAGTCAGTGCATCCCTTCGGAGAGTACCCAGGAGATCCCTTGGGAGACCACATCCAGAACACCCAGCACATCCTTTGGGAGAACACCCAAGATATCCCTTGGGAGAGCACACTTTGCACACCCATCACATCCCTTGGGAGAGCACACCCAGCACGCCCATCACATCCCCCCGCAGGGATCCCGGGGCTGTCCCGCAGCTCTCTGCGGGGCACTCCGAGCTCTCCCTCGGGGCACTCCGAGCTCTCCCTCTCTGCCACTGCCGCCTGTAGCCATAGAAACGCCGGGAATTTATAGGAACCACCAGGAGCTCGGTTGGGTCTGAGTGCCAGGAGCAGCAGTGCCAGGGCCCCGACATGCCCATCCTGCTGGGTGGCACAGAGCTGTCCCCAGGATGGCACAGACCTGTCCAGGGTGGCACAGAGCTGTCCCTAGGTGACACAGAGCTGTCCCCAGGATGGCACAGAGCTGTCCCCAAGGCAGCACAGACCTCTCCAGGGTGGCACCAAGCTGTCCCCACAGGGTGGCACAGAGCTGTCCCCAGGGCTCTGCTGGGCTGGGGGACAGCAGTGTCTCCTGTGGGAATCCAGCCTGGTTCTGGAGCTCTCTGGAGGGGGATGGGATCTGCTCCCAGCTGGAGCAGAGGTGGCAGTGTGGTGATATCCAGAAATTGTCACAGCACAGCGATCTCTGATGGATTGGCACCAGCACTGCTGGGCCAGGAACATCTGCTCCTCACCAGCTGGCCCTGGAGGCACAGGAGGGTGTGTGGAGCATTCTGCTCCAGTGGAAAATGTCCTTTCCCATGGGCTTCGGGGTCCCTTCCCACCCAGACCACCTTGGGATCCTGTCATTCCATGGAAATCGGCTCCCTTTGGGGCCCTCATTCCATTTGTGCTGTGCCCCAATGCAAAGGTCTGGCTCCAAATATCTCCACTGTGGCCATGTTCACGGGAGTCTGAGGATGAGGGAAGAGACAAGGATCTGACTCCGTGTTTCAGAAGGCTTGACTTATTATTTTATGATATCTATTACATTAAAACTATACTAAAAGAATAGAAGAAATGATTTCATCAGAAGGCCAGCTAAGGATAGAAAAAGAAGGAATGATAACAAAGGTTTCTGGCTCGGACAGAGAGTCTGAGCCAGCTGACTGTGATTGGCCATTAATTAGAAACAACCACATGAGACCAATCACAGATGCACCTGTTGCATTCCACAGCAGCAGATAATCATTG